>NC_084839.1:55099666-55699666 GCF_033115175.1 Lepus europaeus
CAGATGTAGCCTTTAGCAGCCCAAGCCCTTCCAGTGCTTTTTGTTCTAATGGCTTTCGACTCTTTTTCGAAATGGGGCACTCAGAGCCCACCACAACTAGAGGACAGGGCCGGAAGATAATTCACGCTGGCAAATGGAACACGACCGGCCCGCGTCTTCACCACATCCCATCGCCTGCCGTGGCAATAAGTGATAGCTGCTGGAAGACAACAAAGCACCTGTGAAGAATCGCAGGTTAAGTGGAACTGAGCCTCTGCTGGGGCTGAGCTCCCAGAAGTTGTTCCTTTGGGTGGATGGCAAAGCAGTTGCCTCTACGTGGGAGGAGTCCCGCTAGTGACCTCTCCTCTTCGAGTCCTCCCCTGAGTGGATTTCTCCATTGTGAAATGGATGAGCTGGCCTTCACTTATATGTGCTTGAATAGAAAAATTGTACATAGTACAATAGCCTGTGCGCATTCAAACCAACTGCCCAGTTCATCTGTGAGAGCCTTCATCTTTATGTTAATGTCTGCATGGCTGCTAAGGGAGCCTTTGAAATGTACAAAAATATGCAAAGCAACCCTGATGTTCAGAACACAGGACCTTTGGAAAGAGCACCAAGAAACAGAATGTCTTGGATGAATCTATGCCGATCGTTAAGAGTTGGAGTTGACCCTCTTCTGCCATTGTTTGAAATCTCTTCCTCACATAGAGTCATTCTCCCTCTCTCTCTTTTTACTTGTATTATAGTAACTATCTAGAAATAGGATTTGGTACTGTTTTCATTTTTGAACCAGAAGTAGGTAAACACCCGTGATGCTGAGGGCGTAGAGTGTGATTTAGTGTAGGTTAACATAGTGCAGAGGGTATTTTGCAATAAAATTTTAAATTAGGGGGAATGTATTTACTGCCTGTCGTGTGAGTGGCTTATGAACTATAGGTTTGATATTTGGCAGAATGTGTAAGAACTGATAATTAGGTATATGTGTGTAGGTAGTGACATTTGTTTAAAACAAAGTACTGTAAAGCTGAATTCATTTATGTTTCTTACTTTGTTCAGCTTCTCACGGACAAGTAATAAAATATACCAATAATATCTCACTTTACAATAAGCTTTAATTATGGATACACCTGATAAAATGCAGATGAACTATCTGTCCAAGAACTGTGTGAATTCTAATAAGTAGAATTTGTCGTGTGTGTGAGTACATGAGTGTGTATGCAAGAGAACGAGACAGAAGGAGAGACAGAGACATGCATAACAGGGCTGAGATTTTTCAAGTGTTTTTTTTTTAATTTGCAAAACTTTATTGGATGAGATTATATGTAACAAATTAGGAAAGGCTCTCCTGTAATTTGTCTTTATTTGATGTGTCAAAATAGTAAAAGAAACAGTACCACAGAAATAAAATAAGCAGTTTGATGAATGCATGTTACTTCTTATATTGCCTTTGAAAGCACACATTTTCTTTTGTTTGTTTTCCAAAGTAATATTAATTCAAACGCAAAAAGCACGAATGAATAACCTTTTTAAAAATCTCAAAATGAAGTGGACATAGTGTTTAGGAACCTTTGTCACTGTTCTTTCTCTGGGCAGAATCTGTCTTCGGCACCAATGTGCCAGGAGTTCCAGTGGAGATCCAATAGAAGTCCTTTCCAGGTTAAAGGTAATTGAGAAAAGGCCTGAACAAAGTCCTTTCACGGTGCAAGGTTACTGTTAGAACAACTCTGGTCATTTCTCATTTGTTTTTTTGTCTCTCTATTTCTGGCATATCCCTCAGCAGAGGTTTATTACAATAAACTTGGATACTAAATGAGCCTTTATTAATTAGGGATGGGCAGAAAACCAGCTGTGACACTGTGACCCCGGGTGGGAAGCCAGACCAGAGTAATTAAGACATAACATGGTAATGGGGACAAATAATGAATACACTCAGTGACCTGGTGCCACGCAGTGCCCTGTCTCCAGGCCTAGTTTTTCCTTTTACTACCCCCCTTTTAAATGGATCATCCCTTTGAATTGCCATCTTAATAGACTTTGGTACAGACTGTCTCCAAAGTAGTGGAAATCAAAGAAAACACAGGCTAGTGTTGGGGAGACTGTAAGGCTTAAAGGTGATTTCTGTTCATGTGACAGTGCTCCTGTTGTCAGGGTCCAGCAGTGGGTGCTCCTTTATTCTTTGTCATACAGTGGCTCTGTTATAAGGCCAGCTGAATAATATCCGGGGCCAAATATGCCTCTCTCCTCATCCAGACCTAGTCTGCTCTGTCTTCCTGGTTACTTTCCTTGATGTCGACCCCCCACTCTGAGACTGAGAAAAAAGATTAGAAGCCAACAGGATTCCCCAAGGTCATAGAAAGTCAGAAAGAGTCTCATGTGCCATGCTGGCTTTCCCAGTGATGAGGTGGTAGAAGGCCTTCATTCCCCACAGCATCCTCAGAGAGTCTGCATCAGGAGTCTATAGATACCAGTGGACTGCACAGCCTTCAAGGAGCCTGCACACAGCTCTCCATGACTCCTTTCCATATGGATGCAAAGCTGACTGACTGACTGACTCACTCACAGACATCTGAGCTTATGATTGTGCTGCAAAATATTTTCTTATTTTTTTAAAAAAAAGATTTATTTAATTATTTGAAAGGCAGAGTTAGAGAGAGGGAGAGACACAGAGAGAGAGAGATCTTCCATCCATCAGCTGGTTCACTCACCAAGTGGCCTCAAGGCTGGGGCTGGGCCAGAGCTGCTTTCGGGTCTCCCACACGGGTGGCAGGGGCCCAAGCACTTGGGTCATCTTCTGCTGCTTTCCCAGATGCACTAGCAGGGAGCTGAATTGGAAGTAGAGCAGCTTTCCTGTAATGGGTGTTAAGACTTTTTATATTAAACACTGATTATTACAGTCTCCCATTTGTTTATATGTATCAGTGTTGCCAAAATATTCATGATCCATGATACACCTAGGAAAGACTTTCTTGTCATGATCATGATGTACAGTCATTCATATTTCAGTTCATTCTTTGCTTGAAACAAAATCTTGGCAGTTTCTTAGGCAGTAAAGGGTTGCTAAATAAGTTCCAGCCTAACATTAATAGGATAGGTATGAATGTGTCAATTATAGTTCTCTGATGTTGTGCATTATTTTCATTTCAGGTGAAAAGGCTTTCTTAATTCTGCAAAAATTGCCCAGCAGCTATGAGGGAGCCATAATATTTTCAATAATGTGTCCTTGTGTCATGAAAGCTCTGGCATTGCTTTTGCTTTCTGCAAGTCATATAGTAGTTGGCATCCTGAATTAATCAATTGAAATATTCTGTACCCATTGACAGTTTATTCTGGGAGAATTCAAGTCCTGAGAAAAATGAAGGAATGAATTACTACCATTTGATTTTAAAGCAGTTCTATCAGGTTCTTATCACATTGAGCAAAGAAGATACATTGTAGGTTCACTGCTTTGAGTTGAGGGTTAACAAATTAGATAAATAAGATAGTTGCAATGGAATCTTACATTTGTTCCTTCAGATCTTTAATATTTTGCTTTAGCTTGGTATGCAGATAAATGTTTCAGGACAGTTATGAGACTTTTCTCTGTATTTTCAAGTTGTGTATATTGCAATAATGTGTAGAAGAACCTCACTGTTGTGGAAAGACTGTTTGCAATTGTCTTCTTTAATGGTCAGGGCAGACATTCATGCTTTAGTGAGAAAGGTCTGTATGTGGGCGGTGGGGAATAGCTATGGGAAATTTGATTCTGTTTAACCAAACAGAATTGCTTAGCCAACCTGAAAATAAATGCTTTCTGATTTTTTCTCTCTCTAATCCTTTCAATTCCTCCTGTTTTGGTGGGTTTTATTTAAAAGGCAGGCTCAGGAAATTCAGGGCTTTGAAGAAGTAGTTTCCCCATCCTTTGAGTAAGTTTTGAAAGTTTCCCTTTTGCTGGTTTTAAAGTGAAGGTAAAATAAAAAAACATCCCCACAAATAGGAAAGAGGTCCTTGGGCTAAGTCAGACTCCATCCATTGCTTAGCTGAAAGCATAATGAAATATAAGGACTTATAAAGATAAAAGTTAAATTTCCCCATCAGTCCACTGTTAACATTGCAAAGAACCTGTGCATTAAGCACGTAGAGATTGTAGCCTAGAGCATGTCACAGGTAACTTGGAATAAAGGCAGTCGCTGCCGTGGTCTCAGAAGACGGGCAAGTACTCTTTTCTTTGGAAGACGTTAATGCCGGTGCAGTAAACACTTCTAGAGATGCTCCCCCAGAGTGGAGTCCTTTGCTTTTTCCTCATTCATGCTCCTGCCTGTTCTTTGTGCTTAAAAAGAAGACAACTGACAGCATGTGAAAAATAGTGAATGGAAGATGGACAGAAATCAGAAAGAAGGGAAGTGATTAGAGACAGACCCCAGAAAACCATCTTTGTTCCTGACCACTGCCCTGTGGAGACCAACAAAAAATACCATAGATTTCTGGAAGCATAATTTATGAGCAAATGTGCTTCTCAACTACCTACTTCTGTATTTTCTAGCTTCTCTAAAAATCTATTTTACTGTCTTAATTATGTGGCAGTTTTAGTTTTTAAAGGTAAATGGTATTTCAAGCCATTCTCATTAGTACCTGTCACAGATCAGATAGTTGGAAAGAAGAACTGTACAGACTATTTGGCACAGTACCTTCAAGGCTATATGAGAAGAAATCAACTCCCCTGACTCCAGACTCTGAACATTTTCACCTATCTGTCTGTCTGTCTGTCTGTTTATCTATCTACCTACCTACCTATCATCTCTACTATACATGTATAAATACATGTGTCTATATAGTTCCAACATCCTCAGATTCAATCAACCTTCAACTGAAAATATTTGAGAAAAAGTATGTCTGTATTGGACATATACAGACTTTTTTATCTTGTCATTACTTTCTAAAGAATACAGAACAGCAGCTCCTTATATAGTGTTTACATTATAATAGGTATAAGTAATCTAGAGGATGGTTGTGTCAGTTGCATACAAATACTGTGTTAATTTTCTGTAAGGGATTTGAACATCCTCAGATTTTGATATCCAATATGGGTTCTGAAACCAGGGATGACTGCTTGTATTTGTCACTCCAGAGCCACTCCCTACCAGTGTCCACCTACTCCGTGTTCTTACAAGCTCCCTTGACTACTGGTTTCCAGTAGGGTCTAGACCATGGCAGCAAGAGCAATACATTTGTAGGACAGGAGGAGGGTGAGTTGAAGCAACTGTCTCCTCCCTCCCTTCTTACTGGGCCACAATTGGTTAAAGCCTACACAAATAGGTTATTGCATGCTAACACCCATGCTATCATTCATTTAATAAGTATTTATTAGGATCTTCCATGAGTTAGGTGGTCTAAGAGGCCAAAGGCCTGAGATATCTGTTCATGGAGAACCTGTTTTGAAGCAGTGTTTTTCTGGTTGTTTTCATTTTTAAGCATGAAGTATTTGAAGTATTTTGTGATCCATCTTTTATTGGAAAGAATCTATGTATCAGATTTGGAAAAAAATATCAAAAGCAACCATGGTAAATTCTGGTGGTAATTTGATACATAGATGGCAAATAGGTTGTATATGCAAGGGAAATTGTTGTGAAAAAAAAAAAAAGGAAATGAAGGAAATGAAAGTAAAATGAGTATCAGTTATTTTTCAATGGAAGGTAGAGCAGGAAGGATACCAAATGCATTAGTGACTTGTTAAAGATGGGCATGTGAGTTCAAAGATTCTGTTTTTTGTCAAGTATATTGCATACCGTGCCAAGCATGTGCATTTAGCCCAGCTCTAAGATGTATAAAAAGTCGCAGATGAGTTTTGTTGAACACTTTCCCATTGTTTTGATGCAGGAAAAGAACTCATCATTCATAGCAGAATTTATTTGAGTTATAGATTTGATAGTGAAGATTGACTAAATGTAGTGTTAAAACATCTGCTCAAGTCTAGCTAAAGCTCGGTTCATTTTGTGACGAAATCAGTCAAGCCTGTTGCTTGGTGGCATATAGACAAAACCACCAACTGATCGACCGAGTTTTTCACTTTCGAATGGGTTGTTTGGCATCTTGTAGACCCAGCCTATGATTATACTGCCATCTGCATTCTTTCTTACATCAGGCTTCTTTCAGCCACAACTTCTACATGCTGTTTTGAGAAGAACTAGTCAATATTTTGGTTTGTCTTTAGCTTTAAGAGCGCCGTAGACAGTCTTGCGTGAACTTGGCTCTGCCTTGCTAATTCTCTGTCAGTTCTGGCAGCTATAGGAATTTAAGTTCATGGTGTAGATATTTGGATTCCCCTCAAAATAAAAATAAAATATGTAAAATAAAAATCTTAAAATAGGCTGCTTTTCTTTGCAAAAATATCCGAATTCCTAGAAATGGCCAGCCTTAGTCAATATGTGTGTATGTAAGAGTATAATTTTAATGCAAAAAAACAATACAAACAGAATAGAATATTTTGAAGTTAGCAATTATTCATGTTTTCTTAGCTTTCAAACTACAGGAAGCAATTGAATAAATCTGTTTTTTTTTTTCCAAATTGTTCATCAATGCTTTTGAAGCTATAAGATACTATGTAAAGTCAATGAGATTGTTCACCCAAAATTGAAAAATGAACTAAAACGTTTTATGTATTCTTTGCAGTCTCGCAATGCACCAATATTCACTACAATGACCAGTTATTTCTTCCAAGTCATAGACTTAAACGAAGAGAGAAAGTTTGAGCTTTAGAGAGCAATGAATCATCAGAGATTTTACATAATGATAAAACTGTCATCTGGCTTTAATAGGTCAGAATCATGTTGAAACACATTCCTCTATGAGTACACCTCAGTCAAAAATATTTTGTTTTTCCTTTAATGAAAATTGGAGGAAAGAATAAGTCAAAGAAAATTAGGAAATACATAGTTTTTTATTCAAGAAAGATGTAGAAGAGGAAGATTCAGATTTTGTGGGCAATGTGAAAATTTATACAACCTTGGAAAACCAAGTTCAAAAATATATATAGGGGATGGGAGTTTGGCCAAGCTGTTAAGACACTGCATCCCATATTTGAGGGCCTTGGTTTGAGTCCTGGCTCTGCTGTTGATTTCAGCTTCTTGTTAACGCACACTCTGGCAAGCAGCAGATGATGTCTCAAGTAGTTGTGTTCCTACTACCCACCTGAAAGCCCCAGATCCTGGATTTGATTTGGTCCAGCCCTGGCTATTGCAGGTATTTCAGAAGCAAATCAATAGATGGAAGATTTTTCTGTCTGTTATCTTTCTAATAAGTTAAATATATAAATATATATATATATATATTCACTCCTTAAAATATAATAAAATATATATATAATTACAAACACAAATTTAAATAAGTGAATATTTACTTAAGATGAGAGAAAAAATATCTATGGGAGGGTATGTACAGATCAAAGAACCTAAAACTTAACTTAATTAGCTTATAATATAGTGAATGGTGACTGACAACAACAGAAATCCCCCACCCTCTGTAAAAAAAAAAAAATCTAGAATTTGAGCACAGGAACAATTTTTTAAAATGAATATGGTGCATATTATACCTCATATTTTAAAAATTTTTTGACTATGTTCCATTCATAAGTAGCACTTATATAGGATCCTCTCTATTTCTTTTCCTCATTATTTCAGTACAATCTAAGTTATCTGATTCTTATTTCATTATCTTAAAATATTTTAGAATCACAAAGTAATGATCTTTTAAATATCAAGAGAAAGGAATCTATTACTGGAAGAAGTACAGTGGCCTTTGAGGAGATGTAAAGTGATAATTGAGGGTTAAGCAGCCAGTTTTTGCCTCTGATATTATCAGCATCCTTACTTGACAGATAGGTAAAGCCCAGAAAAGAGAGGCAACTTGCCCTACTTTCCACAAAACAATAATGGCAGAGATGAGTTTGAAAGATAGTCCTGTGGCATAGCAGGTAAAGCTGCCATTTGCAGTGCAGGCATCCCATGTGGGCACTGGTTCGAGTTCCGGCTGCCCCACTTCTGATTCAGCTCTCTGCTACAGCCTGGGAAAGCAGTAGAAGATGGCCTAAGTCCTTGGGCCCCTGTACCCATGTGGGAGACCCAGGAGAAGCTCCTGGCTTCAGTTCGGCACAGCTCCGGCCATTGTGGCCAATTGGGGAGTGAACCAACGGATAGAAGACCTCTCTCTCTCTCTCTCTCTCTCTCTCTCTCTCACTCACACACACACACACTCTTCTCTCTCTCTCTCTCTCTCTCTCTCTCACACACACACACACACTCTCTCTCTCTCTCTCTCTCTCTTCCTCACTTGTCTATAACTCTACCTTTCAAATAAATAAATTTTAAAAAATGACCAGCAGGTATAAATTTAACCAAGTGGATCAATTGAAGAAAAATGTATAGTCATTGAAATTAAAAACTCAGTATTAATCTATGAAATCATATTAGACACAGATAAGAAGAAAATTAATAAACCAGAAGGTAGATCAGAAGAAATTATTGGAAACAGTATAGAGAGACAAAAAGATAGAAAAAAATAACAGTTATTAGCAGACATGGAGGATAGAATGAAAAAAATCTAAAGTGTGTGTACATGAAGTTTTAGTAAGAGAGGAGAAAGACAATATTTGAATTTAAAATAACCGGTAATTTTTCAGAACTAATGAAAAACACCCACCCTTAGATGTAAAAGAAACACAAGTAGGATACACTTAACAGTCACATTTAAATATATAATAATAAAATTGAAAATCACCAAAAATAAAGAGATGATCTTAAAATCAGACAGAAAAACAAATTGTGTGTTATGATTGAGTTTATAATAATAATTTATAATATATAATTTATAAATATGATTGAATTTATGACTGACTTGTTAATAGTGATAGAAGCCAAAGAATCTAGAATATTCTTAGTGCAGAGAAAATAGCTTTAAGCCTAGAATTTAATATTCAACAAAGATTTTTCAAAAATAGAGTTGAAATAAGAATATTTTCACATAAAAAGTCTGAGAGGCAAGGAAGACTGATGGACAATGAAAGTAATAAATATATTGGTAAGTGAAAACAGATATAGAATATATGAAGTAATAATTGCCCCTTTGTGTCTATAGAATAAGTAAAGCAATAATTCATAAAAACAGAAAGGATTATTAGTTATAGTGTTTTAACATTATTAATTTGTTCAGTAAAGATAATAATTACCTTTAAAATTTGGTGTTAATATATATGCTGAAATTCCAGCAGTAATCACAAAATAATGATAGTGTGTTAAGTAAAAAGGAAAAAAATAGGAAGAGAGAGTATAATCAGTTAATTCAAAACAAGAAAAAAGAGACAACATAAACAGAGGGACGAGTGTTCGGTGCAGTGGTTGCCCCTTCTGGGATACCCACATCCTACGTTGGAGTGCCCATATTCAAGGCCTGGCTCTGCTTCTGCTTCTTGCTGGTGTGCACCCTGGGAGGCAGCAGGTTATGGCTCTGATTCTTGAGTCTGCTACCCACATGGGAAAACTGGATTGCATTCTGGGTTCCTGGCTGGCCCTGGCTGTTGAGGGCATTTGGGGAATGAATAGGCAGACAAAAGATTTCTGTCTGTCTCACTCTCTGCCTTTCAAATAAAATTAAATACATAAACAAACAGAAAGGTGGGAAAATTTTTAGTTCCAAATTTATATCAATAATTACAGTAAATCTGAATGACTGAATAATCCAGTGAAAGGCAAATAAACATGCCACATATAAAAATGCAAATAAATTAACTTTGAAAGGATACAGAAATGTATTATCATCCAAAAACAGGAAAAAATGATGGGAGTACATATTAAAATATTATACAAAGTAAATATTAGGCTAAAAAGTATTACTGAGTTTCCAGAAGTAACTACATAATGAAAACGAATTCAATTTACATGGAAAACATAAATTTTTAAAAATATAGGCTCAGGAGGCCAGCACTGTGAGGCAGCAGGTTAAGCCACTTGGAACACTGGTTTGAGCCCTGACTGCTCCACTTCCAATCCAGTTTCTTGTTAATGCGCCTGGGAAGACAGTGGGAGATGGCCCAGTGCTTGGGTCCTTGCCACCCATGTGGGAGACCCAGATGGAGCTCTGTGCTCCTGGCTTTGACTTGATCCATCCCCAGCCATTGAGGCCATGTGGAGACTGAACCAGTGGATGGAAGATTGATCTCTCTCTCTCTCTCTCTCTCTCTCTCTCTTCCTCTCTGTCTCAGTCTCCCTCCCAATAACTGCTTTTTCACATAAATAAATAAATCTTTAAAAAAATTTTGTTTTGTCTTCTTATTTGCTTTCATTTTTTTTTCAGGACTTGAAGGAAATCTCCAGTGTGTACTTTTAACATAATACTGCATGGATTGCTTAAAAAAAAAAAAAGTGCTTGTTTATATACATAACCATAACCAAAATTATTTGATGAAATTATAATTTCATGATAGCATCCAAAATCCAGTCTATATTATGTTCAAATGATCTTGATTATCTAAACACATGTGTTACACCTGTTTATTGGAAATAAGATCCAAATAGTTGCCCTTCCCCCATCCCATTTCCTGTTTTATTTAACGTGGTTGACTGAAGAAAGTGGGTCTGTTCTAAACTTTGCCTCACATTCTGGATCTATCTGATTGTTTCATTGTGGTGTTACATTAATTTGTTTCTCGATCTCCTTTTTGTTTGCAAATAGAATTTAACTCTGGTGCTTGATTAGATCTCATTTCAATTTGAGAGTAGGGAGGGAAGGAATACTTAATATTGCATCACAACTAGATGGCACCAAATCTGGTTGCCCCTCTATTAGTGATGCAAAGTTGATTGATTTGGTGATTGCCTGATCACTCTGTTCTAAATACTCTATCAATGTTTCTCCTAATAGATTCCTCCATGATCCTCTGAGTCAATTTCATTAAGTTGTACAAAATGATACTGTCTTAGTACACTTTCTGTGGCTAGAATAAAATACCGGAGCCTGAGGACTTTATAAAGAAAATGGGTTTATTTAGTTCTCAGTTCTGGAGGCTCAAAAGCATGGTGATAGCATCTTCTTGGTTCTGGTGAGGGCTGTATGGCAGATGGCACACCAATGATAGAAGGGTTGTAGAAGAGAGATTCAGTGGCGGTGTCACAGTTGCTTATATTAGTGGCAGCATCACAGTTGCTTATATTAGTTCTTGCAGGAGCTAATTCAGGATCATGAGACCTGAGCTAATCTGTGAGACCAGCGTTAATTCCTTGTGAGGGTGGTCATGACTTAGTCCGCTCCCTCTAGGCTCTCCCTTTTAAAGCTCTCATGACTTCACCACTGCCATACTAGGGACCAAGTTTCTTTCACATGAGCCTTTGAGGAACAAACCATATCTAAACAACAGAGAATATTTGTGAAAATTGAACACAATTTGCCACAAATCAAGTGTTAAAACATCAGTGAACATTACTCATTTTTATCATCCAGACCACTTTCTCTAATCACTACAATATTCAAATGCAATTTTAAAAAAGATAACTTGAAAAAGTCAATACTTATCAATTGTTTTAGTTAACTTTAAGCATGATCTGAAAATATGAGAATTTCACTTTTGACTTAATATTCAAAATCTAAAGGAGATGTTTGAATGCTAAAATCCGTCAATATATTAAAATGGAATTCTTTCTAGAGGTAAAACTGATTAAACACTTATAACAACCATATAATTCGGTTTACTAACTTAAGAGACAAGTGGGAAAAATTATATGATTATCTTAATAGATATAATAATGCCTTCAATAAATTAAATCATCCATTCATGATTATTTTTAACAGCAAGAAAAGAAAGGAAAGGAAAAGAAAAACATTTAGCAAAGTAGAAATAGAAATAAATTACATTAATTTGATAAACAGTAACCTTAACAATGGGCTAGTTGAAAGTATTGGTTTTAATATAACAACACACACACACACACACACACAGAGTCTCCTACTGCTGATTTTTTGATAGCATATTGTGCCAACACAGCAGAGGGATAAAAAAAGAAAAAGTACGGGAGAGGCTAAATGATGAAATGTTTAAGAATGCAAACTTTGGACCAGGCTGCCTGGGTTTAAATCACTTCTCTATTACTCATAAACATAAGTAATGAACAAGTAATGAAATTATTAGCTAAGGATTTATCCTCAATGTGAATTAGTTTCTAATCTGTAAAATGGGAATATTAATACCTACCTCATAACAGGCTATTAAACTTAAATTAGTGTTTTTAAGTACATAGAACCATGTCTTAGATATGGCCCATGCTATATGTTAAATAAGTAAAAAAGTTGACAAAAGAACTACCATCATTCACAAATGATAAACTGTTCATGTAGAAAACTAATACAGTACAAACACAATTTATTAAAGTAAAAATTTTTGTTGAGATTTTTTTGTTTGTATAAAAAACAAGAAAATCAATGTACAAAATTAATAAATGAATATACACCATTAACTAACATTAGAATGCATGTTAAAAATATCTTTATAATGACATAAAAATATAAGCTGCATTATAAGAATCCAAATAAAATGCACATGGACTATTTTTGGAAAACTAAAGCTCTATTAAAAAATACTAAGAAAATTTAAATAAACAGAAATGCGTAACATCCATATATAGGAAGATTCAGTTGTATAAAAATGTAAATTCTTTCTAAATTGATGAACAGAACTTTGGCAGAGCATTTTTTCTTTTCTTTTTTGTTTTGTTTTTTGAAAGTTTATTTATTTATTTGAAAGGCAGAGTTACAGAGAGGGAGAGACAGAGGCAGAGAGAGAGCTCTTCTATCTACTGGTTCACTCTCCAAATGGCTGCAGTGGCCAGAGCTGGGCCAGTCTGAAAACAGGAGCCAGGGGCTTCTTCCAGGTCTCCCACAAGGGTGCAGGGGCCCAAACCCTTGGGCCATTCTCTGCTGCTTTCTCAGGCCCATTAACAAGCTGCTGGATCAGAAGTGCAGCAGCTGGGACTCAACTAGTGCCCAAATGGGATGCCATCACTGAAGGTGGGGGCTTTACCCGCTATGCCACAGCGCTGACCCCTAAAACATTTTTTCTAATAAGGCCCCAGCAAGACTTTGCTTTTCATATATTCTTCCTAGAATGTGTTGCTGATATTCCTACCTTAGGTGAAATGGGCTGGGGTATCTCTGTTCGTCCTCTTGAATTTGATGAGCTATGGAAAAGTAATGTATGATTCCAAGTCTAGACTGTCATTGTTGATTTGACTTTTGCCTCTGGGTTCTTGTTTCAAAAATGTAGACAACTTGCCATGAGGACAAATGGAGCCAGCATGAAGAGGACCTGTGGAGCAGTTCTGGCCAATAGCCCTGACGGAGGTCCTTGCTGGCAGAAACCTTCCTCTTCCAGACAGGTGAGTGAGTGTCTCAGCTCCACCACTGCACAGGCAAAACATAAGAGACACTAAGAAAGAGATGCATGGCTGATCCCAGCCAACCTCCAGAATTGTGGCATTTAACAAGGAAAAATGATTATTCTTGTGTCATTAGGTTTAGAGTGGTTTTTAACAAAACAGTTGATATCTAGAACAAGTTAGTAGCACTCTACTTAAAATGCCTACAGGTTTTTTTGTTTGTTTGTTTGTTTTTTTACCTTATAAGCTAATTCTAAATAAGGGAATTTCCTGAAGAAATAAAGATGAGGGGGCTTTCCTTTTCAGATATCAAAAATTGTAATAAATCAGTAGAAATTAAGATAAGTGACATTGTCCCAGGGATAAATAGATCAATGGAACAGGAGAAAAACTTACATTGAGGTCTAGTAATATTTAGTAATGTTGAATATTTTCTAAATGGGAGGATTGATAAACAAAGTCCATGTATGTAAGTAAGCTTCATTTATAAGAAACTTAGCACTAAAGTTAGCATGGAAGGGGCAGATTGTAGTAACTGATATAGTAGGGAGAAAGTGGTTACAAAATAAGCATGCTTTCCAAAATTTAGAAGACAATATAAAAGAAAATACTGGCCCAAAGATGACTTTTGAGTATTTGCTGAATAAACAACACTGGTCTGTGATTCTCTTATGAAGTTTTCTTTAAATTTACCATATTTTGCCTGCCCAGTTATTTGGGTAGAGTGATTTGTTTTTAAACTTTTAGAAACATATGATTATTGCAATATTTTAAACCTGTAAGTGAAAACTTTTGAGCACTCAAAAAATACAAACATTATCTACTATTCTTGTGGATTGAATAGAGTGCTTCTTGGTCTTGTTACGACCAACAATACTTTAGTCAAATAACTTAGTGTGCATAAACTCATGATCAGTTAGCTTACACATTCAGGGTATCATTTAAAAAAAGATAAGTGGCTAGATAATATTGATTTTTAGGGATATACTCTTTCATGTAGAAGTGGTAGATTTATTGTCACCCTGCTTATACATGCTCAGTCCTTTAAGCAGTGAGAGAGTGAAGAATTTGTTGTCCCTTTGTCTTGGGTCATCCACTAGGTGATGCACCAGGAGGATATTCCTAGTGTGATGTTCCAGTTGTCACAAACACAAAATCAATTTCAGTGGCAGAAAATGAGAAGACCAAGTGGAGTACTTACCCACTGAACTCCATTACCATCTACAGCTACTTTGAATAATTGACCCCACTTTTTTTTGCTTTTTCTCCACATTAGTGGGATAAATGCCTTAGTTTTCCCTTTGACTTAAACTGTAGACAGAGCCAAAAAAAAGAAAAAGAAAAAGAAAGAAAAAGTGCTCCTCCCTCAAACACACAAGCATTCCCACTGCACAAATGATGCTAATGCTGTTGATTGGCATGGCGTAGTACTCTAAGCCATTTGACTCCAGTGAATTAGCAGAGCAAGAATGACTGAATGCAGTGACTCCTCTGTTTAAGTACTTAAATGCACAGCAAATAACCGCTTGCCTATTTTCTTCACTCGTCTGCTGTCTCATGAAGCAATGTATTATTACAGATAATCTACAATGAATAAAAGACAAAGTATTCTGTATTCAAAATATACACACATTTGCCAAGTTTACTGAACCTGTGATTTTTCAGAATAAAAGATGCAAATATTTATTTGAAAAATGATATAATTAAGAAGGGCTTACTACAGCGCAGTAACTACACAATGCTATATAACCAAATCATAACACCAAGACACAGGTTTTGTAGACAGACACCTATTGTCAGTAAGATTAGTTGAACTCAAAATAGTGCCAGGAAAGCTTTTTCATGCTTCAACAGAAAGTAATTTGTTTCAAGTAATGATGACTAGTTATGTATAATTATCTGATTATTGAAAATAAAAACTTGCCTAAACAACTTTGGTGTGCTACACTATAAGCTTTTATTTACTCCCTGGATTATTTAATGTTTATGTAGTTCTGAGACAAACTGCACAAATCAAAACTAATTAAAATATTTGCCCAGATCACCCATAACTTATAAATTCGCTCAATAGGGCAGGATACACACTAAGTTGGATTTTTTTTTTCTGGAGAGTAGTAGACGCTTCAAAAAATAATGAGGTTTTCCAGAAGGAGAATAGTTTATAAATCATGAGTCAATGAAAATGATTCATGAAATTATATCAATTTTAATATAAAACAGCATAATTCTTATCTCTTGTGTAGGTAGACTTTTAAGATGTATGAGAAAGTGAATTGCTTATACCATGTAAATGAAAATAATCATTCAGTGTCTAGCATAGTCTTGCAAATCAAGAAAAATATTTAGATTCATACACAAAGAATTTTTGGTCATTGATATTCTTCTGGTTTACTTGGAAACACAATGAATTAAACTAATATTATTTTCTATTCAACTGGCATAAATTAACTTTGCTTCTTGAAACAATTTGTTTTGAATATAGATAGTACTTGCCCAATGAATTAAATGCTGAATTTTTTTTCTTCCAGGTGAGGTCACATTATCTTATGGGGCAGTAATTTGATCTTTTTAATTATTAAGGGGCCAGGTTTTGCTTATTACATTTAAACTATTAAATGTAAACATTTAAAATAAATTTAAACGTGATTTAGAGCTTAAATGATTTCCTTGCATTGGCATTACCAGTTGATAGCATTAATGATGCTTTGGCTGCAAGTATCATAAAATATTTCTAATATACTTTAGACAAAGAGACACTTTTCTCAGTAAGTAGCTCAGAGATAGGCAGGCAGCTGGTGGCATGGGTTCCCTGACTCAACTCTGCTGGGGTTCATATCAACTGAGTTGTTCTTGACCTTTGCTCATGAGTGCACAATGACTATCTCCTTTCATGACACTGTATAACCTGTCAAGGTAAGAAAGAAGGGGAGGGGCTGAGATTCCTGCATCATCCATTACTTTTATCGGAGAAGCAAAAATGTTCCCCAAATTGCCCCCTGTGGCAGATTTCTTCTTATCAGTCAGAAATATGTTGCATTAGCCACCTCGAATTGCAAGGTTAGCAGTATAAATTACTGTCTTCTCTATAGTGGAAATGAGCAAGGGAGAAAAGACCAACCATGTCTTTTTATATTGATGTTTTATAATCTAAATATTGTAAAGTGATTCAGGTGATTATACATCTGAAAAGTGTCAGTAGTATTTCCCTATTTACCTCTTAGAATTGTATAGAGGTTAATTGAGGTGTTGTGGTACAGTGGGTTAGGCTACAAACTACAATGTTGGCATTCCACATGGGCACTGGTTCAACTTCCAGCTGCTCTACTTCTGATCCAGCTCCCTGCTAATGGCTGGAGAAAACAGTTAAAGATGACTCAAGTGGTTGGACCCATGTCACCCATATGGGAGACCCAGATGAAGCACCTGGCTCCTGGCTTCATACTGACCCAGCCTTGAGCATTGAGGCCGTTTGGGAAGTGAACCGGTGGGTGAAAGATCCACAACTCCACCCCTACCCCACCTCTCCCGCTCTCTCTCTAACTGCCTTTCAAAGATAAAAATAAAACTTTAAAAAGAATAAATTTCAATATGAAAAATAAGTACAGATGATTTAGGCTGTCAATGTTTCCACAGGAACACTGTCTCAGAGGTTCTGGGTAAGAAGCCCTGGAAGTGGGTCACTGCCAGTTAGTCTTTGATCTCTGAAAGTCCATTCCACAGATCCATAAACCTAGGTGTATGCATGACTTCTTGTCATGGAGAAGTCTCCAGATACTTACAATACATGGAGAGGGAAACAGCAGAGATGAAAGCAATTAGAAGTAAGATGCTCTTAGGGATTGAGGATGAAGATGACAGTACAGATTATAATCAACTTCTAGAATAGAAAAAGGATGAAGAACACTTCTACAGTGTGAAAATTAAAATTTCCCTGAAATTAAGGAAAACAAATTAAATAGGACTAGGTAGTGTTTAAGGGGAAAAATGATGAAAATGTGCCCTGATTAAAATATTAAACTTTGTGTAATTATTTTTTAAAAGAAGTTTTTAATGTCATTGGGCAGACAAAGCAAATAAACTATCATGAAGAAAAATGAGGTTAGCCTTAGACTTCTCCAAGCAACATTCATGTCCAGAATTCTATGCAACACTGTCTGCGAAGACCTACTGTTAAGAATGTGTGGTCTGGGGCCAGCGCTGTGGCTTATTAGGTAAAGCCACTGCCTGCAATGCCAGCATCCCATAAGGGTACTGGTTTGAGTCCCAGCTGTTCCACTTCCAATCCTGATTCCTACTAATGTGCCTGGGAAAGCTGTAGAAGATGGCCCAAGTGCTCGGGGCCCTGCACCCAGAAGAAACTCCTGGTTCCTGGCTTCAGTCTTGCCCAGCTCTGCCATTGCAGCCATATGGGGAGTGAACCAGTGAACAGAAGATGGAATTGAACTCTCTCCCTCCCTATCTCTGTAACTCTGCCTTTAAAATAAAATAGTTTTTTAAAAATGAAAAGAAAGTGTGGCCCAAGATATTCATAATCCAAGTTCAAAAACTAAATTCAGATATTCATGAGGACACAAGGACTCCAAATGGACTAGATCCTATATTGAAAAAAAGATACATACAAAGGTGAATACCAGGCAATAAAGAGAGTAATCAAAATAATTAGCTCAAGAATAGAGAAATGATTTATAGACACTGTAGACTCTGACTAAATACAAGCTTTACATAGTGTAGAAATACAGTTTTGAAGGCCAAGTTTAAATGCTAGATATCTTGATGATGTAAAAATAATACCATGAGAGGCCGGCACTATGGCATAGCAGGTAAAGCCGACACCTGCAATGCTGGTATCCCATATGGGCACCGGTTCAAGTTCTGGCTTCTCCACTTCTGATCCTGCTCTCTACTATGGCCTGAGAAAGCAATGGAAGATGGCCCACGTACTTGGGCCCATGAACCTGCGTGGGAGACACAGAAGCAGCTTCTGGCTTCGAATCGGTGCAGCTCCGGCCGTTGTGACCAATTGGGGAGTGAATCAGTGGATGGAAGACCCCTCTCTCTCTGCTTTTCCTTCTCACTCTGTGTGATAATTCTGACTTTCAAATAAATAAATAAATCTTTAAAAAAATACCATGAGAGTAAGAATATTTTTGCATGTTTGTAAAAGTAAGTCGAACCTTTCTAAATTTGAAGATTGTTTTTCTAAAAGCATAACTTGAAGTTCCTAGTATTTTTATAACATTTTATGTTTAAACATATATTTTTAAAAATAGGAATACAACATAAAATTATGTTTAGAGTCCAGGAAGTTCTTCAGCTTATCATTAAATTTAGGTACAACAAGTATACTTTTCATTAAAAAAAAATGTAAAATGCCAGGTCATTTTATTAAACCATTTCATAAATACATGTATATATGCATGTATGTGCACTTATGTACATTTATATATAAATGTATTTATCTTTTGTTGTGAGCAGAATAATGGACCCCCAAAGATGTCCCATATCATTATGCCCAGAATCTGTCAATATATTACGATATATGGCAAAGAGGAATTAAAGTTATGATAGAAACTAAATCAATACTGATCAGTGGACTTGTAAGAAACATTCTCAACTATCTGGTCAAGCCCAGTATCATCACCGCATTCTTAAAATTGAAGGGGCAGGCAGAAGGCCATAGTAATGCAACCTGGGAAGTAGGCAAACAAGGAAAGTGGGCAGCCCCTATGCAAGGGTAAGGGATGTCTGGCCCACAAGCTGTCTAAGGCCCTCAAAATCATTTGGTATGGCCCTGCCAAGGTGACTGTAGGTGGGACTCAAAATTCCATAGCAGGCTAATTTCTAAGTTGATAATTTTGTATGGCCCCCAAATGATGGTGTAGGCATTCAAATGGCCCTGGGCAAATAAGTTTCCCCACCCCTGATAGGGTTTCATAGAATCTCTTCTGAACCTCTGAGTAAGAAGCTGACACGTTAGTTTTAGCCTCATAAGATTTACAGCCTACTCAAGTGTAAGATAACACATTTGGGTTGTTTTAAGCCACTGTGTTAATTTTGTTACAATGACAATAGGAAACTAGTATGCACTTCAGTTTGTTAATATGTAAATAGACATATATAAGAATGATATTCAATAAAGTTAAGAATTGCTAGTTTGGAGAGGCAGGATTTAGACCATTTTAAATATGGTCATTATACTTTGATAAATGATTTTTTAAAAAATTAACAAACATTATTAAAGTTCCATACACATACACAAAATATATACATTGCTTAATTTTGCTCAATATAGAGTTTTTCAAATATATCAGAATATAGTATAAGAGTCAGACATCTCATTAGAAACTAGCATTTCAAGAAACAGGTCTATACTGCTACCCAATACTGGCTGGGTATTAAGTGATGTATTCATTCCTGAATACTCAGAAATTTAGGTATTATCCATGTTTGGTAATATAATTATCAGAGTCAGCTACATTCATTGTACTTGGACAAACCACAAAAGTGAGGAGGAATGTGTGTATATGTGGTGTGTGTGTATGTGTGTGTGTGTGTGTGTGTGAGAGAGAGAGAGAGACAGAGAGAGAGAGTTTGGCTGAGGTAATTTATTCCCCCAAAGTTATT
This sequence comes from Lepus europaeus, assembly GCF_033115175.1. Lineage (NCBI taxonomy): Eukaryota > Metazoa > Chordata > Mammalia > Lagomorpha > Leporidae > Lepus > Lepus europaeus. Next base: position 55,119,664 of record NC_084839.1, read on the forward strand.
AGTAAGAAATGAGAGGGGTGGGCACTGTGCATAGCAGGTAAAGCCACCGCCTGCAGTGCCAGCATCCCATATGGACGCTGGTTTGTGCCCTGGCTGCTCCACTTCTGATCCAGCTCTCTGCTATGGCCTGGGGAAGCAGTGGAAGATGGCCCAAGTCCTTGGACCCTGTGCCTCGTGGGAAACCTGTAGGAAGCTCCTGGTTCCTGGTGTCTGATAGGTGCAGCTCTGACCATTGCAGCCATCTGGGGAGTGAACCAGTGGACAGAAGACTCTCACTCTCTCTCTCTCTCTCTCTCTCTCTGCTTCTGCCTCTCTGTAACTCTGCCTTTCAAATAATAAATCTTTAAAAAAAGTAAAGAAATGAGAAAGGTTTTATCAAACCTAATTTTAAATGCTTATTTATTATTTTTTTCTTTTTTAGTTTAATATTTCATTTGTTATTGAAATGGCATATTTTTGGCCGGCGCTGCGGCTCACTAGGCTAATCCTCTGCCTGCGGTGCCAGCACACCGGGTTCTAGTCCCGGTCAGGGCGCCGGATTCTGTCCCGATTGCTCCTCTTCCAGTCCAGCTCTCTGTTGTGGTCTGGGAAGGTAGTGGAGGATGGCACAAGTGCTTGGGCCCCTGCGCCCACATGGGAGAGCAAGAGGAAGCACCTGGCTCCTGGCTTCGGATCGGCGCAGCGCACCGGCCATAGCAGCCATTTGGGGAGTGAACCAACGGAAGGAAGACCTTTCTCTCTGTCTCTCTCTCTCACTGTCTAACTCTGCCTTCCCCCTCCCCCCCCCCAAAAAAAAAGAAAGAAATTGCATGTTTTTAATTTACAATATAGTCAAAGACTTAATGGCTCCACTAAATAAAGGGTTCAGCAAGTAAAAAGTGAAAAGACCATAGTCCAGCAGTGAGATAAGGGCTATAAACAATAATCAAATGAAAAGATGTTCAACTTCACTCATATAAAGGTAATTTCAAAAGAGCCTCCAAATCATTAAAACTGTAGTAGTATATAATTCCTGTCAATTTCTTTAACAAAGATTAAAACAGTTTGACAAAGTACTATTTTTAACAAAACTGATAACACAGGGGATTTTTTTTAACTTTCCTTCTCATGTATAAGGGAGACAATGTGGCATTTGTCTTTCTGTGTCTTGCTTACATTTATCTGAGTTTTTTTTTTCTTTTTTCTTTTCCCTTAGTTTGGCTAAATGTTTGTCTATTTTTTAATCTTCTGAACATCTAGCATTTTGATCTTTTGTATTTTTTATAGTTTCAGTTTCATTTATTTCTGCTCTGATCGTTATTGCTTTATTTATCCTCATTAATGATCAGTCTTTATTGTAGTTATATAAATGGAAGCTAATAAGTGAATTTGTCAACTTTTATTTTTATTCAGTGGATATTAGCCAAACTGCACTCAGTAGTAGGTTGGATAATAGCTGAAAACCCAAAAAATAGTCTTTACTGAGGAAGGAGTGCATGGTTTTTAAAATTTCCTTCTCTTTAAAGACTTTAGCCTTTGGAATTCATGCCGCTATAGAAATAAATATGAAGCGATTGCAGCCTGATAAAGGCGAGCATCTAGAAGGAAAATAAGTCGTTTCTCTTTGGAGGTGGTGGTGGGGTTTAGCTCCTATATCTTCCAACAGCTAGATTTGTGTGAGGAGTAGGGTGGGGAATAGGTTTGCATTCTTATTTAAGTAATAGAATCAACAAGGAATAAAATTGGCATGAATTCCCCAATATCTCTCACTTCACTCTGAAAATCTATTTGAGGATTACAGGCGAATAGAGGGAAATAATGGATTGGACAAAGAATTCATCCTGCCCTGGAAGGGTAATCATGGTAGGTAATAACACTTACCTACACGTAGAATGCTCAACCTGCAGCATTTGAACCTCAAGAAGAAAACTGGTTTACTTTTGATTTGTGTTTTGGAAAACAAATACTTATTGAAAATTTCAAAGTTCTCCTTTTCCCTTGATGCCAGAAAAATCACTTATATTCTCCTTCTTCCATTTCTATTCTCTTTCCTTTTCTCTTTTAAACATTTTAACTGTCAGATATTGTATTGCTAGTGATGTTGAAGTGGAAAAAACGAACACAGGCTATTTATATTTTTGATAGAAGTAAGAATTATAATATAAAAACAATCAGTGCTCACTAAAACAAACTTTTCCCTGCTGAACCCTGCACATCTTCCTTCTTTCCTTCTTGGCTGTGCTGCTTCGCTCTCCCATTCACAGGCCGTGGTGGGCCTGAACCTTACAAATGAATAGAATTCTTAGATGTTGTTTTGGTTAAATAAATATTGAAAGAATGGTATTCTCAGATTTTGTGGGTGTTCTAAAGGGTAGTTTGACTCAACATCATAGTTTTCAAAGTCTAAGGGAATATACTAACCTGGTTGAAAAATATATTTTCAAGGTTAGGAAAAAATGCAATGTGTAGGAGCTAAAGGGCTTGATTTTCTTGGCTGGCAAAATATATTTTTATGCAATTTCAGGGCTGAAGTAAAGACAAATGAATGTCTCCATGGTGTAATCACAGAGTCGAAAAATCAGGTGACTTCAGTCTTCAAATTCCCTTTTAGCACAGTAAGTTTTTATGTTTTTTTATATCTTGGCTGGTAGATGAGTCAATGTTTAAATGGTCATTCGTCATTTACCATATAAAAGAAAAGCTATTATCTGAAACTCATTTTTACAGTTACAGGCAAACAGAAATAATCATTTTCAAGGACCTAAAGCTGTTTCTTGAAGAATGTCATCATTTTATCCTTATTTTACTTACTATTTACTTACATATGTGCCAGCTTTTTGAGCTGCACCTTGCAAAATCTGGCTGTAAAGAGTTTCCACCATTTCCCTGCTGTAGCAAGCAAGGAAGGAAAATTGGACTTTCTAGAAATCAAAGTTATCTTTCAGACAGTCACAAAGAACAAGAATGAAAGTATAAAATAGGCATAGCAGTCATAGCTACCATCACGGGGCCAAGTGTATTAATGGTAGGTAGGTTGGTGAATATTGAAGTGTCTCAAGCAGGGGTTATTGCACTTATTCTCAAGGCAGTCCTAGTTTGTTCAGATATTCAAGAACTATCATTTCAAATATGTAACCCTAATTGTCATGAACATTTTCTGCCATTGCTATTAATGAAATGAAATCTGTTGGGATGTAGAAAGGGATAATGGGACAATGGTCTTCATGAAAATTGGTAAGTAATTTGACAAGACATGGAGTCTTTAAGAGAGATAGCTTGGTGACATAGAAAAAGAGAGAAAAAGCTCTAGAGTCACCTAGGACTGGTTATGTATATTCCCTCTTCTGTTTGATAACAATGTGGGCAAAGTAATTTATGGAAACTCTCCTGGTCACATTTTTCTTATGATCAGAAACATGAGAAATGATAACATCCATAACTTAGAGCAGTGGTGATTGTTAAAAAAAAAAAAACACATATAAAAGGCCAAGTAAACCAGCAGGTTTGCTGTAAGAGTGCAATTAATGTTAATATACTCCTGTTTAATCACTCCCAGATTCAATAATTTTCTTCTGGGTCAGAGAAACCTGCTGTACCATAGATATTCTCAGAATATAATCCCAGAGTAAACATAATTCAGACCTATACCAAACCAAGTGGAATATACATATTAGCCCTCATTTTATTTCCAGTCCCCCATCTCTCCTTTCCCCTTCAAGGAAGCCCTGTTGGGTGCCAGCTGTATCACAAGTAACATCCTGAACCCTCATATTTTCCTTTGGTTATTATGACTGAAATGAGCTAACAGTTATTATTCCTAGTGAGTACAGAGGACAAATGAAATTCTAAAAAACTAACTAAAGTTGCACAGCTAAGAAATGCTAATTTTGTCCCCAAATCTTGTCTCACTGTACCAGTCTACCTCCAGCAAAGTTCTGTGCTACCAGAGAGATTTCCATAAATCAGCCCAAGTGTCACAACAAAAAAGATATCAATGCGTAAGCAAAAAGTGAGTCTTTAGGATTACTCTGCAAGCAGTGGATGTTGACAACACCAATAGTTTTTAGTCTTTTTGGCTTCTTGAGGGAACCAGAAATATGTGACATAATATTCTAGGATGAGGGAGAATCACCATCACTTACTGAACTATCTAGAGGGAGATGGTGGCGACAAAAGTAGAACCAGGAACCTAGGCTATGCTGAGTGACGGACCCATGAGGCTAAAGACGTGGACTTAGTTCTTAGTGGTTTCCTTCCCCCTCCATGCATCTGTTTTTTTTTTAAAGATTTATTTTATTTATTTGAAAGAGAGTTACAGAGAGAGGTAGAGACAGAGGTCTTCCATTCTGCTAGTTCACTTCCCGAATGACCACAATGGCCAGAGCTGAGCTGATCCGAAGCCAGGAGCCAGGAGCTTCTTCTGGGGTCTCCCACGTGGGTGCAGGGGCCCAAGGACTTGGGCCATCTTCTACTGCTTTCCCAGGCCACAGCAGAGAGCTGGATCAGAAGAGGAGCAGCTGGGACTTGAACCAGCGCTCATATGGGATGCCGGCACTGCAGGTGGCAGCTTTACCTGCTATACCACAGAACTGGCCTCATGCATCTGTTTTTATGTTCACTTTACTACCACCATTTTTTGGGTTTCCAAGATATATGACTGAGATTCCATAGATGCCAAATATACATCGTTTGTTAAAGCATCTTTCCAGAACTCTGATCTGCTTACTGTGTATAACCAGCAGAGTCAGAGTATAGAGATTTCCAGGAGCCTACATAATCCTTTCCCTTTAAGACCGGAATGGAGTTAGGCCATAAAGTCTTTTGTTTTCCCAAGGCCTTTCTGTATTTCACAAACTCTTCCAAATCCATAGGTTATTTTTGTTTGTTTGTTTGTTTGTTTAACCAAAGAGACAGAAATGTAGAAGAGAGACTCAGATTTAGACATTCTTAACCCTTTTATTTTTTCTCCAAAATCTAAGGTCCTAGACTCCTATAGTTTTATTGTGAGTTGATAGAAGATTTTCTCTGAGAATAAAAGTTACTTGTCAATGAGGATGATTTTGTTACAAAAAGACAGGGGGAAAAAGTAGTTATACTTTAAGAATCAATTGCTTGAGAAAACAGAGGATGAGAAGTTACAATGATATCGATTTAAAAACAAATTTGTGTTTTTGTGATTGGAAGAACATCCATGCGTATTTGAAAAACAGAGCTAATGATGCATTTGCTAAGGTTAGCATTCATTGCTTATTTAGCTGTAAGGCAATTATTGGTGTATTCACTTGACTTTTGGGGCCCTTGAAGTCATTTTGCAACAGTCCCCACAAAGGAGAGCCTCAACCATAGGTTGAGAGCCCCTACTCTTGGTAATGGGAGGCTATTGAGGATTCTGACACATGCAAAGTGATGTCTTAAGAAGATTGGCTGACAGATCACCAGAGATATGAGAGACTGGCCACAGGGAGACTGACATTACAGTTTTCAAACTATCCAATCTGGGGGTCCAGGATTCAGCAGAGGTAATAGAAATGAAAATTAGTTGGTAGATATAAAGATTATGTAAACTTGTTTTTGTTACTTTTTTGTTACCTGAATGTTGGAAGAAAATGAGAAACTCCAAATTCCTAGTCCTAGTGATTGGAGATGGGTAGTGCAAAACAGCTGGCCTTGGGAAAAAGATGAACACAGGCTTAGCTATCTTGAAATACTGGTGGTTTATTCACTGTGGGGGGGGGGGGGGTTTCTAAGCAGGCTGTCAGAAATTCAAAAGAGAGATCATGACTCTAACTAGAGGGTTTAGAATCATTTCTGTAGAAATACTTGAAACCATAAGAAGTCAAGAATATACTCTTTAAGACAAATGAAGACCTGGAAGAGTCAAATATGGATCTCGAGTCTACCTGGGTCAGCCAACATTTGGTGTAAATAGCCAGAGATTTCTTCTACAGAAAAGCCTTATAACCTGTTTCTGATTTGGGGGCACAGGTTTCTCTTGCGACTACTTAGTTGCACCATTACAGCATGAGAGCAGTCACAGATGATATGTAAATGAACTGGCATGGCTCTGTTGTAATAAAAATCTTTTTGTAAAAGCAGGTGGTCAGCTGGATTTGGCCTTAGGACCTTAGTTTGCTTACCTCCAGCCTAGATACCTAAACTCCATAAGGACAAGGAGGATGTGTGTTTGATTCTCCACTGTATGCCCAGCACTTAGCATAGCACCTGGTTGATAATAGGGTTATTTTTTATAGATTTATTTTTATTTATTTGAAAGACAGAGTTATAGAGAGAGGCAGAGAGAGAAAGAGAGAGAGAGAGGTCTTCCGTCCATTGGTTCACTGTCCAAATGGCCACAACAGCCAGAGCTGAGCCCATCCGAAGCCAGGAGCCAGGAGCTTCTTCCAGGTCTCCCACGTGTGTGCAGGGGCCCAAGGACTTGGGCCATATTCTGCTGCTTTCCCAGGTCATGGAAGAGAGCTGGATCCGAAGTGGAGCAGGCAGAACGGGAACCAGCGCACATACGGGATGCTGGCACTGCAGACGGTGGATTCACCGGCTATACCACAGCACCAGCCCCAATAATAGGTTCTTAAAAACATTCGTTACATTGATAAATACTGTGGTAGAAAGGCCACATTTAGCTTTGTTGGAAAACTAAGAGCATGCTAAGAGTTATGGAGACAATCAAGATACAATGACATAGATGAAATCAAGAAAAAAGTGTGTCAATGAGGATGACTCGATAAGAGATTATGAAGAGTGAGGAGTTACAAAAAGTTACTTTGGAGGCAGGTGCTCAGCCTCGTGGTTAACTTGCCAGTTAGGATGCTTGGGTGTGATGGCTAACCCTGCCTCCTGACTCCAACTTCTGCTAATGCAGGTGCTGGAAGGCAGCCGTAATAGCTCAACTAATTGGGTCCCTGCCACCGGTGTGGGACACCTGGCTTGAGTTCCTAGTTCCAGCTTCTGCTGCAGTTGCAGGTACTTGGGGAGTGAACCAGTGGATATTCTCCATCTGTGTGTCTGTGTCTGTCTCCCTATCTTCCTCTTCCTTGCTTTCTCTCTGTTTCTTGTCCTGTCAAATAAGTAATTTTTTTTCAATTATTTTTTTTTTTGGCAATTGGTAAGAATTCAGATATTGAGATATAAAAGATCAAAATAAAGAATCACAGGATGTTATCAAAGGGAGGGTATAGCATACAAAATAACCTGAGAGTTAGGATTGTAGTGGCTTTGTAAAGGAGTCTGTGTGGCTTAATTTATGTAGTTACTGTCCTTAACATTTTTAAGTCTTCAAGAGATGTGATTTTATGTCTGATCCTAAAATCTGTGGTTGAGATTCTTATAAATCTAGCTTCTTGAATTTGTGGACTATTTAAGGGATAATCAAACTTATGTTTTAACATTATATAAATAAAGTATCCAACTTGACTAATTTTTAAGTAATTTGGCTGATATTTATCAAAGTTTTTTGTACTCTAAATTTACGTGCTTAACTTTTATGACTTTCCAATTCCATTTTATGAAGTTGTTATCAAGCATATGATTTAAATATTTTCTTTATTGGTTTCCAACATTTACATTTTTCCTTCTATATTATCACACCCAGAGCAGTTGGAATTACTCCATGATGATTCCAAAGAAAATTTCCTCCTCTAAACATTCTTACCCTAGGCAAATGGATGTATTTCTAATGAATAAATTCCAGGAGGAAAACATCAGCATTTTTATGCTTCAATTCATAGTATTTAATTCCCTTGCCCTTAACTATAGCCACCTGTCATTCTAAGTTTATGCAGTCATTTTTAACAATGGGAAATTATTATGTTTTTGTCTGATGTCGATCACCTTTGTGTCGTTTGATACCTAGTGTGTTTAGTTTGTTATGCCTATGCAAGTAAGAGAAAAACAACACCATAAACATGTCTAATCATGCCATTGCAGCTTTGCTTGGAATAATTGGAGTGTAGTGATGGAGGAGGGGGAAAAGAGGGAATGGAAATTGAGGAAAAGGGTCTCAGCCTGAATTTTCCAAATTGGCTATTTATCTGGTTAATTCTCCATCTTTCCTCATCACCATGTCTGAACTGAGAAAATCTTCCTAATGATAATAAACTATGTCAAGAACAGATGGCTGATTTGATGTGATGAAAATAGCTATGTCAATTGAGGGTATTTTTTTCGTTACCCGTTTTGCTTTTCATCACTCTGGGTTTGGTGGTTCATGTGTTTTTTTCTTTTACAGAATCTACCCTCAGCCCTAGGTAATGTGGTGAATCTCCCCCCCCCCCCCCCTCCAATATGGTCTCAGCCCTTTCCTCTGAAAGAAAGAATGGAGAAATAGAATTTTTTTGTTTAAGTGATTATTACCTTCCCTATTTTTTCCTCTTTAGTTAAGTTACTTTTGGAAGGATCAGTTTACAACAAATGTTTAGTGTCAGGAATATTACAGTTTCATAGGCCCTGACAGCTTGGCTTGAAAAGAGGTGGCATTATGTCAATTGTAAACGAGTATGCTATTTACATACTAATTAAACTTTGCACTAGTGGGGTGAAAGAGTGTCATTCGGAGCACCCCAGTTATTCTGTTTGTGTCGTTGTTGTCTATTTAAACCATCTATTGTTTGCCAGGTCACAGCCTCATCCCCTAAATGCCATTCCATAACCTTGCACGACTTTAAGAATACTACCCCACTGCTTGACAAGTCACACAGAATTAGTATCTCAAAAAGTAAAGGAAATTCTCCAAATCACCTTGCTTCTTAAGAGCACCTAGTTTGATGATGATGATAGCAACAGTTAATTTTTATCAATTACTCTCTAAATATCAGTCATTTTGCTAAATAATTTTTGCATGGTAATTCATTTAATCTTAAACATAAGGTGGGAGCGCTTACTACAATCTTTTTACACACAAAGAAATTGGGGATACTTAATTCGTAAGTGAGAATATAAGCACTGCAACATCCAAGTTCTTATCCACCATGCCATGTTGTCTCCTGCTTTGGGTGCTCAGTGATCCATGGTGTCCTGCTGCTGTCACATGTGGCCAGGACCAGTGAAAATATATCAAAGCAGGAATTTCACTGGTTGTCTCAACCTATTTATTTAAGGAAGAAAATGATAAACAGTATTGAATATTGCATGCATATCAGATGCTCTATTATTCTCATTTGCATCAGTAATACATCACTAGCAAAATCTGATACTGTTAACATATCACTAATAGTCTATGCAGTTACATAGGTTTTTTGCACTACATTCTCATTGCATTTTATCTAATCTAGTACCAATGTAGACTGCCCCAATCTGTTGGTGATGCCTTTAAATAGCTTTCCATGTGTGCTCTGCGAACCTGATTCAGGAATACCAGTAGAGTCTATTAGCTTTGGAAATGAAAAATGCTTAATAATTTAGGGAGCTATTTTATTCTCTTGCTTTGTATCAATAGAAAGTGGGTTACTGAATTTGGCAAAAGACTTTTTTCTCTCTCTCTCACTGGGTAAGGAGCAGAATCAACATTATACCTGTGTGGGAGTTGACTTGACAAGATTTGCAGAGATTAATAGCAAGATCAGAACTTATCCTGGCTGCCGGTGGTAGAAGGAGCCCCCCGCCCCGATCCATGTGAGTATTTATATGCCAGTGTTGAGAGTACAGAGTTGGCATTTCTTGGCATTGTCAACAGAGTTCTGGCCTGTGCTTCTTTCTTCTTTAAAAATGACAGAAACAGTAAGCCTTGATAGTTGACATTGAAATAATTTGCCAAAAGAGGGTTAAACATATGATCCATTTATAGCTTTTCCTCACTATTTTCAAAAAATCTTCAAGGTTGAAATAATTCTATGATAGAGATGAAAATCCAGAGGAAGAAATGACAGAAAATATAGTTTAGCTCTCCATAATTCCAACTACCAAACCACATCTCATGAAATGTGACATAGTTCTGCTCCACAACCATGCCAAAGGCAGGAAAAAAAAAATCTAAACTTTAAGCTGATAACTCGAAGGGTTCCAGAGATATCAACTTGTGAAAAGTCACAATTTTGCATTGTGCTGAGAAGCCACCTTACAATCCGGGGACTACCATCACTCTTTAATATCCAGCAGAGTCCCCTGCTGTGCTTTGTCAGTCAGCAGCAACATCCAAGTCTTCCTGTAAAAGTAATTCACACTTTTTTCACTACACTGTTGCTTTAATTACCACTGAACTCTGCTGATGCTCAGGCAGGCCTGGCAGGACCAAGGGAGGGTCAGAGCCACAAAAGAAGCAAATAGCTTTTTTCCCTTCTTACTTTATTATTAACAAACCATCTTTGATGGAAATGTTCCTAGTTCTGAGGCCCAGAGTTAACTCTGGGCCCCCTTGGTGTATTCATTATCAAAAGAAACTCACAGATGCCATTGAGAGAGAGAGAGAGATAGAGAGAGAGAAGGAGAGAGAGAGAGAGAGAGAGAGAGAGAGCGAGAGAGAGAGAGGAAATCGTACCTACAATCCTAATTGGAAATTAGAAATTTTAACCAAGGATGAATTTAGCTATTCAAAACAGGGAAACAATGATTGTGTTTCTCATATAACTTTTTTATTCTCTGCAAATGAACACAGATTCATACTGTACAATCGGGCTAAACCAATGTCAGCTTATCTACTTATTTATTGTATGGGTTTTTTCCAGAATTAATTGACATAATAAATCATATATCAAAAGAAATCACAGAATTGCCAAAATATATGACTATAGGAGTGATACAGGAGCCTATGCTTTATAAATAATATAACAGCAATAGTGTAGGTGTAACATTTTGTGTGTATAAGGCACTTTTCATTCTATATCACTAAATATTTCTATCATGAAACTGTTCCTGTGTTGCCAACTTCCATAGTTACCTCCCCATAAAATATAAGGGTGCCAATCAGTAAATTCACATATACTTTTTATAAGACTTGCTTCATTTGAAAGGCAGAGTGACAGAGAGAGAGAGAGAGAGAGACAGAGAGACAGAGAGACAGAGAGAGTTCAGTCTTCTATATACTTGTTCATATTCCCCAAACGCCTGCAATATCTAGGGCTGAGCCAGGCTAAAGCCAGGAGCCTGAAATACATCTGGGTCTCCTGTTTGGGTGGTAGGATCCCAAGAACTTAGGTTATTTTCCAATGCTTTCCCAGGCTTGTTAGCAAGGAGCTGGATCAAAAGCAAAGCAGACAAAGCTTGAACTTATGTTCCAATAAGGGGTAAGGCTTGTAAGCAGTGGTTTAACCCATTGCACCACAGCACCAGATCCAATATATGCTTTCAAAGAAGAAATAAACAGGGATGTGACTTTAGGTAAGTGATTTAAAAGATTGTTTAACTTTCTCCTGGCTCTAAAATTTCATGTTTAGAAACATTATAATTTAGAGGTAGCCATGTCTATGTGTCATCAAGTGTTTAATGCTACTCTTGTCTGTAGTTTACTGATTCAAAATCTCATTTACTACAAATTTGCAGGATTTAGCTGAAGAGGGTGGTGCTGTGATAAATGAATGAATATGGGTGAGTAATCATGAGATCCAACTACAGACCAATAATAGATTCTTATTCAAAGTCCTCTGTGATGTGGTCCTAACCTTTTTTGGTAGACCTCTCTATTCCCGTCGAAATACACACTAGAGCTTAGTGATGCCAAAATCCGACTGAGTATCACAATTTTGTTCGGGGAGGGGACAGAATTTAACAAGTTGAAACCCTTACAAGTTGGGTATTAGTTCTAAAGGGGCCCTTAGCGTTTCCGATAATGTGCTACATTTGTGTAATTTTTTTGGCTCATACTTTCTATTTACTTTCTTAAATTCAGTGTTTGCTTCCTATAATCTTAGGTAGAAATTTACTAATTTGTCAAGTCCTGGTTCTAATACCACATATGCCCTGTATCATTAATAATTTTTAGCTAAGTTGTAGCCCTGCCTTCTTGAAACCTTGAGAGTAATAAGTATCTTCCCCAAGATTTGAACCTTCCATGACAAAATTCCATTATCCATAGTTTTCTTCATCTTTTCCCATATGTTTATCTTATTAAAGTATGAGCTTCTTTAGTGTGCAGATATAAATTCTTCCTTAAAATTATATTGTATAAGAAAGTCACACTCCACTCTATGATGTCCCTGTGCAATGAATCTTTTTTTTTTTTTAGATTTTATTTAGTTATTTGAGAGGTAGAGTTATAGACAGTGAGATGAAGGGACAGAGAAAGAGAAAGAGAAAGGTCTTCTGCTGGTTCACTCCCTAAAAGGCTGCAACGGCTGGAATTCTGCTGATCCGAAGCCAGGAGCCGGGAACTTCTTCCTGGTCTCCCACATGGGTGCAGAGGCCCAGTCTTCTACTGATTTCTCAGGCCATAGCAGAGAGCTGGATTGGAAGAGGAGCAGCTGGGACTAGAACCGGTACCCATATGGGATGCCAACACTGCAGATGGAGGATTAACCTGCTGCGCCATAGGGCCGGCCCCTGAAACTTAAATGTTATGTAGCAAAGTTGAAATGACTACTCATGGTCATATATCCATTTATATGAAATAGACACTGTGTGACAGACTGGATTTTCCAAAAAATGGTCACACCAATATATATTTCACACCACATGTTCTTCTCAAAATGCTGACAAATGTGTTTTCCTTTTTAATTTAAAAATTTTTTATTCATATAAACAGAACAGATTTCATTTACTTCATAGCTACAGTTCTAATTTGACTCTTCCTTCCTTCCATTTTCCCTCCTCCATTCTTTTCTTTTTAAATATTTACAGTAACTTATTTTTCATTTACTTTATAATCACAGGCTTAATATTCCACTAAATAAAGAGTTCAAGTGGAAAGCAGAAAGGCTACTGTTCAGCAGGAATGCAGGCAAGGGCTATAAACAATAATCAAATCCCCCCCCCCCAAAATTAATGTATATGAGAATCCTTCATTGAGCAGTGAGTTCTATATTCTTTGATCATAAACCCGAGTAGATATTTGTAACTGCCTCGCTCAAAAAAGTAACATGATAGAAGTATGCTTCCATGGTTTCCTGGGCTAGGTCACAGAAAGCTGACATAGCTTCACCCTGCAGCCAGGACTTGGAAGCCTAGAACTGATGGGTTAGGAGTCTGGCTACCCTGGAGCTTCCATGCCAGAGAGACCACCTCTTGGGACTATGCGGTAACTAAGAGGAGACCCAGTGCTTCCAGTTTTCAGCTGTGTGGTTGGAACCCTAAATATCATGGAGCAGGCAGAAGTCATCCCCACTGTGCCCTAATTTCTGATGCACGGAATCCATGAGCATGACATATGACCATTCTGCGCCACTCCATTTGGGGGTTATAACTCCTACTCACTGAGTGAAAATAACTCTTCAGAATTAGTAATTGGAACACCCAATTTTATGCATGTTAAGAGACCTTAAAAGAGCAAGATAAAATTCCAGCTCTGCTCTTCTGAAGTTATACTCTATGACTAAAAAAGCACAAAAAAATGATGGAAACCTTTCATTTTGATAATTAAAACTCTTCTTTTTAAAAACAGCTTTATTGTCATAGAAGAGACAAATTACATGTATTTAAGGTGTGCAGTTTGAGAGGATTTGACATCTATGTTCCCCTGTGAAACTGTCACCACAGTCACGGTCATGAACATATCCATCACCCCCCAAATTTCTTCATGTTCCTTTGCAATCCTTCTTTCTTGTGCACAGGTAATTACTGTTGTGCTTTCTGTTGCTTTAGAGTCATTTTAATTCTCTAGAATTTTACATAAATTAAAATGATACATTTTGTAATTGACAGAGGATCTTGTTTCTTAGCATAACTTTAAAAACTCATTCCCTTGTTAAATATAATAATAATTATTTCTTTTTTTATTACTAAGTACTATTCCATTGTATAAATTTTATTTACCCATTTGAATAGCTTTCATTTTTATCTATTAGAAATATAATTGGTGCTATATTGGTGCTATAGACAGCTTGGGCAGGTTTCTTTTTTTTTTTTCACATGGACACACACTTTTGTTTTCCTTCAGTAAATACATAGTAGAATGACATCTCCTTTGCATTTAGCCCAATAACTCTCTCAAGAGAGTAAGATGGGGACAATCTTAGGGCTTCATTTGTTGCCTACCTTCACCCTCTTTTGTTGCTTCATGTCCAGTGGCTTGCAAACTGTATGTTCATATGATTGTGTATGTATGTATTGGTATTCCTAGAATATATACATTATATATATGTGAATGTATGCATACACACACACACATATATTCTCCCTTATTTTTAATTATTTCCCTTTAATTTTTTTCAAGTGAGAAAATAAGCATAGTCCCTGTTAGGCTACTTTTGTACTATATCATTCTTTTTTTTTTTTTTTTTTTTTTTTTTTGACAGGCAGAGTGGACAGTGAGAGAGAGAGAGACAGAGAGAAAGGTCTTCCTTTGCCGTTGGTTCACCCTCTAATGGCCGCCGCGGTAGCGCGCTGCGGCCGGCGCACCGCGCTGTTCCGATGGCAGGAGCCAGGTGCTTATCCTGGTCTCCCATGGGGTGCAGAGCCCAAACACTTGGGCCATCCTCCACTGCACTCCCTGGCCACAGCAGAGAGCTGGCCTGGAAGAGGGGCAACCGGGACAGGATCGGTGCCCCGACCGGGACTAGAACCCGGTGTGCCGGCGCCGCAAGGCGGAGGATTAGCCTGTTGAGCCACGGCGCCGGCCTATATCATTCTTTTAATTCCCCCATGTTAAGCACTTATTAAGAGGCAAAAGAATATTTACGCATTCCTTGTGTCTCCCACAAAAATGTTCTACAAATGCCAAACAAGTATTAGTGTCATGAAGCAGAAGGCCTTTGGAGTCATTATGTTATAAAGTCTGATTTTGACCCAGAGTTCTTCCACTTATCAGCAATGTGCATTTGGACAAGTTACTTAGCTTCTCTAAGCCCTAGTGTTGTCATATTTCTTATAATACATGCTGAGCATCCCTGATCTGAAATCCAAAATCCTTCAAAATCTGGAAGTGTTTCGGTGCTGACATAACACCAGAAGTAGAAAATTCCATACCTGATCTCATGTGATAGGTCTCAGTCCAAATACAGGCATACCAAAAGTATTTTTTAAAATTGCTTTCAAATGGCCGGCGCCGTGGCTCTATAGGCTAATCCTCCGCCTGCGGCACCGGCACACCGGGTTCTAGTCCCGGTCAGGGCGCCAGATTCTGTCCCGGTTGCCCCTCTTCCAGGCCAGCTCTCTGCTGTGGCCAGCGAGTGCAGTGGAGGATGGCCCAAGTCCTTGGGCCCTGCACCCGCATGGGAGACCAGGAAAAGCACCTGGCTCCTGGCTTCAGATCAGCACCGTGCGCCAGCCACGGCGGCCATTGGAGGGTGAAACAACCGCAAAAAGGAAGACCTTTCTCTCTGTCTCTCTCTCTGTCTCTCTCTCTCTCACTCTCACTGTCCACTCTGCCTGTCAAAAAATAAAGAATAAAAAAAATTACTTTCAAACTGTATATATAAAGTGTTTATGAAAAATAAATGAATTTTATGTTTAGGTTTGGGTCTTGTCTCCAAAATACCTCATTACGTATATGCAGATATTTCAACATTTTTTAAAGTGAGATATCTGAAACACTTCTGGTCCTAGCATTTCAGACAAAGGATGCTCAACCTGTAATGTCAATGTCACTCAGAGGAATAATATAATAATAATAAACACACATTTCATAAAGTATGTATCCAGTTAAAAGTACCATGTCCAGTATCTGGAACATCTTAAGCTCTCGATAAAATGCTATTGATCATTATTTATATAATTTTAGGAGCATCTATCTGCATGATGGGAAATTGTGTCAAATCCTTTGATCATAGATACATAGCACATAGCTGTAATTACATTGTATGAATATGCAGTAATGAACGTGATTCCTCACACACTGAATATAGAGTCTTCAGGTTTCATCCCCTTTTCCAAATTCTATCACTGGGGAATTGACATTCTGCAGCCTTTACAAACAAAAGCTTCAAGAAATTCAGTCCAATTGTGGTAGCGATCTGGGAAAAGAACCTAAAGTTTGGTCAACAGAAATGATCCTCTCAGAGACTTGTTCTGTCCACTAGGGCTGAAGGAGGGTGGGTGTGATGTAAAGCCCCGTGCACTTTACAGAGTGCATTTGCAAAAGGAGACTCTCCGTTTTTGAACCAATAGGGAGCTTTCTCTTTGAGCAAGCTCTATAGCTAGGTAAGTAGGCTGAGGCAGAACACTTTCTTCTTGGATTCAGTCGCTGGTAAATTCACCATTTAATTATGACAATGTTGAATAACTAGTTAAATCCTGCTGTGGATGATGTGTATATGTGTTGTCAAGGGAGATAGTAGGTGGGGTCTCCGCATTCTTCCTTTGTGTTATGGACATCTGAATCTTTATGTACAAACTGGTAGTTGTAGGCACTAAACTGCATGGGATTTTTACCTGCTCAGAAATGAAAAAGACTAGCATTCAAAATTACAGCTGCTTTTTAAGGACTCTTAGGGAAAACACTGTTGTGCCTAAAACGAGGCTGCCGTGCGCTGGTGTTCACACCAGGGCCACCTGAAGCTGTGCAATGCCCTGGGCCTAGAGAAGCACCTGCAAGTATTTTGATGACAAAACAGGATATGTGGATTGTGGGAAGGTACTTTTCACACTCCTCCTCTGTGTAGTACTAGTTTTAGCCCTAGGAAAAAGCTACCCCTGCCTTGAGTTCTGTGCTTTTGTGTTCATTTTATTCCTTTTCTGGACCTTTTCAAGTCTTTCTTAAAGAGTCAGTCATCCGAAGGAACAAAAGACTTTCCCCACTGGATCCTGAATCCTGGCTGCTTGTAGGATATACTGTGGATTTACTTAGACCCCCAGATTCTCTGCTTCAAAGGTCCCAAATCCACTTCTAGGACCCATCTAGACTTCTTCTCTGGGCCCTTTTCCCTAGCAATGGACTTTCTCAAAGGCTCTGTAACCCTGATCCTTGATGTGGACTGACTGCAGATTTGGGAGATGTGTCCACACATATGTGAGGATCCTCATAATATAAGATCAGGAAGAACAGGACCTGGGTCAGGGGCTGAGGTAGGTGTCCTTCTTTTGCAGTTCCAGTATCAGACTCCAAGAAGCCCAAAGATTCTGTTGTCAGAGAAGGGGAAATATTAATTGTTCTGGTTTGGTCAATATATGTTGTATACATGTATTGAGCTGTCACACCATAGCTCTTAAATATGTACATAATTGTTAATAACATTTTTTATAAAGGATTCTAAATTGAAACCCAGAATTTTGGGTTGATGTTGGAGTGTATCAATCAAGATAGGAAGATAGAGAGTATTTTATTCCACAGTTTGCTAGCTTAATTTTCAACTAAAATATTCACATATACAGTATTGTGGGCTTCCCTTTGTCCTCATGCCAAGGCCCTTCAAATGTTGGGTGCAATCCTTACTCTGTGGCTTTATCCCAGGAGGCTCATCCTTCTCTCCCTTGCTTGCCTCCTTTGTGTGTGATGGAAAGGTAAAACGGACCTGAGGAACAAAGCACTCATGCATCAACCCATCCTTTCCTCGGACGGTGTCTACTTCAGGATCTGCAGTGTAATTTCCACTTCTGTCGCCTTTACAGATATGGCAATGGAAACTGGTACTTTCTTCCTTCGCATATTCAGAGATGACAGCAACATGGTGTTTATTTATGACTTTTATTTATTTCTTTGGGAGGTAGAAAGATATATGAGATAGAGAGAAGGAGAGAGAGAGAGCAAGAGAGAGTGATTGAGCAAGTGCTCCCATCCACTTGTTATTCTCTAAATGCCTACAGTGACAAGGACTGGGCCAGGCTGAAGCCAGGAGCTAGGAGCCAAAAACTAAATCCGGGTTTCCCACATGGGTGGCTGGAATCCAATTACTTGATCCATCACTGCTTCCTCCCAGGGTATGCTTTACCAGGAAGCTGGAGTCAGGATCTAGAGCCAGAGATCAAACTCAGGTATTCTGATGTACAGGCATCCTAACCATTGGCTAAATGCTTGCACCAACAGTGCAGTCTCTAAATTCGAATTCCTGGATCTTTAATGTCACCATGTGTCCCTTCTCCTCTCCACAGTGGGTAGAAATTCTCCAGCTGCTCTAAGGGTGAGTTTTGTGTTTGATCCTCAGAGACATCATGCCACCTTAACAAATTGTTTCACTCTTTTGCCTTCCTCCTCTGTCAAAGTCTTGGTGCTTTTGTTACCTTTGGTATTATACCCGGCATCACCCTCCAGTGAATCAGGAGCTTCCTCTCTGGAAATGTTCACTTCCTTCTTTCAGCCTTGGGAGCACTTACTCTTTCTTCAAGTTGTAGCTCAAGGTTGATCTCTTCTTGGTGAACATCTCTCTGAGCTAGCAGGAAAGAAATAGGTTGGGAGTCCTATAGAACTGGATTTCAACTCAGTGCTTTGTCAGTTACTATGTCATCTCTCACAGGTCACACAATCTTCTGGATTGACAAAGGGGTATAAAATGACCTTTCCCACATTCTACTGGGAGAAGTAGATGATGGGATTTATATAAAGCACCTGGCAGTTTCAGATCACATTTGTGTTTACCACCCAGGTCAATGTCACTCTTCTTCCTATATGTGTCCATGACATTGATAACAAACCCTCAAAAGCTGGTACAGCAACATAAAGACAGTACGCTATACCAAAAAAAATAAATTACTGCATTTGCCCAAGAATTAAGTCGTGTTCAGTGGGATTTTAGGGGACTGCTGAAAAAGTGCTGGAGAAGCGGACTGACACCAAGCTGGGACAGGCATTTTAGATTAAATGAAGAATTCAACCTACGGGTATTTCTTGGAATTCTGGGTGTGTGAATGTCTCATCTTCTTTAAATAAAACACGATTAAAGATCTTAAAGCTCCTCAGCTTAACGTACACAGAATGATGACATATTGCCAAAGAAAGCTTTGGGCTTCATTACCTGCAACTATACAACAGCTTTCTTCCTACAATGTGCTTGTTATCACATGAATGATAGGTTCTGAATAAATTAACTGTGTCCAACATAACCATTATGCTCTGGATCAAAGGAGACTATCATATTCTTACTTCTCATTTTCCCCTGAACTAGTCAAACTGTTTCATCAAGGTGTCTCTTAGTGCTTCTGTTTCAAATGAAATGCCTACCAATTTAGGTTCATGATGATTGAACCTGTATACCAAGCTGGAGTTTCTCCAGTGTGCATATACTCATGAAAACAGAGAAGGTCACCTGCCAATCTAAAGACAAATTGCAGGTTGCAGGCGAGACCAGATCGGTGATAAATGCTCGCATTGCGCCTGGCAGTGTCTTGTACTTGGACATGTTCAGAAAAGGCTATTGGGTTCCATCAAGGCTTCCATATTCCTACTAAGAGCTCTACCTCAAAGACATGACATTTGTTCAACCTAGAGCAGGAAGGAAGGAAGGCAGCAGTATGGACAGTCTCCAATTAGCCAGAAGATTTTAATCTACTTTGCAGAACTAATCGAATGGTTGTGCTTCCCCAGTGTTCACATGAATTGCACCCTAGCTGGAGGTTAACAGACTAAACAATAGCAGCAGCAATTAAGTGGATATAAATGAATGTGATAGGCTAATTCTCACAAGGAGAACATCAATGTGTCAGTGTCAATGCACAGGTGCCTGGGATACGGGAGGAATTGCCTGGGATGGAGAAGTAATATGTGGCAATCTTGTGAGGAGGTATATGACTCAACCAGGTGGTTTGGAAATTCTCTGGACATCAGCAGGAGGATAAAAATAAGTGATGACCGTAGTTCTCTTCTATGTATCCTCCAGTGGGAGGAAAAGAAAGCAAGCATCACATTTTCACATAAATACATTCAAGGTATTATACCTCATGGTGTACCTTAACTATGAAGTGATTGTTGGATATAGAACAGAGTCAAACACAAATTTCCTTACAGTAAGGAGAAGGACATTTTCATGAGCCTAGAATCTGAGAATTCAAAAGAGGACAAACTTCCCTGGCCTTTTTCATACTTTAAAGTGGAGACTGTTAGTGTAAGAAGGCAATAGATGTTTATTGCTGCTAACTTTCAGCACAGTCTAGAAACAGAGATTTTGGAGCAATAGGAAGACCAGGGATTTTGCTTCGGTTCTGTTCTTCAGCACTTTCTTTCTTTTTTTTTCTTTTTTTTTTTTTTCTTTTTTGACAGGCAGAGTGGACAGTGAGAGAGAGAGACAGAGAGAAAGGTCTTCCTTTGCCGTTGGTTCACCCTCCAATGGCCGCTGTGGTTGGCGTGCTGCGGCCGGTGCACCGTGCTGATCCGATGGCAGGAGCCAGGTGCTTCTCCTGGTCTCCCATGGGGTGCAGGGCCCAAGGACTTGGGCCATCCTCCACTGCACTCGCTGGCCACAGCAGAGAGCTGGCCTGGAAGAGGGGCAACGGGGACAGAATCCGGTGCCCCAACCGGGACTAGAACCCGGTGTGCCGGCGCCACAAGGCGGAGGATTAGCCTAGTGAGCTGCGGCGCCGGCTCTTCAGCACTTTCATTCTTTGGATAATTTTTTTGACAGGCAGAGTTAGACAGTGAAAGAGAGAGACAGAGAGAAAGGTCTTCCTTCCATTGGTTACCCCCCAAATGGCTGCTACGGCTGGCGCACTGCACCAATCCAAAGCCAGGAGCCAGGTGCTTCCCCCTGGTCTCCCATGTGGGTGCAGGGCCCAAGCACTTGGGCCATCCTCCACTGCACTTCCAGGCCACAGCAGAGAGCTGGACTGGAAGAGGAGCAACAGGGACAAAATCCAGCGCCCCAACTGGGACTAGAACCTGAGGTTTAAAGATTTATTTTATTTATTTGAAAGACAGAGCCGGTGCCGCGGCTCAATAGGCTAATCCTCCACCTTGCGGCGCCGCCACACCAGGTTCTAGGCAAAGGAAGACCTTTCTCTCTGTCTCTCTCTCTCTCACTGTCCACTCTGCCTGTCAAAAATAATAATAATAATAATAATAATAAAAAGAGTTACAGAGAGAGGCAAAGACAAAGAGAGAGAGGTCTTCCATCCGCTGGTTCACTCCCCAGATGGCCACAATGGCTGGAGCTGTGCAGATCTGAAGCCAGGAGCCAGGAGCGTCTTCCGGGTCTCCCATGTGGGTACAGAGGTTCAAGGACTTGGGCCATCTTCTACTGCTTTCCCAGGCCACAACAGAGAGCTGGACCAGAAGAGAAGCAGCCAGGTCTTGAACCAGTGCCCATATGGAATGCCGGCGCTTCAGGCCAGGGCGTCAACCCACTGTACCACAGTGCCTGCCCCTCTTTGGATAAATCTTAACATCTGCAGACTGGGGTGTGGGGTTTGGGGGGAATGTGAAATTGATAAAGAATATTTTGTATACTGCCTCAGAAAATTCTTTCTGAGCAAGGCATTCATGAACATCCTGTGAAAGTGTTGTGAACTGCCTGAAAGAAAAGGGTTCTATGAATATAACAGGGTCAGCCTGATTCTCTGCCTTCTGCTCCTGGGGGTATCTGAGTTCTGGAATATGCTGGGTGGAGGAGACTGTTCTGTATCATATCCTTTAGCAAGGGTGAGCCTCCCTTTCTCATAAATCTGCAGGGGCCATCTCTGGGTGTGTCTGCTCCTTGGTTCATGTCTGGTATCTCATAGATGGGCCTGGTTACAGTCATAAGGTAAAACCCATCAAAAGAAGGAGAGTCAACCAGATGTATCAAGGAAGACAGACAATCATGTTACAAAATGTGGGCTAAGAAGAATACTTTCTTATTGGACAACTGAGACACCAGAGTAAACCAAAGGAAATTGATCACTATGAATATGTCAGTAGATGAAGAGAATAAAAAAGAATTCGTTTAATGCCTGGAAAAGAATGGCAGATAAATACATACAGAAACTCTTTTTGAGATATGTTCATTCAAATGATTCAAGAAAGCATAGTCCAAAAAATTCAGTTTTGAAAGAGCATGAAGCCTGCTGAGGACCCAACTGTTTACCACTATGCAAATATATTCTAGAAGGACATGTAGATGTCAAACTAAATATGAGTGAATTGACATGTACAGTTTCGGTTCTTAATTTTTCCATTACTTTTAAATATAGATTAACAGAAATCTGTAAGTTTTAACTTCTGCTATGGTCAAACCTTTTGTTTTTGGCTACTTATAAATTTCATTGGGGAAAGACTGAACTTGAACAACTGCAGTATAAGAAAGAAATATAAATCTAAGTGAAGTTAGATTAGTTATATAACCTGGTCCACTCTCCCTACTCTGCCTTTTTGTAAATCCTCAAAGGTGGGTGACAACAGTATTCATGATCTCTTATTTGGCAGATTTAGACACAGAGAATTTAAATATGATAAATTAACAACTCCTTTCCAGTAATAGATACAACGAAACAATGTTGAGAAGAAAAACTTCAGTAATTGCGCCACAATGACTTACAGGGAATCAGGAGATTTTGAGAAAGAGTCTTCCAGGCTGCAACATTAACAACCTAATAAACCATCTGACCTGTAACTTTATTTGAAAGATAATGTAACAACCTGCAAATGGACTAGCAGGAGGGAAGAAAAATGAATGCGAAGTAAAAAGTTCAAGCAGTCCTAAAAATTATTTGCCAGTAAGTTTAACACATCCATACACTGTAAAATACTGGAACCATTCTTATGAGAAGAAAATGTGAAAACAATGAAGCATGGGTAATAAGGCCCTATAAAACAAACAGCATGCATTTAAAAGGAAAAAAAGATTGTGGCATAAATTTGACTCCATTGAGATAGATTACTAGTTTCATCGGAAAGTGGAAAGTAATGCCATAGACATACCTCGTGTCATGAGATAGATGTGGAGTTTGAGGAAATATTAGTCCATTTTTCTATTATTTACGAATGCATAGTTTCAGAGAAAGAATGTATTTCCTCTGTGTACAAATTAGGTAAAAATATGTTTCAGTTATCCAGGAGGTGAATTAGAACCTGGAAACCTTATACCATTTTTTTCTTTTTACATCAGATACCAGATCAAAGGATCAACTTGTAGTCAGGCTGTTGATGATATTATCAAAATTACAAATGGTGTGATAGACAAACTTTTTTTTTTTTCTGATTTCTGGTCAATAGAAAAGAATCTCATTTCTTGTTGCTCTAACATGCTCTCCTTAATTTCTGAATTTTGATGACATCTCCAGGGAGTCAGCAGGGACTGCAAGGGAATTAAATATATTTACCCTAATTTTATTGGAGAAAAAATATATTCATTTATCCAAATGTGTACAGTCTAGTCCAGGTTGGAGATCAAGTTTCATAGCATATAATTTAATTCTTTAGAAAAATGTGGCATTCTTTGTTTTTGAAAAAAACAAGGTATATTTTCTTACACAGTGGATCTAATTGCTTTAACTGTCGCCTTCCTCCAGAAACTACTGTAGATACTGTAGATGTGCATCACCTCTTTTCATACTCATCAGTCAATAAGGTAAATATTATTCCTTCCACTTTATAAGTGAGCAAATTTCCCTCAGAGAGAGCAAAGGGCTTGTTAACACTCTCCCAAACAGTGAATGGCAGGGGCTAAGGTTCCAACAGGCAAACTACCTGCTAAAAGTCTACAATGTCTACAATAGAAGTCTACAATGATAATGTGTATACATTTTGGGACAGAAAAAAAATGGGTAGGTAATGTTATTATCATTTCTGCTAATTTCCATCAACCCCAAAATGTCTTTTCCACAGTTGTCATCTTACAACTATTTTAGATACTAAAGGGAGAAATTTTATCATGCCTAAAATGGATAAGAACCTGCATCTTAACATAAAGAATATGAAGGAAGCAAAAAAAAAAAAAAAATCCAAAAGATTAACAAAAAGAATCACAGAAAAGCGAAAGCAAGGGAGTGAAGAAAGGGCCTTGGGTTAAATTCGTGATCATGCATATCTTTAAAACAGTTTTTACAAATGAATGGAAATGTGTGCATCTTTCTGACAATACTTTAAGATATATGTATATACACACACATATATAATTAATGTAATGTATACTACATACATTATATTCAAGGGCAATAGGCTAGGATTGACAGCAACATTTGGCTCTGGATTCCATACACTAGTCTGTGACCCTTTGAGCTTTATCAAATAAAGTGATTAAACAAGTTATTAAACATAAAATGATTCAAATGGATAGGCTGGCCATTTTGAGATCAGTTTATTTTAACTGGGCCCATTTGATGAGCATACATAAAATCTTTTTTTTCTAGGAGTTAAATACATTAATAAGGCTTATTATGAATTTTAAGAGGTAGATCTTCCAAAAGTTCATGGAAATTCATATTATGAGAAACTATTTATGAATTTCAATTTTTTTCATACCAGATTTATCTCTTAATGACATTTTTTGCAAATTTTTTATAAGTGCTTCTGTGTTTTACCCAAGTTCCATACATGTTTTTCTAATGGTTGTATGGTAACAAGCTGTCTTTATGCAGACTCTAAACTATCACAGCAATGCCATTCAGTGTGTGAATTCCCATGCGTAGACCAAGTATGCTGGCTAGTGGACAGGAGTCAGTATGTCTGCAGCCAGGATACTCTCCTTCCAGTGTATTGTATTAGCTTGGCAGGTAACTCCTTGGCCTCTGCAAGGATGCAGGAGACACTTTCTGAGACTCCCAGGGTTCTGTGCCAACCACTAGGTAACAATCATCGACTTCTCTGTGTATGATATGAAATTAATGAGAAATGATATGTTGCTTTTTGTTTTACTTCACTGTGTAGAAGCTGCCACATATACTTATCCCAATTGCCATTACCTTGAGACCAACTTCTGACATATGGATCATATTTCAACATACAAATAGATAGGCATGTGTTTGTTATAAACCCTGTGTTTGCAGAATAGCTTGTGTACATACCAGTGTGTATGTACTCATTCATGGTGTGATATTCAGAATTAGGTTTACAAAACCTTAAGTCTCTATCTGTGAACTCCATTGCAGTGAGGTAAACTGAAGATAGAAGCTTCTCAAGGAGTAACAAAATTTACTTCTAAGAAACATAAATGACTTTTTAGTTGTCTGATATAGAATGAAAAATGCAAGCACAGTATTTAATAATGTGCCACAGTGGGGACAGAGAATACAGCCATCCTTCTGTCCCTCCTGCCCCCACCTCCCATGATCTTTATTAGCTTTGTCCTGACAATCTGACCTTACTGAGCTCTACCCAGCCCTGACAGCCACATAAAACCTACAAACAAATAGGGAACTGCTGCAGCCTTTTCAGATTTAGGATCATGTTCAAGCTTATGAATCAGGTTTTTCTATGTGTGGACATGACAACTATGGAAAAACTGTAATTTAGGACATATTCTCTTTATCCTTTTATGTAGAATTTCACTTTAATGTGATGCAAATGACAGTAAGAAATACATTCAGTGAATGTTAAAGCCTTCCCATTAAAAATTCTGTATGCATTTTACATTCTAATTCATGTACAGTCAAAAACCCTGATAAAATCACAGTGCTGATTTGACTGCTGCACTTATCGTATTAATGAGGATACTTTATGCCTTTTGAAAATTGGGATATGGTCCATTATGTGATTGTAAATGATGTGATTGTATCACATAAATTTGTTATTCAATCCCACCCCTCCCTTCAGTCAGCTTTGTATATAAGATTCGTTGGTGAGTCAGAACCAAGGCCAGAGAACTGTACTTCAAATTGGACTTTGCCTTTTTTGTCTTTATTTTTGCTGATAGAAAGGAATATAATACACACACACAGACAGGTGTGCATACGGAGATACATACACAATACACACACTTTTTTCTTCATATTCTTTTTTTTAATATAAACTTCTCAAAAACCACAGGAAAAAGCCCACCAAGGAAGTGAAAACTGAAAGAAAAGCAGGTGGGGCTGAGGCTCGCTGAGGTAGGTAGCGCTTTCCTCCACCGCCTCTGTTCACTTTTTTTTTTTTTACTGATTCTGTCTGGGTTGACACATGAAAATCTTCCTCTCTCCCCCCCTCCCTTGCAACAGTGAAAGGTTTGAGAATGATTATTGAAAAAGGTTTCCAATTCTTTGGTTTCATTTGTGTTCTTATCAGTACCCCCTCTGTTTTTCATTTGTTTATTTTTCTGTCTTGCCTAGTCAGTTATGAGTTAACTCCCAGGAGCATTAAGGGGGTTGGTCTGTTTTCTATGATCCATGGTCTGTCTAGCAGATTTCTCAGCTTCTTTCTACCCATGTACCTCCTGCCTAGGAATCTGTGGTGTAATCTTATCCACCTGGGTCAAGGTCAAAGCCCTATTCTCTTGAGCCATCCCTTCTGCTGATCACTAGAGAACAGCCACCTCATCTGATGTGTCCCATGGAACACAGAAGTCTCAGACAAAGCCAAAGAGAGGACCACTGGCTCTTGGCTGAGCGGCTCCTGTTCCTTGGAAGGACTACACACTTCATTAGCTCCTTAATGGTAAACTCATCTTAAAGGGAGATTATCCAAGAGTCCTCCATACACGGATATGCTTTCTTTTTCTCCTTGCCTAAGACATGACAATCAATTGTTGCCTGTACTCTTGTGTTTCGTATATTTTTGGTTTGGGATTCCTGAGCACTGGAAGGTTGGTGTTCTGTTCCCTTCATTCCTTCCATTCTGGCAACTGGAGGAAGTGACATTGCCCTCCATAATACAACAGACTCTGGTCTGGAGTGCTGAAGAGTTCAGAAGTACAAATGTGCAAATTCTCAACAGCCAGTTGGAAATCTCATGTTTCTGTTTCTTGTTCACCCTGGGACTTGAACTTTAGGTTTTATCAAGCTCTGTGTTTTTTCAGAGTTCACCTGTTGTGCTTTAAACAATTTAAGGTTCTCTTTGGTATGCTGTAACATCAAAAATACAGTCCAAAGTTCTCTAAGCCCTTTCTACCTCCAATCAGAAGGGAGATGTTACAGTGGATGATTTTCGTATATTATATATTTCATTGTATATTATTTACCATTTAAAAACATATGCAAGTTTCATTGTGAATCTTATGTTTTAAATGAAGAGTGGGAAAAGAAACTGTTTGACTAAGATATATCAAAAGATCACAGGTGGTCCTTCCTGATGTGAGGTAGGTTTCTTTTTTCCTTTTTACCTTATTTCAGATTCAAGGCCAATAAGAACTTCATACAATCTTCTGGACAAAGCTTGCTACATCCTAATCTCTGCAAATCCACTCTGTTCTGTTCACTGCTCTCCTGATTAATCAGTTCTACCAAGCTGTACTCTTCTCAGTACTGTTACACACAGCGCATTTTTATGCTTCTGTTTCTGAGCAGCTTTTTCTATATTTTTGCTTTGTCTTGCATTCAGTTACCTGCAGCTTGGTCTGTAGAATAGGATACCATCACTGCCTACACTTAGGCAACAGCATATTATGTCATCTTGCTTCATATATTTTACTTCTGTTTCTTTTAGGAGGAAGCTCATTTGAGAAATCTTGGCTCTGCCTTTGGGGAGGAATCATTTACCTTCTTGCATTCAGGCTGAAATTTGTCTCTTTACTCCCTTTGTTAATAAAAAAAAAACACCCACTTATTTACATTTTCTCAGTTTCTATTAGTTAGCTCAATTGCCTAATTGTCGCAGTTTTAAGAAAGACCAAGTCATTTTCTTGCTTTCAGTCATTATGGGTCTATTTGATGCATTCCACAATGCCACATTCACCAGTCTGCTTACTTTCTTTGGGAAGCTTTTTCTGTTTCCCTTTGATGTGCAGCATCATGTCTGGGGGCCATTTCCTTCCACAAATAGGAGATATGGCTAAACAGTCCCCCTATAAAAGGGCAGAGAGGAAGATATTAGGGCCAAGAATATTGTCCATCACCCTGGACTCTAGGACTGAAGATGAGGGCAGTCTGGAATGCTTGATTTTATCTGAATCAGCCCTGGTTTTCTTCCTTTCGGTCTTTTCTAGTGTTTAAATAATTCTTTAGAATGAATTTCCCTACCTAAGATGGATCTCCTCCTTTCTCTCCTGACAATGCCGAGTAAATCAGAGTGTGGAATAATACCCATGCATCCCACTCTCTGAGAGAGATTGCTGGCTGAAGCCATGCTGTTCCTATGCCATTCTATACCCAACTGTGGATAATAACAGAATTGATTTTACTTGAGGAAAGACAAAGCAACCTCAGGCTGCTTTCTGCATTATTTTGTTCTCAGGTTATTTTGCTGTGAATGGTAAGATCTCTCACTAGAATATTGGGCCACATTTAGCTTCCTGTATAGCAAATCCCCAGTGGGGGAACTTCTGGCGTTAGGCTATGAGGTGTTACTGTTCTGTGTACATGTGTGCACGTGTATTATCAAATCGTAACATAAGTAAGTGTGTGTTCTCAACAATCCATGGATACCTTCTTTTTTAAAAAATATGCTTTTGAGAAATCGTATCTTAAGCTAGACACTTAAGCTGCTTTTAGTTCATCTGAAAGGTGTGCCTAAAGGAGACTGTTCTTCAATAAGTTGCAACACACCATGAATTAGCCAATCTACATAATTTATAAGGGTAATACTATGCATGATGAATGATAAATTGGGTGTTTGGTACATTGCATGTATGTTTTAGTTGCTTCGTGTTTATCGATTCGCTAAATTTTTACAACACCACCATTAGGTATATGTTATTATTATCCCTATTTTACAGATGCAAAAAATGAGGCATCGAGAGAGGCTATGTAACTTGCTACATAGGTGATAAGTGACAGGTTCAGGATTCACATCCTGCAACGTTGGCACCTAAGTCTTTTTTTTATGCAATCCCCCTTTTCTTTTATTTATTTATTTATTTGAAAGGCATAGTTACAGAGAGGCAGAGAGAAAGAGAGAGAGTGAAAGAGAGAAAGAGTGAGAGAGAGAGAGAGGTGTCTTTCATCCGCCATTTGACTCCCCAAATGGCCACAATGGCCAGAGCTGAGCCAATCCAAAGCCAGGAGCTTCTTCCAGGTCTCCCCTATGGATCCAGAGGCCCAAGGATTTGGGTCAACTTCTACTACTTTCCCAGACCATATCAGAGAATTGGATCAGAAGTAGAGCAGCCAGGACTTGAACCAGTGCCCATATGGGATGCCGGCGCTTCAGGCCAGGACTTTAACCAGCTGCATCACAGGGCCAACCTCAGCTCTTAAGTCTTGACTCTGGATTATCAACTCCTTTAACTTGTTGAAAGAAAATATATAAGCTGTTATGCAGTGACCATTACATCAGCAATGTATGTCTGATAAAACAATAAGTACTTGTGACTGAATTTATTTCTATTACCTTGATTATGGTTTTTTTCAACTATATTATCCTTTATGTTAAAACAACTCAACAAGTTATTTAATGTAGAGAATTCAGGGAAGTTAATATGTACAGTTGTCATCCTTACAATAAAAATTCAGAATATGTTATATTTGTTATATGGTTCCTTTTACTTTACATCTCACTGACACTCCCAAGCAGATGAAAAGGACATGCTCATTCAGGCTGTGTCTGGAAAGTGCAGAGAGAATCAACTAGAAATCTCAGTTTTGGCCTGTGTTTAAAATCTGTACTACCAGATGTGTAGTCCATGGATTATCTTCATAATTAGGTGTTTACAGAGAAAGATAGCAAATGCATAAGGGCCCATGTCACAGCAGCTTTCCACACATTGTTAACTTCTGCTCAGATTCTTTGAGCTCATTGCCCAAGAATTGCCATGAGACTGTGTACACACAGGCAAAGAATATATTGGATGATCTGAAATTTTGAAAGTTCAGAGAATATGGGATTTTATGTCTCCTAATATCACCTATTACTTACAGAAAATTGGTTGTGTCTGGTTCTTACAGAGTTAAGGATAGAATGGAATCACTTTTATGGTGATATTGCACAAATTGTGTTATCCGTTGGATTACATGAATAAACATCAAATGGGTGACCACAAATAACAAATTAGTACAAATTAGCATAAATATAATAAAGCCTTTGGGATCCTCAAAATATTCGCCAACCAAGTCTTCACTGGTAGATCAATACATTAGATCAAGAGTGAATGGAGGGGCCAGTGCTGTGGCACAGCAGGTTAAGCTGCCATCTGAAGTACAAGCATCCCAGTGAGCGCCAGTTCCAGTCCTGGGTGTGCTGTTCTGATCCAGCTCCCTGCTGATGTCCTGGGAGGACAGCAGAGGATGGCCCAAGTCCTTGGGCCCCTGCACCTGCATGGAAGACCTGTAGGATGCTCCTGGCTCCTGGCTCCAGCCTGGCCCAGCCCTGGCCTCTGCAGCCATCAGGGGAGTGAACCAGCGGATGGAAGATCTCTCACTCTCTGTCTCTACTCTCTCTCTCTCTCTCTCTTTCAAACACATAAATGAATCTTAGAATAAGTGGGACCCCCAAATCATGGTATCTTATCAAAATAATTATAATTAATATAATTATTGGTCATGTAGTAGAACCACTCTCTGGATGATATAAAGCTTTTAAGATTTCATAGAAATGCTTTATAGCTTAATTGTGTTTCCCTGGGATATTATAAGCTAATTCAATTTATTTTCCCATGTGTTTCATCAATTGTGTGGATAGAAGGAATATCAGAAGTTGATTTCCATATCCATTCTTGAAGAATTTAGACAAGTCATTTCTTTAATTTTTTTTTTTTGACAGGCAGAGTTAGACATTGAGAGAGAGAGAGAAAGGTCTTCCTTCCATTGGTTCACCCCACAAATGGCCGCTACAGCCAGCGCGCTACACCGATCCAAAGCCAGGAGCCAAGTGCTTCCTCCTGGTCTCCCATGTGGGTGCAAGACCCAAGGACTTGGGCCATCCTCCACTGCACTCCCGGGCCACAACAGAGAGCTGGACTGGAAGAGGAGCAACCAGGACAGACTCTGGTGCACTGACCGGGACTGGAACCCGGGGTGCTGGTGCTGCAGGCGGAGGATTAGCCTAGTGAGCTGCGGCGCCAGCCAAGACAAGTCATTTCATAGTACAGAGCTGATTAGAAGACGGGTCCTCCCACATAGGAATCAGGCCCTACATCCCTTGTCATACTGTTGGTTTTGTAGGATGTGATGAGGCCAACAGAAAAAGCTGTTCCATCTTTCATGGCAAATCAAACTGAGGTGCATGTAAAACTGCATTTTACATAGTTGTGTTCTTCTCTGGGGCTCAGTTTCCTTGTCCAAAAAGGCATATGATGGCTAGGAGGACTTCTTACAAAGTTCAGTACTCTAGTTTTGCTTGTAATTTAGCCCTTCAAATGTGTATAGTTACACATCTTAAGGTTTAACATCTTTTGGAATTACTGGGAAACTTGTTAAAATGCAATTATGACTCAGTGGATGTGAGGTGGGCCCTAGGCTCCTGGCTTTCTAACAAGCTCCCTTAGAGATACAGAAGCTGCTGATCTGTGAACCACACTTTTAGTAGCAAAGATCTACATGATGCACAGAAGCAAGGGAGGGAAGCTCTTCGTCTTCCTGGGGTAACACGTCCAGTGCTCTCCTCCCAGGGCTGTGATTCTTGACTTCCTTCTGCAGAACACTGTAACACACCTCCTCTTTTGTAGTCACCCCAAGAAGAATTTGGGCTTCAGGAAGACTGAGTGTGTCCCTAGGGAGCACAAATCCCTTCTCCAAGAAGGAAACCACAGAGCTTATCGGGAAAGATCTACGCTTCTACTGTCAGGCGTCCCCAGCCCTGCTGAAATATGAAATAAATGAGGTGGAGTTTAATTTTAGGGTCTACAAATCTGTAATGTGTTCATCATTCCTGTTGCCATTTTACATGGCAGGCTGAAGTTGTCAGACATGTTTTGTGAGGAGAGCTGCATTTGGGTTCTGGTTTAATGAAGCACTCACACCCTCTCATGTTCCCCTGTAATCTGTACTTACAGCGACAAGAAAGACATGCCATTTGTATTAGGGATTTTCACCATTGGAAATGCGCCTCTCTCTTGCTTTTCCAAGGGCAGGCTCTGGGGGGTTTTTCCAAACTGGACTGCAGACTGGTTTCCCAGCAGAGGGCGCAGCATCCCTCCCATGGCCCTGCATGCCTTCCTCCTCCTGGGGTGGTCTTCTCTCCCCACTAGAATGGATGGGGCTGCAGGAAGTCAGCTTTCTGGAAAGGAGGCAATGAAGACTATTTTAAGGGAGAAAAATCAAATCAAATCATTTCAGATCTGAATCAGTGACTTTTAAAATGAAAGGTCTACTTGGCTACAGTTAATGGGCAGCTTTTCATAATTCTCAGCTATTACTAGGCTGACTTTCCTCCCTTAAAGCTTCTGTGAACCTTGCATTGTCCAGCATTTGTATCTTTCAATTTAATGAGTGCTAAATAAGGACTCTATAACGAATTTTAATAATTCTCACTGGACAGTTAATTAAGCAGTGAGAAGTCTTTAGAACGGCTACTCCTTCTGCCTTTTACAGACACGTGCGTCCATGGATTCCAAGGAAGGAGGTCACATTTACACATACATGTATAAAATGATGTGAGGGTTTGTAATTTTTCTCAGTAATAAATGCCCTCCCTAACAAGCTGAAATTGTGAAATAAAAATCCACCTTTTGTGGCCCACTTTCCCTGAACTCCACTCGCTCTTCAAATTTCTTTGAACAGGAAATGAATTCCCTATAAATATGGTGGGGAGGGGGCTTGAATATGTGAATTTCAAGTTGTCCAAATTTTTGTTCCTCTTTAAGTCATGTGGGCACGACCCAGCCGAGTCATTCATTGCAAATTCTCCTCTTTCCTTGCTTTCCGTTTTTCTTTTTTTTTTTAAACAGCTTCTGTTTTTCCTCATTTTTGATAGATCCTACCACAAACTTCAGTTAGAGTAAGTGCAGACGACCATAACGCTATTCTCACATCGAGGGTATTTTATTAAGTCCAGCAGTTAAAAATGTACAAAGTTCCTTGTAATAATCCATTCATTCTGTTCTCGCCTGATTCTTGGAGTAAGCCTGCACAATTATTCAAATCCCAGCTTTTAGCTACAGCATACACCTCGCCATGGGGCTATGCCTCTGTAATCTTGCTTTGGTCTTGCATGTCAAATGGAATTAACTCCCATAAGAAATGTGTGCGAAGACAACCCAAAGTGTCTAATCCTGCTGCTGTCTTAAATTTCTGAAACTCTGAGCTGTCATCTTTTTCTATTGCTTTGTTGAAGTTCTCACTCATGCTTCAGTCCATCCAAAGCTGAAGTTTAGGAAAATTTGCATTTTTATATATTTTTTCAGTTATACTCTCCCTTGGCCTTTTCACATGTTCTTTTTATAGAAGGATTTTTTTTCTTCCTTCAAAATTCCAAGACCATTTTATACGCAGTGGAATTTCAACAAGAGGTGAATTCACTCACCCCCACCTCCTAGGAGTATACAACTATACAGGTTGATACACAGACAATACTAGTTGAAGATTCACAACTCAAATCCATATAGATAGGTGAGGGGGTGTGTGTGTGTGTGTGTGTGACTATTATAAGAGAGAAAAGAAATAATGATATCATTATTACTATACCTTAACCACTCAACCTAGCTAATCACAAAAACTAATTCTGTCTCAATTGAATCTCAAACTGCATCATCTCCCTCATGAATAAAATGCTTGGTGAAATGAGCTGGGTTAGTATACTTGGGTGCTGTATTAAGAGTAGATTAACTTGATGAGCGATTTTATACTTTCTTCCTTTTCTAGGGGCACTGTTTAAAAATCCTGAATGCTGGGAGGGTTCTCCTTTCTTCACCATGCCCTGAATTCCATGTAATTGCCTCTTGGAAATTTCTCGAGTGAGGAATCTCGAAGGATACTCAGAATCCAGAATCACAGCAAGCATTTAATAAATGTGTATGCATTACTGTGAACGAATATGGACAGCTTATTCTACTCATTCTAAGTGAATTATCCTGTTGCTTCAATTTACAAATTGTATCCTTCCCTCTACAAGTGAGAGCTGCCCAGATTTTCGTGAACTTCCCTCTTAGCCTGAGTGTTCGGTCTGATCATTACACGTGGTACATATTTTTAAATCACCAGTTATTCAGCTTTGTGGGTTCCTTGAGGTGTCTTGACTAAGTGAGGTGTGGAAGGGTAAAACTGCAACTTGGTGTGGTGTATATTTAATAAGTGGTAAACCGCAGCATTCTCCACTTGAAAGTTAATTAAGGCCACGAGCTGACCAGGCTTGTGCAGAAAACATGTTCATGGTTTAGCCATGGAAACAGTCACAACAAAGCTCAGCTAAAAATAATGGCCTGCAGAGACATTTTCACTGATCATTCCCAAATGCTTATTTTTTTAAAATAAAGGAATTGTCACATTTTTGAGGAAATGCCCAGTAGCATCAGCTTCATTTAAGACTTGAAAGTTTAGCTTACTGTGCATGATGTACTGAAATGAAGAGTGGGTAGGGGACAGCTGCATGACCAAATTGTATTTTTAATTCTATATACAAGAATGTCTCTTATATGATAATCATCCTTATGCTCTCTTGAATCTCTTTGTTTAGTTAACAATGGCCTTTCACCTGTGGTGCAACACATTTTTGGCACAAGAAAAATTAACCCACTAGCATCTATTAGGTTATTTTTTTCCAACTGAGTTTGAGTTTGCTGCAGAGCCCTTCCTGGGTGACAGACAATATAGTATGAGTTATGTTTCTTTGTGCTCATTGTTTCGTCACAATGAGAATACTGTAACAAGACAATAGATTTTTACTGTACCATATATTGCTTTAGCTAATAGGATTGAAAAGACACATTAAATGTAAATTTTCCTTCAGCATTTGGATGGTGAAGGTAGATTGTCTTATCAAATATCAATATCTTAATGTATTATTGGATCCCAGCAATATTTAGTAAAGCTGAAATAGGTGATTGCCAAGTATCAGGCAAATGTTATGAAGATACAACCAAGGTAAAGGGATAGGTATCAAGGAGGCTGACATGATTTGGGGCCAATGTTAGGCTGGCTGATTGCTGGTATTTTTAGTGAAACAATAGGAATTCTGCTAGAAATCATTCTCAGAGTGGACATACTGTAATCTTGGTCCATGACCCCTCCACTCAATATTAAACTATCCTACTGACATGGAGCATATTGAGACCAGGTATTACAGGAATTCATCTCCTGCTCTCCCATCTGTCCACACTTCAATGAGTCACTAAGCACATCTCTGAAAGAATTTTGAGCACGAGTGATCCTTCATCCATGGCAGGGCTTGTAGAGGGAAAATGTTGCAGTAGAACTAATATCCTCCGCACCTTCTAATACGCGTACCTTGTGTTGTGCGTATACTATCATTTAACCAAGTAGAGGTTGTCACAGACCAAGTGCCATAGAAACTCGGGTGTATATTCAGCACATTTCTTGTTTACCCTAGCTGTACACTAATACACAACAGAGTGTTTCAGACAGAATTGACCTAGAGATGTTATCCCTACAATTCCTCACTTGTGGCTCCTGTTTAGCCCTAGACTACATGACAGACACTGATTTCTGCCAGTATCAGTTGAGTTTTTCAGGTTCCATTTCCCTCATTGGCTACTTTCACTGAATTACATTTTTTGTTGGTTGGTTCCTCCTCCTTCCCACTCTCCTTTCATTTTCGTTATTTGTTCTAATTTAATTTGAAATGCCCAGCATCTGACTGTAATCAGGTAAGGGGGCTCAGGAGACTTCCAGCAAGAGCAGGTCTCCTGAAAAGGGTCTTTTGGACACAGCAGAATGGGCCTTTCTTTATTATCTCTGGGATAACAAAATGGGGAGCGAGCAAGACTGTGCAGCAGCCGTCCTTTCAAGCAGCAGCTAACTTGGTGAAACACCCCTTTCCCTAGGGTGTGAACAGACCGCCTCTTGGCTCAAAGTCATCCGGCTGTCCCTGGCTGCTGGTTCCGTAGGCCAACAAAAACAAGCCTAACAAAACACGCAGAGAAGGTGTCAATAGAAACCCCCTTCACCAGGAGCCTGGCTTTTGGAAGTGGACTAGATTATCACGTATACAAAGGCTTTGGGGCTTCATTCTAACATTGGGACTCTAGTCCATTAGGAGAACATGTGGCTATTAGGCACATGCAACCTATTTTGTTCAAGATCCTCCATTGAAGAGCCTCAGTTTCCCCAGGTATGAAATGGAGACTACTGGGGAGGAATAAATACTATATTTCATAAAGTCACCTACATTTAAATGCTAGCTATATAACCTGAGAAAATCACTCTAACTCTCAGTTTCTTCATTGATAAACTAGGGATAATAGTATTCCCCTTTCTGATTGTGGACACCAAATGAAATACAGAGATGTGTTATCTCTGAGAAAAATACAGAAGTGTCTAGACTGATGTTAAGTTGGGTGTGGAGTAGTAAAACCATGGATGTGAAAGTGCTTGGGAAATGGGGAAGACTATAGAAAGAGAAGATAGGATTAGCATTGTTATTAACTTCAAGGAATTAAGTCATTTTCCTCCAGAACTGTGGTTCAGTGCCTGCAAGAAAGAACTGTGATGAAATGGGATTCTGAAAGCTCTGACACCTGAGGCCATAACCTGTATCTGATTGTATGAATTTTTTTTTTTTTTTTTTTTTAGGATCTGGCAACATTAGCTAGCTTTGCTGTTGTTAGTAACTAAGTGGACATTTGGTCAACACAGGTGCTTCATCCACCACACCTATTTGCTTAAGAATTTCAGTGTATAAAAGAGACAATGAGACTCATCAGGAAATACTGATAGAGCAGAGGAACAAAAAGAAATGCTAAACCTAAGGCCCAGGCTTGTGTGTCCCGTTATCCCTGACACTTAACTCAAGGTCTTGTCAACTCTTTGTGGAATGTTACATGATTGAAAATAATTGTGAAAGACGGTGACCATGTCATCTATTTTTAAAGTAACACTCTGCTCCCTCAATCTGTATAGAACCTATCACAGAACCATATACAGTCTGACACTTTGTAGTCCCTACAGGAACTTTCCAGGATATATGGCATTCATTCCAGAAGGTCCTGGAAGTGTGGACCGCATCTAGACATGGGCACAATATGACAGAGCATGTTTCCAGCAGCCTGGGGAGTGACCAAAACATGGAGCCCCTTTCCAATGTTAGAGAAGGACTGGCAGTGTTCCGAGGCTCAGACAGCAACTATATTGGCTGCATTCATGGACATGTTCCAGCTGCTTTTGCAAAACATTCGAAGGCTTCTGTGTGTGAGGACCTCTGTGTATGTATGTGTGTGCATGTGTCTGTGTGTTGGCGGGGGCGGAGGGGTAATGGGGAAGCAGAAGGTAGAAGTTACTGAAGTTCGGTGAGAGTCTCTATGGCCTCATTGGTAAAATGGGTTAGAGCTTTCTGAGTACCAGGGCTATGAGGAATGAATGGGATAATGGAGATTAAGCCTCATCACAGTGTCTGGCTTAGACGAAGCACTCACCCAAAAGGAAGCATTTGAATCAGGAGGAAGCATGTAGCCCTTGACTTTGGATACAGCATACACGCGCGCTCTCTCTCTCTTTCTCCCTGCCTCCACCCCTCTGCTTCTTCCTCCAAGCCTTTGAGGCACCTCTCTAGTAATTGGCTGCTAGGGTTTGGCATCTATCTATAGAGAAATGGTTTTTGTGAAAAGGTTCTGAGATGATGGTGTGAGGCGTTTATTAGTGATCTAAGGCAACATAAGTTGCCTCTGGTGTTTATTGACTGTTTCTAGCTGGAGGCACAGAAATACACAGGCACTAAAGGGTGAGTTACTGTGGGTTGCTACTCTCTGGACCAGCAGGGACTTGGCAAGCTCTTGGAGGACACAGTGTCTTGCATCAATCAACGGTGACCCCTCTGGCTGAATATGTACAGGCGTAAAGAGGCTCCTAAATTACCCTCTGTTCTCCTTAGCTGGATGGATGGAGGATGAAACACAGTCCCTGGAGTCAATGGAAATGCGTGTGGTGGAGGATTGAGCTGTACTCTGGAAATCCAGGCCAACCTCACCTGCCCAGAACAAATCTGAAGTCTCTATTTTCTAAGGGCCTATTAAAGTGTGTGTGTGTGTGTGTCTATATATATATATATATATATATATATATATATATAGACATTGTGGGAGATGAGAAAGGAAATGGAAATAGCGAGAGAAGAGAATGGACAGAGAAGACTAATACTCAGAACTACTTGTTTGATGAATGAATTAAACCAAAGCAGGGGTGACTAAGGATGAATGCCAGCATTTTTCCAAAGTGTGCTGATGAGCTGGACTGAGTCTGTGAGAACTGTGAAGTGTGGTATTAGGCCAGCTAATCAATAGTTAATATTATTCAGAAAAATTTCATGTGTTTATTAAAAATTCATTGAATATTAACTTACCTAAGAATGCTAAGGATCAGGTTAAATGCTGTAAAAGCTGGGAATCGTGTAAAAGATGCCTTCCAGCATATGCTCAGTGTGCCCTAGAAACAATGCTTTCACTTGGAGAACTGTTAGAACTACCTAGGGATTCTTCTACTCCCTCTTCCCTAGTTGTTACCTCTCCTTTGGTCAAAAAAGGAAGGAAAGGAAAGGAAGGTGTGCTCTAGGTATAAAAGCACACCTTTGTGACTCAGTTTGTTTTTTTTTTTTCTTTTCTATATGGTCCATTGGCAGTTATTTTAAATGCTTGTCTGAGCCTATTAGTGTTCTCATGAATGCTGGTAAGAAGACAGTAAATCCTCGACCTCAACATTGTTGCCCACGTTCGTAAATGTCCTTTGCTTGCTTTCCCTGAAGTATAAGACCAGTATAGACAATCCTACTCCAGATAGGCATGTCATAGAATCCCAAGTGGGCTTATAGGGACATTCCAGAGCTGCCTGAACCAGAAAGTATGCGTGACTCCCTACAAATGTGACCCTGTTGCTCCCAAAGTGAATACAGCTTGCTATACATTTTTTCATACACAGATAAGTCACTAGCACAGATGCAGGAACTCTGACGAGTATTTCTCAGAGTTTGGGGGCCTCTCAATAGGATCTTCCTAAAGAGGACAGGGTGTGAGCCTTAGTGACGTGTTGTATTCTGAATACATTTGAGGATTCCTTGTGTTCTTTAAAAAAATTTATGTATTTGAAAGGCAGAGTTACACAGAAGGAGAGAGAGGTCTTCCATCCACTGGTTTACTCCCCAAATGGCCGCAAAGGCCAGGGGCTGGGTCAGGCTAAAGCCAGGAGCTAGGAGCTTCATCTCGGTCTCCCACATGGGTGTGGAGCCCAAGGAGTTGGGCCACCTTCTTCGGATTTCTCAGGCACATTAATAAAGAAGCTGCATCAGAAGTGAGCAGCTGGAACTCAAACCGGAACCCATATGAGATGCCAGCATTGTAGGCAGTGACTTAACCCTCTACACCACAACACCAGCCCCAAGGATTCCCTTTTTTCTTTTTTAAGAGTTATTTATTTGAAAGGCTGAGATACAAAGAGAGGCAGAGACAGAGAGAGGTCTTCTATCCACCGGTTCGCTCCCCAGATGGCTTAATGACTAGGGCTGGGCCAAGCCAAAGCCAGGGGCCAGGAGCTTCATCCGGGTCTCCCATATGGGTGCAGAGGCCTAGGTACTTGGGCCATCTTCTGTTGCCTTCCCAGGTTCATTAGCAGAGAGCTAGATCGGAAGTGAAGCAGCCGAGTCTCAAACCAGCATCCGTATGGGATGCTGGCACTGCAGGCAGAGGCTTTAACCTCTGTGCCACAACGCTGGCCGTGAGGATTCCCTTCTTAATAACAATGAGCATTTGTGAGTCACGTGATGTCAGGTACTGTTTATATACTTCACATAAATTAATGTATTTAAGTCTCTCAAAAACTATAAAATAGTTCCTATTATATTCCTCATATTACAATGAGGAATTTAAGAATAAGAGCAGTCAACCAACTTCTCCAAGGTCATAGGATAGCAAGCACCAGAGCTGGGGTAAGAACTCAAGCTGTCTGACCCAAACATATCTCAAGGAGACCAAAATGTGAAAGTGGACTCTTACTATAGCTCTTTTAACCCAGTGAGGGAAGGAGGTCAGACAAATTTGGAGAATGATCTTAGGATTTCTCCTTCTGCTGGGATCTCTACATTCTCTCCATCACACACACACACACACACATGCACAGAGAGAGAGAGAGAGAGAGAGAGAGAGAGACATATCCCCCAGTGAAATGCTAGAGACAGGTTACAGGTGTAGAGTTTTCCTTAATTAGGACCCAGTTCTAGGACAGCTGTCACTCATAGAGATCCAGCGGGGAGCCTTGGGTTTCACACCAAGGAGACCGATAGCTCTCATAATTTTGGCTGTATGGAAGGAGCTCCATTGCTCCTGGCAGCAATGACAGAGAAAAACGACAACCTGAAGGGGTGTCCTGTGTTGCCTAAGGCTTGGGATTGAATTTATAAAGTTGTGAGTGTTCAGAAATGTTATGTAATGACTGCATTTGCTTCTCTTTGGGACTTCATTCAGGAAGGACCCCTAAAATCTGTGTGATAAGAAGATGCGACATCCTTCCTCCTCTTTCTGTCTCCTCCCCTTCCCCCACCCCTGCTTCCTCTCGCCACCAATCCCACCACACACTGGGAAAGGAAGAAAGTTCCCAAAGCACTTTCATCTACATACTTAATTCTTTCTTTTGTATCAGGGCACATTTTTACTGCATTTAGCCAAAGGCCATTTTGAAATTTTGAAAGAATAGAAAATGTGATCTTTGAAATGATGGGATTAAAGCAAAGTTAGAAATGATTTATGAGTTCAAAACATGAATATACATACATAGATTATATATATAGTATTTTTTAGTTGAACTTGAACTGACCAAAGACTTAACACATTTTTAAAAATAGCTGGGATGCATACAAAAACAACTGGAAGTTGGGGCTGATATTTATACTGCAGTGTGTTAGGGCACTTCTTGTGATGACAACAGAGTGCTGTTTTGAGTTTCAGCTACTCTGCTTCCCATCCAACTCCCTACTAATGCAACTGGGAGGCATCAATAACAGCTCAAATGCTTGAGTCTCTACCACCCGTGTGGGAGTTCCTTGATGAAGATGAAGTCCCTGGCTCCTGGCTTCAGTATGCCCCAGCTCTGGCTGGTGTGGCCATTTCAGGAGTGAATCAGTGGACGGAAGCTGGATCCATCTCTCTCTTTCTCTCTCTCCCCTCCCCCCACTTCAAAGAAACAACTGGAAGACAAATTATTTAAATATGACATTTATCCATCTTTGACTTCAAAATGCCAATACATGCTTATCACAAAAAATTGTATAATGTGAAAAGTGAAAAGAAATACAAATATCCATAATCTTATTGTTTGGTAAAAAACATGATTCTCTTTAGAGTACATTCCTCTAGTTTGATGTAGCACACACATACATGCACACGCACAGTGGAGTTGTAAATTTCTTCATGCCACATTCAGATGTGCAGAAAATACATGCTGCTCTGTATTTTATAAATACTGATCTGGCCCATCCGCTACCACTTCACTGCACGGTGAAAACAACTGATTGTCCTCTAGCAATATTTTAGTCTCGGTGCTCTGTACGTCTCCTTTCAGTTTAATATTCAGTCTGTTCGAAGTTCTGGTTTCTAGAGACATCTTTCAAAGGTTTGGTTTCTTTAAGAAAATGCTGTCTCTCACATGGCTGCCCTCACCCCACTTTTCTGTTCCTCCAGATGATTCCTCGGGTATCTGAGATTTAGGGCTGGAGTTAACATTGATTTAGAGAGGATTACACAAAAGGCAAAAACTGGCCAAACTTCTGTGAAAACTAATGCCCAAAACACTCCCTTCCTCTGGGCTGTCATGGCCTGCACACATGGTGGACACATAACCTGCCTGTCCCCAAGGCACACCCTTTTCTCAATTTCAATGAAGGCTGCAAAAGGAATGCCAGGTTCTGTGTCTTGTCTCTGGTGCTGTTGCTCTGCCTGTCTCTCTGTCCAGCAGTTCTTTGCTCCAAGGATGGGTCTGACTTGGAATCTGCCCTCCCACTGCTTGGTCTGTACACTCAGATAATCCCTAGCTGCCTCTGACCCTTCTAAGTCTTTGCTGATGTTATGTGTCTCTGCCAGAAGTGTCAGCAGTGCCTGTTTTACAAAGTCCCCCAGGAGTGTTGGCAGAGGGGCACCCTGTCCTTTTCACAGGAGTCCCTATGCTTGGCCACTCTGGTCTACTCAGCCCCTCCTGACTCTTTTTTGAGGAGCATGGAGAAATTTCTGGATCTTGCCTATGTCATGTGGGAAGTGAGCTCAGGTTACAGAACATAAATTCAGCACATGTTTCCTGGCTAGGTTGCATCACTGAGTCCTTTTTATGTGACCACCCACTCTTACATGTATAATTGAGAGGTTAACTTCTTCCTGAATTTGAAGTGTTAAATTAATGGAGGATCAAAGAACAGTAGAAGAGATCTTAAGACATATTTGTCTTAAATAATAATAATAATAATAATAATAATAGGTATTTTGTGTTATGTCCCAAGTTCACAATTTTTCTTTGTGAAGAACTTGAGCCTCTGTGGAATTGTTTCCATGTTGTAATCCTTGAGTATGGAAGAATTTTCAGGAGAAATCTTTTGGTTCAGTGATGTCAGTTTTTGGTAAGTTTATATTTGTTATCTAGAACAACTGTTGATTAAATTTAACAGTAAGCTATATAGGACCAGTTCTAATGATGATTTATATAGCGATGGTTTGCATTTCCACTTAAATTCTCTCATTGTTTTTTCAAATAATTAGCACTCCTTGCAATTTTTACAGAGGAGATTGAACAATAGCATGTGAAACTTATGCAAAGTGAAGTAGCAGAATCTTCAACATTGGAAAGATAAGAGGCTTTCCTCCAGTTAATTAAAGGAGTAAGAATTATAGAACCTTATAGCCATTTAATTATGTCATTAAGGTAGGAGTTGGCTAGCAAATAGAAGACGGGAGGGAGACGAAGTGAGCCTCTCAAGGCTCTGACAGTGCTTTGACTGTGAGTGTGACTGCAACTAGACTGATAGATTTGTTAAAACTGAACAATTTGGTTAAAATGTTATCAACACATATATTTCTAATGGATTTTTATTTTTTCTTCTTAGAAATGCTATCCATGGACAGGTTGCCTCTGAATGTTAAAAGCTCTAAAAGAGAAAGCTTTCCCAGTGTGGTTAGCAGCGTGGTTAGGCATACTTCCTGACACAGCTGTCTGTTAACTTCTTTCCAAATACTTTCACATGTCAAGAAGGGGGAAAAAATAACACTTTGACATATTAATCCAACCTGCTATTTATAGACTAATTTACTTAGTCCGGTGTTATCCTTATGACAAGCTTATGAGGTAGGTTTTATTATCCTGTTTTACAAATGATAGGGGCTGAACCCCAGAGATGTTAGCTAACGAGCTCTAGGTCATATAGGAGAGTGACATTC
Organism: Lepus europaeus; assembly: GCF_033115175.1. NCBI lineage: Eukaryota > Metazoa > Chordata > Mammalia > Lagomorpha > Leporidae > Lepus > Lepus europaeus. The sequence goes on from NC_084839.1 coordinate 55,163,097, forward strand.
TAATCCAGGTGTTTATAACTAAAAGACCATCATCCTCCGATGAGCCACCTCTCTTCCTGATCTACTAAATTTTCCATGAATATCAAATACAACCATGGATATAACAGGATAAGCTATTTTGATAGGTATTTTTCCCTCCTTAATTTCAATTACATTATGTTTCTTTGCCTCATTGATAAAAAGATCTAAAACTATCCAGTAGAAATAATTATGAAATGTGTTGTTAATTAAAAATATTGAAAATGAAGGATATAATCATGACATCTGTCAGCGGGCAACTTTCTTTAAATTTTCTTTGGTTTCTGTAAGAGTAATCATAAAATTATTTATGATTTTTATATTGGAATTTATGGTTTGGAAGGAATCATCTTTTTTTTATGATCTACATCTCAGTTAATAATGACATGTGACAAAGTCCATTTTAATAAGTCCCCTGGAAAAGTTGTCTGGCAGATTGCGTGTTCTCCTACTAAAATTGTCTTCTTCACAAAAGTCACATGCTTGAGAAGCAAGTTATTTTCAGGAAATATTAGAGTGAGATTTGCTCCAGAAAACTGCATCTATGGAGCCCTCCAGGGCAGTGGGAGGAGCAACTGGAGTGGAATAATACCGAAGGGAAAATAAATGTCATTGAAAGACTGATTTGATATATAATTGGCGGAGATCAGTTCCAACATGTATGAAAGATTAAGAAATAAGAAGCAGACAGAAAATACAGCCTTTTGGGGCTATACATTTATTTTACAAAGTTAATTAACCAAACATTTTCCAGCCATCTTCAAAAATGCCCTCTATGAAGTCAGAAGACATTTAACTTGACCACATCAACACTTGAACTCTTGGCCTCAGGCCACCTTATCTTGTCTAATCAGTCAACCCACAGGATCTTTTTTTTTTTTTTTTTCATTCCTATAGCTTGCTTCAGACTCTGATAATCCTTAGTTCCTTCACACCCTGTCTATATCATACAAAATTCTATCCTGTTTTCTTCTTTATTATACAATTTGGTCTTAGATTTACATTCCAGAGTTTCTTTACTTGCTTTTAAATCTTTCTTTGTTGACTCCAAGTGCCTTTCAAAACTAACAAACAAACCCACAACACAACAGGCACTTGCTTTCAGCAGCGGGACAAGCTGGCTTCAATCACTAGGTTCTGCTTTTCTCTTTCCCAGAATAATTGCTGTTTTGTGCTCCTTGCCATTTCATCACTTTCCTTGAGTCTGTGGTAGAGGATGTGACCATAGTGTAGCAAACAGTCTTTGGGGGCTCTGTAAACTCCTTTTAATCCTAGAATGTGCATGTGGTACACCACGTAATTCTTCTTTTAGGAATACACTATGTTTATGTTGTTCTGGTGGAGACACTCTTCCTATAAGCACAAACAAAACCAAGTTCAAGAGCAGTTTCTCTCATCTCATTATCCTCCTTCTTTATCTCTCTCTTACTACTTCAAGTTTCATTTGTATTGGTCCTTCAGTATCACTTAGATGCCCTCTTTTTTGATGGCATCTAATGTCTTGTCAACATTATTTCAAGCAACTAGTTAGACCGTGTGTCTTTCTTCTCCAATAGACATTTCACAGGCTGGAACTATATACGTCTTTCTCAAATACTACAGTTTCAGGATTTAGCTTGGTAAACAGTACATAACAGAGGATGGGTATTAGTAGATGGAAAATTTACTACTTATTGGAAGTATTGCCTTCAGGGTGGGATATTTGGGTTAAAGGAAAGAATTGCAAAGTAGAAAGTAAAATCGGTTCATTTAGAGAAAACGAAAGACTAAGAAATGAGCTCTGTTAAGAAAATTTGTAGAGTTCCTGTCTTTTCATTTGTGGAAGGAGAACAGAGTTTCCCATGTTCTCCAAAAGGCACAACCAAACGCTTCTGAGATTACAGAGTTTTCCAGAGTGAAGGATTAGGCAGAGGTATGTGTTCTTTGCTGATGTCATTCACAGCTAAAGGTTAGGTTAGACATGAAAGCTTCTATGTACTCTGAAAGTCAATTCATTTCAACATACAACAGTGCTTTCAAAAATTTATGGGAAAAAAAACGAATTAAAAGACAAGTTTAGGGGGCTGGCACTGTTGCACAGCAGGTTAAAGCCCTGACCTGAAGTGCCGGCATCCCAAATGGGCGCCGGTTCTAGTCCTGGCTGCTCCTCTTCCAATCCAGCTCTCTGCTATGGCCTAGGAAAGCAGTAGAAGATGGCGCAAATCCTTGGGCCCCTGCACCTGTGTGGGAGATCTGGAAGAAGTTCCTGGCTCCTGGCTTTGGATCAGCACGGCTCCAGCCGTTGCAGCCATCTGGGGAATGAACCAATGGATGGAAGACCTCTCTCTCTGTCTCTACCTCTCTCTGTAACTCTGTCAAATAAATAAAAAATAAATCTTTAAAAAAAAAGACAAGTTTATTTTGATGCAAAAAAATTGAAATATCCGCATAGTTTTTTTCATAATATGCTATGTTCATGAACTTTTTGAAGCCCTCTGTATGTATGAGGAGCCCATTCTGTGCTGGAGCTGTAGATATAGGGGTAACTGGGACACTCTTTCAATAAATAAAACTCTTTTCTCAACTAGATTAATTTTGCCAGTGACTTCATCTGTCACTATAACAGACATCTGTAGCCCCATTCCAGGAGATCTTTAATACTTTCTTGGAAGAACTCCAAATAGCTTCTTACCTATAGGTATGGCAATTCTTTACAGACTGTGACAGTAACCTTAAATTTTTGTAAATCATATGCAAAATAGAGCCCTGAGAATCAATGTGAAATTGGTAGTTTCTTATTTCTACATTTTAATTGATTCATTTAAAAAGACTTATTATGTGATTAGTATGTGACTGGGATGCTTCTGTCCACTGAAGTACATAGATGAGCAAGACAGAAAACAAATTCTTCTTTTCATTGCACTTAGGATTTGCATTCCCATGAAGGGCAGACAATAAACAAATTGTATCAGTCAGCATTTGTTCTACAATAATGCTATGAAACAAACAACTTTGAAATCTCTGAATTGCAATACCCAGCATTTGCTTCTATCATTAACACTTCTGTGATTCAGATGGAAGGTGACTGATCTAAGTTTATTTGACTCAAAAATATCATCTGGATCAGATCTGCTTTCCTTTAGTCTCCTTGCACTAGCAGCTCTCTGGGAATGTTCTTCTCAGGGGAACTGTAGTAGCCCAACAGAACAAGCCAGATCATGCCAGTAGGTCTAAGACTCAGCTTCTTTCAAATTTACTATATTTCATTAACCAGGACAATTTCGTATGCCAAGTCCAACATAAATGAATTATGGAAGTCCTTTTTGCTTATGGGGGGAAGAGCCACAAGTTACATGAGAAAAATATGAATGGTAATGTTATTATAGGAAGGGAATGCAAATTGAAAATAACCATTCAATTTTTACTTAGTCTGCTCTCTTTGTCACAATTGTTCATCTTCCTTCTCCCTGTGGGATATACTCACTGTCATCCCAAGACACCTGCAAAGTCTCACCCTATTACATTGCCTTCCAAGTACAAGAGGCTCTCATAATCCATTGCCAGCTCTAGATGGCACTGCCTTTGATATGGACACTTCTGAACTGAAAATGTTATCTACCCCCACTCATTTATTATACAATTTTAGAAGAGGGACAGGATAAGCCGATGGTACACTCAACAAGGAGAAAACTGGGAACATCATGAGTATGGGAGCCCCTGGTCTATAGCAGTTTTCAAATTCTGCTGGGTAAATTTCGCCAGGTTCTCTTACAAAGAGCTTGGGATATAATTTGGTCAGGCCCTAGTTCCGCAACTGAGGGTTGATCACCAATCTCTTTTTATACGTGGATCTTTGCTGTTGTCTCAGAACTCTTTCCTTTGATCCTGGGCTTTTCTGACATGTACTGGAGAACATGTTCTCTTGGCAGCTGAGCAAATCATCACACTGTATCCTGGCTGTAAAATTTGGAGATGGGTGGGAGCTCAATGATCCTTAAATATTCGTAATAGATATAGTCTCTTAAATCCAGGCTGCTAGCAATTTTGCCAATACAGCTTTCTTGGAAACAAGGTACATTTCCTGTGTTTCATTCTGATCAACTACCAGCGTCAGATGACTCAGCCAAAATTATTTTACAACCACACTCCTTTCCTTATATATATATAAGCATAGTTACTTTGTGTGTATGAAGAGACTTAAACATTTTGTGAAGGGGGGTGCATTTGGTAGAGCAAATAAAAGACTGCCTTAGATGCCTGCATGCTATGTTGGAGTGCCTGGGTTCAAGGCTCAGTTCCATCCCTGCTTCCAGCTTCCTGCTAATGCACACTCTGAAAGAAAGCAGTGATGACTTAACATAGATAGGGCCCTGCCACCCTTATGGGAAGCCTAGATTGAGTTCCTGAATCAGCCTTGCCCAGTCCTGGTCACTGCAGGCATTTGGCAAGAGATCCAGAGAACTAGAGCTCTCTCTGTCACCCTCTGCTTCTCAAAAAATTGTAGAAAAATGGAATTAAAAGTATGTTTATTTTGGTGTAAAAGCAATATAACATCCATACATAGTTTTTTAGTGATACTCATTTTCCATGTATTATGAAAAAAAAATTTTGCACCAAGTTTTTTTTTTTTTTTTTTTTTGTATTTTTTTTGCGCCAGAATAAACTCATGGTTTTAACTGCATTTCCCTGACAAAATTTGAAGTACTCTCATGTTTGGTGTCCATTAGATGCACCCTCTGTCTTTTTAATTTTTTTGTAGTCCAAGAGTGTGATTACCACTTATTTGATTATATCTTTACCCTATAGCAATGTTATAATAGCCACACCTTTGCATTGAGAGAACTGGTTTAATCTTTCAAACTTAACACTTAGCAGAATTTCTGAGTCTTTTTTTCTCAATTCCCCTCACTATTATTTACAAACCAGTCAATTCTTGTTGGAGTTTAGCTCTTTCTTGTAGTAAGTGATCACATGCAGACAATAGCACCCACTTTGTGCTATGAAAATTGTGCCTCAAAGCTTCCCAGCCAATGCTATAAGGACACTTAGTACAGTGTTCCTCCCAGCTTAACTGTAGCCCAGTTTTATCAAGTGGTTGGTCACTGTATAATCTAAAATTTCATGTATCCAGCTTCCTATAACAGCTTTTTAAAGTTTCCCTACCTACCATGTGATCCCTAACCAATGAAAGGTTTTAATGCTTTTATTTGATCTCAGAAGCCCATTGCTGGTGTCTTTATTAACTAATAGTTGTCATAATAATAATGCAGACCTCACAGCCAACCCCTAAAATTAGAGGTTTAAAAATATTTATTTTCTTGTTAATAGTCCCATGGGTCAGCAGAAATAGCAATGCGTCAGGTCAACTAGGTCTCTGGTTAAGCTCAGTTTTGTATTAAAAGTAAGTTCATCAAACTACCAAGGTTATATTTTCCTAGTAGGGAAGGGAAGAAATGCCAGGACTCAAGCAAGACACACAGCATATTTAAAGTCTCTGTTCTCAACCCATCTGCCGACATTTGATTAACCAATGCAAGTCACACAGCTAAGCCTGATGCCATGGGATAGGGAATATTTACTATCCCTAGTTACATGTCACATGGCATGTATATTATGGCAGGCAGGGAATAGAGAATTGAGAACAGTTCAACATCAAATAATATAAACTCTGTGAAGATAGTAAAGCAAGTTTAGCTGAAGCTAGGAATGCCCCTAAGAATAGTTTCTTTGAGATGACCTTTTAACTGGGGCTAGACGCATTCCAGGAGGAGGGAACAGACAGTGTGGTTGCAGGTGCTAGGATAAGCTCAGGGAGATGGGGGAACTAAAACAAGACCATGGGGAGGGCAGCAGGAGAAGAAATCAATGAAGTCAGTGGAGGGCAGATGATTCAGGCCTCTGTCATTATCATTGTTCTTTGCAATATCATACAGCTGGACATTTCAGAGGATTATTTATCAAATAATGAAACAAAGACTTGCTAAGTCCTACTTGCTGCAGTGGTAACCCATGAACAGGATAGCTGCAGGTTGAGCTATATAATCAGTTCTAAATAATTCGCCCTTCCACTGGCTTCCATTGGCTTGCTGGGCCACTAAGTTATTTCAGTGGGAACACCTGAAAATACTAAGGATTCTTGTCTAGAGCCTTAGCAGCTGAGATACCAAAGAGAGAAAATGGTGGCCTCTGGAACTATTTGGCTTCTTAACAATTCAGGGTATTTCTTTCCCCCTGGGCTCCTCAGAGCTAAATGGAAATATAAAGTATCTGGAGCCCTGTTTCCCCCTCTTGGTCTCACTCTTGGGAGAATCTTCTTATTCTTAGCTCCCTGGGGGGTTTTTAGATATAAAATAGCTCTGATTGTTGGCGGTATCTTTTTCTGGGGAAGTCCTTGTACTACTCTTTTGAACAGGGAGCAACCCTGGGCATGAAACACAGAGGGGAAGTCCATGCCCTTGTGAAGTTCATGGTGAATGGGGGTGCACAGTAAATTTAAATGGGTAACATTCAAGGCCATGATGTGGCCACATGCAAACACTTAGCACTGTCTCAGTATGTCATTGAATCAGAAAAGCACAGTTACTACACCTGGTAATGCCTTAAATCTTGAGGTCTTCAGTGCTTTCCACTTTGATTTTCCACCTTTGATTTTTTTGTTTCACGTGAAAAATTTTGGATAACATTGGCACTTAGTTAATCAGTTTTCTTTTATACTTCTATTGCCGTAGATTTAAGGAAAAGAGAACATTTCCATTCTTAAAGATATGAAAAAAGCAAGTGAAAACCGGGGATATGGAGAAGCTGCTGCTCTCTTGGTGGCAGCGACACCTCTACAGGTGTGCCCTTGATTCCTATTAAGAATCACTGGCTAAACAGGTGAAACACACAGCTGCAAATTTATACTGCAGCATCTTCTAGCCAGAAAGAGGCCGTGTCTAGATGAATCAGAATATGCTGGCCGGTGGAGCTCAGACACAATAATGTAGTTGTTCAGGAAAAATAAATGTGACAGTGTTTCCTTCACATACATTTGTTTGTCAGAGGACTTCAGAGTGGTGGGCAGAGATCAGTTAAGCACCAGCCCCTGTCCCACCTGTGCCTCTCCCTTTCCCATGGGACTCTGAGGTCACCTGCTGTGGGGCCGCTCATTCTGTGTTCAGTTCCTGTGCCACAACACAGGACAGGAACCCTGCCAGGAGGGGGACTTGGTTCCTGGCTCCTAAACGTGCTTGTTGGACTCCAGCTGCCAGCACCGCCCAGAGACGAGGGCATGCTGGCCTGCTTTAAGAAAGCCTGCAATCCACGAGAGTAGCAGGTTAAAACCTATAGGATGGTTCAATCAAAGGCACTGCCTCACTCCGTCCTGTGCCGCTATTGTACACTGGAACACATGCTGCCAGGAGACAAAGAGGACACGCGTTTATTTTCAGACGGAGGACTTTAGAACCACTTGGGAAGAATATTCTTGATTGAGAACCAAAACATTCCATGATGCTTAACAAACCTGCAAATTGAAAAATCAGCGTCGGCCCGTGCAGCCAGGAGGCAGGAGAAGGACCTATACCCTGCACACACACACAAAATAAATAAATAAAGCGGAATATTCCTTAAATGATATTTGTATGCATTTGCAAAATTACTGCTTTCTGAATCAAAGTCTCCAGCTGTTTTCATCTGAGAGCATATGTCGTGCCGTGAGACGCCATCTCAGCCTGCCACTGTCCGTGCCATAGCCCGGTACATTGCATGACGGACAGTCCCTCGGAAAAGGAGCTGCAGCCCAGTCAATGCCCCTGGAATAACATTTTAAAATAAATGATATGCATCATTAAATCACTGAGGATGACTAACTCAATTTGAGAAAACCTACAACTCCAGCAATCATAGTTACAGCTCTGATTTGAATATTTTCACTTTCACCTGAGCAGCCAGTGGGAGCCTGTGCAGCAGCCTGAGCGAGCAGGCAGAGGAACGCGCGTGTCCCAGGAGCGGGCGGGAACCTGTGATTATGGAGTTACAGGAGTGGCGGCCGCGTGCCTCGTGTCCGCCTGGGCTTTTTAGGCTTCTCTGGCTTTTCCTTTCTCCCTTCTTGCCTTCTTATTTACATATCACAGGCATCCTCTTGGTAAAGTTATTTTAAATAATTTATTAGATTGATCTTTTAAAAATTCTACCATGGCTAAATGTCATCAGGAAAAAAAAAAAAACAGTCTTTCTCAACTTATTTAAAGGCTTCTACTAGAGTAGGCCAGTTACCTGCTTCACTGCTGATATTCTAAAAATACCTCCATGTCCATACTATTATCCATTCTTCACGTCCAATTGCTCTGTTATGGTAATAGTCAGAAGCACACCATGCAGTAATTACTTACAGCTGACTGAAGAAAAGAATATTCAACTCCCCCACTGTTCCACTCGAAGGTCTTTATGCACTATTAACTCATTCCTGTTTATTAATACTCTACTGGTAATTCAGACTGCTGCCTCTTAGGTTTGTAATAGGAGGACTATTAAACAGCAATTACTGACCATATGGGTTGGCGAATATTTGTTGTTTTTGGTGGGCTTTTTTCCCCCTCCTTCCAACTTGTTTTTTAAGAAGCTATATTACAACCTGGTAGAAGTATCATCACACGTGCACAAGATTAACAAGTGTGGCTGCATTTCTCCTTTAGAGAAAGTGAATTTAGTCCCAGATTATCATTGCTAGCGTAGGGGAAAGAGATCATGGGAGAAATGGGAATTTGTGATGGGTTGTTCTGTGGGAAGCACCCTCCTTGGAAGGTATCTTGGATCTTAGGTTTTCCAAGTCACTAGCTGGCCTGTTTTCTCTTGTTGACTTTAAGAAGGCATAGATAGTCTCACCCTCCACCACCCCAGTTTCTGACAAGCAAACATATATATTGAGGAATTAAAACCTAATACCCCTCTCCCATTTAAGTTCCTCCAAGCATTTGGAAGTGACCACTTTAAAATGTAACATTTAGGAATTCTGTCTCCTAAAGAGCAGGTGTGTGAACTGGGGGAGATGGGGAGGGACTCCTCCTGGGAGAGGGATGGTGTGAAGGGGTTCAAGTGAGGCAAGCAGGTGGTAAACGATGATTATGGTGATAATAACATGTGCCTCTCATAGGTAGTGAGCGCTAAGCGGGTTGGAAGCATTAAACGTGTTTAAATGGAGATATGTCTTTGAGATATATAGGAGCTCACGAGCTAATTTCCCTTGGAAAGCGATGGATCCAGGGCCAGAACATGAAAGTTCTTTGACTATCACCCTCCATCAAAGTGGTGGCAGAGACTGCGGGTCTGGGCTCTCTGGTATAGCAAAATTTGCTCTAAAGCACTGCTTTTCTTAGTGCTCTTTGGGCTTTCTACCTGTTTCCCATAAGGGATCATTTGTGTCCAAATCTTTCTAGCCTTGCAAAAAACAGGTCAACCCCCCAAAACTCCAGCTTGCCCTGATCTTGCCCTTTACAGACTGTCACGCAAATTTAGTGTCTATGGCATGCCTTTGGCAGGTGGTTGCAGCTAATTTAGCACTCTTCCTTTGTTACCTGCTGGTGTTGCGTGTGGAAGTTTTTTCTCTCGGATACATTCTAAATCCTTGAAGACAGGGCCCATATCTTTTAAACTTTCCTTCTAGTTATCCCCACACCCAGCTCACTCGTGGATACTCAGTGCTCAATGGAGGCTGGAAGGAGTCTCTGAAAATATGCTGGAGGAAAAAAGGACACCAGTTGCTAAGTTTTCTCGTTCTGTGGAGCTGTAGTTTCTGGGTGAAAGCATAGGGAAACAACAGCAACAAAGCTCAGTTGTAAAACCCAAACCAAAACTATTCTCCATCCCAAAGATTAGCAGTGCCAAACTAATGGACAGGTTATAGTTGCTGTGTAGTGAGTATCAGTTGAATGGAATGTAAACTTGCTAAGTCAGAACCTCAGAAAATCCCAGAACTTTTTCACAGTGGGTCAAGAATTTATTTCATCCATGCCTTTCTGATTGAATTCTGGGTTGCTGATGACCTAGTATACCCTCAAAGGGGGAAGGGACTCCATTAAGAATCTCTATGGATAATGCAAGCTGAGCTCAATAACATGGGCTGATCCAAGGAGGATCAGAACTTCCCCGTGTGACTGGAGGTTCAATGACAGCAAGCTTGCCCCCAGATATTTCATGGATTGAAGGAGCTGGCAGGCACCCAAAGCTTAGCTACTACTGTGAATTTCGAACATTATTATTATTGTTATCATTATTTTGCTTTTATTTTTACAGTAGAATTTTTTTTCAGTCACTCCTTGAGCAGAATCTTGGTATATGGAGCAAAAAACAAAGAACAGCTCTAATTGAAATTGCATTGGGAGTTATGGATGTCTAACCTACTAATTCACCCAATAAAACTGCGAGACACTCTGAGACATCCGGTATTCCCAGGAATGCTATATTAAAAGCATTTTTCTAATCCAAACTCTTTTTGATAACAAATATGTAGATTGAATGCATAATCTCAAATCCACAAGGCTAACAGCAAAATTTTCCCTGGAATCAGTCTTTGTTTCACCTCAGTTTTACTGAGATACAATTTACAAACAAAAATTTTATTAATTTAATGTATACAGCATTATGTTTTGCTGTGCATATATATTGTGAAATGATCACCACAATCAAGATAATTAACATATCATCAACTCAGTTACTTCTTTTTTATTTGTAGTAAGAATCCTCACAACCTACTCATAAAATTTAAATTATACATTATTACCAACTGTAACCACCATGCTATAATTAGATCTGCAGAAATTATTCATTTTATGATTGAAAATTTGGGCCCTTTGGCCAAATATCTGTGTTTTCCCTGCCACAGGTTAGCACTCTTCTAATCTTTAGGTTTCTATGGATTCCATATATAGATGTGTTATTAATCTCACATTTTCTTTGTCTGTTCATCTGCCAATGACCACTTAGGTCCTTTCCATATCTGAGCTATTGTAAATAATCAACCATTTGTTCATTAGCTAAGCTTTTTCTGTATTGATATCTGTCATTGTAACCAGAAGGCCCCTGTTTATAGGTGTGTGCACAGCATTGGAGAACCAGGCCATTAGCCCTCCTCTTAACATACACCTGATATGAGTTTAAAGTCAGTTGGGAGGCTGGTGCTATGCTGTAGTAGGCTAAGTCTCTGCCTGTGGCACTGGCATCCCATATGGGTGCCAGTTCAATTCCCAGCTGCTCCACTAACAACAATCCAGCTCTCTGCTGACGGCCTGGGAAAGCGGTGGAAGATGACCCCAGTGCTTGAGCCCCTGTACCCACATGGGAGACCTGGAAGAAGCTTCTGGCTCCTGGCTTTGGATCAGCCCAGCTCCAACCACTGCAGCCATTTGGAGAGTGAACCAGCAGATAGAAGACCTTTCTCTCTGTCTCTCCCTCTCTCTGTCTGTAACTCTGACTCTCAAACAAATAATTAAAATCTTAAAAAAAAAGTCAATTGGTTTTCTATGCCATTTCCATTTTAACACCATGTTGTTTTTTTTTTTTTCATTTCCAATTCTCTTTATATACAGAAGATCACTTCAGTATATAATTAGTAAAGACCTCATCAGTTTGTGCCCACACAGAAACGCAAAGTATACAAATACTGTTTCAGTACTAGTTATAGCATCACTTCGCTTTAGACGACACATTAGGGACAGATCCCACATGGGGTGTAAGTACACAGTGACTCCTGTTGCTGATTTAACAATTTGACACTCCTGTTCATGGCATCAGTAATCTCCCTAGGCTCTAGTCATGAGTTGCCAGGGCTATGGAAGCCTTTAGAGTTCGCTGACTTTGATCTTATTCCGATAGGGTCATAGTCAAAGTGGAAGTTCTCTCCTCCCTTCGGAGAAGGGTACCTCCTTCTTTGATGGCCCCGTTCTTTCCACTGGGATCTCACTCACAGAGATCATTCATTTAGGTCTTCTTCTTTTTTTCTTTTCCATGGTATCTTGGCTTTCCATACCTGCTATACTCTCATGGGCTCTTCCGCCAGATCCGAATGCCTTGAGGGCTGATTCTGAGACCAGAGTGTTGTTTAGGATATCTGCCATTCTGTGAGTCTGCTGTGTATCCCACTTCCCATGTTGGATCTTTCTCTCCCTTTTTGATTCTATCAGTTAGTATTAGCAGATACTTGTCTTGTTTGTGTGATCTCTTTGACTCTTAGACCTATCAGAGCTATCAATTGTGAGCTGAAATTGATCACTTGGACTAGTGCGATGGCATTGGTACATGCCATCTTGATGGGATTGTGTTGGAATCCCCTGGCACATTTCTAACTCCACCATTTGCGGCCAGTCCGATTGAGCATGTTCCAAATTGTTCATCTCCTCCCTCTCTTTTTCCACTCTTAGATTTAACAGGGATCACTTTTCAGTTAAAATTTAAACACCTAAGAATAATTGTGTGTTAATTACTGAGTTCAACCAATAGTACTAGAACAACAACAACAACAACAAATACTAAAAAGGATCAAGTATTACATTGTACATCTAAAGTCAGGACAGGAGCTGATCAGTTCATTGTTGCTTATAGTGTCCATTTCACTTAACAGGTTTCCCCATAGAAAATTAATTAATTTGAAAAAAAATTATGTAGGTTCTCTGTCTTTAATGTGCTCTACATTGCTATTTAATGCTATAATTAGTAATCCAATGGTAGTTTTTTCACTTTATGTTGCTATACGGGCAAAATGTTGAAATCTTTACCTAATATATACTAAACTGATCTTCTGTTAAAAAAAAAAAAAAAGAAATAGCTGCAAATTTTAAAGGTACAAGGATTAAGGAGGGGTTTGTTTCTTCAACTTTGTTATTGCTCATTCAATCATTTCCTCCCTTTCCTCTCCTGTACCCAGCCACCATCATATCTTTCAACTAAATAATGGTAACAGCTGCCTAAACTGCTCATGGAGATTCTTCCCTTGTTCGTCTATCCTCAACAGAGCCAGAATCATCGTGGAAATCAGCAGTTAGACCTTGTCAATTTTCTGCTCAAAGCTCTCCAATGGTTTCCTATCTCACACAAAGTGGAAACGAGTTCTATAGTGCTCCATGTTTTCTTTCTGACATCATGTTATTCTGGAATCTTCCTTGCTTGTCTAGCTCTGATAAAACTAGCTACTTTGCTCTGCCACAAATATCCTGTGGATGCCACTCCTGCCTCTGCCTGGGGAGCTCTTCTCCCAGATTTGGTCTTTGCTCAAGTGTCTTCCTGACCACCCCACTTAAATTTGCAACAGCCCTCCACATATCATATCCTCTTTCCTTCCTCCATCACCATTATGTGACACCATCTTCTGTGTCACATGTGTCACTTATGTCGTTTAATGTCTGTCTCCTAGAGTGTAAGCTCTGTGAGGGCAGGAACACTTACCTCTTTTATTTACTGGAATATCATCAGCAGCCCCTCCATTGTGTCAAGCACAGAGTAGGTGGTCAATATTTATTTTTGAAATGAATACATTTACTCAACATATATTCAAAGGCATGTTATATGTATCAGGCACTGTTCCGAGTGCTGGAAATATAGTAGTGAACAAAACAAAGTTCTAACATTATGAAACTTATGAGATAGTGGAGGGAGACATGTTCATGGGAAATGTGTATTATGAAAAATACTATGCATGAAGTTAAAAAAAAATGTTTTCCCTGAAATAAACTCGTGTTTTAATTAAAAAAAAAAAGTCAATTGGGTGAGTCAAGGGCAACTAAGTGGTGTAACAAAATGCCATAGATAGGATAGCTTAAAGAACAGCATTTATTTTTCATGGTTCTAGAGGCTGCTAAGTACAAGGTCAATGTGCCAAATCATTTAGTTTTTAGTGAGGGTCATATTCTTTGTGTATGGACACAGTCTTTTTATTATAGCCTCACATGGCCTTTCCTTTGTGTTGCACTTGGAGAGAGATCAATAGCATGTGTCTCTTCTTTTTTTTACAAGGGTATCAATCCCATCATGATGGATGCACCCTCATGACTTAAGCCAATCATCATTATCTACCACAGGCCCCATCTCACTTAAGGATTAGCACTGTAACATATGAATTTGGGGAGTGTCATAAATAGTCAGTCCATAATAATCCATCCCCCACTCCCCCCAAAATTTGTGTCCTTCTTGAATGCCAGATGCATTCATTCCATCAGTCAAAAGTCAAAGGTTTCATCTAAACCTCATCTGACTCAGACAGGGGTGAAACAATTCATCCTGCAGATTTGTCCTAAAGCAAAAATTCCTTTCCAGCTCTGAACTTTATGAGGCCAAATAGGTTGTATGCTCACAAAATACAATGGTGGGACAGGTAGAAAATAAACATTCCCATCTCAAAAGGGAAAAATCTAATTATTATTGAAAAAAATTCTTAATTTTTAAAGCATTCTTAAAAAATGCAAAAAAGTACATATTTATGGGGTAATATGATGTTTTTTGAAAAAAAGATTTATTTATTTATTTGAAAGTCAGAGAGAGAGAGAGAGAGAGAATCTTGCATTTACTGATTCATGCTCCAAATACTACAATGGCTGGGGCTGGACCAGGGACTAGCTTCTTTCAGGTATGCCATGTGGGTGCAGGAGCCCAAAGAACTTGGGCCATCTTCTTTCACTTTCCCAGGCCCATTAGCAAAGAGCTTGATCATAAGTGGAGCAGCCAGGACAGGAACCTGGCACCCATACGGGATGCTGGTTTTGCAAGCAGCAGCAACCCACTATGCCACAACACCGACCCACATGTAATGTTTACACACACACACACACACACACATTTTTCAGTGTCCAATCAGGGTAAATACAACTATCTCCCCAAGCTTCCAAAATCCCATTTTCTAGTGATTCACTATGAAGTGGTTGTGGTGACCTACACGGGCAGTGGTCCTGCCTGCCAGTCTCAGTGGGGTGATGGGACTCTCCTAGGCCAGGGTGAACAGTCATGCTCTCAAACTTCTGAGGACACTGCCTCCACTTCCTGGGAAAGCACCACCTGGCCTGTTGAAATTGAAGCATTTGCCCTCCTCATTTCTTTCAAAGTAAGGAACCAGCTCTGAGTTACTTTCTGATTCACTTTTCTCTTGTCTTGAAGAATAGAATATGTTGTCAACCAAATAGCTCTATGATCCATTCTTGCAAAATTTAAGAAGTCCAGAATTCTTCCTTCATTTGGCCTCTTCTTTGTCCCCTTCAGTTTAAATTGGCAAAGTTCCTCCTGGGTGACTAGGTCTATGGTTCACACTCATTAATCTCCTTATAAATTGTTGCTTGGCCGTGCCCTTAGTAATATCTGCAATATGAATACGATGAAAAATTTCCATATATTCAAGTCCTGGTTTGTTTTTGCTTAATAATTCCTGCTCCAATTTATTTCTCTTCTCTTACATTTTATGGAAAGCAATCAGGAAGGAGACTAAGCCATACCATCAATGCTTCGCCTAAAAAATCTCAGGGGCAGGCATTTGGTCTAAGAGTTGATGCTAATCAGGACACTTGCATACTTTTTCAGAGTACCTAGGTTCAAGTCCTGGCTCCAGTTCTAATTCCATCTTCTTGCTAATGTGCACCCTGGGAGGCAGCAGGTGATTGCTTAAGAACTTGGGTGTCTGCCACTAACCTGGGAGATGCAAATGGAGTACCAGCTCCTGGTTTTAGCCTGACTCAGCCCTGGCTGTTACAGGCATCTAAGAGATAGTCAGTGAATGGAAGTTCTCTCTGTCTCCATCTTTCATATAAATAAAAATAAACAACTTTATTAAAAAGAAATCTACCCAGCTAAATATCCAGTGTCATTGCTTGCGATTTATACCCTCTAGAAAATCTTAGAGCCAATTTCTTTTTCTTTCCATAACAAAGATTACCTTTCCTTCAGTTTCCAGTATCATGTTCTGAGTCTTCATTAAAATAGCTGTTACTCTCCATATTCCTGCCCACATTTTGTTTATTGTTTATGTGTTCTCCAAGAGGATTAAAAGAGGATTGAAGCCCTTTCTACAGCTCTCTTCTTTTTTTTTTTTAAGTGAATTTCACTACAATCATCTCCAACTGTCCTTTCATGAAAATGTCAGCTTTTTCTAGCATGCACTTCAAAATTCTTCCAACTTCTACCCATTATGCAGCTTTGAAGCTGCTTCCGCGTATCTAGCTGTTTGTTGTAATAGGTTCACACTTTGTTGGCACCAGTTACTACCCTAGGCTTCTTGGGCTGTAATAATAAAATACCACAACCTGGGCGAGTTAAACAATGGACATATGCTTCTCGCAGATTCTGGAGGCTGGGATTTCCAAGGTGAAGGTGCTGGTGTACTCAGTACTGGGTGCACTAGCTCCCTGGTATGCACGTGCTGCCTTTTCCTTAAGTGTTCATCTAGCCTGTTCTTGGGTGGGGGTGGTGGAGAGAGAAAGCTATTGGAGAGGGAGAGGGAGATGAGATGGAGGAAAGAAGGGGGAGAGAGAGAAGGAGAGAGATGAGATGTGTGAGAGAGAATGTGTCTCTTCTTTTTATAATCTCATCTTGAGGGCTCCACTAAACCTAGTTCATCTAATCCTAATTACCTTATAAAGGCCCCACTTCTACTATCTATCATCTTGGGGACTTGGGCGTTAACCTATAAACTGTGGGGAAACACTAACATTTAGTCAGTAGTAGATGTCATAAGCAAAAGCCCTTGAATAAGGAGGGATGGATGATACAGCACCATGGGGTGGTTGGCCATTCCTGCACCTGCAAGGACAGAGTCCAGCCCTAGTTGCAGCTTAGCTCTGCTGTGTTGTGCTTCCCTGGTCCTGAGTGACACATTTATATCAATTTCATCCCTGCCTTAGTTGAGGATAACTACCACAAGCACTTCCTGGTGGTGCTGGAAATTAAGCTTGCAGCATAATCTATATTATGCTGGAATCCCTTACAGCATTTAAAATATGTTTGGCAGTAAATGACCATATTGTACGTTATCTTTTAATTCTTTCACTAATAGAGGCAGCAGAATGTAGTAAAGAATATGGAAGAGGGTCAGCAGATATCTGTTATTTTGGGAACATATCACTTAACCTCCCTCTACTCTCAGGTCCTTATGTGAAAATTGAGGCCCTGTGTTCCAGATTTGCTTCTGAAGTATGTTTGGCTTTATTGGGTCATTAAAATGTCCCTATACAGTTACTCTCAGTTGAACTACAGTAAAGTAAAACAAATGCTTATCAGCAGTCATATTATGATTAAAATGCTCATATATGCCAAGAATTACCAATTAGGCTGCATGACAAAAACACTTATTTCTGATATTAGTGAAACTCAAGATAATGCAGTAAAGATGGTATTGAACCTTATAAATATCATCCAGCTGTGACTTGGAACTATAGAACTTTTCCCATGAGAACATCTGGGCAGTTTGTAGGTTTGATTTCAGAGAGATTCACTTATACAAAACATATATGCTTTTTCGTGTTTCATTATTTAATTAATAAGCATATATTGAGGTGGTGCCATTGATTCATTCAATAACTGTATTATTCAATATTTTTAAGGATGAACCCGCTACATGACTAGCACAGTTTTCATTGTTGAGAATCATATCAATAAAAAGACAAATCTTTGACTCTGCAGAGCCAAATAATCTCATTGGGAAAAGAAGATTTATATTTTCAAGAGATAAATAACTTTATATTGTAGTGCATGATGAAGGTCCAATAGAAGAATAAAGGCCAAATGGGTTGGAAATGTGGGGAAGTGAGTATATGGGCTGTGGTGGACAGGCAGTGTTTAAGAATGTCTTAGCTTGTTCCTTGACAAATAATAAGATTAACACAGATGGAAGGGACAGAGGGTAGTTTATGTACAGGAACAATATGTGCAAAAGCATAGACTTGGATAAGATTAAGAAGGATAAGGATTTTGCAAAGTTCCAGGTCATCTGGAGAGATGTGAGAGCAATGAGGTGTCAACTTTCCAAATTGGAGACATATTCAAAGTCAGGTGAAGAATTTCGGTCTTTTCTTTGAAGGTCTTTTGCTTAATGCAAATTGTTTTCATTAGTGAGATCAGAGAGGAGTTTTAGAAAGCACAGAAAAGAAAAAAGGAAACCACAGAAAAACTTCTAGGAGAGTAGGTGAGAACAACAAGGTGGTTAGAAAATATCAGGAGAAGCAAGTAAAGTGGCAGAGCTTGGGGAACCCCTGTGAAAGCAGAGACCAGACTTCGAGTTAATTTCCAGTTCTGTTTCTTCTGCTCTGGAAACTGGGCTAGAAGGTAACATAGGGAGCGAGGGTCTGGAGAAGTGGGTTGGAGTAAGAATAAAAGGAAGAAGCAGGAGATGATAGATGAAGGCAAAGAATCAGACAAGAGCAAAGATGAGAGGAACACTTGCTCAATGAGGTGGAAGACAGAAGGAAATTAATGAAAATTATTATGAAGTAGCTTAGACATTAAGCCCCACATTCAGATATGAAAGGAAATGTAACTGTTTTTACCTGTATCCTCCTTCTGTTTCAAGTTCCCCTTCTCCAAGGGTAGAGGTGTAATCTAAGTCTTTTCAGCTTCTGCACATCAAGTCTCTGAGTCTGTCTCTCCTCCCTAAGGTCTTTAGTGGTCCTAAGGTGATGAAGGTAGCTGGAAGGAGTGGAGCCTCTGCCCTTGTGACGTGAGCCCATCCTGTCACAGGCACTGATCTTGGCCAAGAACCACCAAGGCACTCTTTACTCTTACCCATAAGAAATTCAAGTCTTCCCATAGCCTTCTCTGTGCTCTTCTTCACTGAGAATCCAGGTGCTCGTGCAGTGCTGGGGTGGGAAGTCCAGGAGCCCACTGGCCCAGAAGGTGCGAGCAGTACCATCTTCTCCATGATTTTGCAGTCTACTGTGAGTTCTACCACACATCCTCTTTGCTTTCAGAAAACAGATTTATCTCAGGGATTTGTGCTCTTGCCCTCCTCTTATCCCAAGACTCAGCCCAAGTAGTATTAACTTTTTTCCAGACCTTTCCGTCCAACTTTCATCCCCCTCCCTCAAAATATGGGACTTTTCTCTTATTGAAGACAGATCATACCCTTACACCATACCAAGCCCTCTCTTTTCTTCCAAGCCAATGAGACAGAAGCATTTTTAGGCAGGAAAAGATACAAAGAAGCCATGTGACTTGCCCAAGGTCACACAGCTCACCAGTGACAAAAAGGATGACAATAAAAATATGCTAACTTTTCTCCCTCCATCTTTCCTCCCTTCCTCCCTTCCTCCCTCCCTCCCTCCCTCCCTCCCTCCCTCCCTTCCTTCCTTCTTCCTCCTTTCCTCCCCTATTTCTCTTTTTTCTCTCTCTTATTCTTTGCTTTATTGTCTCCTCTCTTCTTATTTTGACTTTATCTGTGTTCCTCCAAGGGGACCTATTATTTTCCAGGTAGTATATACCTACCAGATATACAATACTGAACAAATTAAGCATGATCCCTGTTTTCATGAGTTTCTGGTCTAGTCAGAGAGATGGACATCGTACAGGTGCATACACACATTTATAATTTCAATTGTTGTCAATACTGAGGGTGCTATGAAAGAAAGTACTAAGGGGCAATTAAGAAAGGTCCTAAGCTAAGAACTCAAAGATGGGGTTAGGGCATTCTGGGTAGAGGGAATGATTTACTCAAGGACTTGCCACATTCCAAATCACTTATGTTACTGTAGTATTTGAAAAGGAGAAAAGAGGAAAACTTGTGGTTGCAAAATGAGATGCACCAAAGCCTCCTAGGACTTTATCATCTAAGATATTTGGATCTTGTTCTGAGCTTTATCAAAAATTAGACCAAACATTAAGCAATGGAATGACTTAATCTGATGAATGTTTGAAGACGTTCATTCTGTCTGCTCTGTGGGAAATGGACTGAAGTGAGGAAGGATGAAAAAGAAGAAACCAGTTGGAAGCTGACAGTTCTTCAGGTCCTGTAGGACAGAGGGTGGAGTTGAAGAAGGAGCCTGGCCATAGGATGGGAACAGAGCAATCAGTCATATTGTGGAGGAAGAGCTGATGGATTTGGTGGTTGCTGGACTTGAAGTGCAAGAGGAGGCATATTTCCCCCAGTTGCGGGGAATAACTTATCTAATATGGTTCTAATACTACTGGGCGAAAGCTAGGAAGAGTTATTTTTAATCTATCTTTTGGTCAGTCACCTAGGGACGGGACTCTGCTTCAGGCTGTGGTGTGCCTGGGACAGCTCTACTCAAACTGGGACCTGGATTGAAAGGATAGAGACTATCTAGGAAATATCATCTTCATGGCAATGATAAAAGTCCAAGATTTCAAGCATATTTAAGTTCTGTGCTCACATGTGTCCCAGAATGTCGCATTGACCGAAATGGGACAAAATCACAGTCAAACTCAATGTCAAAGAATGGAGAATACTTAGAGCAACAGGAAGCCAAACTAATCATGGGAATATATGATATCTGCAAATGAAGAGTTAGAGGCAAAAATTCACTCCATGGCAGGCACCATGCACAGGCAGGAGGTAGGGTATGATGACCTTAGAAGGCCATTTCTCTCTAAAATGTTTGGTTCCATGATTCTTATTTAGGCTCTGACTTTATTGAGATGTTACTATGTGCCAAATTCTGGTCTAAGTGTTTTATAAAGTTTATTCAGCTAAACCACACAGGTCTTTTCTTCTTAAAAAATACCTTGCATGACCTGATAAAGTATAAGATCATGAATTTTGGTGTCACACATCAAATGGTAATTTAGCATTCAGAGACACTTCATGTACGTACTGGGAATGAGGGTGCATAGACATTCCATCCTTATCAAAGCATCCGCTAACAGTCTACATCATTGACAAGGGGCATACAGTTTGTTTTGACATTTTTCCTGATTCAAGCTAAAGGACAAAACCCACAATTCAAATTTTGCCTCCAAATGAACAGTTGACCTACTTATCAGGATGTATGAGAAATGAAATTTCAGAAGATACTGTCATAACTAAGATTTTATAAGAACTAAGTGGCTTAAGACTCCAAGGTGGTAGGTTGGTGGTGGGCAGGCGTGGCAGATGAGGATGACCTTTCTGGGACTGTCCCATAAGTGTCAACACCTGCATACGTAGTTTCTCCTCCTGTCTCAAGACAGCATCTACTTGTTGTCTAG
This sequence comes from Lepus europaeus, assembly GCF_033115175.1. Lineage (NCBI taxonomy): Eukaryota > Metazoa > Chordata > Mammalia > Lagomorpha > Leporidae > Lepus > Lepus europaeus. The sequence goes on from NC_084839.1 coordinate 55,184,238, forward strand.
GAAATATAGGTCAAATCATACTAACTGCTCTTTGTAAAAGAACAGAGATTCAAGAATTTCATTAGCTACTCCAAATCAAAACATATTCCCTGAAGAAGCTTGTGTAGGGGGTGGCACTGCAGCATAGTGGATAAAGCTGCCACCTGCAGTGTGGGCATCCCATATGGGTTCTAATCCATCCAGCTCTCTTCTGTGGCCTGGGAAAGCAGTGGATAGTGGTTCAAGTCCTTGGGCCCCTTCACCCACGCGAGAGTCCTTGAAGAAGCTCCTGGTTTCTGGCCTCGGATTGGCACAGCTCCAGCCATTGTGGCCAATTGGGGGGTGAACCATCATATGGAAAACCTCTCTCTCTTCCACTCTCGCTCTCTGATTCTGCTTCTCTGTAACTGTGCCTTTTAAATAAAATAAATGTCTTTAAAAAAGCTTCTGTAATCATTGCTATTTCTTTTTTTAAACTAGCAGATTTTTTCCCTCAAATTTTTTTTAATATTTGCTTATTTATTTGAAAGGCAGAGTTACAGAGAGGCAGAATCAGAGAGCAAGAGAGGAAGAGAGGTCTTCCATCTGATGGTTCATTCCCCAGATGGCTGCAATGGCCGTAGCTGCACTGAACTGAAGCCAGGAACCAGGAGCTTCCTATGAGTCTCCCGCACGGTTGCAAGAACCCAGGACTCATCTTCCACTGCTTTCCCAGGCCGTTGTAGAGAGTTGGATCAGAAGTGGAACAGACAGGACTCGAACCGGTACCTGTGTGGGATACCCACACTGCAGGCAGTGGCTTTATCCACTATGCCACAGCACCAGCCCCATTGTTATTTATTAGCTTTAAATACATAGAAAAATGGAAATTGGTGTTATTTCTCCTCTACTTAAAAAACGTTATTGAACCCCATACAGAAGTTCAAGCATTGTAATGGAGAATCATAAAAAAATGAACTTCTCTAAAATAGCAGATACTGCTTCAAGGATATGTCATCAGGAGGACTATATATGTTCATTGTTTGCATATAAATTAGATAATTAGTAAATAATGCAAGAATCATGTATAGGACAGCAGTAAAAAAAATTAAATCCAGTCATTTGCAACAAAATGGAGGAATCAGAAAACATGCAGAGTGAAATAAGCCCCTCCCAAAGTACAAATATCATATGTTTTCCCTGATATGTGACAACTAACCAAGCACCAAAAAGGAAACCTGTTGAAGTGAAATGGACACTATGAGAAACAGTGACTTGATCAGCCCTTGTCCTGACTGTTGATGTACAATGTGATACTTTATCCCTTTCAGTATTTTGTTGTTGTTCTACTTAATACTATTGGTCGAACTCTGTAATTAACACACAATTATTCTTAGGTGTTTAATTTAACTGAAAAGTGACCTCTGTTAAATGTAAGAGTGGGAATAAGAGAGGGAGGAGATGTACAATTTGGGACATGCTCAATCAGACTTGCCCCAAATGGTGGAGTTAGAAACATGCCAGGGGATTCCAATACAATCCCATCAAGGTGGCATGTATCAATGCCATCTCACTAGTCCAAGTGATCAATTTCAGTTCACAATTGATCACACTGATAGGTCTAAGAGTCAAAGGGATCACACAAACAAGACAAGTGTCTGCTAATACTAACTGAAAGAATTAAAAACGAGAGAATGATCCAACATGGGAAGCAGGATACACAGCAGACTCATAGAATGGCAGATGTCCTAAACAGCACTCTGGCCTCAGAATCAGCCCTTAAGGCATTTGGATCTGGCTGAAGAGCCCATGAGAGTATTTTAGGCATGGAAAGCCAAGACACTCTGGCAAAAAAAAAAAAAAAAAAAAAACACCTAAATGAGAAATCTCTGTGAGTGAGATCCCAGCAGAAAGAATGGGCCATCAAAGAAGGAGGTACCTTTCTCTGAAGGGAGGAGAGAACTTCCACTTTGACTATGACCCTGTCGGAATAAGATCGAAGTCGGCGAACTCAAAAGGCTTCCATAGCCTTGGAAACTCATGACAAGAGCCTCAGGTGATTACTGACGCCATAAACAAGAGTGTCAGTTGTTAAATCAACAACAGGAATCACTGTGCACTTACTCCCCATGTAGGATCTCTGTCCTTAATGTGTTGTACATTTTGATTTAATGGTATAACTAGTACTCAAACAGTACTTTACACTTTGTGTTTCTGTGTGGGTGCAAACTGTTGAAATCTTTACTTAATATATATTAAATGATATTCTGTATATAAAGACAATTGAAAGTGTATCTTGATGTGCATGGGATGTGAGGGGGAGCAGGAGATGGGAGGGTTGTGGGTGGGAGGGAAGTTATGGAGGGGAAAAAGCCACTATAATCCAAAAGCTGTACTTTGGAAATTTATGTTTATGAAATAAAAGTTTTAAAAAAGTTGAAAAAAATAAAATAATCGGGTACTGTATTTCTGTATTCTGATTTCCAAATGTAAGATGTTAATAATGTCAATTCAATTAGCATTGTATGACTCACTCTTTAGCAATATTTCACTTTTCTCTAGGCAAAGAAGTCAAACCTAAACCTCCACATATGTAATATGCATGTCAAATAAATTAATAAAACAAACTTTAAGCTGCAAAAAAAAAAAATCATGTATAGGGGCTGGCGCTGTGGCATAGTGGGTAAAGCTGCTGCCTGCAGTGCTGACATCCCATATGAGCACTGGTTCGAATCCCGCCTGCACAACTTCCAATCCAGCTCTCTGCTATGGCCTGGGAAAGCAGTAGAAGATGGCCCAAGTCCTTGGGCCCTTGCACCTGCATGGGAGACCCTGAAGAAGCTCCTGGCTCCTGGCTTTGGATCTGCACAGTTCTGGCTGTTTCAGCCATCTGGGGCGTGAACCAGTGGATGGAAGACATCTCTCTCTCTCTCTCTCTCTCTCTCTCTCTCTCTCTCTGCCTCTCTCTGTGACTCTGCCTTTCAAAAAAATAAATAAATCTTTTTAAAAAATCATGTGTAAGAAATGTGTTTATAACCAAAGCCTATTCTAACATGCTTTTTTTAAAAAAAAAAATTTCTTTCCTATATTCACCTCCTTTGATAAAAGGTGGATTTGTTACCACGTGATACAAACCAGAAGCTAATGACATTTGGTATAGGTCAAATCACAAATCAAGGCTGGAGGAATGACCAACACCTTCATCCTGTAACAATCATTGAAATTGAGAGAGACAGAGAGACAGAGAGGGAGAGAGGGAGAGAGGGAGAGAGACAGAGAGGGAGAGAGGGAGAGAGGGAGAGGAAGAGGTTGCCCTGCTGTCCATCACACATATTGATCATCCCAGGCCAAGCTGTTTACACTGTAAAATTTAGAAAGGTAATCTGTAAAATGGCCCTAGGGGCCTTGGTGAAGATTTATCAAAGACAACGTGAGCTCCACCTAGGAGTGCATGCACTGAGTGTATGAATTTCTAGCAGTGTTTCAATATATGTGCTCACACCAGCACCCAGATGCAGCATTCTGATTCTAATTGGACCTTCCAGTTTGAGGCAGTTTAAGACCCTTAAACAGAACGTGGTTTAGTCACCTTGGTAAATGACTTTATGTAAGTAGTTCTGGCAGTAAGTAGTTACGTTGAGCAAGGGCAACAAACCAGAAGGAAAACAGTGCTGGAGCAGGTGTTCTAGCTGTTGGGAAAAAGTCAATAGCGTGACATTATTCAATCACTCTGTTTCTCTTATAATGATATATTATTTATTAGAAGCATTGCTGTTTTTTGCCTGTATGTGTCATTTTTTATGAATTCCACATCTACAGTTTTATTCCTTCAGATGTACCGCAGCAGAAGTAAGTTATGTTTACAGAAGATGAACCAGAGAAAGTTTAATTCTGTTTTACATAAAGCTCTGTCCTAAGCTTATTTAAAATCAAGTACAACATTAAGAAGATTTTTCTGATAATTTTGATTGCTTAGTTTTCTCAAACCCAAATTGTTACATTTTAGGGATTAGAGAAAACTAAAACTAAACTAAAACCCTACTTCTCATGTTTATCAATTGAAAAAAAATCTGAAAGGAGGAGTATATACATTAAATGATACTATGGATACTTTAATAAACAGACCAAACATAAAATTCATGTTACAGCATTTTATTTCAGTGTAGAAAGAGCACTGATACAGGAAGATGCCTTCCCCTTAGGAAATCCGTTGAAAGTATATATACCCAGTTTCTAGATATCTTACTTAGTGAAATGAAAAAGCTTATTGATTCAACGTCTTTAAGGGAAGATACAGTAGTATGTTAAGGAAGCAACTAATATTCTTCGGAAGCCTGACAACCCTTGGGAGAGCCTCATAAAATGTTTGTTATTGGGCTGTGGGTCTCATTCGATGAGTTTGTGATTTGGATGACTCCAATTCTACATTGCCTTGTTGTTACCAGCAGCACTGTCCTAGTTTAGGAGATCAATAGGAATATGGAGGAAGAGAAGGTACGATGGGCTGCCAGCAATGCAGAGGAGAAGCTATATTTAAATTGGGGCGTTTGCCTCAAAATTGAGGCATGTGGTGCTTCAACAGATTTCTCTGCCTATGAGAAGGCTCTGCTCAGAAGCTTCCTGTTATCCCCTTGAGACTATATCTAGTCGGCTTGGATGTGACACTAAAAATTCTACAGATGGCAGCAGAAAAAAAATCATCTCTTTTCCTGAGATGGCTACTACAAACAAAGGACTCATGTAAAAATAAATAAATTTGGGGCAGGAATGTGGTAACGGTTAGGATATCTCCCATATCAGAGTCTGATTTGAATCCTGGCTACTCCACTTCTGATCCAGCTTCCTGCTAGTGCACAACCTAAAGAGCAGCAGATGATGTCTTCACCATCACCAATTTGGGAGACCCTGATGGAATTCCAGGTTTCCAGGCTCCTGGCTTTGTCCTGGTCCAACCCTGGCTGTTGTAGACATTTGTACAGTGAACCAGCAGGTGGAAGATCTTTGTCTGTATCCCCCTCCATGATGTCTGCCCTTCAAATAAAATTAAAAATAAAAATAAAAATAAATAAGCTTAATGTACCTGTTTAATAAGTACTGATTGGGGGAAGGAGAGTTAAGGGAAATCGTGGAAATTTTTTACTTACATGAGGTCACTTTCTGTAGTCTGCATTGAGTGATAGGAGTCAATTAGAAAGGAAGAGTAGGCCGACGATGAAAAGTGAACAAAAAAAGAAACTTTTTAAGAAAAATCAAGGAGCTTCATAGATTGTTGGCAATTAGTGACATTCTAGTCTTTGCTATTGCAAACAATAGGCAAGTAAATAAGGTGGTCACGAACACAAGCATATCACAATTAGCCAAGTCAATGAAAGAAAAAAAAATGTCATGGGAATATTGGGTGAAGAGGGAGAATACAAGTACATTCACTCAGATGGAAAATTTGTATTTAGTTTATAATCCTCTTGGCATTGATAATATTTAGTCAGGGTTTAGAGTTTAGGGAATAGACTCAATAAATAAGTAAAATATAGCAATAGCACTAGATAAATGCTATTCAAGGGGAGCATGTTTCTACTACTACTGGCAAACCATCTTTTGTATCTTTGGCATATGCCAAGCAGTGCTCTATATTCATCTGAGAAGAACTTATTTAAATCCTCACAAGAATGGAAATTGTCAGGGCCAACGTTGTAGAACAGAGGATAAAGCCACCACTTGCAACACCAGCATGACATATGGGCATCAATTTATGTCCCGGCAGCTCTACTTTCCATCCAGTTCCCTGATAATGGCCTGGAAAAGCAGCAGAAGATGTCTCAAGTATTTGGGTCCCTGACACCCATGTAGGAGACCTGGATGAAGCTTCTGGCTCCTGGCCCTGGCTGGCCATTGTGGCTATCTGGAGAGCAAACCAGCAGATGGAAGTTTTCTCTGTCTCTGTCTCTCCCTCTAACTCTGACTTTCAAATAAACATCTTTTAAAAAAGGAAATTGTCATTCCCATTTTGCAGAAAACAAAACTAAATCACAGAAAATTTGACCAGCTTACTCAAAGAAACATGGTACTCAATAGCAGAACTAGGATTCCAAGTACCTTGTTATGATTCTTCACCAGGATGACCCTACAGTGCACCTGTAATGAGAGAACATAATGGAACTTGAACTTGAGTGGAAAACCTATAGAGCAAGTAGGATATAAATGGCTAATCAGCTTACCTGCAGGTTATGGGTTTTTTTTTTAAGATTTATTTATTTTATTTGAAAGAATTATACAGCCGGCGCCATGGCTCGATAGGATAATCCTCTGCCTGCGGCGCCAGCACACCGGGTTCTAGTCTCAGTTGGGGCACCGAATTCTGTCCCAGTTGCTCCTCTTCCAGGCCAGCTCTCTACTGTGGCCCGGGAGTGCAGTGGAGGATGGCCCAAGTGCTTGGGCCCTGCACCCCATGGGAGACCAAGAGAAGCACCTGGCTCCTGGGCTTCGGATCAGCGCGGTGTGCTGGCCGCAGTGTGCCGGCCGCGGCGGCCATTGGAGGGTGAGCCAACGGAAAAAGGAAGACCTTTGTCTCTGTCTCTCTCTCTCACTGTCTACTCTGCCTGTCAAAAAAAAAAAAAGAGAGTTATACAGCGAGAGAAGGAGAAGGAGAGAGAGAGAGGGAGAGGGAGAGGGAGAGGGAGAGGGAGGGAGAGAGAGGGAGAGGGAGAGGGAGAGGGAGAGGGAGAGGGAGAGGGAGGGAGAGAGAGAGAGAGAGAGAGAGAGAGAGAGAGAGAGGTCTTCCATCCTCTGGTTCACTCCCCAGTAGGCCACAACAGCCGGAGCTCAGCCAATCTGAAGTAAGGAGCCAGGAGCTTCTTCTGGGTCTCCCACATGGGTGCATGGGCCCAAGGACTTGGACCATCTTCTACTGCTTCCCCAGACCAAAGCAGAGAGCTGGATCAAAAGTGGAGCAACTGGGACTCAAACCTGCACCCATATGGGATGCTGGCACTGCAGACTGCAGTTTTACCTGCTATGCCACAGCTCTGGCCCCTGAAGGTTTTGTTTTAAGGTGTTCTATTATAGGTTCTATTGTAGGTTATATTTTAAGGTGTTCAATTATTGAAATAGTTTGGGAATATATAGTTGATCAAGTAGCTATATAATCAAATACTTGTAAAAACAAACTTTTTTATTTCTAATGAAAAATGATTTTGTTATTTTTATTTCTTTTTTGATGTAAAGTTATCGAACTCATGAACCCTTAGGCACACTAGGTTCTTCAGTCAGTGTGCACTGATTTGAATACATTTTTCAAAGTATTGCCTTGCATTAGATTTTATTGAAACATATTGAATATTAAATGATAATCATGTATGCTAGGTTGAAATCAGTGACTTGGTTTGTTTGAGAGGATGATAGGTAATTCCTGTAATCCATTCCATTCCTGAGTCTCTGTCTCTGGCCCTGACAAATTTTGGATAGGAATTGGTTAGAACTCAACCCCCTTCTCCCCAGCCAAATAACCATTTATATTCTATTGAGGACATTACATATTAAACATGTCTAAATGTCATTTGTCTTTTTAAAAACAATATTATAGAAGAGCGCAAGGATTTGGAGGAAGGTTTTGAACTTGAGAATGGAGGAATAATGGTCCTAAGGGAAGGGAAAATACGCATCTTGCCCTCCTTGGTTTTCCTGAGTGCCCAGTATCCAGTGGGCGTGATGAGAGAACAGCAATTGTGGCATCTTCATCTTTCTTAACCAGATGCCGTTGTGGAATTCCTCCAGCCCTCTTTTTATTATCCATGCAAGTTGGTATACTTTGGCAGGTTTTACTATTTTTTTATTCCTCAAATACTCTAAGAAAGAGCTGAGCAAATGGCACAAACTGAATGAATGAAAGTAGGTAAGTGCAAAGAGAAACATTTATTTAACCTCAGGAAGACAGAGAAGTGGATGTCCTTAAGTTAGTATACGAGTATAGAGCTATTGGATCATCCTCTATGTGGTTGTTCCTTCCTAGTTTCAAGAAAGGATTCCAATTTGAGGGAAATTCTTTTCCTTTCTTGGCCAATAAGATAAAAAGAGGAAAATGTCAAAATATTTGCAGCTCCTCCTCTAGACTTTTATGCTATTTGCCTCGCTCTTCTATTTCCCCTATGCAAATCTTTCTTACAAATTCCCTCCATTGTATTTTTCATGAAGAAAACAGTGACTACGCAGTCAAGATCTAAGGTAGAGCTTCACTTCTCCATGAAGTCCTTCGGGCCTTGATTACATGCAATGCTGTTGAAGGCAAGACATATGAATTCCATCTTTGTTGGCATGCAGCACATATTAGGTAAGCAGCATTTTATTATCTTAATTAATGATAAAATAAGAATGGATGAGCAACGTGGATGTTTTGTGAGGGTCTTGAAGAAGATTTATAAAACATTTTGGAAATGGGCCCATTTTATTTCCAAAGGAATTTTACTTTCACATAAAAAATTGCCCAAATAAGATTTTGGGGGATTTCATATGATTAACTCTTTACATTATCTTGTGGTAATTATATAGAAATCTCTATTTATGTAAACAGTGTAAATGCATCATAACACTAGAATAAGTGTACAAATACTGCATGTCAAATTAGGTTATAATCACTTTCAAGGGACGTAATTTCCTAGCTAAACAGATTCGTTTACATTTTGCAAAATAAAAAATAAGTGAAAATAACTATATAAAATCAGGCTTACAGCTGGACAGATCTTCTTGGCAATGGTCCAGACACGGAGCAGGGAAAGCCCCTCCAGCTGAGGAATACTTGGGATGCTCAGGACGACTTAGCAGGCTGGGCCCAGAGAGGAGCCCTTTCAACTGCTATCTTGATTGTACACCCCATCCCTGGCTACCTGTGGGGATATGAACTACATTAACATTCAAGATGAGCCTCTTGCTGTGGGGGACTGGGTTGGGGAGGGGGGAGTAGAGTGGAAACTTGCTTAGTGGAGGAGAAAAAGAAAAGCAGTTCAGCATTTCGTCCTTAGGTTAAAAACATCACAGACCAAGTCAGGGCTCCTCTAACCAGAAAGCAAGTGGTTGAAGCTCCTGTTGGAATCATGGAACCTTAGAGTCAGGGTTCGAGTACCATGGATCATCTGCTCCACCCCAAGCGTAGACTCTGGCTACAGAGTAAGCAGAAGTACTGGGACTGAGACCCAGAACTTGGTTTCTCAAATCTTGTGCTTCCTTGTGACACAATTAGAGCTCATCCTTTTGAGAGGGAGTCATTTTAAAACTACTCATTTTGATGTGTAACTTAAAAGTATGTCCCACACCTTTGACTCAGTCAACAGTTTCTGCCGCATTCTCTTATTTCGATGGCAGAAGAGTATAATTGTAGATTAGAGTTGTTATATGGCACCTTCCTTTTCCTTCTCAGGGATTATAAGGTGTCTGTTATTATATGACACCTCAGCATTATATCCAGCCAGTAGTTTATACAGAGCAGTTCACCATTCACTTAGTTTCAGTAAACAAGATGCAATTTATAATCTTTCCTGCTTGGCTCCTTCACTTTCATTGGCTACTTACTTTTGTTGGCTCTAAGAAATCACTGAAACAGGAATCTGGAAAACATTATGCTGAGTGAATTAAGCCAGTCCCAAAGGGACAAATATCATATGTTCTCCCTGATTGGCAAAAACTAACTGAACACTAAAAAGGAAACCTGTTGAAGTGAAATGGACACTATGAGAAACAGTGACTTGATCAGCCCTTGTCCTGACTGTTGATGTACAATGTGATACTTTATCCCTTTCAGTATTTTTTGTCCTAGTACTATTGGTTGAACTCTGTAATTAACACACAATTATTCTTAGGTGTTGAAATTTTAACTGAAAAGTGATCCCTGTTAAATATAAGAGTGGGAATAAGAGAGGGAGGATATCTACAGTTTGGCACATGCTCAATCGGACTTGCCCCAAATGGTGGAGTTAGAAACGTGCCAGGGGATTCCAATACAATCCCATCAAGGTGGCATGTACCAATGCCATCTCACTAGTCCAAGTGATCAACTTCAGCTCACAATTGATCACACTGATAGGTCTAAGAGTCAAAGGGATCACACAAACAAGACTAGTGTCTGCTAATACTAAATGATAAAATCAAAAAGGGAGAGAACAATCCATCATGGGAAGCAGGATACACAGCAGACTCATAGAATGGCAGATGTCCTAAACAGCACTCTTGCCTCAGAATCAGCCCTTAAGGCATTTGGATCTGGCTGAAGAGCCCATGAGAGTATTTTAGGCATGGAAAGCCAAGACACTCTGGCAAAAAAAAAAAAAAAAAAAAAAAGAAAAGAAAAGAAAAAGAAAAAGAAGACCTAAATGAAAGATCTCTGTGAGATCCCAGTAGAAAGAACGGGGCCATCAAAGAAGGAGGTACCTTTCTCTGAAGGGAGGAGAGAACTTCCACTTTGACTATGACCCTGTCAGAATCAGATCGAAGTCAGCGAACCCAAAAGGCTTCCATAGCCTTGGCAACTCATGACTAGAGCCTAGGGAGATTACTGATGCCATAAACGAGATTGTCAAATTGTTAAGTCAATAACAGGAGTCACTGTGTACTTACTTCTCATGTGGGATCTGTCCTTAATGTGTTGTACATTTTGATTTAATGCTATAACTAGTACTGAAACAGTATTTTACACTATGTGTTTCTGTGTGGGTGCAAACTGATGAAATCTTTACTTAATATATACTAAATCGATCTTCTGTATGTAAAGATAATTGAAAATGAATCCTGGTGTGAATAGAATGGGAGAGGGAGCGGGAGATGGGAGGGGTGCGAGTGGGAAGGAAATTATCGGGGGGGGGGGAAGCCATTGTAATCCATAAACTGTACTTTGGAAATTTATATTTACTAAATAAAAAATAAATAAAAAAAAGAAGTCACTGAAACATTCTAACTTGAGGATGTTTCACGTTTCTGCTATTGAATGAATTATGTGTGTGCGTTTAAGTTTAATAAATACTAATTTTATTCCAAATATGTTTGTTGAACACTTACTCTGTACTCTGCATAAGTTAATTTCTTCCCATACCCCATTGTTTTGAATTATCCTGAGCAAGGATTGTTAAACAAAGGTCTGTGGAGCCAAATCCAGCCTACTGCCTCTTCCTGTTTCCTAAATAAAGCCTGATCAGAACACAGTCACTCTCATTTGTTTGCAGATTATCTGTGACTGTTTTTGCACTACAGTGGCAGAGTTGAGTAGGAGGGATGGAGGCTGGTCCACACAGACAAAAGGCTTTGTTATCTGGCGGGTAACAGAAATTTTGCCAAATCTGGGTCCTAAGAGTAAACACCCAGTTATCTAGCTGGATTGATAAGAGAGCTGAATTAGAATAGATGACATCAAGCTGCCAGTACTTGCCCTCAACTGTCTGTGGCCTCAACAAAGAACCAGGACACTCAACAATGAAGAGAGAACTTTGGAGTAGAAATCCATTGCAGATTTGCGGAAATTGTTTCCAAAACCTGTTCCTAGAACCATCCCTAATCTGTACTAATACGTAAACTTGTAGCTTTTGCATTACAAATTTATTGTTATTTCTTTTACCTCCCTTTTTTCAGGAAAAAGGTAATTAGGCTATAAACAGAGGTCTGACAACTAATTTCAGTCAAGGCAAAATTAATACAAAGCAAGCAGATAATTTTAGCCATGTGAAATTAAAATAGATATATTTTAATGACATTCTAAAAAATTCTGGTCTAATTTTCTTCTCCTTTGTTCTCCCCCACCTTTCCCTGTTCTCATGTGAACTACTGGTCTATGCTGATATAAGGGAACTAGCAGCTCAGTACTCTAGCCAACTCACTGTGCCTGCCTCCTGCTCCACTATTTATCTCTGAATGGAGATCTCTTCTTCCTTTTCCTTTTTAGGAGTTTCTCTTAACTGAAAAGACAAGACCATCCAAGGGAAAGGGATTCACTCCCCATTCCTTAGAATTTCAAATCTTCATTGACATTAATAAGAGCCAGTTTGCTAAAGCTGTATCGGGGCTTCAGGAATTTAAAGGTTAGTAGCATTGTGGATGTGAGTGTGCATGCGCGTGTGTATTTCCAGAGGGAGATTCCAACACTGCTGTGTTCTGTCACTCCAGGAACATATTAAATATGCATCTCAATGTCAGCAGCACCTTGAGATGTTATCTCCAAAATTATCACCTGCCTTCTCAAAACCATAACCCTAAAAATATTGATTGGTTAAAAGGTAGAATCTGAAGGAATGAGTCAGTGTCCCCCTGGATTATCCTAATCAAATAAGGATAGTATTAACCCAGATACTCACGAATCTGCCAGTATTTGGTTTGAAATGTAGGCATCTCAACTAAAGTTATGTGTTTCATTCTTTTGAATATTTCTCCCAGACATTTAAATACATTACCACTAAGCCAGAACCAAGAAAAGCATAAAAAGCATTTTAGGGAATAAATTCAGCAAGTTTCCATTTGTACGAGATAGTAAAATTGTTGACATGCGTTATGAGGCTTGCATATTTTTCAGCCTGTCAGGTCTCTGTCACATGCTCAGGGTGTAATATGTTGGCTGCCAGGGGTTATGTGGAGAGGTCTCAGGCCCTTAGCAGCGCTTCCTCATAAAGAGACAGTTTCCAAGTCACCTGGCAGAGCTATTTAGGCAAGTCAGACGAAAAGCTGATTTCATTAATTATGCTACAAATGTAACTTCAATGAAGGGTAGCCAGCTAAATACAAGAGGAAAGGACTGGTAGGGATTCTCTCCATCGAAGTGTTGAGCTTTCCGCAATTTTATTTAGAGGCACTTCCATTACCGAGGAAGCTATGAGTTGATCGACTGTGTCTTAGAATTAACTACAGTGGTGGAAACACAAATTGCAAACCAGCATGAAGTCACAAAAGGAAAGGAGAAAAGAGAAAAAGTAAAAGTCAGAGACTTATATCACCTATTCCTTTTCCTTTATGCAAAACAAGTATTGGACTAGCTGCCCAAAGTCCAACATTTGTGGGCGCAAACCTAATTCTTGTTACACAGAGAACTTATTGGCAAGTGCTACATACACAGGCCTTCCTTTCCCTTCTCGTTTGCTTCTGTTTTCAGTGGAGTCTAGATTTTTGTGGAAGGCAAAGGATGATGTTCCCTTTGCTTGATGTGTTAGAATGAAATATGGTTGGGAAGGAAAGGGAGGAGCTAAGCTGGAAAGTGTCTTGGCTGTTAATTGTTTGGGTGGCACATTGAGAAAGATTCCAATGTTGTATTGTTTCTGGCAAACGGAGGAGGTGATGAGTGCTTGGAATTCACTTAGTGCTGTCACCTTCTTTGAGCTCTTTTGTGGGTGCTACTCATTCCTCCAAGGAGTATTAATCATAGCATTCTCTGTGTTCCCTTTGTCCTTTTCATGGGCAAAATCTAGCACATTTCAAAACTAAGTTATAGTCCACGCTAGAGAGTGCTACTAAAACTTTTCCTTGAGATTCATCTCAAGATTCAAAACTCAGAAAAAATCATGTTTCCCACAAATATCCAGATGTGATGTCTTCATGAAAACACTAATTGTAATCTATTGAAAAACAACTGGCCAGCACTGTGGCTCACTTGGTTAATCCTCTGCCTGTGGCGCCGGCATCTGATATGGGCGCCGGTTCTAGTCCCGGTTGCTCTTCTTCCACTCCAGCTCTCTGCTGTGGCCCGGGAAGGCAGTGGAGGATGGCCCAAGTGCTTGTGCCCCTGCACCTTCATGGGAGACCAGGAGGAAGCACCTGGCTCCTGGCTTCGGATCGGCGCAGCGCCGGCCATAGCGGCCATTTAGGGAGTGAACCAACGGAAGGAAGACCTTTCTTTCTGTCTCTCTCACTCACTGTTAACTCTATCTGTCAAATAATAATAAAAGAAAAATAACTATGTATTCTGCAATATATGTCTTCCTATGGTGCCATCAAGACATATTTTGTGGACTACATCAGTAATTATTGTGTAAACCATGAAGATATTTAGATTTATTTGCACATCTCTTTCAGTTTACGAAGTGCATGACTTGACCTCACCTTTGCTATTAGACAATAAACTCATAGCAAACTCTATTATCTTCATGTTCAGTATGAGGGAACAGCTTCCATAGAAAAGAGGTGGCACAGATTAGGTGGCTGGTAATTGTCAGACTCTTCACTAGAGCTCGTGATAAGGTTTGCGAACAGTAGGCTAAGCAAGCTTCCTGGATTGGTCTACAAAATATTCAAGACCTTTTTCCAAGGTGGAAAACTTTTATCCTTTTTTGTTTTTTTTACCTCTACTGCCCCTAAATCAGAGTAAGACCAGTTGAAATCCTTAAAGTATGTCTGGATTTCTGGAAGCATTGGTGTGCTGCTGCTGGCTCCACAGTGGCTTACCGCACACAAGCCAATTGAACACATCTCTTTCCACCTTCCCCGGATTCAACATTAGCAGCTGAAATCAGTCGTTTCGGAGTGTTTACAACAAGGAAATGATCAAACACTATACAAATTAGGACCCCTCCCCAAGCCCACCCACCCAATCCACACCAAGAGGGTTGATTATTGATCTTCAACCAGCATACTCCTGGTTTAAAACCTGAAAACTCAGGCAAAAACCCTGAAACTGGGTTTCTTGATGTTTTGAATCTCTTCCAAGATGCTTGATTTGTAAGACATGATACCAAGTTTCCTTGTGTAAACTTTGGCGTACATCCTCTTGGGGTGTTTTGAAACTGTATGTAGGAGAACATCAAACTATCTTCCTCAAAAGGGAGCGTGAGGTCTAGGAATAAAATTAGCTACTTGTTTAAGGCTATGGGTGTTTGTGAACATGTGAGTGTGCTTTAAATTACACATAATTTTAAGCAACTGTGTAAAAAGAGTTTTAAAAGTTTAATGGTGCTGAACCAAGCATAGGAATTAAAAATTGAAAAGAAAATACGAAACTATACCTTGTTGTTCTGCTTAAAAAAATAAGTTTCCCTCTCATTTGCAATTAAGATGCTGGAAATTTGCATAAAATGTATAAAATTAGAGATAATTGAACCACAGTAGCTATAAAAGTGGCTTTTCCATTTAAAAAATAAATCAGATGTCCACTAAAAGGGTGTAAGAGCCATTCTCCCTCTCCTCCCTCTCCCATTTGGGCCTCTGGTATTTTTCACACTTTTATAGCTGATTTTTATGGCCAAACAGTCCGTGGAGTTTGTGGCCGCTCAGAGACGGCAGCTGGCCAGGCAGGCCTGTTAACTCTGGCATGTTAAGGACCCTTCAGCACCCAGGTCGGTAGATCAAACCCAGGCAGACCTCAGGGAGGCTGTATTAGGATGGGAGGAATGAGGGAGATGGGGGAACAGAAAGACAAGAAAGCCAAAGTACAGAAATACCTTTAAACTAAGCATCAGTAGCTATTTTTGTTTCTTTGTATCAGGGATTCCCTTGGGAACCTCAAGTTTGAAGAGGTCAGTCTGGAAAAGAGTACACCAGTGACTGAAGTGGCCACAAATGGTGACCCTGGACTAAGGTATGTGTTGAGATTGAAGGACATTTTCTTCCAGGATGAGGTCTGGTCTGTGTTCTGAGGGTCATCTCAGGACCAGCCCTAAGCAATTTTGTGAAGCTGGTCTTTGTTCTGTTCCCGACTGTCTGCTGCTGAGGTCGACTTCAGTTCTTCTCTGGCGTGCAGGCACATGGTGATGTGCGCTATTTGTTTTGCTTGTCTACTGAGATGTTTACACCATCGAGCATGGGTAGGCACACTCTTGAATTCATTATGATGGTGGTGGTGCTGGTGTGTGTAGTGGTGTGGTGCACAGGGTTCGCAATATTAAAACATGACATGTCCCCTTGAGAAAAGGTGCTGAATTCTCAGAAATGTGATGAAGCTCTCAGACCTCATCAATAGAAAAATGCTAGCTGTCATTCTATTTCTTGATGCAGAGTAAAGTAATACCACTTATTAAAACTCATGATAATGACTAATAACAAAGATAAGTGGCCTCAGAGTGAAATCTTCCATACTGAACCATTTTATGCGTGACCTACAAACATTTGCTCGTGCTGTGTCTATGCGTTATGCAGTATATCCCAGGGCATCTAAGAGGAATGTAAAAAATGTTTGCTGATTTGATTCAA
Source organism: Lepus europaeus (assembly GCF_033115175.1). Lineage (NCBI taxonomy): Eukaryota > Metazoa > Chordata > Mammalia > Lagomorpha > Leporidae > Lepus > Lepus europaeus. The sequence goes on from NC_084839.1 coordinate 55,200,333, forward strand.
CGTCTTTTATTCTCAGGAATCTAAAACTTTCATGGTCAATCTCTGTCTGGAGGGGCCTTCTTCCGGTATAGTTCTTTACTACTAATGTTCTTAATCTATATCACATCTCTTTTCATAAGAAAAGAGGTATAAATCCTGCAGTTCACTTGCATTCCTGCTCTCTCTTTGGAAGCCGTCATTTGATTTGATAATACAGAACCAGGGTATTGATTTAGTATATGGCCATTGCCTAGCAGTTTGTTTGCTTTCCATTTGGGGTATCCTAGAAATTTGATGTCAACTCCTATTAGCTATTCTGCTGGCATCTGAGACACCACAGAAGGCCACTGCGAGTTAATGTTTGCAGGATGCAAATCTTCAGAACCCTCGTAAACCACACTATGCAGACAGCTGTCTTCTTCATTTTCCCATTACTCCAAACTGGAGGTTCTCCTCATTCATTAGCTGTGGGTATCTTCATTTTACTCACACTGTGGCATGTCCACTTCCTATGGACAATCAAAATGAGCATTATGTAAAATTATTTTTACATATGCTATTTTCTGTGTGAAGGTATGTGACTTAAAATCATTCATATTAAATAATACCTATAGAATCTGCACTACATGTGCATGTAATATATGACCTGTAATGATTCCTTGTATATCCTGCTCAAAGGCTCTTAGCTCAGCAGGATGAAGAAACTCTGAAAGCGTTCCATGGAGAAGCATCTTGAATGCTGTCAATGGCATCTGGAGCTAGGAAATTGGGAGAGGCATCTGGAGTACATGTTGCCATCCTTCTCTTTTGTGCATGTTGGGACTACTATGTGACCTCAGAATCATTCTTGACACAGTGTTCCACAAGGCAGTTAACTGGGTTTGACTAGAGGAACAAGACTTCTTCAGTGCCCTGGATATTTATCATATAAAAGTATTGTAAACAATACTGGAAACGGAACATGTGAGTTTCTGCTTGTAGAATAGAAGTCTTCCATGTGATCACTACATGTTTAATTTAGTTATTTTCTTCCTTGTACTCCATCATCAGATTTTCACCCTTTACTTATATGAGTATTCAAAAAATGCAAAACGATCTTTCATCAAAAGTGGGCCAAAAAAAAGAAAATAAAAGAAATATGAGTACAATGTATCCCATATAACCTCCAAAGTTTATGCCATGGCACCTCAAACTTGGATTTCGACACTCCAGCTCTCTCCTGAGTTGAAGACCATTTAAAAACCCAGAATATAGGCTGACATTGTGGTGTAGTAAGTTAAGCCTCTGCCTGTGGCAGCGGCATCCCATGTGGGTGCCAATTTGAGTCCCAGCTGCTGCACTTCTGATCCAGCTCTCTGCTATGGCCTGGGAAAGCAGTAGAAGATGGCCCAAGTCCTTGGGCCCCTGTACCCACATGGGAGACCCAGAAGAAGCTCCTGGCTCCTGGCTTCGAATCAACCCAGCTCTGTCCATTGCAGGCATTTGGGGACTGAACCAGAGAATGGAAGACCTCTCTCTCTGTCTGTAGCTGCCTCTCAAATAATGAATGAATGAATGAATGAATGAATAAGAAAATTAAAAACTTAAAACCTGGAATATGACTGTGGTGATAAGAACAGGGCTCTAAGATACATAAGGGTTCTGGGGGCCAGCATGGCCCATTTTGAGGCAACTTAATCTTCATTTGCTCTCTCAACTTTCCTATTATGATTTTTAATCATATTTTAAAGATTTATTTAATTATTTGAAAGAATTACAGAGAGAGAGAGAGAGAATCTTTTATCTGCTGTTTCACTACCCAGATGGCCACAATAGCCAGGGCTAGGCAAGGCGTAAGTCAGGAGCCAGGAGCTTTTTCTGGGCCTCCCATCTTGGTGGCAGGGGCCCAAACACTTGGGTCATCCTCCACTGCTTTCCCAGGTGCATTGGCAGGGAGCTGGATCAGAAGTGGAGCAGCCAGGACTTGAACCGGCACCCATTTGGGATGCCAATACCACAGGAGGCAGCTTTACCTGCTAGGCCACAACACTGGCCCCACTGCTGCAAATATTAAGTCTCCCCTGTCAAAGGGAAATGATCCCTCCGTGCCCTCAGTCCACCTAGGAACTTCTATCTTCAGCTGCCTCTACTCAAGGTAGCTTCCGTTGTTTTTCAAGTCTTTAGCATGGTATGGAAACTTGAAGTGGAGAACTCAAGGCATTTTCTTTTATCAGCCTGATTCTAATTGCATCAAACCACTAAAAAGAAATTCTTTTGGACTTTCTTCTTGTCCCGTACTTGACCATGTCTGAAGCAGTGGAAAGCCCCCTCCAGTTTGCACGCGCCTCTGCAGAAGTGTGTGATCGGACTAATAGTTGCCCGCTCTCCACACCCTGGCTGCCCTGTGTTGTGGCAGAGCACACTACTGTTTTTGCAGACCTTCCTGATTGCATAAATGGCTACATTATCACTGTGTACACATTAGGACAAGCAAATGGGCCCCTGAAGGCAAATAAGGGTTCAAATAACCCAGACAAGGTAGCCCCACTGAATTGAGGATTCACCCTTGTTACAACCTCATTGCTTTATGGCACAAGAGCTAGTGGAAGGGATAGACTGCTTCATGTGTGATTCTACTGATCCTGCTGGCAAATCACAGCTTTATTACAGTAATGAGCCTGACCATATTTCTGTGCTTATGCATATTAGGCACCAAATGTATTTTCTGGCCTGCCAGCCTGTGGTAGTAACTAACACGAGCAATTTGTCCTGGGTTACAGTGTGTGTGCATGCATTAGGTATGAGCATGTTAGTTGCTCTGGGTTATAAAATGCTACATGTTTCATCATGCATATTTTTATATGCACAAGTTAACTGTATGCAAAATAGCTTGGCAATTAACCAACACAACTTATTAGTTGGCGACAAGATTATTGCACAAATATGTAAGTTGGGGAGAGCCACGATTTCAATTTAGCAATATTAAAAATTTCAGAGGATTATTAAGTATCTGAAGAAAATGCAGACTTCCCCCTTATGATGTGTTCAAAGTGCCGAGTCCCCTCTCAATTTTGTTTGCATAAATAACCTTGAGCAACATGCTTCCTAGGAGGCTGTGCGGCTGGATGATGTCCTCCCCCATTCTCATGCCAACTGACATTTGACATCTGACCACAGCAGCTTTCAAGTAAAGGTGAAAGGTCATTATCATATTCCTTTCTGGGGCACATATTTTATAGATGCCCCTTATCTGGCCTAGGATTATTTAACAGATCACATCAGCATACCCACGCTCAACCACTACAAACAAGGTACTATTTTCTCTCTTTTTCTCTTGATCACTGGGCTCATAATGCATGGAGCTGTTTGCCTGATTGTAAGACCGTGTATGTGAACGTGCCCGGAGACTTCCTCCAAAACGCTTATGCGTGGAAATGTCCTCCTGAACTCTGAATGAAAATTAACTCTTTCTCTCATTGCCCAGCAAAATAAATCAATAAAGAGATATAAAAAAATTGAGACAAAGAGTTAAAATTGGTGAGGCCCCTCTGCTTAAGAGACACTTCTAGCCATTTCTACCACATCACCTGCTATAAGTTGTCAGAGTTCCTTTTTCTTCCATTTGGGCTGAGTTTATGTAAATGACCACACAGGACAGGTGCCTTTATTTAGTCACTACTAAAGCTGGGATCATGTTGTACAAGAGCTGATAACACAAAATAACACGAAATAAGTGGGCTTAGCCCTTCTGAAGCTTGTTTTACAGTTCTGGTATTTCTGTTTAGCAAATCCTGCTGCGTTTTTAAGTAATACGATAAAACAACATAAATGTCTTTGTGGCTCAAACTGTTTCAGAAAGAACACGGCTGTTTTATTCTTGTCTTTTATCTCTTCTACATTGAATGTTTGAACACATGAACGGTTTCCTGGCCTATGTGTGTATAATAGGTTATTTACGTATGTGCTCCCACAATTGAATAAAGGAAGAACGAGAAAAAAAAAGCTCCTGTTGACAATAGCAACACCCCAAATAAATAGAAAGCCAAGACTGAAATGTGCCTTTTGCAGTCCTGTCACAGATTAATATGGCTCATGATAGATACTTAGTTCTCTGACAGTTTCCCCTGCACCTTCACTGGGAAGTTGATAGAAATTACTCCAGCTGAATGCTTAAAGCAGATGTTATCCCATTAATTAGCTCTGGACCCGGGTACACTCGAGACTTTCCCATTTTCAGGCCGAAAGGAATTGGTCCCAGTGAGCGTGCTCTATATCCACATTTAGTATCATCTCATAAACAGCAGTGAAAACACAGCAGGCCCTTGATGAAGATACATTAGCTTATTTCTAATTTAAAGTTAGGTTGCTTAACCTTAATGTAATTGGTCACCAGTGGCCAACTGTTTGTATAGTGTGTTGATGACCAAAGAGATGTAATAAATTATAAAACTCTCTGCTTAAATGGAGGGAACGACTGTTTTGTTAAAAGCCTTGCATGTAATAATGGTAAAATAATTATACCTCAAGCCGGATAACTGTGAAGCTGTTAATACTAACAACAGAGTTGTTCTCAGGGTAGCTCAGTTCATCCCTATTGAAAACAAGTGCACAAAGCTGACTTTTACATTTCGCCAAAGAGTAACTGGGAGAGTTCAGTCTCACATTGATTAAAACAAATGAGCAAGTCATCCTGTAATCTTATTTAGGGATGATGGTGATAGGTAGTGAGGTGGTGGAGTGAACAAAAATAATTAACCACTTAGTATGGTTAACTAGCAAACAAAAAGTACAAATAATTCTATCCTGGACATCAGTTTGTAGTCACTGCCGAGCACTTTTTAAAAGGAAATTTGATTAGCTGGTAGAATAACAGGGATAATAATCAAATATGAAAATAATTGACACAACTTTAATGTTTAATAATGAAGAGCATGCCAAGGGCAAAATAAAGGGAAACTGTCTTCTCATCTGAGAACATGTTCAGGCTCAAAATTTCTTAAGCCACATACAGCGATTTCTTGTGGTTTGAAAACTGAACTTCCGGGATTATAATTGAAGTCACAAATACAGTTAAAATGAAATGTCATGAGTAGCCATATTATGTTGCTATTCAAAACCCATTCCTCCCTCTCCTGGAGTAGGGTTTGCAACTTCAGTTTTAAATGCAAGAAGGGAAATGCATGGATTCGGGCGTCTGTCTGCGTGTTCCCTCTTTCATCCTGGATGGATTGTGTTAACTAGCTTTGCTGTAACAAGTAGGAAAAGTACAGTATTTGCTTTTCTCAAAAGATCGTCCTTTCCTTTAAATATTTGCATTCTGAATTTGGATCACCTCCAAAAGGCACTCACTTTACAATAGAGAAAACAACATTTCTCTCCCTTCTCACATTACGTTTCTTAGAAAGACCTTCCAATAATTTAAACTATTTACAGTACCTCCAGGTCATTATTTCCCCTGACTCCACCGAAAATACCCTGGGACACTATTTACGGCTGACTTCTGAGTTACCTCACAGGATCAGTTTACAAAACGGCGACTTCCCCATGTGAAAGTCATTATTTTGTTTAACACAACTTGCAATGGTAAGTGTTTTCTTTTTCTTTTTTTTTAAATTTGCCACTTTCATACCAACACTGCCTTGGCTGCTAGCGTTAGTTACAAAGCCCTTGAAGTTCAGCTGTAACGAGAAGGATCCAGGGCCAATCTATCAATATTAATTGCGTGTAATCTGTAAAATCTAAGGTGCTGATGGGAAAACAACAGGAGAGTCAAAGGGACTCTTTTTATTCCTTCCAGAATAAAAAAAAAAAAAAAACTTTCTGGGAAATAAAAAATTCTGCCTCATGGATAATAACCCTAGTGGAGTCTTCCAAACATTTGGGGGGCTGTGGGCCATCCCACCATGACCATGCTAATTGGTGCTCCCCAAGATGGAGCAGAGGCCAGTTCTGTTCTGGGAGTAACTTGAGAGCTCCTCTTCTTAATAGTGAAAGTGATTCTGCTGCTGTTCCAGCTAAAAATCAATGTGGCTCACAATTTTAATAAGGAACATGAATCTGAAAACGTGTTTAGTATCAGGTTATATAAACACACCCTAATGAGATAACATAAAATCCATCACATTAAAGGCTAGTTTCTTGCAAGGTATATTAGCTAAAAATGCTCCATATATTAGGTCAGTATACAACAGCACACCTAATAAAGCAGCTCTGTCAAGATAAGATGCATGTTTTGCCCCTTAAAAGTGTTATGTTTTGCACATTTTATAAGGTTCCTTGAATACATGAATAAGATAAGTTATTCCCATCTCTTTCTTAAGCAATCTCAGAAATGGCTATGACCTGAAATTGGAATTCTTGTAAACACCCATCCGAAGAAAATGTGTGCAGCTCTGTCTTAAAGAGACGGTACATGTTTAATTATCCCAACTTCTTCTAGCAGAATACTATTAACATGCACATTAGCATCATCTCATTGGTTCTTCCTGCTGCTCCACCTTAGGGGCAGCAGTAGGAGCTAATCTTATTGCTCCCATGCGCATAATAATGAAATTTGGTCTTGTCTCAAGGCAGCGTTCTTTGGTCTAAAGTACAGCTGGAGACATTACTCTGTTCTGGAAATTTTCTGACCGATTTGTTCTAAAAGATAAAGAAATAAAATAAAATATAGTCCTAAACAATGAGTGTGAAACGTATTGTTTTTATGTGAGTATCAAATATTGAGCAGGTATAAACGACTCCATGTTTGAATAAGGAGATGTGTGGAGGCTAAATTCTTAGATACCTATTTTGAGCATATACCAGTATCTAAATCTCAGATAGTCAGAATATACCTATGAAAGTTTTGTGTCTGACCACTACCTTCAGCTCTGTATGGGCAGGATAAAAATAAATTAAAACCATAGAAAGAGCCTTTGCTTTATGTCTTTTTCATCCATTTTCCAAGAAACAATGACAAAATCTCATGGAATATATAATACCCTTGCTTTTTGCATGCAATGTTAAAAAGCTTTAATAAATAAAAAAAAGAAGCCAAAAAAAAAAAAAAACCCTCTGCATACACTATATAGCACACAGAAAAATACATGTGAATTCAAGGCTACTGAATTAAGGGAGGTTGTTCCAACATTTTCCCCACTGTACATTATTTGTATTCAAGGTTTTTGAAATGACATTGTAATCTGATGATGCACCAGCCTATTATATTGTCTAGCAGGACAAATATCCTTGCGTTTTCTCTGTAGAACTAACACAATTTTTCCATGTCAGAGGTGCATAATATCCTGGCGGTCATAAGGAATGATGCTATTAATCCTCTTGGGCAATCTCCAGGTCTGATTATTAGGGAAATAAATTTGCATGCTGCATATGAGCTAGGTGAATCACCGAGAGCACAAATTATATTTCCTGACAGCAAGTTAGAGAATGGAGCCGTGTCGCTTTTTTATCTTTCCCCCCCTCTGAAAGCTATAGAATTTCAATTCATTACATGAGATTGGTTAGAATTCAAGTCTCTTTTTAAGTTGATATTAAGTTGAGTCTGTTATCTCTGCGAAGACTGGTAGGTTCCCCAGAGTATCCACCTAATCACTACTTAAAAAAATCGAAACGTATAGTTAGTGTCATGATTTAGGTACCAGAGCTACTTTATTTATCAGCACAGAGTAAGATAATTTCAATTTGAGCCTCCCTAGCCCTCATGAATTTAACTGACTTGAAAGCTTTCACCCAACTCCCCCTCCCCCTTTGTTGCATATTGTAATAAGCATTATTCTGGACACCTCTGTGCCTGCCTTGCGGAGCATTGTCCTGGGCTGCTTCTATTGTAGAGACCTGATCCTAGCCAGGCTTGTGCAAAACATCCTCTAGCTTCCCTTTCCACATCTGACTGCCTCCTCTTTGCCAGCAGGACTGCCAGGCGTGTCTGCATTCAATATCCATGATGAATGTATTTTTATTATTTCCAGGGGTTGGCATCAGAGAAACCTTTTTGCATTATTAAATTTGAGCAGGGAGAATGATAGCAAATAAGAGCATAATAAATTGCTTTATGTCCTAATGTATTAATTAAGCAGACATTTATTATAATGGTTGTTTTATAGACCCATTGTAAAAATGTATGATTGTGTGGTGATATTCTGAGCCGGAGCCACATATGGTAACTCGGGTGAATGGGTTGTGACGTCTGTCAGCCCAGAAAGGGTTCGCCTGGGCTCGTCTGCACTTTCCCAGGGAAGCGATGAACCTTGTTGGGGTGTGAGTTTGGTGAAATAGTGTCACTTAGGCTAGCACACCAGAATTCTTTTATTATTCCTGCGGTAACATGTGAAGATAAAATCTACACACACCATGCAGTAAATACCTTTCATCTGAATGGTGTTCTACAGTTTTTGAAGTTGGTTTACACATTAATGCATCCCAGAAAGATGCAGCAGGTTATGGAGACTTCCTTCAATTCAAAAGTACGTGTCCTTATCATTGTTTGAAACAGAATTATGTGTATACTTCAAAATAATAAAAATAATGGCATAGCCTAGAGACAGACAGTTTTGGAATATGTGAGCTCTGAGTGTTTCAGGTTGTATTTATTTATTCAGAGTAGCTCAGAGGGTTATTATACCTTGGCCTGTGACTATTGAAGCCATAGGTAATTGCCAGAGAAACAGTCCTTTCTTTATCTTGCTTTGTCAAAGTGGATCAATTGAGTCATTTACCGTGTTGCCAAAAATATAAAAAAATAAGTAAGGAGAAAAGAAAAAAGGCCCTAGCATGTTCCCCCTCCACTTAGCTTTCCCATGCAGTCAGAATGATTTTGGGATCATTGTTCTCAGAACAGAAGTACCTTTGAATCACAGATGTGCTTTGCAGGCTTGGGGTTCTGCATGGTTAGGAAATATCCCTTACATTGAGAAAAAGGAAATAAGGGTTGGAAAGAATGCAGAGAATGTCTCTGGGGAGGGACAGTGGGGGCCTCGGGAGTGGTTTCCGGTACCTGGCTGGAAGCAGGGGGCTATCCTTGGCTTCAAGTAGCAGTGCTTTTCAGTGCTTTTCCATCCACTTTAATTCCTGCCAGAGCCCAGTTGCTGAGGCTGTAATAGAGTTGATACGTAACAAGTTTAGAAACGGACATGAGGTTACAATCTGAAGATTCCTGAGATCACTTAACTGCAAATAAAGCAAACTAAATCTGTCTCTAGCATCAAGCTAGACTCCTTTCCCTAGAAATTCGGTATGCAGCCAGCTATAGAGAAGGTGTGGGAATGATTAGGGAAAAGGAGACTGAAGAGACAAGCCTGGACTATGCCGGTCATTGAGCACAAGTGAGAGGCCCAGAACCTGGATACTGGGAGAGAATTATAGAGGCCACGCAAGGTACACCCATGAACTGGTAGCTAAATGACATGTGATCCAGAAAAATGCTGCTGCCTCCCTCGGTGTGATGTCAAAACATCCATGCGTTCTAGTGAAAATACATCAGTTTGACAAGTACCTTTATATTCAGAAGAAAAAAAAAATCAGAGGGAATTCAATTTGCTACTTTAGTATCAGTTGTTCAGATACTATGTCTGGATTAGGGAAGGAATTCTAAATGCCCAATGCCAGGCATCCTGCTAGGGATCTTGTCTGTGTTGTTTTCTGTGGTCTACACCGTAGCTGTTCATGGACAAGGGTATAGGGCTTTATCAGATGTGAAGATGCTGAGATCTGAACAGTTCATTCAGTGCCCAGAATCACAGCTGGGAGGTGGTAAAGCTGGTATTGAGATATGGATCTGATGCCTAAAGTCCTTTGTTCTTTTTCCTGGGCTAATCTTTCTCCTGGAGAAAAGGAGAGAGAAAGAAGGAGAGTGATGGAGAGGAAGATGGGATTGGAGAGGAATGGAAGAGAGAAAGACACATAGAGGTAGAGGTACTCAGAGGAAAAGGGAACGAGACAGGGCAGGGAGGATGGGGGAAGCGAGAGAAACAGCACACAAAAGCAGAATTTTAATAGTCAAATGAAAGATAAAGAAAAGTATTATTTAAAACATTTCTCTTTTCTGTTTTTCATATTGCTTCTCCAAACTTGAGATGAGGTGCTCTGTCTTAACAAGAGTCATATGTAAACCACTTCTATTTACTATTTCTCAAATTATTTTAACAACTTTTAATGAAAGCTCTATATAAGACAACTTACTTATTTTTATTTATTTGAAAGACAGGGGGAGAGATAGATGATAGATGATAGATAGATAGATAATGAATGAGAATGTCCCATCCATTGGTTCACTCTCCAAATACCCACAACAACTAAGGTTGGGATAGGTCAAAGTTGGGAGCCCTAGGAGCCCAGAACTCGATCCAGGTCTCCCAGGTAGGTGGCAGAAACCTAAGTACCTGAGCCATTATCTGCTGCCTTCCAGAATGTATATTAGCAGTAGACTGGAAACAGAAGTGGTGCTAGGACTTGAACCCAAGCACTCTGATATAGAATTCAGGTATCCTAAATGGCATCTTTACTGTTGTGCCAAATGCACTCCTCCTGTTTACTCTTGAGAGCCTCAGGAAGGGACCTGGTGTTACACGACTTCCGGTCATTGCCTTTCTCAGGAGATTCCTCTGAGCACAGAGGAAGTGATGCCTCATGCCTCTGGATCATGCTGTTTGTGCTTGGCATTGAGTGTAAGTTAAATCTTGCTTCATTGCTAGTTGTTATTTCCGAGAGCGAGACATTCAACCTCTTTGCATGTTCAATTACTCTTGTTAATATTATTATATTGAATGAATTCAATTGTAAAACTTCATGAAGCACAGTAAATTCTTTCAGATCTCTGGTCAAAATGCAGATTTGCCTGGTCCTGGCCATAAACTAGGCAGTGTCCATTCTTCCTAGGCCATTATCTACCCAGCATGAAAGCACCACTCTGATTGGTTGGTTCTACATTACCCAGCATAAAATCCAAAGCTGTAAGTGCTGGTGCTTGGCCTCTTGCACTATGATTGTCTGAAACTTGATAACGTGATAACATGCTTGATTATAATAGTAATTTCCATGCCTCTTATGTATCCTGAGCTTTCCAGTGCTTAAGAACTTTTACTTAGTGTGTTCCCATGAGTGTCATAATTACCACAAGAGATAAACAATATTTTTATTGACATTTTACAGATGTAGACCCTGAGTGTCAGTGGTTTGAAATGACCTGTCTAATGCCATAAATGTACAATAGAACAGGACTTGACACGTAAGCTTTTGACTTCTTGTGCTGCTTTTGATACTGACCTTTTGGAACTTGAATTTTAGATTGAGGTGTTTAAAAAAGAGAAAGCAATATTTTCTACCTAGTTCTTCTGCCAGCCTAAGAGACTTGGAGAACACTATGCTCTATGTAGGGTCTGAACCCACAAAGTAAATGAACAGATACAGCTTGCAAACAACCACACAGTAACTACCACGGTCACACTGCTTCCATTTACATAGGGCTTAGAGCCCAGTGTTGCCATCCTCGTCCTTAAAGCAAAGGCTAGCTTTTCAGGCTCTTGGCCAAGGCCCTGGCATCCGCCAAGGAGATGGCAGTCTGCTGCTAACTCCTGTGCAGTGACCTATCATGACAAAATAAGGAATTTCACACAGCCCAAACAACTGACAAAACAGTTCACCTTTCAGGGAAAATGTAATATTTTCTGATAAGCGGCTTATGCTAGTTTTCTTAGCAACTAGCCTGGAAGCATTTCTGTCTGTGGCATTTCTAGATGTGATAAGTTGAAGGGAACCCCTCTGACCATGCCATGGTTGGACAGGCCCTTTGCGTTCAGGGGACAGCTATTTGGAAAGATGCAAACACGTGACAATTTGAAAATGATATAAAATAATTGATCACAGAGACAGCCCAGAGCCTGCCTTGTTAACAGAAACACATGTCCCTGTTTATGGAGCTGTAAACAGAGACGTGTGTATTTATTGTTGGAGTTGGAGGCCAAAGCCCTGGGCAAGATTAGGTCAGAGCCTTGTCACTTTTGCACATGGTCATGCATAAAAGCAATGCACATTTTTAGTAGCTATATTTTCCAGTATGTACAAAAAAACTGGGGAACAAGGCTTAGCTAGTCATTCCCATTTTGGCCTTCATTTCTCCTCACAGCAGTGTAATGGGCTGATATTATTTTGTGGTTGAAAAACTGAGCACCAGGACGTTGAGCAGCTTACCTTGTACTAGGAAGCTGATTAACCAGGGAATTAGGATTTCAACCAACTTCTGACCGCAGAGTTTAACGTCTCCATCTTACCACTCTCCCCCTAGATGCAAACAAAGGGAGAGGTTTTGGGCAGACTTGCATAGCACCTGCTTCCTGTGCCAGAGCCCTAGGATTCCATTATCTGTCCCCAAGACGGGGTCCTGGTATTTTGCCTCTTTGTATATACACCAAAGAAAACTGAAGGGGGCGCCATATTTTCCCACATACCTCAGTACCAAAAGCCTGGTCAGGCTCTGGTAGAAGATGAAGATGATTCTCTGGGGGGATTTCCAAGTGACTTACAACCTTCACATCACAAAGAACACTACTGTGCCTACAGTTTGCTTTCATAAATTTGGTTGCAGGCTATTTTGAGGGAAAATGCATCCCATCTTCCTGTTACCTTGCAGGTATTCAGTAACTATTAGACCACATTTTAAAATGAATTGTGTGCACTGATGTTAGAGAAGGTTAGACTCTCTGAGCTGCCACTGGTGACATATGACTGCAGTGACAGACAGTCAGCGGTATTCAAACTGAATTAATCAGAAAACACAGCCTACTTCAATGTGACGTTTAGAGGGAGGAGGAATAGCTACCTATTTACCAAAGGGATGTCACTGAACCATCTTTCTATCTGGAGATAGCCTATGGCTACATAATCCTTTCAAACCAGCAGAGGAGCAATAAACTACTCTCAGAGCTGGGTCTCTTAGGCCCCTTCCCCCTTCTTCTCTCCTCTCATACCTCAGGCTGGCCCTGGTTATTTTATTTTTGGCAAGGCCACAAGATTAAGTGGCATGTGTGTCTTGAGGTGGGGGGGTGTTGGATGCTTTCTGTGGGGACTGCAGGGGCGCAAGAGCTTTCGGAGGTAGAAGAATTTCCTCTGATCATTCTCAAAAGAGAACATGGGTCCGTATCAGCATCCTGGAAGGAAGGAAGTATGGTACTAACCGTGACGGTGGTATTCTAATTTTACAAATATGTAATTCTAATTATGTAAACAGTGGTGAGCTCTGAAATCTCACCATCATGTGTGGCATACAATGGAGATATTCTTCAGCCTAACTCGACGTTATACTCTAGTCATGCTGTTTCTCATTGGCTAGTTGACAAGCATAGGGCAATGCTGTCTATCAAACAGAAGTCTTGTGCCAGACTGCACTTGAGGATCCCTAGGAGAGGAGCCCCTAAGGGCCTATCAGTGTGCTAATCAAGGCGCTGGACTTAGGCCACTTCGTCTGACACATCCTTTACTGGAAATCTTCTAGTTACCACGTATCTTCGTGAGTGTGGGCTGCCATATTGCCATAGACCTCACAGTTCTGGAGGCTGTCAGTCTGAGATCAGGGTACCAGCAGAGTCAGGATCTGATGGGGATGTGGGATGCTGGTGTTGCAAGTGCCTGCTTGAGCTGCTGCACCACAATGTTGTCTCTTCTTAAATAGTCACTAATCCCACCCTGAGGGCATTGACAGCCAAAGACCTCATTGCCTAAGGTCACATTGGAGGTTAGGGCTTCATCATATGACTGGGGGTGGGGAGATACAATTCGATCCTGCTGCTCTGGATTTTTGTTGCTCTCCATATCATACCTCTCCTTTGCTCACACAAAGTTAATGTAAGCTTCAAGGTAAGCATATTTGAGTGCATATTTGGAACTACTCTCATTTTCCTAGAGTTTAGGAAATATAACTCCTTGGGTAGTGGTGCCTCTCACATGTGGACAAGTGAGGCACATGCCACTAAAGTTAGTCATGAAGGAAAACAAGCTACCCAGCTTGCAGATTCTGTCAGGTCTGTGATGACCTGTGCAGTGATAATGACACTTGTGCCAAGAACAAGCACTTTGTTTCCAGAAGAGACCCTGAACAATATACATTTTCATGTCACCATTCCTCCTTTCTGCGCAATGATTAACATGAACGTTCAAAATATTTATTTATTTATTTTAATTTGAAAGAGAGAGACAGACGGACACACAGAGAGATCTTCTATCTGCTGGATCATTCCCCAGATGCTCACAAAAGCTGGGGCTGGGCAAAGCCAAAGCCAGAAGGAGCCTGTAACTCTATCTGGGTCTCTTTTGTGGGTGGCAGAAATACAAATACTTGAGCCATTATCTGCTGCTTCAGAAGGTGTGCATTAGCAGGAAGTATAGGAGCCAGAACTCAAACCAGGCATTCTGATATGGAATGTAAGCATCTGAATCATTGCACTCAGTGCCTGCCCCACATACATTTTTTTTTTTTCAAACTTTCCATCATAGTCATGGAGGGTTGAAAGTATTCAGGTCGTCTCAAAGCTAGAAAGGTCTAGGATCTGTCTTGGAAACCAAACGTATAGTGACATCATCTGATGGATACATCCGAGGCAACACAGATGGTTTCCTTCATACAGTTGAGGTTAGAGTATTTAAAGTGAGTTGTTGGGGGCCAGCTCTGTGGTGCAGTGGGTTAGAACCCTGGCCTGAAGCTCTGGCATCTCATATGGGTGCCAGTTCTAGTCCCAGCTGCTCCACTTCCAATCCAGCTTTTTGCTATGGCCTGGGATAGCAGTGGAAGATGGCCCAGTCCTTGAGCCCCTGCACCCGCATGGGAGACCTGGCAGAAGCTCTTGGCTCCTGGCTTCAGATTGGCGCAGCTCTGGTCGTTGTGGTCATCTGGGAAGTGAACCAGCAGATGGAAGACCTGTCTCTACCTCTCTGTAATTATTTCAAATAAATAAAAATAAATCTTTTTTTTAAAAAAAATAGAGTTGAACCAAAATGCCCTCAGTCCTTCCGTCTGCGTGTCTGGATGTTTCCTTTTATCCCTCTCTTCCTCCTCCTCCTCCTCTTCAAGGCTGTTTGTTTGTTCGTTTGTTTGTTTATTTATTTATTTATTTATTTATTTATTTATTTATTTTATTTGACAGATAGACAGTGAGAGAGAGAGAGAGAAAGATCTTCCTTCCATTGGTTCACTCCCCAAATGGCCGCTACGGCCAGAGCTACGCCAATCCGAAGCCAGGAGCCAGGTGCTTCCTCCTGGTCTCCCATGCAGGTGCAGGGCCCAAGCACCCAGGCCATCCTCCACTGCCTTCCGGGGCCACAGCAGAGTGCTGGACCAGAAGAGGAACAACCAGGACTAGAACTGGTGCCCAGGTGGAGGATTAACCCAGTGAGCCACAGCGCCAGCCCCTTCAAGGCTGTTTAAAACTACGGAGGCTTACACCACTGAAGGAAGAGAATCAGGAGCAATTACTGGCCAGGACTGACTTGTAAAGAGCTGGGTGAAACTTGGAGGCTGAGTCTGCATAGCATAAAGTGAAGAGGATATTTGGTAATTATTACTTAATTTGAGCAATCTTTGCCAAGAGGCCCTTTTACAATCAATTAGTCTTCATTTAGATACAATTTCATAAGTGGACCCCCAAGTATCACCTCAGGAGAAAAATGCAGTACCAATAATGATACTATATAAAAAATATCGTAATAGAATCCATGACATGACACGAATAATTACCCATGACCAAAACAAAGCAATTCTTACCGTTCAGAATACCAGTCTCATCTTTCTGTTTCTCTCTATCCCCCTCTCTGCAAGAAAGAAAAAAACAAGACTTACATAGAAAGAATAACTTAGCAAAAATACTTCAATTAATATAGATAAATTTTGCCATGTTATTTAAATCTATAATGTGTTATTAAATAACATTTTCAAGATTTATCAGGGAAAGTCTTCTAAATGGTTATACAAAAATCCTTTAGCCTGCTACGGAAGGGATGCGCAATGGGAGCACAATGCACGTTTACTGCAGCGCTTCTCTTTTACATGTACATTAATTCAGCTCAGTTCATTTCAACCTCCTATAAAACACACATGCATGTGACTGCTACTCTGTCCCGGGCACTGTGCTTTCTATGTAATGAGCCCCTGCTAGGTAGTAAATGCTCAATAGGCAGGAACCAAGACTAACAGCCATTGTTGTATCCCTGATGCCTAGCAACAATATTCAAGTGTGAGTGTGCTCTGTGTGTTTGAGGAATGCTGCACTGCCTAAAACAGAATGAGAAATATTAGGGGGATGGCGCTGTAGCACAGTTGGTCAAGCAACTCCTTGGCATGCCTGCGTTACACGCTGGAGTGCTGTTTGAGTCCTGGCTGTTCTACTTCTGATCCAGTTTATTGCTAATATACCTGGAAAGCAGTGGATGATGTTTGTGTATGTGGGCCCCTGCTACCAGAGTAGGAGACCTGGATGGCATTTGGAGCTCCTGGCTTCAGACTTCCCGAGATCTGGCTGTTGAGGCCTTGTGGGGAGTTAATTGGTCAATGGGATATCTCTTTCCCTCGCTGTCTCTTTGTCTGTCTGTCTCTATTATTCTGCATTTCAAACAAGCAACAAATCCTCAAGCAACGAAAAGAATGAAAATTGAAGTGTTAGGATGGTAGGACAAAATTGAAGTGTTAGGATGGTAGGACGTGAGACTCAGCCATAGAGGAGTTTGGGCAAGTCAATAATGATGATGAGGGCTGGCGCCGCGGCTCACTAGGCTAATCCTCCGCCTTGCGGCGCCGGCACACCGGGTTCTTTTTTTTTTTTTTTTTAATTAAACTTTTATTTAATGAATATAAATTTCCAAAGTACAGCTTATGGGTTACAATGGCTTCCCCCTCCTAAAACTTCCCTCCCACCTGCAACCCTCCCCTTTCCCACTCCCTCTCCCCTTCCAATCACATCATGATTCATTTTCAATTCTCTTTATATACAGAAGATCAGTTTAGTATATATTAGGTAATGATTTCAACAGTTTGCCGCCATATAGCAACACATAGTGAAAAAAAAAATACTGTTGGAGTACTAGTTATAGCATTAAATAAGAGTGTACAGCACATTAAAGACAGAGATCCTACATAATATATTTTTTTGGGGGTTCTAGTCCTGGTCGGGGCACCGATCCTGTCCCGGTTGCCCCTCTTCCAGGCCAGCTCTCTGCTGTGGCCAGGGAGTGCAGTGGAGGATGGCCCAAGTCCTTGGGCCCTGCACCCCATGGGAGACCAGGGGGAAGCACCTGGCTCCTGCCATCGGATCAGCGCAGTGCGCCGGCCGCAGCGCGCTACCACGGCGGCCATTGGAGGGTGAACCAACGGCAAAAGGAAGACCTTTCTCTCTGTCTCTCTCTCACTGTCCACTCTGCCTGTCAAAAATAATAATAATAATAATAATAATAATAATAATGATGATGAGACTAGAATGCTCCCCCTAGGGTATAGACTTCAATCCATGTAATAACCATGTTCTCATCCAGTGCAATGCTCAAGAATTTTTTTGAGACAGTGAGATGGTAAATATTTGCTGCTTTATGGGTCACAGAGTCTCTTATCCAGTTACTCAGCTCTGCAGACTTGTGGAAAGGAAAGCAACCAGAGATGGTATTGGCAAGTGAACCAGGCTGGATTTAGCCCACAGACCACACTTTGGAGACTTTTTTTTTTTTAAAGAAACATTTTATTTGATGAGTACAAATTTCATAAGTACAACTTTAAGAATATAGTGATTTTTCCCACCATACCCGCTCTCCCACCCTCACTTCCACCCTACTTCTTCCTCCCTCTCGGATTCCCAGCCCCATTCTCTATTAAGATTTATTTCCAATTAACTTTATACACAGAAGACCAACTTTATACTAAGTAAAAATTTTAAAAATTTTCATGCACGCACACACAAAATATTTAAAAAACTATTTGAGAACAAGTTTTACAGTTAATTCTCAAAGTACAACTCATTGAGGACAGAGGTCCTGCTTGGGGAGTTAGTGCACAGGGACTCCTGTTGTTAATTTAACAACTAACACTCTTATGTATGATGTCAGTGATCACCTGAGGCTCTTGACATGAGCTGCCAAGGTTATGGAAACCTTTTGAGTCCACAGTCTCCATCAGTAATGTAGGCAAGGCCATAAGTAAAGTGGAAGTTCTCTCCTCCCTTCAGAGAAAAATACATCCTTCTTTGATGGCCACTCCTTTCCATTGGGGTCTTACTCATAGAGATCTTTCATGTAAGACATTTTATTTTGACACAGTGTCTTGGTTTTCCATGCCTGAAAGGCCCTCATGGGCTTTTCAGCCAGACCAGACTGCCTTAAGGACTGATTCTGAGGTCAGAGAAGTATTTAGAGCGATTGTCATTCTATGAGTCTGCTGTGTGAACTGCTTCTCATGTTGGAACATTCTCTCCTTTTTAATTTTATCTATTGTTATTATCAGATACTTGATCTTATTTGTATGACCCCTTTAACATTTAATCCTATCTATATGATCAATTTAACACTTAATACAATCACTTTAACATTATTATCATCTTAATATATTGTTAATATTATTAATATATATTAATATTAAAATTATAATATTAATGTTATTATAATATTATAATGCTATAATGCTATAATATTAATATTATATTAATATATAATAATAATATATTATTAAGATTATTAAGATGATAATAATGCCATCATGTTAAAGTGATTGTATTAAGTGTTAAATTGGCGACTTCTGATAGTATGATGCTAGTTATTTTATTTAAGTTTTCTAAGAAAAAAACATTTGTTCTTAGTGAATAATGTTATATTTTGATCACACATATTATATGTGGATCAACAAAAAATGAAAATTTAACTCAGAAGTCATTGCACCTTTAAAACTTATATTTGTAATGCTCAAGTTGAGTTGTAGGTGTATGAATTGAGCAATGAGTGAATATTGCAATGATCCTACCAAAAATAATGTTCAAATAAAAAGTTGAATTTCAGTGACCCAGTTAGATTAAAGTTAAAATATCAAGTAAGCACTCAATTCTTCTGCAAGATCTGCATCCACTGTCAGATGACCCTCAGCATGAAGACAAAGACAAGGCAAGTCCTTTGCTCCTTGCCATATTTCCTTTCATTTGAATCACACAAGGTGCCTGGGCAGATTCTAAGGTCAGTCTCTCTCCATTCCCTCTTGGACTGTAAAGCAATCTGAACACTTGATTGTGAATGGCTTAAGTAACTCAGACATTGACAAGAGTTTTCACAGCATAGTTTTGGGCCTCAGTTAGTTTCAAACAAACAGAATTTCTACCTTATTGCAAATACAAGCCTTTGGCATATTTGGAAAATATAGTGGTAAGAAAAGGAATGTCACTTGACCTTGCACCCTTCTTTTTTAATGTCCTATGATCAAATCATGACTTTCTGTGACAGTGAATCAGCATGTATGCCTTCATGTCCTCCATGACTTCCCTGAGCTTCCCTTCTGCCCAGGCATAGCATTTCTCTCCATAGTAGGTTTTGAGTATTTGAATGGTAGACCACACACCTTTAAGCCTGTGATTTTCAAGTTTTAATAATGTTTTGCATCTCACTTCCTGTTTCTCAGCTGCCAACCTTGCCAAAAGCATTGCTTGTCAGGTACTAATTTGGCTGACGTGACGACCACTTGATCTAAATTTTTGGTGGGTAATTACTGAGTCAGAAGTGAGTAATTTTTTGATATCCAGTGGCAGTCAGAAAGGTGGGTATTTTACTAACCACTCATTAGAGATTCTCCAGTAGTGAAATGTCCTGGATTTTGCTCTGTTTGCAGACAGAAGAAACATCTGACTGCTCAAAGGAAAAGTAACTTCCTGCTTATTTTGGCAGCACTTACAGGGTGCACTGAAGTTTTTATTATGAACTCACGCCAGAGCTTCTTTGCACCTGCAATATTAATTTTGTGTTGATCAAAATCTTGTGCATTGACTTTCTCCTTTGTTTTAAGTCACATAGATCTTACATTTAATTTAGAAAACAAAGAGATTTCAGTTACTAAGGATTTAAGAAATACTAGAAGTAAACTTGAGAATAAAAGTAATCCTTGAGAATAACATCATCAAATTTTATCTGCAAGAGCCAATTCTTTTTATGTGGCACTTTGGGGGACATACTTTTTGGATATGTTTATTTTAAAATTGCTCATTTTATTTTTCTACTAAAAGAAGTAAATAATAGAGAAGTTTCTGGTGAAAAATGAAAATTATCACTTAACCTGGAAGAAAGCTTATGATCTCATTTCTTAAAAGCACTGAAAGCAAAGATGAAATTTTTCTGTGTTTTAGGAAATTCTTTTTAGTAGCAACTATCAACATATCATATCACTTACCTTCAACTACAAATAGAAGGCTGAAATGACATTACATAATCATATTCATAGAGCTTTTCTTTCATAATATCATGATTAAATCACACCTTTCAATTATAATTAACAAACTGCATGATGTAGAGTTACATGTTTATAATACAATTTCATCATTCAAGATATTATGCCCAAAGATCCAGTTTAAAAATGAAAGTTATTTAATATTTTTTAAATGCAAAATTGAATAAATAATATATCCATTTCCTGTGTGACTGCTACAGCAAATTCTTACAAGCTGGCTGGTTCAAAACAGCTTAAATTTATTGTTTCTGGAGGCCAGAAACACAAAAAAGCTGCATTACTAAATCTAAATCAAGACATCAGCGGCTCACTGGGCTAATCCTCCGCCTGCGGCGCCGGCACACTGGGTTCTAGTCCCGGTCAGAGCACCGGATTCTGTCCCGGTCGCACCTCTTCCTGTCCAGCTCTCTGCTTTGGCCCGGGAGTGCAGTGGAGGATGGCCCAAGTGCTTGGGCCCTGCACCCGCAAGGGAGACCAGGAGAAGCACCTGGCTCCTGGCTTCGGATCAGCGCAGTGTGCCGGCTGCAGCGGCCATTGTTGGGTAAACCAACAGAAAAAAAGGAAGACCTTTCTCTCTGTCTCTCTCTCCCACTGTCCACTCTGCCTGTCAAGAAAAAAAAAAAAAAAAAAAAAGACATCAGCAAGGTTATGCTCTCTTTGGAGCCTCTAAGGAAAAATGCTGGTTGCCAGCATTCCTTGGCTTGTATTTGCATCACTGCAGCAACTGCCTCTGTGATCTCCTCTCTCTCTCTCTCTCTCTCTCTCTCTTTCTCTCTGTGTGTGTGTATGAAATCTCTCTATGCCTTCCTCTTAATAAGACTGCATGACATTTAAGCCTCATCTAGACAACCTATGAAAATCAGATCCTTAACTTGATTATGTCTGCAAAGACCCCTTTTTGCCTCATTAGATAGCTTCCAGGATCCAGGAATTAAGATGTGTGTGTATGGATACTTTATTCAGACAACCAGAACTATTTATTGAATATTGGTACTGTGCAAGGCACAGTATGTTCTGTACCTTAATTGAAAGACAATTTTTCGTAGGGATTGGAGAAAATAAAACTGGTCTCCACTTGAGAGTAACAGAGATTGTTAAAAAAGGAAAGTGTAGACTGTGCTCTGAAAATAATTATAAATTTGAAGGCAGGAATAAGGTAAAGAGAAATTCATAAGGAATGGAGGATCTGGACAGAACTTCTGTAGAAGGGGTCAAATTTGGCAAGGAGATTACCATATTGGTTTGGAATCTTGAGTTCTAAAACACCATTCCTGGATTTGAATCCTTACTTTGCCTCTTTTCAGCTATGTGTCCTTGGTCTCTTTGTGTATCAACTATTCCATATTTATAATGGGGGGATAGTATTTAACTCATATTTTTTTTGGTAACAATAATTAGTGTGCTTAGAATAGCACATACTATAGTAAAATATCTTGCTACTGTCATCTCTAAAACTCCAATGTTTCTTTATTGCTTGTGTTAATTTACTGTTTAAATCCCCTTCAGAAGAACATGGAGATTCAAGTCTTATATGAATTACTAAGATGGCCAAACAATTCTTAAATGAATAATTATCTTTACTAGTCATGGTCAGTCTCCATAGAGCCCTAAGACACTTTGTAATGATGAGATTCTATTGGATATTTTAACCTCCAGCACCATTGTGTAAGGATGGATAGGTATTGCCACATTTCAGCAATGTAGCAATGCATTGTTAAACTGTGTATTATGGTTACTCTATATCATAACTTAGTTGGCATTGTTTTTTCTTTGTGATACATAAAATGATAAATTTTATCACCCACCACACCTTGGATTGTTGAAATACGGGTTTAACCTATTGTTGTAGGTGTTGACAGTGAGACACTAAGTGCTTGATTTTAAAGGTGAATTATCGGCCAGCGCCATGGCTTAACAGGCTAATCCTCCACCTGTGGCGTCAGCACACCGGGTTCTAGTCCTGGTCGGGGCTCCGGATTCTGTCCCGGTTGCCCCTCTTCCAGGCCAGCTCTCTGCTGTGGCCAGGGAGTGCAGTGGAGGATGGCCCAAGTCCTTGGGCCCTGCACCCCATGGGAGACCAGGAGAAGCACCTGGCTCCTGCCTTCGGATCAGCGCGATGCGCAGCCATTGGAGGGTGAACCAACGGCAAAGGAAGACCTTTCTCTCTGTCTCTCTCTCTCACTATCCACTCTGCCTGTCAAAAAAAAAAAAAAAAAAAGGTGAATTATCCAGGTTTAGGGATAGCCTTCAAATGGCAGCTCATTCAAATATTTCCCTCTGTAGCAGTCTCTTTAAAAGTCCCTTCATGCTGGAAAAAGGCAGCATGGAACAGGGAAAAGAATGTTACAGGAGAAAGCTTGTCCTCGCAAAGGAAGGAAGGAGAGGGATTGAGGGTTAGATAGTGGGAGGGAGGGAAGTATGGTTATCCTCTTAAAACTGTACCTATAAAATACATGAAATAGGTTTTCTTCATGTTAATAAAAATAAAAAATAAATTGAAAAAATATTGATAATGTGTTTCTCACAAGATCATAGGAAGAATTCCACCTGGTACCTATGGCTGACGCTTACTGAATATTTGGTCTGTTCTTTCACATTTCCTTGCTGCTTTGCAATTAGGTGGTACCCTATGACTAGTTCTGGCCAATGAGTTCTGAGTGCCAGTCTGCACCAAGGTGTGCAAACCTCCAGATGTCTCAGCCCCTGAGAATCTGAGTGATCACAAATACTGTAAGATGCAGTTCATCCTGTTTTTCTTAACAACCTTGGGAGCATACTCCACCTCAAGTTGGGATATTCATTTGAGCTCAAGCAAGAAATTAACTTTCAGTTTTGTTAAGCCACTGAGTGATGGGGATTATTTATTACCACAGCATTACATAGTTGTATTAATATTACGCTACTGCATGACGATTTTCTACAAATGTAGCAGTTTGAAACAACATGCATCTATTATTGTGCCCTATCTGTTTGTTGGAAGTCTAAGATTGGTGGGTCTAAATTCTCTGCGTAAGGTCTTGCAGAGCTGAAATCAACATATAAGCTTGAAAGACAGCCTTCATCTGAGGTTTGGGGTCTTCTTCCAAGATTATTGGATATCAGTATGCATGTGGGACTAGGATTCCATTTCCTCATTGGCTTCTCTTAACTCTTAGGAGTTGTCTGTATTCTGCTTCCTCCATCAAGCCAGCAACTTAGCACTAAATTTGTGGCGTGTTTCAAATCTCTAATCTCCTCTTCTGCAACTAACCAGAGAAAAATTTCTGTTTTTAAATGTCTCTTGCAATTAAGGGTCATCGAGAAAGTCTCCATATTAAAATCTCATTTGAAGTTTCAATTATATCTGAAAAATCCATTCTTTTCAGTACATAGATTAGTGCTTGTGTGTTGTACCCATGGGTTGAGAATCTTGAGGATCATTTACAACTATATTTACTACAATAGACTATCTTAATTTACAGAATATCTAAAAAAATAATTCCATGGTAAACATCCATATGTATGTCTCTGTATGCATGTGCAAAAGTTTCTCTAAGTTAGATAGTAAAAAATGAATTTTATGGATTATAGTATATATATATATTTACATATACATGTTTATGTATATAATATATATATATATATATTAGGATTTATTTATTTATTTGAAAGACAGATTTACAGATAGGCAGAGGCAGAGAGAGAGAAGTCTTCCATCTGCTGGTTCACTCCCAAATGGCCACAACGGCTGGAGCTGCACCGATCCAAAGGCAGGAGCCAGGAGTTTCTTCCAGGTCTCACACGCAGCTGCAGGGGCCCAAGGACTTGGCCCATCTTCACTGCTTTCCCAAGCCATAGCAGAGAGCTGGATCAGAAGTGGAGCAGCTGGGACTCGAACTGGCGCCCATATAGAATGGCAGCACTGCAGGTGTCAGCTTTACCGGCTACACCACAACACGAGCCCAATATATGTATTTTAAAATTGTGACCAGTGCTGCAAAACTGATCACCTTCACAATATCTGGAGCCATTTTAACTCCCAGATATGCTGACCAATATTTGATATTGATCAACTTTTAAATTTTTTTGTAATTTTATACATGAATGTGACATCTTCCTTTGATCTGGCAATTCCTCATTGATAATATGGTGGCCTTTGGTTTTTAATATTCAGATTTCAAGTAACTTACAAGGTATTTAACTGTGCATTCATTCTGTGCAGTATAACAAGGTATAGGCTTTATCTTAAGGGGCTTATTCCCAAATACTTACCATTTTACCCATTCTTTGAAATCTAAGAAGGAGCCATTTTTCTTGATACTCTTTTTTATATCCTTGAAACTTCTTTGAAGTTATCATCATGTTGGAAAATCTTAAGCCAGTGATAAGAGTGAGGATGGTGATGGGAGATAATAAATTTGAAATATTAATGATAAAGCACAACTTGCTGACCTTTGCCTTAGATGAATCTGAGATTGCTAACTGTCAAATGTGCTTAGGTATGTGTCCTGGAGTTTTATAAAGACATCAAGAATAGCAAACCCAGGACACTAGGTTAAGTCTAAAACAGAAGAAAGAACTCTCTTTTTAATATGCATCAAAAGCAGCATGGGTTGGTCCAATGCCAGCATATCTTTTTCTGTCTTCTGCTAGTGAAACTCTTTTAGTATATATGGAATTAATAGAGAAAATATTGATTTTGTTTGTTAATTTGCTTTCAAAAATTGGGTTCCTGCAATCTTGGAAGGGAAAAATCTAAGACATATCTGTTTATCCATTTATTCCTATTAAAATGGCAGCTCTAGAAAATATTATCTGTATTAATCTGGTGAATAGTGTTATAAATGCCAGAGTTTATGTTTATTATACTTATTAAACTGGTTCTGATATCTCATAAAAATAAAATAAATGGCAGGGTTAGAAATTTAATACTTTGTATAATTCTTCAAATCTTTAATATTCTGTTTATTAAGTTTTTATTGAAATACAATACATGGAAGACTAAGTGAGTGAGTAGAATTTCAGAACTATATAGAAACCAAGTCCCAGCATTCCTGGGAGAAAATTGTCATGCTTCTGTTTCTTTTATGAAAATATTTTAAATATCCAAAGTCTCTACATTCCTGGGAATTTGTTTTTAAGGACTAGGAAAGGGGAGCCACCTTATCTCACAGCAAGTGCTTTCACTGAGGAAAAGGGGTTGAGATATTCCACTCATTCTGGGCTGCTTGCGTTTACCACATTTACCACTGTCACCTTTTCATAGGGATAGAAACAACCTTAGCAATGAGCAAAAGGAGGAGGAAGCCAACCAGGACAGAGGCTTAGAAAGCATAGAGGCAGAGCTAACATCCCAAGGGAATTCTTGGGAGGGAACGTAACACTGAGTTTTGCACCACCCTCCCTTCACCTGATCATAGTAGTGCTAAGCATCAGATCCTCCTGTTGTCATGCACCATTTGGGGCAGAGAGTAGCAAAATTGAAATTAGGGCCTAAAGGAGGAAATTCTTGTAAGTCTAGTTTCATTTCAATAGATAGGGTTGGGTTGGAGCAGGGCCTGGCTTTTTCGCTTTTGCATGATGCAGTGGGCTAAATGTCCCTGCTTCTCCCAAATTCATGCATTCAAATCCTAACCTGCAATGTGATGGTACTATGAGGTGTGGATTTGGGGAGGTCATGAGGTCATGAGGTTGAAGCTCTTGTGAATGTGATTAGGGCCTTCATTAAAGTGACCCCAGGGAGCTCCCTCTCTCCTGTGGAGGGATATGAGAAGAGGATAGTCTGAAACCTTGACAGATCCTGAACCAAGCTGGTATTCTGACACTTGACATCTAGCCTTCAGTAACATGAGAAAAAAGTTCTATTGTTTAAAAGCCACCGAGTCTGTAATATTTACTTTTAGCAGCCCAAACTGACACAGTGAGTATAATAAAAGAACAATTCTGTTTCTAATACTTAGGAGTAACTACACTGTCAAGGAATCAAGCCCTTTGTGAATCACTTAAGTCCTTTGTATCTGCTTTTACAACTGGACTGTGATCATATCAATGATTTTTTTTTCCTTTGGCCTATCAAAGAAGCTAATTACAGAAAAGTACTTTAGAGTTTCCAAAGTAAAGCAAGATATTATTATAGTAATAACTGAAATACTCCATATGCATTTCAAATATGAACAGTCACATTTCTTGTTTTTCTCTAATCTATATGTCAACACTGATCTAGAGAGAGGAATAACATTTACAGTAGGCAGAACAGGTATTTGCTTTCCTAGCATGAATCTGGAACTTTTAGAAATACCTCCAGTGTCCATGTATGATGAGGAATAGAGATAAGAATTCTTTCTGTAGTAGTAGATGCAATTATAAGATGCTGGTGGGAGGAAGCATTCTAGAAGAGAAAGAATATGGAACTGGAGAAGTTAAATATGAACTGAGAGTCTAGGAGCAGTCAGTAAACATTTTGTATAAAAGACCAGACAGTAAATATGTGTATTGTCTGTGGTCATTTTTGTCCCACAACAGTAGAACTGCATACTTTCTACAGAGACCATAGACAATAAGCAAATAGAGGAGCATGGCTGTGTTCCGATAAAACTTTGTTTACAAAAACAAGTAGTGGCAGGACATGGCTATGGGCCACAGCTGGCCAACTCCTGCTCTAGATAGTCAACCTCTTCAGGATAAAGGCTATGTCTCAATCATTGCTGTGTCCCTAGTAACCTATGCAATTGATGTATAGTGGAGGAAGAATTAAGATTATGGAATGAATAATAATGATTACTTTTTCTTGTTTATTCATTTAAATTAAAGCTTGTACTCAGACTCTGTTTCAACACACTGCTTGTTGGGTGTTTATAATGTATCAGGTACTGGGTTATTTCTTCTAACATTTTTGACTGTTTCCCTTCTTGGTCTTGTCCTTTTTCAACATGAAATTATTATTTTTTTCTCCAGTTGCTTATTTTGACTATCAGAATTTTCTCGGAATGGACTGAAACTACAATAAGCATATGTGAAAAATTTGCATCCTTGAAATATTTATTTTACTGAAATCCATCCTTTAAATGAAACACTTTTTTTCTCATGTGCATCCTTCAAGATGCTCCTTGAAAAAAGCATCCTTAATTCAAAAGCACAGGAGATGAATTCTGTACGTTTTAGAGTCAATCAACAATGGCACGACCACAATCTACATTGATCCATCTTCATTGTCCATTCAGGCTGCTCTACCAAAAATACCCCATATTAAGATGTTTAAACAACAGAAATTTATTCCTCTCAGTTCTGAAGGCTGGGAGATCAAGGTGCCAGCTGATGTGATTCCTGGAGAGGACTTCTTCCTTGTTTACAGCCAGACATCTTGTTGTATTCTTCCATGGCAGAGATGAGAGAGAGAGAGAGAGAGAGAGAGAGAGAGAGAGAGAGGCAGTTTCCTCCCTAAATGCTGGCAATAGCCAAGACTGGGTCAGACCAACTCATGTGGGTGGCAGAGACCCAACTACTTGATCCATCATCTGCTGCCTCCCAGGGTACACATGAGCAGGAAGCTGAAACTGGGAGCTGAGCTGACTCAAACCCAGGCACTTTAATATGGAATGAAGACATCTTAACTTGGTCTTAACTGCTAGGACAAATGCCCACCCTACTTGTGCTTTTCTTATAAAGACATAAATCACATTCATGGTGTCTCCACCCTCAACACCTAACCTAACAACATGGTTACCCAATTCATATGTTGGGCTTTAACACATAAATTCAGGTGAGGAGGTCAGCAACATTCAGACCATAAAAAGACCTGATAATTTTTGTTTGATTCTGTCAAGCAATGTCCTATGTGCAAGCACCAGCAAGTATTGAGTACAGCATCTCAGCAGGGGCAGGTGCCTGTTCTCTAGAGTGCTATGGGGATGTGAGAGAGATGTGTCAGGACAGGGCACAGCCTGGTATAGTAAGGGGCTGTATGCATGTAAAGAGATCCATGATGCTGTTGCACTCCCTTTCCTTGATGCAAGTAGGAGAACAGGATGTAATGAGGAGGGCTGAGCTTGGGAACCTAGCAATCTGAACATAGACACAAACCACTTGGGGAATTGTCAGAAACTACCTGGAGAATTTGTGGGCAAACTGAGTGTCTGCACAACCTGTCCTTCTGAGAGGAGAAGGAGCTTTGGCACTATGAGGAGCTGTAGCCACCCTCATGCAAGGGTTGGAGCTGCTGTCTCTGCTAGCTCATTTCTAGGCATTACAGAAAAGAGCATGGAAATTCACTCTTCTATGTGTGCCCGTGTAGCATTTTACAGGCCAACGATTAACAGCACATTGAACCAGGGTTTTGTGGAACATACTTGGAAAATACTCTATTAACTACTGTGATAGGATGCTTTTTAAAAATGCCCACAAATGTTCACAACTCCTGGTATGTATGTCCTTGGCAATGTGACACTGTGACTGCTCTCACTGAAAGGTAGAGTCTCCTTTCTCTACTTTTGAATATGGTCCAAGGCTGTGACTTGTTTCAGCTAATGGAATTTGGCAAAGGTGATGTGTACCAGATCTGAGGCTCGACCTCAGTGTCCTTGAGTAGTTTCACTCATTCTCTTGGCCCCCTGTCATTTTCGTGTGAGTGACACACAGCCTGCTGGGTACTGAGTGGCTTAATGACCTTTGTTACCCTAGCCAAACATCAGCCAACCATCAATAACAGTGAGGCCATCCTAGAACAGCCAGCCTCTAACTGTGAGAACTTGTGAGAACTCATAGCCAGGACCTATAGAACTGGCTATCCAACCCAAAGCTAATAGAAGTGAGCCCAGCAGAGACCAGAACTACTCAGCTGACCTATAGATTTGCAAACAATAATAAATGCTTAATGTTTCAGACTACTGAGTTTTGGCATTCTGGTAGCTTCAAGCTATTATTTTGCAGTAATAGCCACTGACACAGCTATTAATTTTGGGACTTTTTATATCCACTCCTGATCCATCAAAACAAGGCTAAGTAATGACTTTATTGAAAGCAAATTGGATCATACACATGAAAATGATAATTAGCAAAGGGTATCATACCAAGAGTGATGTGTTTGAATAGGTTATTATAGAGGTACTATTTTGAGTCAATACGGAAAATTTTGAATAGTCATATACCAATAAAGTAAAATTAGTGTTGAGAGACTCTCAATCTGATAGAAGAGTGTATGGAGGGAGAATTATTTTTCCCTGCTTCTTTCTGCCTTAGAGCTTTCCCTATAGACTGAATCTATCAGGTATAAGCTAAAAAACCAATGCAATCAGATGCTATTTCAGGAACATTCTCATCATTTTGAGAGTTTTTTTTTAATAATCTGTTTTTTGAGGAAATAATGATGAATAATAGTGTGAAAAAATTTTTGATTAGATTTAAAGCTTGTGAGGTAGAATAAGAACCTCAAATAGCAAGAAAGATAAAAACAATAAAATGACACAGAACTTGATTCTCTGCCTTGCCCCAAGTTGCTGTCCAGGGGGAGAAATTGAAACGCAGAGGCCTCTCTCCTCTCACAAAAGCATTCATGGGTAAACAAATCAGTGCCATCTTCCCTGTGCCCTGAGAAGCTGTGAGTGCAATGCGGAGAAAAAGGCTCTGTCTTCCAGGGCAACAAAGCAACTGCTGAGCTGCTCAAGGAAATCGGGGGCTGGCTGGGCCAGTGGAATTCCCACACTGCACACTTGAGGCACTTAACCAGGACCATTTGCTGGGCTGCAACCAGCTAATTGAATTTAAATTAATGATGTATATTTCTTTAGGTTTAAGTTGTTAAATTGCATGTTTGATAGTCATTTGCTAAATCCTGAGAAAACATTGCATATATAATATTATGCCTGAATCCCCTATAGCAAGCACTAGGGAAAAAAAGCTAACAGGTTATATATGATTTACTCTTCGGAAACATATCTGTAGTTTTAAAGTCACATTAGTATAAACAGGAGATGGATTGCATTATTGATTTGAGTTCCAATTCATACACTATTTAAGAAGATTATATTAGAAACAAAAGATCAGCTTCTTCATTCTGTCTTTCTCATAATGGAGAGATCTGAACTCAGTTTCTTCTTTAAGAAAGAAAAGCAAGAGAGGTAGTTATTGTAAATGATGTTTTTGTGACATAATAATATATTCTGATTTTTCATTTAGTGAACATATTTTTTTCCTTCAGCCCTTTGTACTCTAAACAGTAGAGGTAAAAAACAATTTACTCACAGGCAACTAATTTGAAACGTTAAATATGTATTCTTTCTCCAGCATAAGTGACTTGATTCTTTGCACTTTGCTAATTTGGAAAAGTGCATAAGGTTGCAAAAATTAATGAAGAGCACTTAAAACAGATTTCTTGAAGTTTTCCTCATTATCTTTATCTGTTATGAAGATATCACAAAACAAACACACAAGATACTTAATTTTGGCTTATATTACATATTGGTATATTCTTTCCTTACATTTTAGTGGAAATAAGACCAAGGCCCGGTGCCGTGGCTCACTTGGCTAATCCCCCACCTGCGGCACCGGCATCCCATATGGGCACCAGGTTCTAGTCCTGGTCGCTCCTCTTTCAGTCCAGCTCTCTGCTGTGGCCTGGGAAGGCAGTGGAGGATGCCCCAAGTGCTCGGGCCCCTGCACCTGCATAGGAGACCAGGAGGAAGCACCTGGCTCCTGGCTTCGGATCTGCGCAGCGCTGGCCGTAGCGGCCATTTGGGGAGTGAACCAACGGAAGGAGGACCTTTCCTCTCTCTCTCTTTCTCTCTCTCTCTCTGTAACTCTACCTGTCAAATAAATAAATAAATAAATAAATCTTTTAAAAAAAGACTGATCTAAAAAGACATAGATTCTAGATCTATATCCTGCCTTAACCAGGTAAGCTCATATTAGCTGCATAATATATGTATAAAATGGTTGCGGGGCAGGCTCTGTGGCATAGTAGGTAAAGCCTCTGCCTGAGTGCCACCATCCTATATGGGTGCTGATTCCAGTTCCAGCTGCTCCTCTTCTGATCCAGCTCTCTGCTGTGACCTGGTAAACCAGTAGAAGATGGCTCAGGTGCTTGGGCCCCTGCAGCCACCTGGGAGACCCGCAAGAAGCTCCTGGCTCCTGCCTTTGAATTGGCGCAGCCCCAACTGGGGAGTGAACCAGCAGATGGAAGACATCTCTCTTTCTCTCTGCCTCTCTGTAACTCTGTTTTTCAAATAAATAAATAAATAAATCTTTTTTAAAAAAATGGTTCCATTAGGGCTGGTGCTATGGCACAGCAGGTGAACTCCCTGGCCTGAAGCGCTGACATCCCATAAGGGTGCCGGTTCGAGTCCCGGCTGCTCCACTTCCAGCCTAGCTCTCTGCTATGGCCTGGGAAAGCAGTAGAAGATGGCCCAAGTCTTTGGGCCCCTGCACACACATGGGAGACCCGGAAGAAGCTCCTGGCTCCTGGCTTCGGATCGGTGCAACTTCGTCCATTGTGACCAACTGGGGAGTGAACCATCAGATGGAAGACCTCTCTCTCTCTCTCTCTCTCTCTGTGTGTGTGTGTGTGTGTGTAACTGACTTTCAAGTAAATAAATAAGTCTTTAAAAAAAATGGTTCCACTAATATTAAGTTGAACCACATAAAGTCATTAA
Organism: Lepus europaeus; assembly: GCF_033115175.1. Taxonomy (NCBI): domain Eukaryota; kingdom Metazoa; phylum Chordata; class Mammalia; order Lagomorpha; family Leporidae; genus Lepus; species Lepus europaeus. The sequence continues at coordinate 55,232,352 of NC_084839.1, forward strand.
TTTTTAGCACTTTTGACCAATAATCATGGCAGTTTTCTTTCTCATTTTTATTTTTTAAATTTTTAACAGAATCAAGATAGCTCATAGATACAGTTCTGAGAATATAATGATACTCCCATTCTCTCTCCCTCCCTCTTCTCTCTTACTCATACTCCCTCCCTCTCCTTTCTCCCATTTGCTTCAACCAAATACAGCTCTCTCTTATAGGGTTATTATATCAAATAAAATATTTTAATACTTTTTAGAATATTATGGAATATATCTAAATGTAAGATTTTTATCACCCCAATACTTGTGTATGCATCTGTGTGTCTACACATAGGAAAAACCATTTGGTGCAGCTATAATCATAATTGATACAGATTGTCACACATTCATTTGCCTGGGAGGCAAAAAGTATTGAGGACACTGAATAGTATGATTCAACTTTTATAATTGCTCTTTTCTTTTCTATAGGGATTTCTAAAATTTGGTCTTTCCATTACAAATTATGAGCTAGGGACTGAATAGCAAGCAAATGACCTGACACGTGTATTTCAGTCTTTTCTTTACCTATCAGGCAGACAAATTATTGACCTGGCCTCTCAGTAGCTGTCATGAATGCCGGGTATCCCATATTTGTCTCCTGTGCAAATGCAACCCAGCTTGTATCTTCACAGGTAAGCTGAGAGTGGCCTTCTGTCTTCAGCTTTCTCCTAGCCATGCAGAAACACTGGGCCTGAGCCTCTTCTCACTCTTACTGTACTCTTTCTATTCTAACCACAAACTACATGTGATACCCCACATTCCAGGCCCACAGCATGCCTGAGGAACCAGTGGCTTCTCTTGGTAAATTAGCTCTTCTGGTATCAGCCTAATATCAAGTAGGTCTTTCACGTGAGTTTACGTGGAATTGGTCAGATGATCTGCAGGCGAAGAAGAGACCCCATGAAATGCATTGATGGGGTCCAGTGTTCTCAGGAGGAGAAAGCAGCGATTTTTCTCCTTTCTTAGAATTTCTAATTAATGCTTGTGATCTCTTGTGGCATCAACTTTACTTCTTTTCTTAGGGTTTTGTGAACTGTAATGTAGTCTTACTATTTTTTCATTTCAACTGGTCTGAATAAGTCAAAAGGTTCCTCTTCCAGGCCATGTGCCTATTCCAGAGACAGTGTTGTCATGAAGCTTTGAAATCTTTGTGACTCACTAAGACACAACCCTTCTCATCCCTCTGGATTTATATCTTGCGATTTGGGATGAACATATGCAGAGGTTTCTTTGATGCAACTTTTTATCAGATTTATATTCAAGTAACCTTTTCCCTTTACTCAAAATAAAATTAACTCAAACTTTCAAAGGGAAAAAAAGGTGATAAATGATCATTAAGGCTATTCAGAGGAGAAAACTAATAAAGTGTAAAGTCCATTTCCAAACAGGATTTCCAAGAACCATTTTAGAAAGTGTGGCATCACTGGAATATTTGCATCAGTTCCCTAACTGCCTATTTTGAGGTGGCAACCTCAATAAGCATAGTAAAGAGAAGGCTCTATTTCGTTTGTTTATTTATTTACTTATTTATTTAAAGGCAGAGTTATAGAGAGGCAGAGGTAGAGAGAGAGAGAGAGAGGTCTTTCATCCACTGGTTCACTCCCCAGATGGCCACAACGGCTGGAGCTGCACCAATCCTAAGGCAGGAGCCAGGAGCTTCTTCTGCGTCTCCCACGCAGGTGCAGGGGCCCAAGGACTTGGGCTATCTTCTACTGTTTTCCCAGGCCATAGCAGAGAGTTGGATTGGAAGTGGAGCAGCCAGGACTAGAACTGACACCCATTTGTGATGCCAGCTCTGCAGGCAGTAGAATTATAGCACCGGCCAGAGAAGACTCTGTTTTAGAGCTGCACCATACAATAGATATTTCACTATGGCTATCCGATGATATAATTGCAAGTGGTATTAATCTTTTTTCCCTAGTGAACCCCAAATCAAGGCTTCTTAGTAATCATGAGATTGACAAGTGTGGCTCTGGTAGTTCAAAAAAGTAAACATAAATCAAAAGCAAAACCATCAAACATTTCCCCCCAATCTAGCTGCTTTGCAATGGTGTAAACAGTGATACTAGACAGTCGTGGATGTTCTTGCATCTGTTTGGAGCGATCCTCTTACAGACGTTTTATTTAATGGTGGCATGGATGCCCTTCAGTATTTTGCCAGTGAGAGAATTATTTATGCTGAGGTCTCATTGAAGGACAGAGTGACATTGTAGTCTAGGAGATATTTCTTGTTTAAACAAGTTATAAGAAGATTATTTGAAGGGTAACAGCCAGGTTATGCACCCCATAAAGTTACAAATGGTTTACAAATATTTAACAAGGAAAAAACTAATTATGTTGCTCTTGTCACAAAGAGGCCAACCTCAGAAATGATACAAACAATATGGGAATGTTAGCTTTAATGCAGTCTGTCAGCATTTTAACCGACTAAAAATTAATTAATTAATTAATGATTAGAAAATCTACAAACGAAGTTGAGAGCCTTCTCTACCAGTTCCCTGGATTTTATGTACCTTATTGCATGTACCTGTCCCCTGTAAGGTAAAGAACATTCAAAAGTTATTACCAAGGCCATTTAGAGAGAACTGTTTAGCCTGGATTTTACGTGGACTTCAAAGAGAACTGAATGTGTTCACAGTGGGGTATTGTACACAAATTGTAACTTTATTTCCCTTGCTCTAATTAGTATTTCTTAGAACATTTTCTCTTTTTGGCCAAATTCAGAGAAATTAGACTCTGCTATGGATTCAGGAAAAAAAAAAAAAAACTGTGATATGTGTTTGCATTTAAAGGGGGTGTGTGTCTGTCTACAGTTAATGATACAGATGTGTTAGTGGGCATCTTAGGGCCAGGAAAATTGTCTGGCAGGGAAATATCACTCTGGAATGTAATCCGAAAACTGTATCTCAGCAGAGTATGAGACAGGGTGATAACTTAATAGCCATGGGCATGGCTGGGGAGTCAGGTTCTATGAATTTATCTCCCAGTTACGGACACTTAAGAGTTATGATCTTGGGTAAGATGAATGTGTTGTAAATTGTTCATTTGAGAAGTGGAAAAAACAATGAAATTTATTCTATAGAATTATGGTGAAGATTTAGATTGTAATGCCTGAAAGATGCTGATGGCAGTCTCTGGCACATAGTAAATACTCAATAAACATTAGCACTTAGCAGCCAAACTAATCTTTTTCTTGTTTTCTTAGCCTTGCCAGCTGCTGGGACCATATTAATAGTAATGGCCTAAGTCTCTCTGGTTTTTACCAGCATCTGCCTATCCTTTGGGAACTCAGCACCCTGCTAGATCCACACATATTCTCTCTGTCCCCCCAGCCACCACCAGTGTTTCCTGACATTCCTGGGCTGTTTCATAGGAGCTCTTGGATTGTCTCTTATGTTCCTTGTTGGTGTTGGCCAAACTTAAATCCCCTGATGGCAATGCTTCCCTGCAGGAGCTGCACCAGGATCTGTGAGAAAGCCAAGGCCAATGCCAAGGGCCCTGCCTCCTTCCTGCTGCTCCCAAAGCTACCAGGTTGTCTAGAGCAAGGGTGCTATCATGCTGCCTGTGGTCCTCACTACTTGGAAGTCCCCCTGTGAAAGTTTCTTTTACTCCATGGCACATTTTATCATCTTGACACTAGAACAGTTCCATTATGGCCATATCCTGAACAGTTCTGTAGAAAAGATTCTCCAACCTTCCCACAGCCCCTTCTGCAAGGTCTAGGCAGGCATGCATCCATAAGGCCAAATGGGATGAACAGTTAAGATAAGTCAGGTTTTTCCCTCTCTATCATCTGTTAAAAAAGAAAAGAAAACAATCAAAACACTTCCCCCGCCTACTTTCTTAGGAAATTGGTTCCTTGAGACCCTAACTAACATCCCGACTCTTCATGCCTGCACAGGCCCATCTGAATACTGGCTTCTGTCCAGAAAAGTCTCCCTTCTATGTGATGTCAATGGAATGGAACTTTTCCTATATTCCAGCAGAACTGTTTTCCCATATGGTTTGGGGGAACAGGATTTGGTTCATGATAGATGTCTGAACCCATATAATACGGATGGCTTTGACAGGGTTCCCTGTGTTACGTTGTCAGAGAGGGGAGCCTATGATTGCTTCTGCACATAAAGGTCTCAGAATTGGGCCGCCTCTGATTTGTGGATTTGTTTCAGTAGTTTGGGTTGGTTACCACATTTTACATTGTAGTAACTTTACTTTATTGCTACTGTCACAACAAAGCAAAGGAGCTATTATCTTATAACAAACTAAAGCTACATTTCTAAACCATCGTATCTAACTAAACTACAGTGCTATAACACCTAATTTACAGTTTATTCCAATTGCATGGACACAGGGAGCATAAAATAAAAATAAAAAACATATATATCAGATTCCATGGGCTCATCTGGGCCAAGTACTTTGAAGTTTGGAAGAATGGTTATAAAACATCTGAGGTTCCGGGATGCTCACAGAGTTCTACTAAGAGAACTAGGCAGCTGAGTACACATGAGGACTGACTTAAAGCAGTCCACATGGTACACTGACATCACACTCGGCTCTCACACCTCTGGGAAGCCAAGCCAGAAGCCTGTTCCTTAAGGCTCTTTACAGAAATGCCTTTTGCAAGAAGCTGCTGTATAAGGAAGTCTCTCTCTTTATTAAAACTATTTATTTGAAAGTCAGAGCTACAGATACACACACACACACAAACACACACAGTGTGAATGAGCTGCCAGGAGCTTCATGCAGGTCTCCCACATGTTTGCAGGGACCCAATCATTTGGGCCATCTACTGCTACTTTCCCCAGGCATTTAATAGGGAGCTGGATTGCAAGTGGAGCAGCAGAGACACGAGCCTCTGCACATCTGGGATGATGGCATCCCAGGCTGCAGCTGAACACAGTATGCCACAATGCCAGCCCCTATAAGGAAGTCTTAAAGGTCCCCAGGAAGGTGAAAAATTCTCAAAGTTAATTCAGTAAACCAAGGTAAGGGTTTGTGGGGACACAGTACAAAACAGAGATGCAAGGAAACTTTTTGTGCCCTTCAGGAAGCATAATGGTTTGTTTCCATTTTTATCAAGTGTAGCTCTGGTTAGAGATAAACTACTCTAAAAATAAATTAAGGAAAGGAAGGCCTGATTCATTTTTTCCTCTTATGAGTTTCTGCACAAAACCATACATGCTCAGAATGGCTGTACCACTCCTCTCTTATCCAAGACAAAACCTTTTTTTTTCAAGAGCCAGCCATTTCCAAAAGATGTGTAAAAGCATCACAAAGAACACTACAACACCTGTGTGTTACTCCTCCCTCCCTTCCCCACGTCACTAACAAGCCCTCTTCCTCTGAACTTCTGCAACTCTCCATTAATCCACCATCTGTATGGCATCTATCAGCTCAGTGGCATCACCACCAACAATCTTAGTGAAGAGGTATTTGGGACAAGGAATGGATGGGGCATAATAAGGTGGCAAAGGAGTGGAAAAAAATTTAGAATGACTCTCAGTGTTGATGTGGTGATCTCATTTACTGAGAGTAGTGAGGAACCCGAAGGGAGAGTAGAGATTCATAAGGCGTAAGGGTCAGTTGCATCACAGTTTTAGACAGTCCTCTGACTGCACTAAGCACTTACTTCTTAAACTGTGTTTCCCTCACAGTGCAGTTCGTATTTTTCAGCCTAGCACATTGCTTTCCACAGGTTCGGGCCCAGAGATCTTTAGTTAATGACTATCAAGGCAGTGTTAAACCTGGGCTAGACAGGCTTTGTGTGTGCTGTAGAAGGCATTTCTCTGCCTCCCTGGTCGTACTCCTCCCAAGAAGGGGAGGCATTTGCAGTTTAGAAGGAGGGGGTTGAAGCAGATACCCTGCTTCCAGACCCCGTTCTCATACCTTAAGCCCACTTCCAAGGCCAGCAGAAATCTTTCCCCAGGCCTTCTTCCTTGTACATCTTCCTGTGAAGACTTTACACTGCTAATAAGTGCATATTGAGGCCTCAGAGCGGCTGTTGGCAGGGGGAGGGTGTGATAAAATTTGATTGTACAGGTGGTGGTGTTCCCATAAATCTTGCGTGTGGAAGGTATTTAGGGTTAGGGACTAAAGGCAAGCTTTCTCTGTTCAAGTTCTAGTGAGGAATTAAAAAAAAAAAAATCCCAAAATTTAAATTTTGAACCTGAATTCCCAGTTACTAAAAATGCGCATTTACCAAGGAAAAGGATAGGAAATGAATGTGTTTTGTTGTTTGTTTGTTTTTTAAGATCTCACTAGCTTGATATAATTTAAAACTTAGGTTTATGGCACACTTGTTCTTGACCCAAGTCCTGCAAATGTCAGAGGAAGGACCCTGAGTGGATGGAGACTTGGAGAAGAACTGTGTGATTGGGTTGCCCTAAGTACACCTCAGAGGATGTAACAAGAAGACCCTTTCAAAGACCTTCATGAGGCCCTGCACTAAGTTGTGTTTCACTATGTCTGAGACATGGAAGGAGATGTGCCACAGATTCAGGAAGCAAGACATGGTCATGGGAAGTGCAACAGTAGGAGGCGCTTGCTGCTTTTCTCCTGAACTCTTTTGATCTCTCAGTAACTCAGGTTGGCTGGCTGATTTCAAACTTAATTTATTCTGTCTGATCATATCATGCTAATTTTCCTTCCCAGTATTTCAAAGAAAAACATTTTAGTATTTGATTTTTTCCCTTGTCTGTCTCCACCCTATCTCCTGAATGTCTTTGTATTTTTGTAAATGTTAACACTCCCCTACATTCTGGCCATCATTTTAATGTGCAAACACTTTATTTCCATTAGTTTCTAGCAACATCTATTTATTAAGTGCTACCTATTGTTTTGGCTGTTTCTTATCCCCTCATCCTCTTTTCCCACCACTCTTTCTATCTGACTTCTTCTCTATTTCCTTCTTCATATGTGGCTGAGAGAAGCACACATAGATATGTGATCTCAAAAGTTACTGGGCAAAAAAATCCCAAGTCAGAGCATAGAGAAGTATCTCCAGTATCTACAGGGAGCTAGTGAAAGATCAATGTGAGGAGGTGAAAGGACAATTGTCATTGTCCCAGTTTAGGAGATTATAAGATAACGCATGGGGGCGGGGGAGGAAATGGTTCCTTGACAAAGAGAATGGATGGAGAAGATGAATGGAAATGACTCCAAGCAAAAGGTTGGAGGAAGCCTTGGAGGGAAGGGGACATCCATAACATATGGTCGATTTTATGTGGGGATTCACTGAATTGGAGAATTGCTCTCCTTTTACTGCACAGCTGTTCAGTTTTGAGAGGGGAACGGAAGTGTATGGCCATTAGAGGGACAATCCTTCATGGATTCTTATTGAAAGGCGTCTATCTGCTCTCAGGATGTGCCTTCAAAGAAGAAGAAGGCACTCCCTGCTCTCAAGATGCTTACAGTGTTGCTGGGGTACCACATTTCACCTATGCAAGTAACACAGGTCAGAACTGATTTCTCAGCACAGGTAAAGGACAAATCCCAATGTCATCTGCCATATGGTGTTTGTTGTCATTTGTCCCACAGGGAGATGGAGGGTTTCTCTCTTGTGCACAGCCAGGCCATCACACACAAATTACTCAGCCTGTGGCTTGCTGTGCCAGTCACCGTACTTTAGTTACTCCATAATCACTGCCCTTTCTGTTGGGCACAGGTCTTTGGCACATACTGAGGTTGTGTTTCAAGTTTGCTCTGTGCAGCCTAAAATCCTGATGATGGTGAGCGCTCTTTTTATGCTTGGTATGGTTGCACAAAGCCAGAAAGGGATAACTCCTCTCTTCTTTTTGCTTTATTTTATGTGAAATATCCAGTTAGTACACATTCTGCTGCTTTTCCTACTCATCCTAGAAATACTGATTTTTTGTTTTGTTTTGTTTTCAGACTAGCCATGAGCCACTGCCTTATGTGACTTGGGCATATTACATATTGATCTGATTTAGGAAAATAGATATTATAACAAAGTTAATGAATCTCAAGAGATCCTGTGTAATCTATTTTTATGCTTCATTTTCTAAAAAAAAAATATTTATTTGAAAGGCAGAATGACAGAATGCGTGTGAGAGATATCTTTTATCTGCTGGTTGACTTCCCAAATACAACAGCCAGGACTGGGGCCAGGATAAAACCAGCTGCCAGAAACTCCATTCAGGTCTCCCATATGGGCAGTAGGAACCTGAGTACTTGGGCCATCCTCTGCTTCTTTCCAGGAATCTTAGCAGGAAGCTGAATCCAGAGCATGGCATAGGCAGGTTGCAAGCCAGGCACTCCAATTTGGGATGCAAGTGTTTTGTGTTTTGTCTTTAAAAGGCTACATGTTATGGGATGGAAAGAATAAACTTTCTGCAAATAGTACAAATTCAACACAGTTTCTGTAGTTTTCAGCTTTGTAGCCTAGAAGGAATTTCTTAATTTCATGGGCTATGCTTTCCTCACATAGAAAGGGGTTAACAGAAATACCTCCTTGTATTTTGAGGGCCACCTGGATTGATTGTATAAGTAGGGTTTGTCATTGAGTTGATGTTCATTATATGTGAGTGTTCTCTGTTTTCCCAAACCTTATCCCAAGGTTTTCTTGCATTCTGAAGAGTAAGTACAAAAGAAGAGCAGTTAAAAGAACTTTGGATATATACTCTACCATTTTACAGTCTTGGGACCCTGGTAATGTTACTAAACTAGAAAATCTCCTAGTAAAATACAAAGGAAACCTAAGCAATCAACAGGAATATTTATGAGAAAATGGCAGGGCCAAGTCATTTATCAATAATAACCTTGAGTGTAAATGGCCTAAATTCTCCAATTAAAAGGTAGACTGGCTGAATGGATTAAAAAGCAAAGACCATCTATTTGTGGCCTGCAAGAAACAAAGCTCATTAACAAAGATACATGCATGCCACAGTGAAAGCATAGAAAAAGATATTCCATGCTAATGGGAAGAGAAAGAGCAGGAGTAGCCATCCTGATATCAGACAAAATAGACTTTAACAAAAGCTGTTAAAAGAGACAAAGGCACAATGTAATGAGTAAAGGATCAATTCAACAGGAAGATGTGACTATAGTAAATGCATATGCACCCAATGACAGGGTGCCTATTTAAAAGCAATGTCAGTGGGTCTAAAGGAAGACAGACTCCAATATGATATTAATGGGTGACTTCAGCTGCTGTAGACATTCGAGAAGTGAACAAGTAGGTGGGAGATTTTTCTCTCTGCCATTCAAATACAATAAAATGTGGAGGAAAGGGGAAGCTATTATATGTCATGGGTCAAAATGGCATTTCATTGGACTGTAGTCCATATATTAGAGAAGTAACAATGGTAGTTTAAAAAGTTCTTGGAAAAACTTGAGTTAAAATATAAGTTTATTTAGGTAAAAAAATACTGAAATTCATTCATACCTTTTTTGTAATACACTTTGTCCATAAATAAATTATTTGAAGATTTCAGTTCTTTGAAGCAAAATAAGCTTATTGTTTAATTACATCATCCATGAACTTTTTAAAGTGCTCTCATAAATGGAGTAGTATATGTAAAAGGAATTTTTTTACCCAGATTCCCAATCAAAACTTTGGCATAGAAACCCCTTGGCTGTTCTCTTCCTTCTGCGTCCTTTTATCCCAACCCAACCATACTAGTCTCTAGTACAACTAAATGAAAGCAAATTTGGTTACTCACCCTGAGAAGACAGAGAGAAATCCTTCAATTTCTTTTTTTTTTTTTTTTTTTTTTTTTTTTTTGACAGGCAGAGTGGACAGTGAGAGAGAGAGAGACAGAGAGAAAGGTCTTCCTTTTGCCGTTGGTTCACCCTCCAATGGCCGCCGCGGTAGCGCGCTGCGGCCGGCGCACCGCGCTGTTCCGATGGCACGAGCCAGGTGCTTCTCCTGGTCTCCCATGGGGTGCAGGACCCAAGGACTTGGGCCATCCTCCACTGCACTCCCTAGCCACAGCAGAGAGCTGGCCTGGAAGAGGGGCAACCGGGACAGGATCGGTGCCCCGACCGGGACTAGAACCCGGTGTGCCGGCGCCGCAAGGCGGAGGATTAGCCTAGTGAGCCGCGGCGCCGGCAGAAATCCTTCAATTTCACAGGCTAATCTTGTACCCTGTGTGTCTTGAAAGCGACACAAGAGTTCCCTTGTGTTTTATGAAAGGGATTTAGAAGCCGGTTTAGCTGGTTGCTGATAGTACTTTCTATATTGTTACTCAAGGTAGCCTTTTAAGGAGGCTTGAGTTGAGCCACCCAGCCACAGGGGCTGGAAGGAGGAATGGCAGATCCAGGGTAGTGATAGGTTGGTTGTGAGGGAGATCCTGAAGGTCCTGATAAGGCCAAGGAGGTCATGAATGAGACTAGCCCATACGTTATCCAGGATCACCAAGAGCAAAAGTGTTTCTGTGTAGCCTCATCTTCCCAGCCATGTGCAATTTCTTTTCAAGGAAAATTGTAGGATATGGTTGCCCTGTGTTCAGAATGGGCTGAGGCCTGCAGTTTGGATTGCAATTATTTGCATAATGAAGGTGGAAAGGTGCAATAAATTGGTTCTACCATCCAATTTGTGAATGCCACATCACTCTGTTTTTGGCTGGATTTTGAAAATTTGAGCTAGCTTCCCATTGCTTGCTAGGGAGAAGAGCCAGCCCAAAGGGGAGAAGGACAACATAGTGACCAAGTCCATAACCTGGACTTGCACAAAGCTGGCAGCAAAGTAGGCACTAGCAAATTGGCCAGAAAACATAGGAAATTGAGTCAGCTTAATCTGATTTAAGTAACTATGATGATTTTATTTCCCTCAAAAAATAGAAAAGAGAGAGCCATTACAAATATTACCATTGTACTAATTCATGCCTGTGGCTAACCTTCAGCTTTGTGCTGAAATGGGCATTCTGAGTTTCTCTGTAGTTGTGCTTAAAAAAAAAATTGTGTATTGCAACATGCTCAGCAGGCATAAACGTAAATCCTGGTCCTTATACATACAATGTCCAACATTAATTTTGTTAAAAAAAATGAAACTGACAAATATTTACAGTTAGCCATGTACCGTGAAAAACAGAAATAAAATGGAGAGGCAGGAGGCTGACAATCAGGTTGTAGTGACAGACATTAACATGTGAAAAGCTAGTGGCTGCCCAGGAACAAGAAGAAATAGACTCTGGTTGAGCACCATGAATGGCCAACAATCAGACAAGGGAGGGGTCACCCCAGGCTTTGGTGATTGGTGGAGTTTACCCTGAGGCAGAATCATGGTCCTGGACAATCATGGGGCAGACCAATCTACAGAGGATGCTAGAAACGTCTACCGTGATAATCACCACTGCGTGAAGCTCCTTGCATAATTTTCACACTGTAAATTATCTCAGCTACCAAAGTAGGCATCATGGTATATGGAATGTCACTGAGATTACTAACTCGGGAGAGGATTTTTGCACATTGGGACGTACCACCCAGGCCTGCCTCCAGTTTCAAGAGCATCATAACTCTTGGAAGCTGAAATTCCATGATAAAGCAATGGGAGTGAGTACAATTTACCATGATGAGGACTTTACCCATTATTACTAACAAGTGCTATCTAATCACAGAAAAGTCTAGGGGATGAGCAAATACTTTAACACGAAAAGCAATTTCAATGAAGTTCAAATTTCATGTGCAGCAAAAGGTATACACATTTTATTATTTTTTTTTAATTTGGGTTTTGAAAGAGCACTAAGTTGTTAGCCTGCCATAGTGTCCACACATCTCTGTCTAGCAATGGGTAGAGGAAGCATTTGATCTTGTTTTTAACCCAGGGCAAGATTTGAAAATGAAAATAGTCAAGACGCATGCTACAAGCCAGAGAAATGAACTTCTTTCAGGCAGGCCTCATCTCAGTCTGGAGCTCCACTTCCCAGTAATTTTTTTTAAAGATTTATTTATTTGAAAGACAGAGTTACAGAGAAAGGTAGAGACAGAGAGAGGTCTTCCAACTGCTGGTTCACTCCCCAGATGGCTGCAACAGCCAGAGCTGCACCGATCCTAAAGCAGAAGCCAGGAGCTTCTTCCAGGTCTCCCACGTGGATGCAGAGGGCCAAGGACTTGGGCCATCTTCCACTGCTTTCCCAGGCCACAGCAGAAAGCTGGATTGGGACTGGAAGTGGTGCCCATATGGGATGCCGATGCCTCAGGCCAGGGCTTTAACCCGCTGTGCCACAGCGCTGGCCCCTCCCCAGTAATTTTGAAACCCCTGCACATATGCCTTTCCATGAAAATTTTGAAGATATCTTATTTGTATGGATTTCAAAATTATTTTTGGCACCAGAATAAACTGCTCTTTTAATTCCCTTATCCATGAATGTTTTGAAGTTCCTTTACACATAAAATTTGGACATTCACCCTACAGTGGAGCTAGGATCATTTGCCAAACAGATTAGGCCTAACTAATGTCCCTCCTCTTCAGTACATATACACCTTGCAAACATCTGGCAGCTTTGCTTTCTCGATGTCTCCGCCAGACTCCAGGCAGGCAGTGTGGGGTAAACAGTAGGAGCTGCGGAGTCAGGCAGGCATGGGCTTGAATTCCGGCTCTGTTCCTAACTGACTCTGAATCTTAGCTGAATTACTTATCATTTCTAGAAAGGCAACCATCTCATCACTAATATAATATCAATTATATGAATGATATCAATTACCATGTAGAAATGCTGTAGTGTTTGAAGTAACACATGGAAAGCATCACCTGGGAAGAAATCTATGAACAGTGATTTTGAAAACTATTAGCCCAGCTTAGTCTGCCTTACTGCAAAGCTGGTAAAGGAGAACGTTGTCCATTCCTTCTGCTGCAATCCAGCTTTCCTGCCTCTGGATTTGAGACGGCAAACCTGCACCTGTGCATCTTCAGATGCTCGCTTTGTTGGCAAACCTTGACATTGTCTGGCTGACTTCTTTGACTCAGAAGATTGGGGATGGGTTTCTGTGACCCATGAGATAGTAATCACGATGGGGAATCTACTTGTACATTTTTTGTACCCTGCAGCAGATTACAGTGGCTACTGGTTTTGTTTGCTCATCAACCTTTCCATTTCTCTTCTTTGGGTGAAGTGTCATCCTTTTAATCATAGGATTGGAATATGACCCAAGGTTTGCCATTTACCATCGATCCTCCATCCTCTTGGTCGCTGTGCTTTGTCAAAGATATTGTCATATGATGCAATCTGGACTAGTTAATGCAGGGGGATGGGGGAGAAAATTTTGGATTCCTTTGAAGTTATTAAACTTGTTCTATTTAATCTGGCACTACCAGAAGCTATTTCTTCCCTATCTGAAGGGAATCTTTCTTTAGTGTTGAGCACTAACTTTAATTGAATGCTGACTGTGTATGACTACTGTTCTAAGAGTTTTATTTGTGTTATCTCATTTAATCTGTACAATATCCTTATCTTGTAATAATGTTGTAATCATTAGTAGAGAGATGAGGAAGTTCAAGCACAGAGAAGTAAGGTGTCTTGCTCAACATTACATAGATAAAAAGGGATAGAGACAGAATTTGAATTGATGCAGTCCCTGGCACTATTCTCTAGGCTGGTGGTTCTCAAACGGGGACAACATTTTCCCTGAGAAGAAAGTTAGCCCATGTCTGGGGACATGAAGTGGTTATCCGAAGCTGGAAGAGAGATTCTGCTCTTAATTAAGGGACAGAGCTCCAGGGTGTTGTAACCATTCCACAGGGCACAGGACAGTCCCTATAATGAAGAACTGTCTGACCTGAGACACAGACAAGAACAAGTTTGAGAAACTCTACTTTAGGCTGCGCAGGTTCCCAAATATTGACAGACAGAAATGACAGAGCCATGTAAACTAACACCAGCACTGATCCCTGAGGCTGGCGATCCTGTGTGGTAGCCTCAAAACTTTCCCAGCCAGAGAACCCAAAAGATGCCCTTTGTGTTGAGAAAAGTTTGAATAAAGAATTCTCTCAAGTTGCAGTCAGAAGACCCTCCATCATATGCGTATCAATCCTCTACCCTTCTCCTCTAGTCTCAGACATGTGAAAAGATGTGTATGATTTCCATGTGTGCCGTCATCAGCTTCCACCTCAGCCCTGGCAAGCTTTACTGACTGTTTTTCCTCTACATACCAAAATGCTTCATTAGCCCTTTTAGGAACAAGTAATAGTGGAGAGCGGTGACACACTCACCATGCAGGGCAGGATGGAAACAAATCTCAACAGTTTTTTCTCTAATTTAGAAATTATGTTTCAATGAGAAATACATTCTCAAAAATTTAGGCAAAGAGGTAAATGCATGTTTGTCATGTCCACACAGAAACCATTTTCCTGTACATTTTGCTTTTCGTCTCTTAGTTCCCACTTTGAAAACTGTGTTCCAAAGGCACATCAGTAACTCCAAGTGTCCATATGCCTAAAGGCCACCAAACCCCTTTCTTTTTCCAGCTACTGTTAAATGAATATCAATACCTAGAAACAACTAGAACTAAAAAACATGTTTTTAAAAAGTCTACATATAATACCTAGCAAAACTACAAATTCAGGAAATGTGATACCGACCTAGAAAATAGCCCCAAAGGCTCCATTTCTGTGTATTTCATAGTAACTACCAATATATGGGATGCTAATATTTATTTAAAAGCCTGTACTCAGGAGTCACTGTGCACTTGCTCCTCATGTGGGATCTCTGTCCTTAATGTGCTATACATTGTGATTTAATGCTATAACTAGTACTCAAACAGTATGTTCACTTTGTGTGGGTGCAAACTGTTGAAATCTTTACTTAATATATACTCAATTGATCTTCTGTATATAAAGAGAATTGAAAATGAATCTTGATGTGAATGGAAGGGGAGAGGGAGCGGGAAAGGGGAGGGTTGCGGGTGGGAGGGAAGTTATGGGGGGGGGGGAAGCCATTGTAATCCACAAGCTGTACTTTGGAAATTTATATTTGTTAAATAGAAGTTAAAAAAAAAAAAAAAAAGCCTGTACTCAACGCATTCTGCTATGGATTGGACATGTCACTTGCCTGTGGCAATGAGGCGCACATTTTGACACTTAACAACAAAATATCATATGCAATTACCACTACCTCCTTTAAAAAGATTTTTATTTATTTATTTATTTGAGAAGCAGAAGTAGAGGGAAATGAAGACGGAGAGAGAGAGGGACAGGCAGAGACAGGGAGAGGTCTACCATCTACTGCTTCATTCTCCAAATGTCTGCAAAAGCTGAAACCAAAGCTGGGAGCCAGGAGCCCAGTGTAGATCTCCCACACCAGTGGCAGGAACTCAATTACCTGATCCATCACTGCTGCCTCCCAAGGTTTGCATTGGCAGGAAGTTGGAGTCAGGAGCTGGAGCTGGGTACAGAACCCAGGTACTCTGATGTGGGATGCAGGCATCTTAGCTAGCCCAATTGCTGCCTCCTTTTTTGTCTTTTTTTTTTTATATGGTTGTTTTATAAGCCTTCTTCCTTTAAGTACAGATACCTTAAATTACCAAAGGCATGTTTAAAATAAGCCAAATTTTAAATAATTGATTGAATTATACCATACTTTCAAATCCTCTGAATTGTTTTCTGTGAGATCTGTTGCTTTGCATTTGAAGTTGTCCACCAAGACTAAAATATTCCATTTCTTTTAAACACTCAGGCCTTTAATTTGATTAAAATGAATTTTTAATATCATCTCTGTGTTATAATGGCCATATTGAATAATTCTCAAATAAACTACTACAAGAGGCCAAATTAAAGATAACAAGACAGAAACAAGACAGAATTGACTTTATGTGGCCCCAGACTGTTATGGTCTCATTCAAGATATATTGCAACCCAAGTTCTCACCAATGTTAAACATTGAATTGGGTTGATTTTCTAAGTGTTGTTATATTTTTTTTTCTTTTGAGTTATTTTGCATGCAATCTTTTTCCTCTGTCAAGAAAACTTTGCAAAAGATATTATCTCCTATATGCCTTAAACTTTGCTAACACAGATTATAAAATACATGGCCTTATTAGGCATGCTTCATGTAAATATCTTTTTACCCCCATTAGATAATAAGCTTGAGTGGATGGACTATAAATATATTTCTCTGAAATCTACCAAAGTGCTATCTAGAATCCAATAAATATCTGTTGAGTAAGTTGTGAGGCAGAATTATGGAATGGAAAAAGGCTAGGTAAGGGTTTAAAAGCATTTATTTGTTGTGTACACTGGACGTTAAGTCTCTGAGTCTCAATTTCCCAAATCTGTAATATGACACTACTGTTATTGGCCATGGCAGATTAACTGACACTAGATTTACCCTAACTGCTAACAAAAGGGAAACTGGACTGACTACTTGAAATAATTTTTCGGGAGTTGAACAACAGGCGATGCAGAACTGTGATCTCTGAGATAAAGAACACAAGAAAAAAGCCTAAAGTCGCTTGGGTTTTCTGCCTGGAAGCAGGCAATGAACCACAGGAAAGGAAAGGGAAATCAAGAAGAAAACAGTCATATTACTGATACAAAAAGATACATTTTGGAATGGAGGGGGATGGAGTGGATTGAATTTGTGGCGCTCAGCCATGTTGAGCAAGACAGATAAGCACTCTAGGAATCTGTCAGGGTTCTTCATGAGTTAGTTGGATATCACCAAGAGGGGAGGACACTGCAAGCTGACCAGTTCTGAGAATTCACACACGGCAGCAAGACTGTCTTGTTTGCACCAGTCAGATTGAAGAAAAAAAATTAGCAACAGGAAAGAAGGAGGTGCTGTTCCTACAGACCTCAAATTCATTAAATATATATAAAAACATTAAGCCAATGAAACTGACAACTTAGAAGGAATAGATAAGTTGTTTGAAGACAGAAATTACCAAAACTGACATTAAAATAAATAGAAAAATATAAATAGCAACATATGTGTTAAACAAATGGAATTGATAATTTTAAAACTGTCCCCAAATACGAATTCCAGTCTCAGATGGCTTCACTAGTAAATTCTGTGGATAATTTTATGGAAGAAATGACAAAAATTTTTGCACAAACTCTTTTAGCTTTTGAAGGAGGTGATAACATTTTCCAGTACAGTTCTGAAACTGTCAAGAGCATGACATCGAACAAGACAAAACCATTATAGGAAAAAAAAAAAATCTATAGATTAGTATCCCTCAAGAGCATAGAGTTAGAGCTCCTAAAAAATAGTGTCAGAAAATCACATCCAGCAATTATATGAAATGTATGCTACATGGTGAACAAATGTGCTTTATGCCCGAGTTGCAAGGTTAGTTGAATATTTACCAGTCAACACAAAAATCACCATATTACCAGAATAAATAAGGTTAATCACGAATCACGTGTGTGTCTGTGTGTGTGCGCGCACGTATGTGTGAGGTAATCATAAGAGATGCAGAAAAAGCATTGGCAAAATTCAACATCCACTCCCAAAATAGACAGCCAGCAAACTAGGAGTAGAAGGGATTTCTCAAACTGATAAAGGTATGTATCAGAACATATACACGTAACATTTCACTTGATGGTGAAAAACTCTCTCCCTAAGATTGAGATTATGCAAAGATACCCACTCTGATTACTTAAATTCAACAGAACATTGAGAATCCTAATGAGAACATGAAAAAAACAAAACCTAATACACATGCACATACATGCACAAGAAAACACAAAATACATACAGATTTGAAAAAAAGAGAAAAATATCTATTTACATATTATTTGTATACTTAGAAAATCCTAAGGTCTATCAAAATGCTACATGAGCTAATAAGTGAATTTAGTAAGATTTTATTTATTTATTTATTAAGATTTACTTATTTATTTGAAACACAGAGAGAGAGAGAGAGAGAGAGAGAGAGAGAGGAAGAAAGGGATAGAGAGAGATCTTGCATCTTCTGGTTCACTCCACAAATGGCTGCAATGGCCAGGGCTGGGACAGGCTGAAGTCAGGAGCCAGGAACTTCATCTGGGTCTCTGATGAGAGTGCAAGGACCAAACACTTGGTCTGTCTTTTGCTGCTTTTCCCAGGCCATTAGCAGGAAAATGGATCTGAAGAGGAGCTGCTGGGAGACGAACCAACACCTATATGGGATGCTGGCATCGCAGACAGTGGCTTTACCTGCTATGTCACGATGTCTGCTCCCATAAGAATTTAAGATACAAAGTCAAATTGTTATTTATAGATACAGAAAACTAGATTTGTAACTACAAAAACTTGAAGTAATTAAATATAAAACTGTATATATGCAAAACGTGTACACTGAAAACTATAAAACAATATCAATAAAAGGAGATGGAGAAATGGAGAGAGATACCATGTTTATACATCAGAGCATAAGGGATTTTATATATTAAATATCCTCAAGTCGATTTGTAGATTTAACACAGTCACAATCAAAATACACATAGCTTTCCTTTTGAAGGCAATTAAAAAACTTTAAAAAAAATTCATATAGCTATGCCCAAGACATAGACTCATAAAAGTGCTGTGGGACTTACTGTCTTAGCTCAGCCTACTATAACAAAATATGACAGACTGGGTGGTTTAAACAATGGAAATGTATTTCTCACAGTGATAGGGTCTGAGATGTCCAAGATAAAGCCAGTCCCTGGTGAGGGCTCCTTGGCCTGTAGGTGGCTGCCTTCTCACTGTGTCCGAATGCACAAAGAGTGTGCTCCATAGAGTCTCTGCTTACAAGGACATTATTCCTACCTGATCAGGGCCTTGCCATTTTAAGGCCATTTAACCTTAGTTATATCCTTACTCTGAACAGAATAGCATTCAGGGCTAGAGTTTCAACAGATGAATTGCAGGGAGACAGATTTCGGTTCCTTGCACTTATAGTGCCTGGCTCTACAACATAACTTTTACTATAAAGTCATAGTAATTAAGTAAATGTGTTAGCGATACAAGGATATAAATCTAAACCAAAGGAATAGAATAGTCTAAACATAAACAACTGTGTCAAATTAATTCAATGAGGAAGTATAATCTTTTCAACAAATTGCATTGCAATAACTGGACATCCAAATGGGGGGAAAAAACTGAAATATTTGTCTTAACATCATATATGAAATGTAATTGAAAATGCATTTAGTCCTCAGCCTAGACACTGCAACTATCAAGTTTCTACACATATCATAGGTGAAAACATTTATGATCTTAGGCAATTTTCAATAGGACACACTTTTATGTGAAAAAATGATTTTATTTTAAAAATGTTCTGCTCTTTGAAAGTCCCCATTAAGAAAATAAAGTGTTAAATCACCAAGTGAGAGAGAACTTAAGTCATTTATATACCTGCAAAGGGATTATTCAGAACATACAAACACTTTTTATAAATCAGCTATAAGAATACTAACTACTCAATTTAGTTTTTTAAGCAGTCGAAAACTTGAAAAGGACATGGACCATCGTTGCAAAAAGAAGACATCTGAGGGGCTAATAAGTCCAGAAAAAGATGTCCAATGTAATAAGCATTAAAGAAATGCAATTAAAATCACAATGAATCAACATTATATGTCCACTAGAAAAGAAAAAAAAAAAAAACTGACAAGACCAAATGTTGAGGATGTGGAGCAACTGGAATTCTTGAACATCAGATGGGAGTGTAAAATTTTATCATCACTTTGGGTAACAGTTTGTCAGTTTCTTAGGAAGTGAAATATACATTTACCATATGACCCAGCAATTCCACACTTAAGTGTTTACCCAAGAGAAAATATATCCACACAAGAACTTGTAGACGAATGTTCATTGCAGCTTTATTCATCACAGTCAAAAACTGGAACCAGTCCAAATGTCCAAAAGCTGGTGAGTGATAAGCAAATTATTGCATATCTATACAAAGGAATACTACTTAGTAATAACAAATAATGAACTACGTAATGTGAACTATGCAACAATGTGAGTTTATCTCAGAAAATATGCTGAGTGAAAAAAGCCTGACACCAAAGAGTACATATTGTAGGTTCTATTTATACAAATTCTAACACAGGCAAAAGTAGTGCAGTATATACTGACAGAAGGCATATCAGTGGTTGCCTGGGGCAAGAGTTGTGGGAAAACTAACAAGGAGAACAATCATCTTGGGAAATTCTTGGAGATTTCGGACTCTGATTATGGTGTTGATCATGGGGCTGCATACATTTACCAAGTCCCACTGAACACTTTTAAATGGAATAGATACTTCAACAGATATGATTAAATGTATTTCTATCGATACACAACTAAAAAACTTGGAGGAGTAAATGATTCCAAGATGTATAGTCATAGTACTGTGCTTATTATTTTGTAGGTTTCAAAAAATATGCCTCTCTCCTCTTGATCTTTGCAGTGAATTGATTCCTTTTTGAATACTTTGAATAATACCAATACATTTCTCACTTCTCTATATATGTAATAATGATTCCTTCAGGACCGATGTGCATTAATTAGCCAATATTCTTGAGTATTAATGAGTTTTGAGCCTTGGTACATTGTGGTAGGCATTTTGGAAGATCATTTTAATTTATTTACATCCTTATGAGAACTGATGGAAATGAGACTAATTTTTGATACCAATCATCTATGGCATCAGTGCTAACCATCTTGCAAATACAGATCTGAGGTGGAAGCTGGAATGGGGTAGAATGCAGACCTGAAGAATGGTATGATTACCTCCTTGAGATAACTTGTCGTTAGATTGTCAGTCCACACCTAGACCAATATTTATTCATTCCATATATCAGAGAATAACTGATTTCTTATTTTCTCTTCCTCATCATTTCAAAAGCTTTTATTAATGCCAGTTTTCTGCTCTGAGTTCAAGAAATGAAAGAAATGCACCCTAAGCTCATTGTCCCCTCTACCATCTCCCACACCACCTCCCCTTCTTTTTCCTTATGCCTTTCAGCTGATCATTCAATATCTGTTTCCTAGAATCAAGTTCTGGAGGATACCTTTGAATGACCTCTTTCCTGTCATAAATCTCTAGCATTTCTTTTGCTTGATTCTTTACCACTTTTCTTATATCAGTCCTTCAACTTCCATTTCCTTTGACACCGCTCCTGTCTAGCCTCCTGATGATCCATGGTAGACCATGTGTATTTCCTATTCTCCATATGGTTTTACACACATCAACACATTGCTCATAAAATTACAGTGGCTCTCTGTTGCTTGAAGAATGTGGTACACACCTTATTCTGAAATCAAAACTCTCCACTGTACCAACCTCTCAACTTTATTTCTTGTTTTTGTTTGTTTGTTTTTAAACTTTTATTTATTTATTTATTTTTATCTTTTATTTAATGAATATAAATTTCCAAAGTACAGCTTATGGATCACAATGGCTCCCCCCCCCCATAACTTCCCTCCCACCTGCAACCCTCCCCTTTCCCGCTCGCTTTCCCCTTCCATTCACATCAAGATTCATTTTCAATTCTCTTCATATACTGAAAATCAGTTCAGTATATATAAAGTAAAGATTTCAACAGTTTGCCCTCAAATAGCAACACAAAGTGAAAAATACTGTTGGAGTACTAGTTATAGCATTAATCACAGTGTACAGCACATTAATGACAGAGATCCTACATGATATTTTTTTTTAAAAATTTATTAATTTTCTATGTAATTTCCAATTTAACACCATAAACTTTTATTTAATGAATATAAATTTCCAGTGTACAGCTTATGGATTACAATGGCTTCCCCCTCCCATAACTTCCCTCCCACCTGCAACCCTCCCCTTTCCTGCTCCCTCTCCCCTTCCATTCACATCAAGATTCATTTTCAATTCTCTTTATATACAGAATATCAGTTTAGTATATATTAAGTAAAGATTTCAACAGTTTGCACCCACATAGCAACACAAAGTGAAAAATACTGTTGGAGTACTAGTTATAGCATTAAATCACAATGTATAGCACATCAAGGACAGAGATCTTACATGACATTTTTTTAAAAATTGATTAATTTTCTATGCAATGTCCAGGTCTTAGCTATTGTGAATTGAGCTGCAATAAACATTAATGTGCAGATGGCTTTTTTATTAGCCAAATTAATTTCCTTTGGGTAAATTCCAAGGAGTGGGATGGCTGGGTTGTATGGTAGGGTTATGTTCAGGTTTCTGAGGAATCTCCAGACAGACTTCCATAGTGGCTTAACCAGTTTGCATTCCCACCAACAGTGGGTTAGTGTCCCTTTTTCCCCACATCCTCTCCAGCATCTGTTGTTGGTAGATTTCTGAATGTGAGCCATTCTCACCGGGGTGAGGTGGAACCTCATTGTGGTTTTGATTTGCATTTCTCTGATTGCTAGTGATCTTGAACATTTTTTCATGTGTCTGTTGGCCATTTGGATTTCCTCTTTCGAAAAATGTCTATTGAGGTCCTTGGCCCATCTCTTTAGTGGGTTGTTTGTTTTGTTGTTGTGGATTTTCTTGATTTCTTTGTAGATTCTGGTTATCAATCCTTTATCTGTAGTATAGTTTGCGAATATTTTTTCCCATTCTGTTGGTTGCCTCTTCACTTTCCTGACTGTTTCTTTTGAAGTACAGAAACTTCTCAATTTGATGCAATCCCAAATGTTAATTTTGGTTTTGACTGCCTGTGCTGTTGGAGTATTTTCCAGGAAGTCTTTGCCTGTGCCTATATCTTGCAGGGTTTCTCCAATGCTCTCTAATAATTTGATGGTTTCGGGTCGTAGATTTAAGTCTTTAATCCATGTTGAGTGGATTTTTGTGTAAGGTGATAGGTATGGGTCTTGCTTCAAGCTTCTGCACGTGGAAATCCAATTTTCCCAGCACCATTTATTGAATAGACTGTCCTTATTCCAGGGATTAGATTTGGATCTTTGGTCAAATATAAGTTGGCTGTAGATGTTTGGATTGATTTCTGGTGTTTCTATTCTGTTCCATTGGTCTATCCATCTGTTTCTGTACCAGTACCATGCTGTTTTGATAACAACTGCCCTGTAGTATGTCCTGAAATCAGGTATTGTGATGCCTCCGGCTTTGTTTTTGTTGTACAGGATTGCTTTGGCTATTCGAGGTCTTCTGTGTCTCCATATGAATTTCAGCATCGTTTTTTCTAGGTCTGAGAAGAAGGTCTTCGGGATCTTAATGGGTATTGCATTGAATGTATAAATTGCTTTTGGGAGAATAGACATTTTGATGATATTGATTCTTCCAATCCATGAGCATGGAAGATTTCTCCATTTTTTGGTATCCTCTTCTATTTCTTTCTTTAAGGTTTTGTAGTTTTCATCGTAGAGATCTTTAACGTCTTTGGTTAAGTTTATTCCAAGATATTTGATTGTTTTTGTAGCTATTGTGAATGGGATTGATTTTAGAA
This sequence comes from Lepus europaeus, assembly GCF_033115175.1. NCBI lineage: Eukaryota > Metazoa > Chordata > Mammalia > Lagomorpha > Leporidae > Lepus > Lepus europaeus. The sequence goes on from NC_084839.1 coordinate 55,255,684, forward strand.
GTTCTTCCTCAGCCGTGGCATTGCCTGTGTATACAAAGGCTGTTGATTTTTGTGGATTGATTTTATATCCTGCTACTTTGCCAAACTCTTCGATGAGTTCCAGCAGTCTCTTAGTAGAGTTCTTTGGGTCCCCTAAATAAAGAATCATATCATCTGCAAAGAGGGATAGTTTGAGTTCGTCCTTCCCGATTTGTATCCCTTTAATTTCTTTTTCTTGCCTAATAGCTCTGGCCAAAACTTCCAGAACTATATTGAATAGCAGTGGTGAGAGAGGGCATCCCTGTCTGGTACCAGATTTCAGTGGAAATGCTTCCAACTTTTCCCCATTCAATAGGATGTTGGCCGTGGGTTTTTCATATATTGCTTTGATTGTATTGAGGAATGTTCCTTCCATACCCAGTTTGCTTAGAGTTTTCATCATGAAAGGGTGCTGTATTTTATCAAATGCTTTCTCTGCGTCTATTGAGAGAATCATATGGTTTTTCTTCTGCAGTCTGTTAATGTAGTGTATTACGTTGATTGTTTTGCGAATGTTGAACCATCCCTGCAATGTCCAATTTAAAACCAAGTTTTTTAAAATTTTCAATTATCTTTATATACAGAAGATCGATTTAGTATATATTAAGTAAAGATTTCATCAGTTTGCACCCACACAGAAACACAAAGTATAAAATACTGTTTCAGTACTAGTTATAGCATTACTTCACATTGGACAACACATTAAGGACAGATCCCACATGAGATGTAAGTACACAGTGACTCCTGTTGTTGACTTAACAATTTGACACTCTTGTTTATGGCATCAGTAATCTCCCTAGGCTCTAGTCATGAGTCGCCAAGGCTATGGAAGTCTTTAGGGTTCGCCAACTTCAATCTTATTCCAACAGGGTCATAGTCAAAGTGGAAGTTCTCTCCTCCCTTCAGAGGAAGGTACCTCCTTCTTTGATGGCCCCGTTCTTTACACTGGGATCTCACTTGCAGAGATCTTTCATTTAGGCCTTCTTTTTTTTTTTTTTTTCCAGAGTGTCTTGGCTTTCCATGCCTAAAATACTCTCATGAACTCTTCAGCTAGATCCGAATGCCTTAAGGGCTGATTCTGAGGCAAGAGTGCTATTTAGGACATCTGCCATTCTATGAGTCTGCTGTGTATCCCACTTCCCATGTTGTATCGTTCTCTCCTTTTTTGATTCTATCAGTTAGTATTTGCAGACACTAGACTTGTTTGTGTGATCCCTTTGACTCTTAGACCTATCAGTGTGATCAATTGTGAACTGAAGTTGATCACTTAGACTAGTGAGATGGCATTGGTACATGCCACCTTGATGGGATTGTATTGGAATCCCCTGGCACGTTTCTAACTCCACCATTTGGGGCAAGTCCGATTGAGCATGTCCCAAATTGTACATCTCCTCCCTCTCTTTTTCAAACTCTTATATTTAACAGAGATTACTTTTCAGTTAAAATTTCAACACCTAAGAATAAATGTGTGTTAATTACAGAGTTCAAACAATAGTACTAGAACAAAAAAAAAATACTAAAATGAATAAAGTATTGCATTGTACATCAACAGTCAGGACCAGAGCTGATCAAGTTACTGTTTCTCATAGTGTCCAATTCACTTCAACAGGTTTCCCCTTTGGTGCTCAGTTAGTTGTCGCCGATCAAGGAGAACATATGATATTTGTCCCTTGTATTTCTTACTGCTTACTTTGCAAGCTGTCTGTCCCATTCTAATTTTTTTCTTTTTTTTTAAACTTTTATTTAGTAAATATAAATTTCCAAAGTACAGTTTATGGATTACAATGGCTTTTCCCCCATAACTTCCCTCCCACTTGCACCCCTCCCATCTCCTGCTCCCTCTCCCATTCCATTCACATCAAGATTCATTTTCAATTCTCTTTATATACAGAAGATTGATTTAGTATATATTAAGTAAAGATTTCACCAGTTTGCACCCACACAGAACATGAAGTGTAAAATACCAGTTCAGTACTAGTTATAGCATTACTTCACATTGGACAACACATTAAGGGCCGATCCCACATGAGACATAAGTACACAGTGACTCCTGTTGTTGACTTAACAATTTGACACTCTTGTTTATGGCATCAGTAATCTCCCTAGGCTCTAGTCATGAGTTGCCAAGGCTATGGAAGCCTTTTGAGTTTGCCAACTTCAATCTTATTTAGACAAGGTCGTAGTCAAAGTGGAAGTTCTCTCCTCCCTTCAGAGAAAGGTACCTCCTTCTTTGATGGCCCGTTCTTTCTGCTGGGATCTCACTCACAGAGATTTTTCATTTAGATTTTTTTTTCTGCCAGAGTGTCTTGGCTTTCCATGCCTAACATACTCTCATGGGCTTTTTCTAATTTTTTCAACACCTCCTAAATATATCATATAAAGTTCTACCTCTAACCCATGTTCATAAGGTCCTCAGATCTCTGTATTTGGGTAAGTTTTGTCATCCACTCAAAGTCCTGCTCAAGTGCTGTCTGCTATGTGAAGAATTCCATTTAAAAGGCTATTTATCCCTAATGATTTCATGATGGAAACAACTGCCTGGATTTTGACTTTTGTATCCCTCCAATTTTTTATAGTCAGGGACACTTGTACTCTATTTTAGATCAGTATCCAGCTAGACTTGCTGTTGGTCTCACTTTGACCTTGTTTTCAAGATAAGTAAAATAAGGCCTTCCCTTATTGCACATTTATTATGTTATGTAGTACTACTTATTCCCAAAGATCTTGCAGTGACAGGAGACCTGCCCATGAACTGCATTATTCACGTCTAGGTCCCATTTCCAAGCACTAGCTTCCTTGGAGCCAGAGACGTGACTTCCTGTCACTGCTTAATTTGTGGTCTTGCCCCAGTTTGGATCCCATCTCTGTTTAAAGTCTGATTTTTCCTGATCTTCTCAGACTCGTTTTTGACGAACTTTGGTTAGGAAACTTATGACATTGGATATTACAAAGGCTGCCTATATTGGTAATGATATTTCTCATGTGAATTTCTCACCTTTTCAAAGAATCTATAGTTTCTTTGTAAATATGGACCACATTGAACAATTCTTCTGTCTATTCTCCTAAACATGACTTACAGAGGCTCTCTATATATTAAATAGGCTGTTGTTGATGTTAACAGTGGTGTGGCTTAGAATTTTGGATAATTGTGAGCAAAGATTACAGCAGTATTGCTATAGTAACCCTTCTGCAATTTGAAAGTGTGTGTATTCTGATTATAGATGTTTGAATGAGAACAGAAATTTGAACCACCTAGGATAAAGACATCGTTGTGATGAGTATGGGTTTGGTAATAGAAATGTTCACTAGTGATGGATAATAAATAATAAGTATTTCATACTCATAGATGCTCTCAAGAAAAAAACATGGGTTATTAAGTAATATGCAAATTAATATAAGCCTGATTCACAGTAGCATCTCTCAGTAATCTCAAACTGTTGCTAATTTTCAGCAGTCTTCCAAAATAAAATAAAGGAAGGCTATCACTGAGCTCTGTCCTCTCAAGTTGCCAACTACAGGGATGGGTTCCTATTCTATTTTTCATTTTCTATTGTACATTGTTGAAAAGTGATATTCATACCCATTAGACAAATGTAACTGGAATTGTTGCAGTTATATATAACACATCAACACCTGCTTGTTTCTTCTCATTAAAAATGTGATATGTACTGAGATCTGGTTTCATTTGAAAGGGTGAAAATGCATATCAAAAGCAAATCAAAGATTTTTTAAAAGAGCAGTGGTGCAAACCTCTGAGAGTATCACTTCTTGAAGATGATGTATTGAAATCTGTCCCTTCTATGAATTTTTTGTGCAACCTCTTTAACTGGTGAAGGCTCCGTCTCCCAACCTGATGGGTTTTTAATGGATGTGTTGGGGAATCAGGTATAGGGCTTTCATTTGTGCGACCTTTCTAGTAGAAGGTGAATAATGAGACTATTCAACAAACATCTGTTTGACTGCCACATCTTCTTTTACATCATTGTGGGATTCATTTAAAGCAGATTCGGGCTGTGTTGGCATCTCAGATTTGCAAATGACTCAATGTCTACAGTGCCCAAAATCTACAGGGATTTTCAGGATGATCCCAGTAGGATGGGCATGATGTCTTGGAAGTTTAATTTTCTTTTTTTAAAATATATACACTTGTGTATATTTAAGACATACAACATGAGGCTATAAGATCTATCTATCTAGAAATGATTATTATGGTGGGACAAATTAACACCAAGGAGTTTAAAAATGTGTTGGGTATTTGATTGACAGAAATGGATCAGTGATCACTGACATAAGCCATTTCTGGCTTATTCTCATGCTTGATTTACATTTGAGCAAATTTTTTACTTAATCAATATTACTTTCTTTTTAAAGAATTTACTGATTTATCTATCTGATAGAGTGTCATAGATGTGGAAGAGAGAGAGAGGGGAAAGAGAGAGAGAAAGATCTATCTTAACATTCATTGGGTTGCTCACCAAATGGGTGCAAAAGCCAGAAGCCAGGAACTTCTTCCTGGTTGCCCCGTGGGAAGCTGCAGACCAAGTACCAAGTACCAGGTACCAAAACCAAGTACCAAGCACACCAATTCTGCTACTTTCTAAGGCATATTAGCATTGAGCTGGCTTGGAAGCAGAGAAGCCTAGACTTGTAGTAGCACTCCAATGTGGGATGCCAGTGGTGTCACAAGCAGCAGTTTAATCTGTTGCGATGCAACATTGGATCCAATATGAATTTCTTACATGTTGTTTTCCTCAACTATCCTTTTTCAAGCATAGTGATGACATTGTGATTTGGTTATATTTAACATTGCCTTTAGAAGCATATTCATATGATTTAGCTCTTCATCTTCTATTTCTGAATAATATAAACATTTCTTTTCACCTGGTTTATTTTCTCTTATTTATGAAGTACAAAGGATAGGAGCTAGCTAAGCTTTGATTGCGAAACAAAACATGTAGAAACAGAAAGGATTGGTATCGGGAAAAATCAGACAGGGTGAGCAAACAGCTGTAACAAACATTCTCAAATCTGAGTGACTCAGATTGCTCAATCCGCAAGCCACATTAAGGCCCACGGAATCATTTGGTCTGGCCCTGCCAAAATGACCAAAGGCAGGACTCGAAATTTAATAAATCTACAGCAGGCTAATGTTTAAGTTACTGATTTTGTATGGCCTGCAAATGATATTATAAATATCCACATGACCCTTGGAAGAAACAAAGCTTCTCCACCCCCGTATGCTTCTTACTCAAGTTTAAGTAAAAGGAAGTCCTTTTTTGTCATCCTGGGAGCAGGTTCCTTCCATTCTGTGGCTCTAGCACCTTCTAGGTTTCTGGAGATCCCTGCATTGAAACAGTAGATGGAAAAAGAAGCAGAATCAGATCTTTTGGGGGAGTTTTTATGTACCAAGTCATTGATGACTTGCCACAGATGATGTGGTGTGATGATGGCCACAGATTAACTGTAAGGGAAGCTGAGAAATACAGTCTGTGTGACCATGAAGAAAAGAGAAAACTATTTTAGTGGACAACTGATAGCCAGTGTTACGTGAATTGACATGCCAGTTTCAACACTACAAAGCAAAACACAGGGACTCAAATAAAAATCCAAGCCTCCTGCAGACTCTTGTAGAAAACTGTGCAGGACATTTACTTATTGAACCACTTACACAGGGATGCAGTGGGGTTTCTTCCACAAAATGTTGGTTGCTGTGAATGCCAGAATCACAATTGATCACATTTTCACTTTTATACCCATTTGTCTTTGATTGGCAACCATTATTTGCTGAGTTCTTCAGCTCCTAAGGTTGAATGTGAAGATACCTATCCCTCAAGCCAAGATTCCCAGAAGGTCATCATATAATTAAAATGTTTACAAAATAGTCATCATGGTATATTCATAGTAATAAGTAAGGCTCTTCTTCCAGAGGCTGTAGAGCTAAGGGGAAAAATAGGGGTCATTCTCCTTTAAATAAAATGTGGCATATTTTTTACTAAAAATGATTTTTTGAAATAATAGGTAAGCTGTCCTTGTTATTCATAAACATCTTATTTATGCATCTTCACTGTTGTGATAAATTAGCTGGGTTTGTTTTATATTTCCCTACAGTTTACTTTAAATAATCCTTCACAGTCGTTCACCGCAAGACCACATAAGGTTCTTTTTTTAATACCTAGAATGCTGAAATAGCATTTTGAGCACAGACTGTAATGCATAACAAGTGTATTATTTCTTCTTGGGAATGCCATGCAAAAACTTGTTCCTCTCACATTGTCTGTTTTTAGCTTAATTCTTTAGAGCTGGATTTTAGGAGTGATGTTCTTTAAACTTACAACTAGGTACCACCTGAATGTTCCTTCCCTTACATTCCCCAACACCCACATTCTAGCATAACAATACTCTAAATTTCACTGCCACAAAATACCAACTACTTAAAGGAGATGATTAAATACAGCATTGCCCTCCCACTTTCCTACTATAAATACATTCTTAGCTCCTTCACCAAACTCATTGAATCACTAAATGCACATTCACTTATTCTACTCACCCACCCCCACTCAGTCTACAAGAACCAAGTATCAGTGACGGAGTATAACTTAATGTTAATTTCCAGTTCCAAAGCACCACCAGCCACCCTGAATCCACATATTCTACCATCACCATTGCTGTCACTACCCACACCTACAGAGCCCTATCAAATATGATAACGCCTGTTGAAGGAAAAGTGTTTAACTTATGTGAATTCACTTTAGCTGTGTCTTCTTGTGCTGCAGACCCAATGGATACCTAAGAGCACCAAATACATGAAAGTGTGTGTTCATTTGGTAATTATGTATTATGGAAGTTGTAGAAATTTTGTTAAATTATTCATTCAAAGGACCATGTTGAGTACCAACTCAATGAAGATGATAAAATAGCAACAACTAGATCCTGATTTCATGAAGTTCACAATCAAGTGAGAACTAATAGTTACATTCTGACTACAAATGTGGTATGGTAAAGGCTCTGAGCAGCAGGTGCAGGACTCTCCAGGACGACATAATATGATTTCACATCTCTTTGTCCCACATGACATTAAGCCTGCCTTTCTGGAGGGTTACACAAATCCTGGGTTGTATCTTATATTTAACACACATATTTATGTTCCTCCATTGTAGAAAGAAGTTCTTCTTCCTTTATAACGTTACCAGACACATGTGCATCACGTTGTATCATAGTTATTTGTTTATATATCTCCTTCCTTGTGTTAATTCTTGAGTATTATTCAATTTTATATCACTGGTCCTAATGCAATGATTAGAAAATAACACTTAGATGTGTGCTAATGTTTAGATACATCTATGTATCTTATGTATATTAAATATAGAAGTAGTTTATTTACAGCCGGCGCCGCGGCTCACTAGGCTAATCCTCCGCCTTGCGGCGCCAACACACCGGGTTCTAGTCCCGGTCAGGGCACCAATCCTGTCCCGGTTGCCCCTCTTCCAGGCCAGCTCTCTGCTGTGGCCAGGGAGTGCAGTGGAGGATGGCCCAAGCTTGGGCCCTGCACCCCATGGGAGACCAGGAGAAGCACCTGGCTCCTGCCATTGGATCAGCACGGTGCGCCGGCTGCAGTGCGCTACCGCGGCAGCCATTGGAGGGTGAACCAACGGCAAAAGGAAGACCTTTCTCTCTGTCTCTCTCTCACTGTCCACTCTGCCTGTAAAAAAAAAAAAAAAAAAGTAGTTTATTTATTAACACTTAAATATCTGTTTTTTTGAACTAAAAATCAAATTCTTCCAGGAAAAACACCTATCTATCCATCAATCATTTTTCTATGTATCTTTTTATCTATCTACACATATTCATGACTTTAAAAGTTTTGCATCAAAGAAAACTTATCTTTTAATTCCGTTTTCCACAAACTTTTTGAAGTTTCCTTGTATGTATCTTTATATACAAGTATGTCAATGTTTATAAGTTTCATGACAAGTACTGGGAAAGTCATCTGCCATATTGTGATGAAAGACCTGCATGATGAGCAACTGAGGCTTAATGGTCAACAGCTGGGAAAGACCTAGCTGCTAACAGCCATACTGAGTGAGCCACCACACAAGTGGTTCTACCATCCCCAGTTAAGTCTTCAAATGATTACAACCTTTCCAAAAACTCTTACCTGTAATCACATGAGAGGTAGAACCACCCAGCTAAGCTATAACCACCCAGCTAGGCTGTCTCCAAATCCTGACCCCATAGAAACTGTGAGATAACAAATGTTTGTAGTCGAAACTACTAAGGTTTCTTTTTAAAGATTTATTTATTTTATTTTAAAGGCAGAGTTACACACAGAGAGAGGGAGAGAGAGGTAGACATCTTCTATCCACTGGCTCACTCCCCAAATGGCCAAGACTGGGCCAGACTGAAGCCAGGAGCCAGGAGATTCTTCTGGGTCTCCTCCATGGGTGCAGGGGCCCAAGCGCTTGGACCATCTTCTGCTGTTTTCCCAGTGCATCAGCAAGGAGCTGGATCAGAAGTGAAGCAGCTGGGAACCAAACCAGTGCCCCTTATAGCTTGCCCGTGTTGCAGGTGGTGGCTCAACTTGCTACACCAGAGTTCTGGCCCATGAAACTATTAAGTTTTGAATGCAACACTAGATAGCTAACACAAATGAAGTGCTCTTTGTTCTCTCTGTGCTTTGAAGCCACCTCAGAATTTTTTCAACATCATGATCCAGACAGCCACTAACCAACCTAGGGAAGTTGGCAGGGGATGAAACCCATTTGATAGCCCATCATGAACAGAAGTCTAAGTCTGCTTTCCCAAGTTTATTACATAACTTGCTAACAGTTAGATTGTCTCATGACTGGGAACTTTTTTCCATGATCACCTTCCCACTAGAATGTTAGGAACTTGAGAATACATAAGCCTAGCAGAAAGTAGGTGAAGAAACAACACAACGTGGACTAACTGATATCAGAATTAATAAGGGCAAAGGACACAGTGTGGGTAGTCCGTCAGAACCGAAGACTACAGAGAGAGCAGTAATTCAAATCTTACTGTGATGTCTTGTACATCTTGTTGGGTGTTCTAACTACTCAGCTTTCTAAGAAATGACTAATTCATAATAACCACCACCCTCAGTCAGATTCTAAAGACCATCCAGCCTAGAATTCAAGCTCTAATTTTTTTAATGGGTTGTGAGAAGGTATAGCTGTGTATGAAAGTAGAATATGACACTATACTCAGAAACTTAAGATTGTTTCATAATTTCAGCCTCACTGCCTTTCAAGTCTTGCTGTATATCTTTTTTATGACTTTATGGAAATATTTGTGAGACCACTTGTTATTTCACCCTGTACTATACCTTAAATTAACATCTTTAAGCTAAAGTATTTTCTGAGGCAAGACTAGTTGGGAAGAAATATTAGATAGATTTTCATGTGGGGAATTCCTGGGTATATAAAGTGTAGAGTGTTCTTTTCTGGGATTTTTATGTTTTCTTCCAAAAGTCTCTTTCATTTTTATGGATGGTTTTCAAGCAAATTTGTTGAATTTCATGAGATTGAGGAAAGACGGCAAGCCAAATCTCTTATTATGATTTCTAAATTTCTACAAAGAGAATCAGTCTCCACAGGTTAAAGAAACCAGCAAAAATTCTATGAATTTAATAAGAAATCAAAACAATGAGTAAAAATTCTATGAATTTAATAAGAAATCAAAACAATGAGTTTCTGTATTCAATAATCTTTTGAATAGCAATTGAACATACACGGTTTTCATTCAATAAATATTTAATGATTGAATAAAACAGTAGAAACAGGGAAAGCAGGGGAGGCATTTAATAGATTGTCCTATGAAAACAATAGAGAGGGGGATAGGAGAAAGGGAAATGGTGTTGTTTGTGGTCGACTGTGAGTGTGTCTTCATTACAGGACTGGGTAGGAACCCTGATCAGATCTGCGAAAAAGACCGTTCTAGTTTAGTAAAAGGAGAAATGATCTTTATTCACACAATTTAGGCTGGAATAGGTGGGAAGAGCCTTTAAATTATGAATTTTGCAGCAACAAAACTTACTGAGGCAGTTTCTTAAAGCCCCAGAGAAATTATTATGGTTTTCATCTTCAGGTCGACATTGGCTTTGAATACCAGCCTTAGAGAGTTTGAAGTTTCCTCTCTGTTCTTTCATTCCTCCCTCTAGCCATCCAGTGTTGGAAACCTTTTCATTTCAGAGACCAATTGAGTGTGTTTGCCAGGGAGAAAGTTTTTCAGTAGACTCACTTCTCCTTTTTCTTTCTGATGCGGAAAGTTGGAGCCAGACCTCTGGCCAATAGGAGGGCACTGACGAATCCCTACACTGCCCAGCACATAAAATATTTATACTTAGGGAAAGGCAGACTAAGTCATCAGCAGAGTATTTTGCAGCATAGAAGCCAAACACCTCTCTAAAAGAGTGTAGCTTGTTCACAAAAGCTCCTCTTTACAGGTTGAGAAGTAAACGGCCTTTCCATCGTGGAGGATTGCTTCACGTTCTCTGGTGCATGCCATGGGCCTTCTTAAATCACAGTTTCCTTGATTGGGCAGAGGGTGGATTTTATTGTGCCATTATCAACAACATCAATCCTGGAGGGAGGGGGTAGATTGCAAATAGTAGGCAAGAGGTCCCTTCCTGGGGAATGAAGTCAAACACTCCCTGACCCACAAGTTGGCCTTGGGTGGGGGTTTTGAGCACAGCCTCTTGTTTCACCGCCTTGATATTATGTGGAATTGTGGGATGAGGAGCAGAGCTCTGATGCTGAAGACACTCAAAGGAAAGCAAAGGACAAGGAGAAAAGCGCAGTGAGTGTAGCACCGCTGACCCTAGACAATGCTTGACTGGTCCTCCTGGCCCAGCCGCATAGGCTTGGCCTCTCCATCAGCAGCAAGGGGGCAGGAAGGGCTTTCCTTTTAGTTGAAAGCAGAGGGTGAGCTGAGCAGACGGTTCAGAGGGTCATTAGAAAGCATCAAAGGAGGCAGCCTCATGATGGTAATAAGACGGCTGTGAGGAAATAAAGTGGGCATTGATCTGCACTATCGAGTGTGACATTTTAACCGAAGCTAAAAGCCAAGAGCAAATCTAGCCCTCTTATTCATCTGCCTGCCTGTTTTAGTAAATTGTCTTCTCCCTCCCCCCCTCCCCAAACCACTGGCCTCAGAGGTCACTTCATATTAGCTGGCTTGTTAATACTGAAGCAATCAATACTTAATCAACAAGTAATGGGATTTTGCAGTCATCCTGTATGATCTTTCAATAAAGCCCCGAATCCATCTCGGCCCATTCCAAGCCTGACGAAAGGTGTGGGCTGCATCAGACCCTGGATTTGATGGTCTGATGCTCTTGGGCTGATCTGCATCTTATTAAGACACCAGGCAGCCACTGTCCTTCACCCCTTTGTTTCCTGATCCCCACAGAGTGCAGCGTGGCAAAGATCCAGGCATCCAAGATTTTACATGCCTCAGTAAGAACATTCAGATTTCTTTATTGCATAGGGGTCAGGCCTTTTTGGTAGCGTTACACAATGAAAAAGTGAATAAATAAATGACTGGAGAATGAAGAGAAGCAGCAAACAGGAATGTAAGGGGGTGGGGATGAGTGCTTGAATATATCACATCAGGCTGGGGAGCTGGAATCCCCACATGTCCCAATTATTGAACACTGGGCTGCCAAGGCTCTTCACCAAGTGGGCTCAGTGAATGATGAGGGGAAGGGATGTAGGGCTTGGGATTGGCTCTGGGCATCCAAAGGGGCTTCCGAAGCAGACACCTGGATGCTGTTCTCTGGAGAAAGTGGTTTCGTTACGCAGGATTTGGTTTTTGGTACTCCTCCTGTCCCTGGATTAGGGGTTCTTAGTTTGCCTGCAATACTACAGCTGCCTTTTGTTGATGTTTATGGGGGCTCCTGGGGAAGGCATTGCTGTTGTCGCGGTGCGATTCCCCCAAAGCAGGTTTCCTCTGGTGAACTAGACTTCTGCTCCTCCCTGACCTTTCGACTTGTAGGTTTAGTAAGTAGATCATGGCAGTGCCTGATTCAGTGGTGCACATTCAGGTTAATAAAAGTTGGCAAGTGAAAAATAAAACTAGGATGCTAATTTTTTTATTTGACAAAGTTAAACAGTGAGAGAGAGAGACAGAGAGAAAGGTCTGCCTTCCATTGGTTCACCCCCAAAATGACCACCACAGCCGGAACTACACCGATCCGAAGCCAGGAGCCAGGTGCTTCCTCCTGGTCTCCCACGTGGGTGCAGGCGCCCAAGCAGTTGGGCCATCCTCCACTGCCTTCCCGGGCCACAGCAGAGAGCTGGACTGGAAGAGGAGCAACCGGGACTAGAACCCAGTGCCCATATGGAATGCTGGCACCGCAGGTGGAGGATGAACCAAGTGAGCCACAGTGCCAACCCCAGGATGCTAATTTATTAATACATCTTTTGGGAAAATAATCTGTTGGGCAGTTGGGGAAGCCAAAGTCTTACCAGTATGTCCTTTCCCATCAGAAAAGAAGCTGTGTTCTGAGGAAATTGACAATCACAGAATTAGATCAAGGGGAATTAGAGATGAGAACACCAGCTAATAGCATCCATATCATTTTTTAAAAAAAGATTTATTTATTCATTTATTTATTTGAAAGGCACAGTTACAGAGAAGCAGAGGCAGAGAGAGAGAGAGAGGTCTTCCGTCCACTGGTTCACTCCCCAGTTGGTGCGGCCAGAGCTATGCTGATCCAAAGCCAGGAGCCAGGAGCTTCTTCTGGGTCTCCCACGTGGGTGCAGGGGCCCAACCACTTAGGCCATTTTCCACTGCTTTCCCAGGCCATGGCAGAGAGCTGGATTGGAAGTGGAGGGCTGGGACACGAACTGGTGCCCATATGGGATGCTGGCACTGCAGGCAGTGGCTTTACCCACCATGCCCAATTCCAATATTCTTAACACACCTAACTGTAGTCTTGAGCTTGTTTAGTCTCTTCCAACTCTGCTTTTTCTCTTTTAGTATGCCTTGGCATTTTCATTTTATGCTGAAAGGTGGACTTGATGTTCTAAGGAGGAGCTCTGGTAATGTGCCTTTTGTAATGCAGTGGTAAAGGGTGTGTGTGGGGGTGGGTGGGGTGGAATATTCTATACTCCTGTGACTATGTCTCTGACTTTCAGAGGGCCTGTGTCTATGGACTGTGGACTTCACCAGTGTTTCTTGGTGTTTTCCCTCCTTTGTGGGACAGGACGACCAGAGGGAGACTGAGCTGGGAAATTTCCTTCCCCCAGCTCTGATAAAACAGGAACAAAGTAGGTCCTGATAATTTCTCCTGAGGGAAGTCTTGCTAAAAAGAACAGAATGTTCTGGCATGGTACAAAATGCTTCCCTGACAGAAGCAGTAGGGGGTTTTTCTTCAGTATTCACTGTGAGGACCAGGTAGAGCTTATGGAGTCAAACTCACAGATGTGTACAGGCTCCTCTGTGATTGGACAGCCTTGAATTGAGTTTTTTGTTCATTTTTACTTCCTTCCTTCCTCCTTTCTTCCTTCCTTCCTCCCTCCATCCCCTTTCTCTTTTCTTTCATTTATTTGAAAGATAGAGTTACGGAGAAACATAAAAACAGAGAGAGGAAGAGAGGTTTCCATCCGCTGGTTCATTCTCCAAACAGCCACAATGGCCGGAGCTGAGCTGATCCACTTGGGTGCAAGGGCCCAAGGAATTGGGTTATCTTCCACTGCTTTCTCAGGCGCACTAGCAAGGAGCTGGATTGGAAGTGGAGCACCCGGAACTCCAACAAGTGCCCATGTGGGATTCTGGCTCTGCAGGCTGGCCCTTTGTTTTTATTACCTTATTACAGATGACCTTTTTTTTTTTTTTTTTTTTTTTTTTTTTACTTCCATGGCCATATCCCATGTTAACATGAGATCCACCCTCTTCACAAATTTTAATGAGCCTCATACTGTATTTTTAGTTGTAGGCACAATGCTATACTACAGAAGTCTCTAACTTACTCATCTTTTTTGGTTGTTTTTTATGTTTGCCTTTTTTGAGATTGTTTTTATTATATAAAGGGAACATATTTCGCGTATTTCACATATATAGTTTTAAGAACATAAGGATACTTCCTACATTCTTTCCCTTGTTCCCATCATCTTGCAAACTGAAACTTTATGCCCTTTAAACAGCAATTTCCTCTTTTCCCTTCCTCCACAGTTTCTGGTAACCACTGTTTTTGTTTCCATTAGTTTATCTTAGATATATCATATAAGTAGAATAATGCAGTATTTGTCCCCTGGGAATTTTAGCTCTCAGAGTTACCCACCCTGACCCTCAAATAGTTTGTCAATAACTATTCAGATTTCACCACCCCAGTACTGTTTCCCCTACAGAGACTTCTTGTGGGTTTCTGCTCCGGTAAGTTGTGATTCTCTGCATTGACTTTGTCTTTTCCTCTTTGAGGGCCATGGTTTGCCTTGTGACCCCTTTTCTCTGATGGACCTAAGAAGAGTTCTTGATTTTTCAGCGTTTTCAGCTTTTTACTTATTGTTAGGAGTGATGACAACTTGAATATCTTATTTGCTGGACTGGAAAGTTGAAGTCCAATAATATCACTTTTAGTTCTTTAGTTGTAGAATCAATATAAACCTAGCAACTGACTTGTTTATCCCTTGATTTTACAGATGAGAATACTAAAATTATGCAAAATCATACATGCATTTGAGGCAGAGTCTTAATTATAACTCAGATATCTTGGATCTGGTACAGTAGCTTTACAGACTGACTGGAACTGGTGGCAATGGGAGGAGAAATGTATTCATTATTTCTCATTCAAGCTTGAGCACTGGTATTTCAAATTGAGCTCCATTCTACACTGAACTGGAAATTTGCAGAAAGTGAGCATGGAATAAGAGATTGGACAGCTTGTTCTATCTGTGAAGGTTACCTATTTAGATGAAAAGAAACAGTATGGCTTATATTGACTTTCCTTTATCCATTTTTTATAAAGGCAACAAAACAGTTGGAATTTTTTTTTCCATTTTTCACTCATTAAGTTAATAGAGTTCTCTTTTCCTTGCTCCTTTTGTGCTCCCCTGCTCATAGAGCATCAGTACTGAAGAAAATATGTTCTTTACTTAGTGTTCCAAGTATTTTGGTAGATAAGTTGCTATTCAGGTTGAGGCAAGTAAATCCAAGAAACTTTGAAAAGTTGAAAGTCAGGAAATAGCCAAGGAATGATTGCATAGAAAGACAACTCAAAAGGCAGCACTAACAATACACTAGATATCATGGAGCCACAAAGTTTAGATCGCTTCTCCTCAACACCAATATCAACAACTTTCTTCTCTTCTGTCTCACTACCCAGCACTGTGATGCCCTTCCAATCCCTGATCATTTTTCAATCCACCTCTCTTTCATTTGCCTGTTAGTAAACTGACTCTTCTTTCAGACTCAAACCTACCTCTCACTTCTTGTTGACCGCAGAGAAATCCAAAGGCTGACATGTGACCTTAACATTACCTGTCTTCTCCAACCTCTCGCTATGTTCAAGACAGAGTTCCAGATGCCACTGACCACTAGAGCTCTCACAAAGAAGAGTGTGGCTTTCACTTAGTCTGCAAAATCACCCAGTTACCCTTCACATAAATCATACCTTCTCTTCTCCTCTCTGAAGGAAGTTCATGAGCAGCAATGTGCAGGCTCTTCCAGTCACCATTTTAAGCAGAATACTGGAGAAAAACAAAGGCAAGTGCTAAGAGCCCTTGGATTATGAGGAAGGGGCATTCAAAAACCAATTGCAAATGCATTTAGCTTGATTTATGTTAGGTTCTAATCTAGAAGACAGCAATGAATTCTCTGGCTTTTCAATGGCTTGCAAAAGAAGTGATTTTGTAGCTTCCCATAGACACCAGTTCTAATGCCAAGGGAAATATAACAAGCTTAACATGACTAGAAGGAAAAGAAGCAATCTTCATGCTAGATATTTTCCATTCCACCCTTCACCCCCATCTGGATCTACTTTCCACACCTCTCTACAAAGCTGGTAAGTGGACTTCTTCTGTGTACTCTTTACCCCTCTGATTTATTCTATTGTTTCTCAGTACCTAGGGTGATGGATGTGTTCCAGGATGCCTGTGAATAGCAAAATCTGTGGATGTTCAAGTCCCTTATACAAAATAACATAGTACTTGCATATAACATATACCTATCATCCTGTAGACATTAAATCATCTCTAGATTACTTATTTCTCATGCAATGTAAATGCTATGTACATAGATACAATGTATTGTTTAGGGAATAATGACAAGGGAAAATTCTACATGTTCACCTCAGGTGGACAGTTTTCCTAAATATTTTCCATCCAAAGATGGTTGAATTCATGGATGTGGGAATCATGAACATGGAGGGACAACTGTAACTGCTTTTGATTTAGGTGAGCCATGAGTAGGGTGGGCATTTATTTCTTCAACAATGAATCCCTTTTCTGTTACTATAGGGAGTTTCTTGAGGATGAATAACTTATAAAGAAAAAAGGTTTATTTTGGCTCCTGGTTCTTAAGATTCATGGCCAAGGGCCCACATCTGGTAATAGCCTTCTTGCTGGGAGAAGCCCTATGCTGTGTAGGGTATGATATGGCAAGAAGCAGAGAGCACATGTATGTGTCTACTCCTTTGTCTCTCTCTGTTCCTTCTAGTCACCAGTATTTAATCATTGGGGCTGTATCCTGATGATTTGATGTCATCCTAATCACCTCCTAAAACCTCATAAAGGGAATTAAATTTCAATGCATGAACTCTGGGGACATACTCAATCCATGTCCAAATCATAGCAAGCTCCCTTTTTGCAAGGTTCCTTTGGGTTGACTGTTTCTTGACTGAAGACCCAAACTCCTGTTAGACAGCTCTCTCCCTCAAGTCTAGTAGCCTTTCCAGATTTTGCAATCATTTTTTCACTTTGCCCATTTAGACGTGGGAGTGGTAATAACTCTCAATCACTGCCAGTCCCAAAGTACTATATAGACCCTTAGTTTTCCGATAGCCCTGTCCTTTGAATTTTCTGCTATATTATTAAGCTTTTAAACATTATTCTACTTGACTGTGGTAGCACTGATACTATGAATAATAATAAAACACTGAGGAGGCAGAAATGTCTGTCTGAAGACTCTAGATCAAAGTAAATTCAAAATTTGGAGGGCTTTTTCAGAGAAAAAAGCCTTATACTGTATTGTAGATTACCTTCTAACTTGAGTGAAGTCTCTGAAGTGAGCTATGAGTAGAATATGTGTTTATATTTTGGAAGGGGATGGTGGTAAACTCAGAAATTAGGATGAGCATCACATGTGAAAATAAATGATGCTGTGAATGGCATACATCTCTAGTGATTATGATAAAGCCCCAACTCTTAATTTGGATAAATTGCTAACAACCCAACTTAGCACACCCATTTGCGGTAATCATTATTTTGCTGACTTGGCTCTATGTCTGGCTTGCATTTCAATAGTGAATGCAAAGCCTATAAGCATTTAAGGGCTTTCTTGCTACACATCTCCCCATTCATAGGGAACCAAAACACAGACTCAGAATGTCCCAATGCTGGCCTATATTTTTAATTGAGCACTAGGGACTTTCAAAGTATGATTTAACTCTTAAATGTTGTCAAGTATCTTTTGAATCCATTGCAGAAGCTGATTATACAATTCAAAGGAGTTTGTTTCAAAATTAAACCATTAACCAACTGCCTTCTTGATACAGTGGATCATACTTGTATGGAACACTTAACCCAAGCACAGACTCCCTGCTTGCTTTGGTACCATGTGCACAGGCAAGGACAGGAAGGGGTGTGGGGATCCATTGGGTATACCATCACCACCTATATGTGTTTCTGAAAATCAGCCAAACTATCAAGCTGCAATATTATGATTGCTTTTCCCATGGGCTGCTCTTGTGAGTTAGGATGTTCCAAATGGAAATTTAGGAAAAAAGCTGTGGTCTGGGAATTCTAGTCCTCGGTCTGTCGCTAACCAGCTTGGGTGTATTTGAACAGGTCACTGAACCTCTCTGAACTTTTGTTTTCTTATCCATAAATCAGACCATTTGCTAATGTTATTTTCTGCACTAAAGCAGTCTTGTTGGGCCTCTCCAAATTCTTGAGGCCTCCATTTCTCCACAGTGGTATTACTCCACTATCTCTGGAATAATATGTATCTGGAGTTTACCAGGATGTACATGTCCATGTGTGGGTGGTTCAGGGTAGTTGGAAGAGAGAGCTGTGCATTCTGGGGATAGATACTCAGTCCCCAAAACACAGAGATGCCCACCTCTGCTCTCTAGAAACTAAATTCATCTACTGGCTTAATATCAGCTTGACCTTCCAAGCCTGTGTCTGTATTCCAGGCCAACTTTGATTTCATTTTCAGCTGAGTTGTCTATTTTTCTTTGATATAATAGTTTATAAGCCAAACTTGAAGGGATTCTGAAATTGGTCTGGGCAGTGTTGTTTTAGCAGGGGCCTTGAACTGCAGTGGGAGAAGGCCAATCATACACTCTGCATGTATTTCACCAAGGATGACAGTCCGTAGCTAAAGCCTCAGAGCCTGCATTGCAAAGACACCTTTGACTGGGAGCAGCTCAGATGGGGAGAAGGGCAAGGAAAGGGAAATAAACATCTGGCAGGGCCAAGAGCCTCACGAGTTTTGTCCCATACCAAGCATGTCCTAATGAAATATTTCATGCTTTCCCCAGTCAGACGCCACCTATCAGCTGCTCTCTTCAGCAGACATGAATTCACTTTTATGGGAGGAGGCAGGAACAGGAGGTTAATCAGCTTCATGAAAAGTTTGTTTTCCACTGCTTGTCTAATCCACCTGTCCCTTTCCCCTTTCTCCCTTCCTCTGCACACTCTTCTCTCTCTCTTCCCTTCACTGCCCTACTCCATCCCTGTCCAGTATGGGAGATGCAGATTGTACTCATTAGGCACCAGGCCGAAAACACTTTCGCTTTCTCCAAAAGGGAGAAGGTGGCTGTAAACTGATTTTGCTGTTGTGAGATCTTTACCCCTGGCAGTGAGCCATGCTTTGTTGGAAACTTCAGCATTTCTTCTGCTGAGATCTTGGCTATGCTGTCAGGTGAACAGACTTCTAGCCTGCTGTATCCTTTGGTGGGTTGCTCCATATTGGGTACTCTTTCTTTAAAACTTATAAAGGCTTTTTTTGCCCATAACTTTTATTTTGTCTCATATTAATATTGCCACCATCTTCTTTTTGGTTTGGATTTATACTGTATGTCTTTTTTTTTTTTTCCATTTGGCCTTTATCTTTAACCTTATAATGTGTATTTGTTTAGGGCATTTGTTTCTTTCTTTATTTTTTAAAATATTTGTTTATTTATTTGAAAGCCAGAGTTACACAGAGAGAAGGAGAGTAATAGAAAGAGGTCTTTCAACCACTGGTTCACTCCCCAGCTGGCCACAACGGCCAGAGCTGCACTGATCCAAAGCCAGGAGCCAAGAGCCAGGCGCCATCTTCTACAGCTTTCCCAGCCCATAGCAGAGAACTGGGTTGGGGGAACAGCCAGGACTCGAACCGGGGCCCATATGGCATGCCAGCATTGCAGGCCACAGCACAAGCCCCACACCATGGTGCTTTATGATGTATCCAAGATCCTAGCACGTGCTCCTCCACTTCCTAGATTGTCGTTGGCCTAAATGTATTGGAAAAACAGACATATGCTGTTCATTCTATATTTTTAATATTCATGTTTTACCATTTATTCTCTCAAAATAACTCTATTTTTTGTGAAAAAATTAACAATTTTTTACTACTTTTCCATACTTGGGAATGGTCCTGCCAATAGAGGGATGGGCTACCAAACGCATAGTAAAATGGAGACATTTCATCGTGGAAAATTCATTTTACTTTTTGTCTCATATTAATAGCTCTCACAAAAATGAACTTGATGCTTCCACATTTATACCCCCTATAGATTTCTCCCCTCAAAAAAGAAAAAAAACAAAGAGAGAGAAAGAGAGGAAAGAGGAGGAGAAGGAGGTCGAGGAGGAAGAGAGGAAGGAAAGAAGAAAAAAGAACAGACTCTTCTTTGGGTCATATGCAACTGTCTATCAAGATTCAGTTTGCATTTTTTGGAAAGTAACATTAATAACACCATATATATCTTTATGGCTGTGGGTTAAGAACAGATACATATTGTCAACTTCTCAAAGACAAATGTAGACTCTTTCAAAGTGGCAACCCAGGCCTATGTACATTTATACCCTGCACAACACAGTACTCCATACATAGTAGGCAGTGCTTTCTGGCCAACTTGTTTGATGTGTTACTATTAGCAATATGTCATTAAGTGGAAGAGCTAATATTTGCTCTTAGCACGTCTACATCATTTATTTCAGTTTTAGCAGCATCAAGGGTCATGCTTTTTAACCTCTGGTTATGCCTAAGGTAGACTATAAATAGAAAAGCTTCAGGCCCTGAAAATACATTATCAACTAGTATATTTTATCTGAAAGGCCAAACCACTCTGTGCATAGAAAGAAATTGCATTTTGTAGGCTACCCCATTGCAATGTGCAAGACAAAACAATCAAAGTTTTATTTAAGAAACAGTTCATTTTATATACTAAATTTAGGGAACACACGTTTCACAAAACAAGTCTTTGCAACCCATCATAAAATAGTAAGGGTCAAATTTCTTTGGAAAACTGAGTATGATGTAGAAGGAAAAGAGTATCATATAGGAGAAGCACAAATGTATGGAAGGCCCTTAGGTTAGATTGCTGGTAGTTTTTCCCCAGTGAGAACTCTCCTTTACTTTCAGTTAAAAATTCAGATTTGACTCCATTTCTTCATTATGTCTGAGCCAGCTTCTACTGGCTGATCCTCTTACAAATGGCACCCATAAACAATGAACAAAACATAAAAGACAATTGGAGATTAACTGAAGCAAGTGGATTTAGGAGGGAATTGACAGAGAAAAATAGAAGACCCAGCTGGTTTCCTATTTTGTATGTCCTTCACACTAAAACCAAGCCACAGTTGGCACTGAGAAAATCAGTGACAACTCTGATAGAAAACCTCTAACCTGGGGTGGGTTTGGCATAGCAGTTAGGGCACCACTTGGGACTCTTGCATCCATTACTGCAGTGCTTGGGTATGAGTTTTGGCCCTGCTCCTGATTCTACCTTCCTGCAATTGTGCACCCTGGGAGGCAGCAGATGATGCTAGAGCACTTGAGTCCCTGCCATCCATATGAGAGACCCTGTAGAGTTCCCTGCTCCTGTCTTTGGATCTAGCCCAATCCTGCTTTTGCAAGCATTCGGGGAGTGAACCAGCAGATGGGAGATTCCCCCTCTCTCTCTTTCTCTCTCTGTCATTCTCTCTGCCTTTCAAATAGGTAAATAGATAAGAAAAATCCTATAGACTTCCTGATGCAAATGAACACAGACATCTGCTTGAGGAAGATGCAGCACTAGAATGGAGGGGTTCATCACAGAAAGGAAAGGAACAAGGAGAAGGAAATCAAATGCCAAAAATCTGTAGCTTTTACTCTGAACCATACATGGACAGCACTGATTCCATCTAAAAATAAAAGCACTGAATTGGCATTTGACCTGCTGCCCAAGAGGCAGAGTTTTTAGTTTTAGTCTGACCAACTTAATTGCCTTCTAAAACAAACAAACAAAAATGATCTCTCTGGAGAAATATAACAGAATCCAATGTCTTCATAAAATATATTTATAATGTTCAAAAATATACTTCAAAATTACTTAGCATACAAAAAAACTGTTACTCATTCTTAAGAGAACTGGCCATCAATGGATCAACACTAGCTGAAGCATGGGATACTGGAATCAACAAACTTTTGTAATTATTTACAATGACATAGAAGAAAATATGCTATGATTACCAGAAAGACAAATGGCTCAGCAGAGATATAAAAACTTAAAAGGTACCAATGGGAAATTCTAGAACAAAAACTGTAATATATAGCATAAAAGTTTAACTGCATGGGCTTAACAGAATGGAGATGATGGAAGAGAGTAAACTTGTAGATAGGACCACAGAAATCCTTCAGTCTGAAGAACAGAAAGAGTAAAACATTTAAAAAATAAGCTTATTCTCAGAGACATGTAATGTAATATCAGAAGGTCAAATATGCATGTAATAAGTTTCTCAAATGAAAAAGAATGAGCTAAAAGAATTTAAAAAAAATAATGGCTGAAAATTTCCAAGGTTGGGCAAAAGACATAAATTACAGAATCAAGAAACTTAGAAAACCCCGAGCAGGATAAATATGAAGAAATATGTGCATAGGATGACATAGTAAGATCACTGAAAAGAAATGGAGAAGAGTCCAGATTTTCATCATCACTCGAAATGAAAACTACAGGTCCTGTTCTTCTATGAGTAGGTGTGACCTGTCATTAAATGTTAACCAGTTATAAATAAGGGAAAATAAGTTATACAATTCTGAACCATCTCCTTACAGGGGGAAGGCGTGTACCTTCTTCCCCTTTCTGCCATCATGCTGACTAGAGTGTGCTGTGGAGGAAAGTTGTTTTGGACTGTGAACCAGAGCATCACCTTGGAGATGGCATAGTGACAATGGTGATGGAACCTGGGACTTCTGATGCACAGAGTACTACTTCGACTCTGAATGACTTTTGTCTTAGTATGTTTTGTGCTGATAGAATCAAATCCCAGGGAATAGCAGGAGTGAGGAGAGGGGAGGGCAGGGGAGGGGAGGGGAGGAGAAGAGAGGAGAGGAGAGGAGAGCAGACTGGGCAGTTTATAAAGGACAAAAACATACTTCTCTGAGTTCTGGAGGCTAGAAGTCTAAAACCAAGGCGTTGGCAAGTTAGGGCCTGGTATCCACTTCCAGGAACATTGCATCCTCTCAAAGAGTGGATTTAATACATCTGCACAGAACACATCTTGTACCAGTTTCAGGACACACAGGGCAAAAAGCAAAACATGAATAAATCAGAAGTCTGGTAAAGAGGTAATTAGATTTTTTAAAAATTGTCTACTTTAATAAGGTAAGAGGTTATTAGTGGGATCAGAGTGCTATTCTCTTTAGTATTTTCCCCAAGCTTGACATAAGTAATGCTTTGTTAAATGGCTCAGAGGAGGTTTCAATCAATCATCTTTAAAAAACAAAGGAAGTCATAAATACAATTAAAGGAGCCTATTGATAGTTCTCATTTTCGTCCCATCCTGGTTTTGTTAGAAATTAAAGACAGTGCCCATTCACTGTTTTTCACCTGTTCTCAACCAACTTCTCCCCAAGGCCTTGGCTTGCCATGAGACTCTCTTAGGCTTCTATTGCTTTTGACATGTGAGACTCTATTACATCAGGATGTTGGAGTCATGGCTTGGTTTTCTACTTTGTGTTGGAATAGAACTGCCATTTCCCACAGGGATATGGATTATCATAAATTCTTTCACATGTTTCACTGGACTGAACCCCTCCCTCTTAAGATTTTCAACCCCTGTCACCAACGGGCCATGGATGAAATAGTTGCTATTTGATGGTGCTACCCTATAAAGAGGAGCAGGTACTTCTTGCATAAATTTTCAGTACAGATTATGGAGTATCTAAGAGCCAAATTTTTCCTCTAAATACCAAAATGCTCCCTTTCATTCTTACATAAATATATGCATATGAAAATACATATCACATCATATGTATGTAAATTATATAAATACTACAAAATCAATATGTATATATATGAGTACTTCAAAAACAGTGGAAAATGGAATAAAAAATAAATTTTTTGAAATCCATGTATATGAAAAGCCTTCAAAAAGTTCATGAAAAATGTGTATCTTGAAGAAATTATACATGTAGATATTTATGCCAAATTGTTTAGGGAAGAAAACTACTCATTTAAATCAGGGCCTTAAAGGAAAACACTTCATTAGGCTACTTCAGGGGGCTGACTATCTGTTAATGAGTGTTTCCTCTGATTTGTAATTCTTATCAGTTGCCTGAATTAAGGATGGCCGGCCAGCTCTCACATGGCTCTCACACTGCTTCTCTGTCAGCGGCTTTTGATGCTCCAAGGATCAATATCTTAGAACTAAACATGCAGCTGCTTTGGTGTCAGGATTCTCCCACTGGATGGTACAGCCCAGCTAATGCCTCCTGTGAATATGAGTGTGAGGAAGCAAGCTTTCTCTCTTAGTTCGCTTAGCATTTGCTTCCAATTGAACCTAAACCTACAAACAGGAGAATGGCAGCAGCCCGCTTTCCACCATTGCCTCTACTTGTAAAAGGACCAGACTGGGAGGATTTGGCATTCATCTCCTGAGGCATCGCATCTCCAGCACCCAGCTTCTGTGCCCTCCTTGGTCTCAGAGCCCTGTGTGACCAAGCTACATGCTCATCATGTCTGGTTTATTGCCATTTGCATTCCAGCCTGGAAAGTCAGACTAATGCACTGTGATAGCCTCTTTCTTTGCTACAGTCAGGTTTAGCTAAGAGTTTAGTGGCACTAACTTATGGGTTGAACCAAGTATTCCAGCTGGAAGAATAAGATGGCTTGTATGATGGAATACCTTGGCCACAGTCTTGATCAGAAGGTTTCTGAGGGTCATTATCATATATGTAGAATAGTTAGGAAGGACTGATATATATCTCATGGAACTTGTGTGACATTTTCAATTTCTTTGCTCTGAATTTATCTCTTCAACTATTTATTATTTCAGTAGAAAACACTTTGAGTTTTTACTATGTGTTCAAGGGGCTGGGTATAAATGCATTTAGTGTTTTCCTTAAATTAAAGGTATGAAATACCTATGGAATAAAGATGATTAACAACACTTGAGAATTTAAAAGCTAAATTTCAAATAAGAGATGGAGAGAATGAATCCTATTAGAATTGGGAAGAATTGTTTTCAGTTCTGACGGTCATGGTTAGAGGAGGCTAAGTGGTTTTAACTCGTGTCTTAAATGAGCAATAGGAGCTCAAAAGTCAAAGGAAATTACAGAGGTGTTTTGTTAAAGACAGAGAGAACAGACTTTCATTGGTTGAGTTGTGCCCCAGGCCCACCCAATTTGTAGGTTGAAGTCCTAAGCCCTGGTGTTTGTGAATGTGACCATATCTGGAAATGGAGCCATTACAGAAATAATTGGCTAAGATGAGATCATTCTAAAGCAAGGTGGATCCCTAATCCCATGTGACCAATGTCCTTGTAAAAAAGAGGAAACTTGGGCTCAGGCACACAGGGAGAATGCTGTGTGAATAGCAGAGTTGTGCAGCTAGGAGCCGAGGACCTTGTGGAAGCCAGGAGGTAGCCCTGGGACACATTCTTTGACAATGCTTACTGAGAAACAGAAATACCTTGGTCTCAAATTGCTAGACACAGTACCCTGAACCAAGATACTTCCACTGGCTAAGCCACTCAGTTTAGGCACTTTGTTATGGCAACCCTGGGTAATTTACACAATGGCCAAAAAACCGAGGCAAAATTCAGGGAAGAGCCTGAGAAGTGCTAAATCCTAGCTATTGGCAGAAACTATACTTTTTGGGTGCTTATCAGTTTTTAAAAATTCTTTAAAAAGATGTATTTATTTGAAAGCCAAGGCATCAGAAAGGGAGGAAAAGAGAAAGATAAAGGGAGAAAGAGAGAAGATATAAGGAAAGAGAGGAAGGGAGGGAGGGAGGGAGGGAGGAGTGAGGGAACAAGCAAATGGAGGACTCTCTCTCCTCTCTCTCTCTCTCTCTCTCTAACTCTGCCTTTCAAGTAGATAAGTAAATCTTTGAAAAAATAACTGAAAGAAAGAAAAAGGAAGGAAGGAAGAAATAAAAGGAAAAAGAGAGAGATATAGAGATTTTCCAATTGGTTCACTCCACATATGGGCCAGCCTAAAGTCAGGAGCTAGCACTCCACCTGGTGACAGGAGCCTGAGCACTTGGGCCATCAGCTGCTGCTTTCCCAGGTACATTAGCAGGAAGCTGGATCAGAAGCAAAGCAGCCAGTCAGAGCCATGGCTCACTAGGCTAATCCTCCGCCTGCGGCGCTGTCACACGGGGTTCTAGTCCCAGTCGGGGCGCCGGATTCTGTCCCGGTTGCCCCTCTTCCAGGCCAGCTCTCTGCTGTGGCCAGGGAGTGCAGTGGAGGATGGCCCAAGTGCTTGGGCCCTGCACCCACATGGGAGACCAGGATAAGCACCTGGCCCCTTGCTTCGGATCAGCGCGGTGCACCGGCCACAGCGGCCATTGTGGGGTGAACTAACAGCAAAGGAAGACCTTTCTCTCTCTCACTGTCCACTCTGCCTGTTAAAAAAAAAAAAGAAAAAGAAAAAGAAGCAAAGCAGCCAAGACTTGGACTTGTACTCCAATATGGCATGCCAGCGTTGTAAGTGGTGGCTTAACTCATGGTGCCATCACACTGGCCCCAGCTTTGTAAACTTTTAAAAAGTTCAATTCTCATGATCACTCTACAGTTAAACTTTTTTTTCTTTTTTGGACAGGCAGAGTGCACAGTGAGAGAGACAGAGAGAAAGGTCTTCCTTTTGTCATTGGTTCACTCTCCAATGGCCGCACCGGCTGGCGCATCGCGCTGATCTGAAGCCAGGAGCCATGGTGCTTCTCCTGGTCTCCCATGCGGGTGCAGGGCCCAAGGACTTGGGCCATCCTCCACTGCACATCCGGGCCATAGCAGAGAGCTGGCCTGGAAGAGGGGCAACCGGGACAGAATCTGGCGCCCTGACCGGGACTAGAACCCGGTGTGCCGGTGCCGCAGGAGGAGGATTAGCCTAGTGAGCCGCAGTGCCGGCTACAGTTAAACTCTTTATCATCCCCATTTTATGGGTAAGAAATAGAGATTGTGAGAAATAAGGAAATTGCCAGTGGTCTCCTATTCAAGAAAGTACAGAGAAATTGGTATGAGAGATACTAAGCTGCGAGATAACAGCTGAGGAACTGAAGGGCTGGAGCATGGGGCGTTTTCAGTCTCACTGATACATTTTTCTGTGCCAAACACAACATCTTGACTAACAAAACTGCAGAGCTGAGGAATAGTGGAACCATGCTTAATTTCTTTTCTTTTTTTTTTTTTTTTTAAGTTTTTTAGCAAGCAGAGTGGACAGTGAGAGAGAGAGACAGAGAGAAAGGTCTTCCTTTGCCGTTGGTTCACCCCACAATGACTGCTCCGGCTGGCGCGCTGCGGCTGGCGCACCGCGCTGATCTGAAGCCAGGAGCCAGGTGCTTCTCCTGGTCTCCCATGCGGGTGCAGGGCCCAAGGACTTGGGCCATCCTCCACCGCACTCCCTGGCCACAGCAGAGAGCTGGCCTGGAAGAGGGGCAACCGGGACAGAATCTGGCGCCCCGACCGGGACTAGAACCCCGGTGTGCTGGCGCCGCAGGCGGAGGATTAGCCTATTGAGCCGCGGCGCCGGCCACCATGCTTAATTTCTATAAGTGACCATCAGAATGGTCCCAAAGGCTTCTCATTTTAGCAGTAGGGAATTAATGTTTTAAAGAGGAGATAAAAACAACTGTTCAAGGCAAGACAGCCCGTGTGGAGCTATCATCAGGGAACAAGGCCTGCGGCTCTCAGTCCAGTATCTCTTCACTCTATTGCCTGCCTGTGTAAATGATACTGACCACGGAGTCCTCTGGGTCATGTGCACCACCTCCCCTCCTTTCCTTTTAAGGAGAAATCAAGAGAGTTCCCCCAGCTGGCATCCACCGAGGTCCAAGGAGGGTTTTCTGATCAGTGGTGTCCTGCCCTGGGTTATATACCTACCCTGTGTGTAGACACAGAAAAATGATCCCCTTCTGAACTGACACATCACTCTCTCACCAGGCATTCAAAGTGCTCCTGGTAGGGACTTCATGGTAAATATTTACATTGAACTTCCAAGGGGCCCCAAACATCAGCTGTGCAGAGGAGCTGAATGGTGACTTTGGACATTTGGAATCTGGAAACAGTGAGAAATAGAAAGGCGGCCTTGCATGCTGTCAGAGTTTCTGGTCTGCCAAGGGAAAATGTACTTTAAACAGCCACGAGATTGACCTCTAAGAGCCTTAAAAGGCCTCACATACTCAAAGGTGCATTACCAGGCCTTACACTAATTCATCTCGATAGCTAAAGTGCCCTATGCAAACCACAGGAGATCTGAATCCCCTGGGCATCCGGCATTAATTGCTTCAAGTTTAGCATAGGGAACCCTAAGTGAATGTAGAGGAAAGGAAAGATTTGCATATTGTTTGTAATACAGTCCAGAAACGCTTCCAGATGTCCCAGCTTCTCCCCAAAGCTTGTCCAAGGTTAGGACTCAGCACAGACCAATCTCAAGAAGTTCCACCCAGCCGCTTTCTCCTGCTGCGAATCAGACCTTGCAGGTTGCAACAGGAGGAACACTCAAGACAAATTTTTATTCTGAGCAGGCTGGACATGATTTATTAATTCACATTTGAAATAACAATTGCAGTTTGGAGGGATCAGTTGAAAGCCTTAATTACATTAGAAAATATGCCTTGCTTGATCTGCCCCTATCCAGGGTACAGAACACGTAATTATCATAATTTTCAAATTTTATTATTATTATTATTTGAAAAAAAAAAAACTTGATGGAGAGCAGACGCTGTCGACTTAGCTACTTCAAAGCAGTGGCCAAGTCACATTGAACTTTGAGTAGACAGTTTCCCCAACTTGCTTGTTAAGGCCCCTTAAGTGGGAAGACATCCACAGACTGTTTCAGCCTCAGCTTCTATTTGTCCACCAGAAGCAGCTTCCCAGTCCCTCTCTGCTCCTTTGTGTCGAGAGAGAAATGCTCAGGTGTGCTGTTACCAGAGTGATTAGGCTAGCTGGGAACTCTCCTTGGACAGGAGGTTGGAAAGCCTTTGGGATCATGCCCTCTCATCCTTGTTAAATGACTGTGTGTGTGTGAGTGTGTGTGTGTGCCTGTGTGTGGCCGCTGCATGCGCACCTGCCTAGAGGGAAGAGGTTTGTCTTCATTTTTTAAAGGCCCAGAGTATTTTTAAAGAGAAAGCAAAACATTTCTGGAAATAACCCTGGTGCCTGTGTTGAACAGCTTGAGTGTAGGCAGACGTCTACACTGTTGTTATTGGCTTTGTTATCAACTTCCCGTGGCTGTAGAGAATTTTCGTCTCTGGGTTTTCTGACCCTCCCTCTGCTTCTTTGGGTGGCTGTGATGTGTGTCAGACTAATGGGTCCAGTTCTTGCGTCAGTCCTAAAGTGGTGAGCCACAGTGGGCTCCTGCCCCAGGTTCCACCTGACCTCCTATTCCAAGTTGCTTTGATCCTTAGATATTAATGAAATGTGGGGGATAAGTTCAAAAGTTTTGAATTATTTGAACTGTTCCTTCAAGACAATCCACTTAGAAATACAATAAAAATAAAAAAAAAATAAAGGATTAAGGCAGAGTGGCCCAAATTTAGCTTGAAGATAAATAGATCATCATTCTGTGTGCTCTGCTATCCAGAAAGGTGTCTACTGGTTATCCGAATAGGGAGCAGCACAGTTGAAGGCATGGAATCTTTGAATCAGAATATCTGGAGTCTCGTCCTGGTTTGGTCATTAACAAATGCCAAAACCTGCGGGGAGGTCTCACATACATACATGTCATAGCTCACATACATTCCTCACTGATAAAATTGGGGTTACAACACTGGGTTCTCTTGTATAGTTTCTCTGAGAGTCCTATAATTGTTGTCATTGTTGAAAATCATTGAAGTGCTTTCCAAATGCAAGATTGTGTTATCAGAGCTGACTCAGATCCTTGAACACAGTAGGAGCTAAGTAAACATTTCTTGAAGTGAGTAAATTTCCTATTTTCTATTTTACAATAAGAAATACTGTGGATGGTTTGCTGTATTCAGAAATGAACCAAAGCCAGCCTATGCATTCCCTGAATGCCTGGGCCCATGTTCTCTCAGTTAGGAGAAGTCAAAAAGCAAACATATACATTGAGGGTTCCACTCTGTCAAAGAAAGACAGCATTTTATTCTCACCCAAGGACTTAGAGAACACTTGTATCTATGGAGCCAATGGCAACAGTTTAGAGTAACATAAGGCTAAAAAGGAAGGCATTTTACAGAAATGAATGTTTAGTTTTCTCTTCCAACTCCATTGTCAGAAAAAGGTGCCAATCCTAAAAGCTTCAGTGACTTGCCATAGTTGTTCATGTTTGATGCCCAGTGAAGAAAAGTCTGAGACTTCCTACCGGGTCCTGTCATCCTTGTGGTCCCTTTCCACTAGCAACTGGTAGAAATGCGACTCCGAAGACCCTAACTTTGGAAACGTTACCCTTGTCTAAATGTGTTGTCTTAGAGAGGAGAAGCTGAGCCACACGGCCCTCTGAGTCTGAGGAGGAGCAGTAATGGTCGCTAGGAAGCACACAGGCTCCAAGCAGCTCCATCCTGGGAAGCTGCTTCCTTACAAACAGCTGGATCAGGACTTCCCTGGCCTGATGCTCGATTTGGTGCCAAAGCTGTCTTTGACACAGGTCCTGTCTCAGTTTCCTCTGTTGGAGAAGACCAAAGGCAAAACTACTTGTTTCCATGATACCCACCTCCTGTTCTCCTCCTCAGTGGGAACATCCATTTTCCTTTTCAGATAACAGGCAGCTATTGTGTGCTTTGAGCAGTCCCACCCTGGCAGTTTCTACTCACTGCCACACTTCGGCTTCTTTCACCCAAGTGCATGAGTCTGTTTTCTGATCAAGTTAACAAGAAAGATTATTTTATTTGTTTTGTATGAGATTTGTAAATGTGGAGGAAAAGACCAAGGAAAGAAGAAGATGATGATAGTCTTGGTGATTGCTTTGTGTCTTAGTTCAGGAGGTAGAACTTGTTCCAGTGTTCTTGGGCAAGAGCAAGTGTGCATTTAAACAGGTGGAGACTGTATTCAACTGGCCCATCCCACTTTTTTATTCAGTATTTTAAAGATTTAACTCTGTATTATTGATGGAAAAAATGGTGAAAGTCTCTGAGGACACATTACATCCAGGCACAATTATTTCAGAAGTCAGAACATACTCACTTTGGCAAATACCTGAAAAGAAGAGGAATAAATGGGCATGTGTCTCCAAGAAAAAAAGACAAAATGACGTGGTATCCTAAATCTGTATACACTATTACTCACTATAGGTTTTGAAGACTAAAATATACTCCACCTAGCACTGACACTGTTTGCCAACACCCAGGTGAGGGAGGAAATACCTGGTCACAGCTCTTGGTGTGGGACAGTGGTCAAGATGCTAATAATCTGTATTTCACTTCTTCCCATAGTCACTGCCCCGCTTTCTCTCTTCCTCTAGACCTCGCTAGGACTGTGGTCTTATTTGAAAAAGTGATTTAGGTGGTGTTCTTGGTAGTGAAAACATCTTGGTCATCAAAATATGAAAACCTGAAGTGCCCTGGGATGAACCCCATTGTTGAGGGTACATAATGGAAGAAAACCCACATTTCCAGGGAGAGAAATGGGCTCAACGGGTGAGAGATGCAATCAACCTGTGACTCTTCCACATGTGCATGGTCTGCAATCTACTGTCTCACCGTCTCCACCACTGTGAAGAGTGGCAGAGTCCCTCATACCTACCACATGTGCACTTGATTTCACGAGTTGACAACTGAGTGGATCGTGTCTGCAGTTTGAGTACTGTTTCACATGAACTTCTTGGTCAGCATGGGGGATGGTAGGATCAAATCCATTAGGTATGGAGGACGATCTGGAAACCCTAGGAAGGCATCCTTGAAGCAGTCAGAGAACAAGCCATGGTCATCTGATCAAGTGACAGAATGAAAAGTACCGTCTCTGCCATGGCGTGGTGTAAGGACATTGTGAGCTGGACACGACTGCCTCTGAAGGGGAAGTGAACAGCGAGGCTGCGAGATCAGCTCACACATTCTTTTGGCTTATACTGAAACTGAAGGGTTGCCTTTCGCTCATTTGCTTTTAGAAAATTCTTCACCTTCCCTGTCTTGAATGTTTACTGTCAACATCCTTCCCTCCTCCTCCCACTCCTCTCCCCACTTTGGAAAGGTGTAAAAGAGGTACCATATGTAGACTCTCTCTGCTGACATATTTCTAAAAGACCTTGTCAACTGGTACTAATTGTTGTGACTGCAAACTTTCATTCCATCCTGGGTGCTGTTGCAGCCTTTGCTTGCCTCTAACACTCTCCTGTGGTTTCATTGCCATTGACAAGACTTCCACACCAGAACCTCCTACTTCACCATCACAACAGCCACTCTCTTGGCCCTTTAGCTCATAGCCTGTGATTTGTAGAGCTCAGTGTGGCTTTAGTCAAAGGCTCCTAATGTGTAGAACCCATTTTCCCCTCTGTCAGAGGGCCCAGGCTCCAGCTTTGTCCTTTTGGCACATTAGAGGCTGTTGAGCAGCATATTTATTGTGGATGGGCTGTGTTTGGGAACTCAGAGTGCATTATTCGTCAAGTTATCTCTGTTGATATGTGTGTTGTTGACCTGCACCTCGCCAGGGCACCAATCAATGCTACAACTTTCTATCTGCAACAAAGCCCCAGTGATCTGATGGACTCACTGGGCAATATTAAAACCTGAGGAGGGAAGCGAAAAGGGAGGCTTTATGAAGGCGACTTCAGAACACTATCCAATTATTAGTATGCTTTTTCATAATACCAACGGTTTCACATTTTATTGAGAGAGAGAATTTTTCCCTAGCCCTCTTGGGAATGATTTTATTGAAAGCATCAGAACGAGGAAGATGGCTGCATCATTTCTGCAGTGCCAGGGGTCAGAATCTTTGACTGGTTTGGTGTAATGTGCACATATAAAATTTCACTCAGTGCTTATTCATTGGCTTTTATTTAATATATAATCTAGCTAGATTCACTTCTGTTTCTTTACTGTTTGCCTGCGTTAAGTTATTCTTTTGGCTGATTTAATATGTATATATTAAATCACACACACACACACATACATATTTCCTCTGATCAAGAGTCTTGCATGAAGGGAACACTTTGCTTTGTTCTTTTTACTGTCTAAGTCTAGTGGCATAGATAGGAATGAGAACCTACCCCATGGGATAACACTTGATTTTTGATAGCCATTTTCCTTAGAATGCTATTGTTTCAGAAGTAAATCCTTGCTCCTTTCTTTGCCTCTGTTTCTTTTCTCTGCATTTCATCCATTAAATTATAATCCCATTAAAATTATTCTCACTTCATAATCACTTTGAAATAAAGAAATTTTTAGCTGAATTATTTTAAATACACAAAACTAAATTCAAGAGCTATGTTTCTAAGAAGAGCTTACTGACTAAAAGGAGTACCCTGTCTTTTTAGCTTCTACTCAGTGGAGAAGAGATCTGAGGAGTCATCTGTTTTATCAGTTTTATTTTGAAGATACAATGAAACTAGTTAAATTAGATTACAGGAAGCACTGTATCTGCTCTAAAGTGATTAGTTCTAACACTTCCCACTGGATTGGTGATGGTTGATTCCAGCTGAAGGACCAATCTATAGGTTAGCAATTTATTGAGTATAGAAACATCCAAAATAGCATTTCCTAAACAAAATGGAAATACATTTGTCTCCCACATAGGAGCAGTCTGGAGCAAGGCCATTTAGGGCTGTTGTGGTGGTTTTGTTCAGTTATCAGGAACCATTTTCCCTGCGGGAAATATGTGGCTTTGTGTTACCTAGGTTATGGTGCTATACTTGCCATGTAGTCAAGTGTTATCTTCTATCCTCAAAGATAGTTTCCAGAAGTTTCACGTAAACACTCATGGACACACCTCTTTGGCCAAAAACATAGTCCCATGGCCATGCTGAGCTGCAAAGGAGACTGAGTAGCATAATCTTTTTGAAGTTAATACTGGACCCGTGACACATCAATATCCTTATTTCCAATGAAGGGTGGAAAACACATCTAGAGGGGCCCAACAGTCAGCAAAACTTGACTGTGAAAGATTACTTTTATAACTTAAGTCTAATCAGGTGTTCTTCCTGTTGATACCTCATCACCTTAAAATAAGGACAAACCTCTTTGCTTTTTCAAAAGGAATTTTAAAAAAATTATTTGAAAGGCAGAGTCACATAAAGTAAGAAAGGGAGGAACAGAGAGGGAGGGAGGGAGAGAGAGAGAGAGAGAGAGAGAGAATCATTTTCTGTTTTACTGCCCAAATGGCCCCACTGGCCAGGTCTGGGCCAGGCCAAAATCGAGAGCCAGGAACTTCATCCTGATCTCTCACATGGGTGGCAGGGTTCCAAGCACTTTGACCATCATCTGCCATCTTACCAAGCACATTAGTGGTAATGCTGGATTGGAAACAGTAGCTGGGACTTGAACCAACACTTGGATGTGGCTTGCTGGTGTTGCAAGTGGAGGTTTAACCTACTGAGCCTCAATGCCAACTTTAAAGACCAATCTTATAATTATGACATGGAAGTAGCATGACCATATAATTGTCATCCTAACTGGGATACCTTTGAGTGTAGAATGACTTTAAATGACCTTAAATAATATACCATGACAACAGGAGTGGACTGTCTTAGACAAGTTGACAAGTATAAACTGAGTCCTAAGTACCTTTTAGATTTCCTTTCCCTCTACTTCTCCACTTGTGCTTGGTTCTATATCTATAAAAATGGACTGGGGCCAGTGTTGTGGTATAGTGGGTTAAGCTACCACGTGTTACACTGGCATCCCTTATGGGTGCTGGCTCAAGTCCTGGCTGCTCCACTGCCGATCAAGCTGCCCACTAATACACCTGGGAAAGCAGTGGAAGGTGGCCCAAATGTTTGGGTTCCTGCACCCAAATGGGAGTCCCAGATGGAGTTCTTGGCTCCTGGCTTCAGCTTAGCTTAGCTCTGGCTGTTGTGGCCATTTGGGGAGTGAATCAGCAGATGGAAGACCTCTCTCTCCCTCTCTCTGTGTAGCTCTGCCTTTCAAATAAATAAAATCAACCTTTAAAAATCATTTGAATTTCCCCAAATGCAACACAGTTCCCTGCATGATGTCATTTTGGCCTAGAATTCCCATGCCAACCTTAAACCAGGCAAATGTTTATTTGTCCCCTCCACTCTCCACTCAGTGCCTCCAGACACTGCCCTGGGAAGTCTCTCCTCTTGAGACTCTCAATTCACTAAGAACTGATCATTTTCTCATAAGCTCCTGTTCACTGAAGATGATTTGCTTACATGTTTACCTCACTATCAGGAGATGCTGTGGCAAAAACCAAAACCAAACTTATAACATTATTTTAGTCTCTCACAACTCCTGACCAATTTCCATAGGCAAGGAGGCTCCTTGCATCGCAGTTTATTGTGACAAACAGGTGCACATCCGAAACATAGAAAAATCGGTATATGGCAACTCACACAAATGCTCTTAACCATGTCTACATAGAAAAGACACACATGAGTTCTGCTCAGACTTCTTAGCCAAAGTAAGTCACATGGCCCCTGATAACTTCAAAGAAGTAGTAAAATGTGGGCTTTCCATCTGAATGGAGAACAGCACTAAGCTACTAGCTCAAGGATCAGGAAACATTTTCTGCACAAAACCCGATAGTAAATATGTAGGCCATAGAGTCTCTGTTGCAACTATTCAGTTCTGCCATTGTAGCATGAAACTACTTTAGATGGCACATAAGTCAATAAGCATGGCTGAACTCCACATTCTGCTGAGAACTGCTTTCTTCCAACCTGGCAAAGGTGTTTGTGTTATACCAGGTTATCCAAAAAACTTTTGCCAGTTTGCCAGAAAAGCTGAGAGGTAAATAACAAAAATATCTGAAAAAAACACAATGCCTCATTTTCCTATCTGTGACATAAAGTGAATTTGTTTTTCTTTTACCCATAGTCTTAGCCTATTCAAGCTGATATAGCAAATTACCATACTCTGGGTGGTTTATCAACAGCACAAATGTATGACTCGCATTTCTGGGAGGCACAGGATCAACGTGCAAGCTGATCCCGGGTCTGGTGAGGGCCCGTTTCCTTGTTTTCAGAATACAACCTTCTTTCTGTATCTTCACATAACAAAAAAAGCCAGGGATCTCTCTAGGGTCTCTCTAGGGTCTCTTTTATAAGCACACTAATCCCGGTCAGAGAGCTCCACTGCCATGCCCTAATCACCTTCCCAAAGCCCCACCTCCTAATACCATCATATTAGAGATTAGGTTTCAACATACACATTTTTGGGGGGACACAAACTTGGTTTATGGCACTCACTCATACACACATTGTATAGGGCAAAATGAAATAAGAGGAGCTAGGAACAGGAGTGGAAGTTAGCACTCGTGTCAAGTTTTTGGAGATGGAAACCTAGACACTTATGGACAAGAGATGAGAAACTCAGTGATGCAAGGAAGGCACAGGAGTTGAGTGAATTCAAAGTAATTAGCTAAGCATCTGTGTCCAAAGGACTGGTCAAATCAGAAATAATTAGGGTAGTGGTGGGGCATGAACTCCAAAAACGTGTCTGGGATCAGTATTCTATTTCTTAACCCAGGGCATATAAGCTAATATTCAAAGGCCTAGAAGATAAATTGTCATTGATCAGGGATGAAAACTGTCTGAGTTCTGAATGGATACTGAAAATCCTGCTAAGAACAACCAATTGGTGGGTAGTTATTAAAGGTGTGTGTTTGTATGTGTATGAGTGTGTGTGTATGAGAGACAGAGATCATATCATTTGAAGTCCTCCAGAGAGTACAAGCAGAGATAAATTGTGTCTACCAGCAGATGTGTTTCCAACAACTTAGGAACACCAATCATTATGCAGAAAATGGAGTCCTGCCTTCTGTACCATCTCTTTATGCAGCAGTGCCACAT
The DNA here is from genome assembly GCF_033115175.1 of Lepus europaeus. NCBI lineage: Eukaryota > Metazoa > Chordata > Mammalia > Lagomorpha > Leporidae > Lepus > Lepus europaeus. Next base: position 55,292,488 of record NC_084839.1, read on the forward strand.
CGCCTCTAACCTGAGGCAGCAGAGATGTGGCTGCCATCCTCTGAGGCACAGTCTACGTAAGCAGCAATCAAGCTGTTTGCACACCATGCCAGGGAGGAGGGGCCTCCAGTAGTGTCTTCTTGTGTGGCTAGAGCATCGGGGTAGGTAAGCACTCTGTCTGCTTCCCTGGAAATGGCCAGGAAAGGTGACAGGGACTGCCTTGGTAGGAAAACATTCTGCAAAGCAGAGCCATTGTAATTAAAGCTCACTGTGGAGTGCATTACTCCCAGGGAATGGTGACTAGTAATAACAATGGCAGTAATACACAAAACAGGCTGTAATATGCGAGTTAGTGGCTGCCACATGGTTTTTAGTGGCTCCTCATCACAGAATCCAAAAGCTTGCTCAGGGCCAAAGACATAAAACATTTGGCCCAAGGGGTGTGAACAGCGTTCCAAAGATGCATATGTTCTTCAGTAAAGAGAGCAGCCACTGGTACCACAGGCCAGCTAGGGCTGTGAGGGCGAGGGCAAGATGGGGCTCTGCAGAAGGAGAGAAAGGACCAAACAGCAAGACCTGAGAAAACAGGAGGAGGGAAGCAAAGACCTTGAAAGAAAACAGGCCTGGGCTCTGCTCCAAGCCCGAATTTATGAAAACATTGGGCCCAAACAAGATAATACAGCAGCATCATTTCACACAGGGGCTCTCGCTGTCGGGCACTATTATTCCAACTGCTGACACTTGAATGAAACGTGGTATAATTGGGTGTCTGAGCCTCTGCCCCAGGCAACATCAATTGCTGTTTTTATAAATGATGATGGCGAGAAGGAGGCTGCTTTCCCCATGCATGTTTTGAAGTTGCCACCCTCTCTGTGGCACTTGGGACTCCTGGCGGGAGTCAAGTGCTGGTGAAGAAACATGGCAAGCTGCTGGCCCAGGAAGCTAATCCTGAGGCAGGGCACATGGGATTAGGACACACCTTCTTAGGTGACTTCTTTCCTGGTGTTTCTCCTCCCATATAAGAGTGTTTTTTCCTTCTCTTTTGTTTTTTTTTTTTCTCTGTTTTGCCTACAATGACTGAGATCTTTTCTAGCTGTTGTGTTTTTTCTTTCTTCCCTAGAACTTAATAATAATGGGGCATCTACATGACTGAGTCAGAGAAAAATTATTGTCATGAAAGAAAAACATCTTCCATGCAAAATAGCTAACTCCACCCTTACAGTGTCCCCACGGAGACTACTGTCATTGTGCATGCTCTTTGCCTCAATGTTGTTTGGGAGTTTTCAGTGCAGTTTGTGGAAAGAGAGAAAGTGGGGAAATTTTTAGGATGTTTTTATCATTCAATTATACTTACAAAAATAGAGGCAAGGTTGAATTTTCCATTTGAGGCTTCCCTACAACCCAAATGTGCATGTGTGTGTGTGTGTGTGTCTAAAAATTAGCTTTCAAGAAGAAAGAACCAATCTAATTTCTAGAGTCACCTCCAAGCAGTGTCAGAATTGGGAAAGTGAGAAGCAGAGTAGTGTTCAGAACACAACTCCTTCTAGTCTAAAATATTTTCCTCCCCTACCAGTGAGCAGCCCCATCTTCCCCCAATTAGTTTTAATAGAAGTAAATAAATATAATTTGCAATGCAATCTGGAATCCTTGCACTAAAAATCCCTATGCCAAGTGAAAACTGTCAAATGTAGTTTAAAACAATGTTTTCCAAAAGTAGAGTTTACATATTCATGTTTCTTATACCCAACTGGGGATTCAGAGACTCCTCCTATATCACATGGTATTATCATACAAAACTGAAGCAAATATGTAGCTACCTATTATGGCATCTTTCCCAAAAATGTAGTATCTATGTACATGCATAGAGCCAAGAAGGCAGTAAAGTGAGATTGGCACTGATTTTGAAAAAAAAAATGAAATTCTCTTTTTTTCAATCCCATCTGTAGCATCCTATATCAAGTACAATGAAAATCTGATGTGTTCCTAATGTGAAAATTGTGGTTAGGAACAGAGTTGTCTGTGGCCTCCATTGTATTCCAATTGAAAACCTGGATTGACTAATGTGTTGGTCTTAGCAGAGCCATTTTCTCTCTGCCTCACTTCTTGTCTATAAGATGGGCTAATAGATTCTTCCTCTGCATCATTTAAAGACTTTCTGAAAATAAACTCAGAACAGAATCTTGGAGTCATCAAGCATTTATTGTTCAACATATAAAAGGATACCAGGCACTAACCAAGGGACTACCTGGGCGTTGCCTCTCCTGGCATTTCCTTTAAAAGCCCTTCCTCTTGCTGACTCTGCTGGCAGCACATGGTGCTTCTGTCCTCTTAGCTGTGAAAGACTGGGACATCAGATTGGGCTCACCCCACAGACTGCTAAGGGAGTTGGAAGCGTGTAGACTCCCTTCTGCTTCTCCTTGCTTTCATAATGGGGTTGGAGGCAAGGGATGTTGTTGGGCTGAGGAACAGAACCAGACTTTATCATTTCTAAAGATGAAGAAACAGACCACAGGCTGTTCTGGGGGCTGCTGTGAATTCCTTTAGCTTTCAGTGAGGCCAACCCGCAGAGCTGAAAGGGACTGTGAGAATGTTATTGCAACTTCTTAATTCAAAACATCACTGGAAAGAGACTTCCTGGGATGGGGCTGGAGGAAATGGAGTTGCTCAGCTGGGATGAATTACTGAGACTGTTGGGTTGGTTTTGCCCCCTAGTGGTTAGAGGCTTAAGGACCCCATGAGCTAAATATCTGCCAGCATTGAGTAAAGGAGACAGCTGGGTGGAGTAGGGGTGCACCACATGGGATTGGCAGAGCCATTAACCACTGGTGTGACCTCAGCTCTCAAGACACCTGAAAACTGAAAAGGACAGACTAGATCCTGAAGAATTTGATTATTTCTGCTTTTCTGCATAGGCAACTCCAGAAATGTAGCATGCAGTATTGCAGTATCCACCCCCCATACTTCCTGAGGGCAAATCAATAATTTTAAGGTCCTATGGTCACTTGTTAGGAGCCAGTAGCACTTAAGTGAGAGCTAAGGTAGGAAGTTATTGCTCAAAGGTGTTTGAGATAAAGACTTCCCAAGAAAGTAGACTCCCAGTGGCCTGGGGAGCAAAAGGTTCTGTGTCATTTGTGGAGATCCTTTGTGCCCTTTCTGAATGCCCTGAAAAGTGAGCAGTGAGGAGTACCAGAGCAAAGTCCCATTTTCATCAAAACTGCAAGACTCGCTCCCCTGGCCATCCCCCTCTCTGCTAACCCATTGTTCCTTATGTTCCAACCACCTGGACCACAAGTCATATAAAAAGTCTTCCTCTAACCCAGAAAGGATTAAGACCACCTCCAGTCCCTGCAGCCTATGGGCCATAGGAGACTCATCCTCCCATATGGAGTGATAAATTAAACAGTGGTTCTGAATTTCTAAAATATTTGACCATCCATTGCTCTGTGTGAGAATGAGATTCCCTTAAATGTGATGTATGGATTATTTTTCTCTCCTTTATGAAAACTTCTCACTGAGTCTCAGGACAGTACAAAGCACATGAATATGCCATTGATTCTTTTCTTCCTGTGTCACCGTTTCAGATTTTCTGATGTACTCAGGTGCGTAATTCTCCATAGCATCTATACAATTTAAAGGTTTAACCAAATCAAGTGACAGGTTTGCATTTTTCTGAGCAGTGTTTCCTAACTTAGTGCCTCATTGTATTTGCTACTTAATCTTTGGACTGAAAACAGATGGATTGTCTCTTTGTGGGGCTATACCACGTTTGAAGGAAACCAGGAATTCCATTTAGTCAATGCAACCAGGGTGAGAAGAGGAAATAAATTTGGGATACATTATTCAAGGAAGATTATAACTAATTTTTCAGAGTAGGCAAGTAATCCTGGATCACCAGGGGTTGTTAATGAGAAGAACTGAAGGTAACTCGGAAAAAAATGTGAATTACACTTTTCAGTTAAAAGTGGTAGAAAAAAAAAAAAGAAATCCATAAACTCCTTTACTAAAACATGTTCCTGTCTGGCTAGAGTGAAAATGGAGACAATGAAATCATTTTCAGCAAATTATTAATGCAGTGTAGTTTTTCCTCTCAAGAGAAGGAAACTAAAGAATGGCTATGGCCTTTTGTTGTAGATAGCTTTTCAGAACAGTGTAACGTAAACAGATTATCTGCAGTGTTTATTCAGTGGGAAAAAACAGTTCCAAGAGCCCCAGGTGCTTGCCAAGATCATAATTGTACCTTCTTAAATACTTTCATTACTTGGAAGTACAATAAGCAAAGCACGGACACATGCTTTCCATTTTCTTGTCAACAAAACACCTCCAAGAAATTAAGCTCTATTTTCTCTAGAAAATTTCTCCAGAACTGCTCAGGGTCTATGAAAAACCAAGGGAGGTGGGACTTGAGTTGAATTTCTTTATGACCTTGAAAGGAAGCACATACATTTTTCCTCCAAAAAAAGACGGCATAAATATGGGGTGCAGGGCAGGCTCAAAACCAGAATATTATATCAAAGATTGTTTCTGGCTAAATGTGGATGTAAGAATGCAGAGTTTTGTTTCATTTTTAGTTTATTTATTTGAGAGGCAGGGACACACACACACACACACACAGAGTGCTTCCATCTGCTGGTTCACTCCCCAAATAATGACCCTGGGCCCGGCCAGGCTGAATGTGAAAGCCAGGAACGAAACCAGGGCTTGAATATAAGTACTTGGATATGGGATAGGGGTGACTGGAGCTGTGTCTCAACCATACAGGCGCTGGGAGATAGGATGTGGGTGTCCCAAGTTGTGTCTTGGGACACAACTAGGCTAAAGGCTGGCACCAAGAGAGTGAAGAGTTTAAGGAAACATGAATAGCTTTTACACACTGTAGACTTTTCTGCAGAGGAATCTGAGCCACTCTGGGGTGAGAGGGGCGAGAGAAAGCCCCAAAGCTCCATCATATACCATGTGTAAAATCTCACTTGGTCAAGTCCAATCTTCAGGAAAATGACTGCTGATTCTTCAGCAAGAGCTGGCCTAATTGTAAGGATGGGGGCAGGGAAGATCCATCCCTGATTGCATATTTTAGTCACTTCTGACCCAGCTGGCCATCCCAAGTGCCCATGGACTTAGGATAGAATGTCAGGTGGGTTTACATCACTATGTCCTTGGGGGACATTTGATTCATGGGAAGAAAGGGCTTTCTGGCTGAGTCTGCTCCATGTGTCAAACCCTACTCTGTTCTTTTCTTCTTTTTCTCTAAGCTTTGCTTGTTCGTCCCTCCTAACTTGTTCTTTCTCCTCTCAACTTCCCTCACTGTGTCCTCACCAGTTTAATCAGTCACCCTCCCAGTATATGTCACAGCTGCTTGTGCCTATGCAGACTTCTGCCTTCATGTGGCTGTGACCATATTCCTCTTACCTTGATCATCTTATAATGATGGGAGAAGTCTTCCTAGATCTGGAGCAGCCAGAAAAGATACAGAAATGTGAAAAGATGCAAGTAAAAATTCAACCATTTTTTTTCATGTATCTTTTCCTCCTTTGGATGAGATTTACCTCCATACCACAGCCTGGAGGGATCTGCTGGCAGAAAGAGAGAGGGGAGGGGAGAGAGGGGAGAGAAGAGAGGGGAGAGGGAGAGACGAAAACTTGTGTGGATAGGAAACAAAGTCATTGGAATTTGTCTAATCAAAATGATCTAATTAGTATTTTTTTTTCCTTCACCTGAATTTTAGGGAATAGAAAGGAAGTAAGGAATGAACAAAATAAACTCTTCTTATATACAAGTTTGCCTGTATTATTTAAATTTTAATCTTCCCATTACCCTGCCAGGTAGGTTTTTTAAAGCCCATTTTAGGGGACAAGGAAACTGAGGCTCAACGAGTTTAAAACATAAGGGGCAGGCATTTGGCACAGTGGTTAAAACAAATTAAAGAAGCAAAAGCTTATGGTTTGCGAATGAATTCAGTTTAATTAATTGCAAATTATAAGAAAAAAACAACATTGCTTGGGACAGCTGCATCCCATACTGAAGTGCCTGGGTTTTAGTCCTAACTGGTGCAAACCCTGGGAGGCAGCAGATGATGGTTCAGGTACTTGGATCCTTGCTACTCATGTGGGAAACCTAGATTCAATTCTGGACTCCTGGCTTTGGCCTGACCAAATTCTGGGCATTTGGAGATGAGCCAATGGACAGAAGACCTCTGTCTCTCTGTCTATGATTTTTCTATAAAAGTTACAAAAAATACTTTGAAAATCATCTGCAAATAAAGACCATTTTTCTTGATTTATTTGAAAAGTAAGTTGCAGAAAGAGAGAGAGAGAGATCTTTTCACTGATTCACTCCCCAAATGGCCACGATCACCAGAGTTGGGGTGGTCCAAAGCCAGGAGCCAGGAGCTTCTTTTGGGTCTTCCATGTGGGTGTAAGGTCCCAAATACCTCAGCCATCCTCTGCTCCTTTCCCAGGCACATTAGCAGGGAGCTTTATAAGAACTGGAGCATTGGAGACTCCAAATGGCACCCATATGGGATGCTGCCATCCCAGGTGGTAGCTTTACCCACTACGCCACAGCCCCCAAATCATTTTTCTTAAAAAAAAAATAAAAGGTTTAAAATATGGACTCGCAAACTATAACCCAGAGATATAATCTGCTTTTGTAAAACAAAAGTAAAAAATCTTGTACTGGAACAGAAGTGCCATTGTGTACTTTGGTACCTTCGTGCCAACACCTCCCCCTGCCCCTCACACACATAGACACACAGCGGGGTGGAGTAGTGGCCACAGACACTGGAAGACCTCAAAGCCATTTCCGCTCTCTGACCTTTTACAGAAAAAGCTTATCAATCTCAGTTTTAACTATTACTATTACTTTTACTCAAAAATATGTGGTAGAGGAGGGTGTGACCTTTCACTCTGAATTTTCTGGTTCCAGAGCCCAGTAGACTTTGAGAAAAGAAACAAGAAAATGGGGTGATCAGTTTCTATTAAGTACTCGTAATTTCACATGCGTATAATTTTCAAAGGAGAAAACATATCTGCCTTGGAATGCTCTGCAGTCAGTTTAGAAGTAACGCCATCCTTACGAACCACACTTCCTTCCTCGCACTCGGGGGTGACTCAGAAATGCTGCACAGTCTTCCTGATGTCACCTCCATTTCTGTCCTTACCCAGGCAAAGAAGGGAACTACAGCATATTGCATATCTCATACTTCAGTGTGCACACAAATGACCCACAGTTCTTGTAAAGATGTAGACTGTGATGTGGCAGCTCTGGGATGACACTGAGAATTTCCATTCATAGTAAGCTCTTAGCTAGTGCTGTGCTGCTGGTCCCTGGGCCATGCCCTGGGTAGTAAGGGGTTATTTTGAGTACACTTCCACCAAAGTACTCAAAAAGCTGGTGGTGGTGGTGGGGAGAAAATAAAGAAGAAAATCTGTTTTTGTGGAACGAAGCCTAAATTGCTCAGAAAAATAAAATGATCTCCACATATTCTCATCATCTCCAATGTAGTAGTCTTTTGACTAAAAGTAATAGACATGGGTTAAAGCAGTTTTTCAAGCTATGATCTTGGGGTAGAACACTGCCAGCAGCATTTGCTAACACTTGTGATCTGTCATCTAGTGACTACTCCAGGTGATTCTTGTTTTCTTCTTGTTAAAAATTGTATTTATTTCCATATATAAAGGGAATTCATTTTATTTCTTTCATATATACAGTTTTATGAACATAATGATACTTCCTGCCCTCCCTTCTTCTTTTCTTATTTTTCTTTTTATTTGTGTGGTGACATATTTTTAATTTACTTTATAATCACAAGCTTAGTTCTCCACTAAATAAAGGATTCAACATGTAGTAAGTAGAAAGAACACTGTCATATAGACAAGGGATATAAACAATAATCAAATCTCAATATGTCAGTTTCACTCATACATTCTTTGTACTCTCCACATTAGGTACCACAAATCAGAGAAAACATGGTATTTGTCAATTGGGGACTGGCTTATTTCACTAAGCATAATGTTCTCCAATTGTATCCATTTTGTTATGAAATGGAGGATTTCATTCTTTTTTAGGACTGAGTAGTATCCCATCAAATATATATATATATATATATATATATATATATATATATATATATATATCTCACATTTTTCAGCCAGTCATCTGCTGATGGACATCTGGGCTGATTACATAGTCTAGCTATTGTGAATCAGGCTGCCACAAGCATATGGGTACAGATAACTCTTTCATATACTGATTTCATTTCCTTTGGGTAAATTCCCAAGAGTGGGATGATTAAGTTAGATGATAGATCCATTTTCCGATTTCTGAGGAATCCCCATACTGTTTTTCATAATGGTTGTACTAGTTTGCATTCCTACCAACAGTGTATTAGGCTATGTTTTTCTCTACATCCCCATTAGCATTTGTTATTTTTTGTTATTTGCATGATAGCCATTCTAACTGGGTTAAGGTGAAACCTCATTATGCTTTTTAATTGCATTTCTCTGATGGCTAGTGATCTTGAACATCTTTTCATGTGTCTGTTGTCCTTTTATATTTCATCCTTTGAAAAATGCTTGTTAATATCCTTAGCCTGTTTGTTAACTGGATTGTTTATTTTGTTGAGTTTCTTGAGCTCCTCCTTATATATTCTGGATATTAACCCTTTATCATATGTAGAGTTTGCAAATATTTTCTACCATTCTGTCAGTTGCCTCTTCACTTTTGTGAGGATTTCCTTTGCTGTGTAGAAGCGTCTTAGTTTGTTGTAATTGTATTTGTGTATTTTTGCTGTTATTGTCTGTGCTTCTGGAATCTTATCCAAGAAGTCTTTGCCTAAGACAATGTCTTATAATGTTTCCTTTATGTTTTCCTCTGGTAATTTTATGATTTTAGGTCTTAGGTTTAGATCCTTGACCCATTGTGAATTATTTTTTTTATAGGGTGTAGGGTAAGAGACTTGTTTCATAATTCTACCTGTAGGGATCCAATTTTCCCAACACCATTTGTTGAAGACACTGTCCTTTCTTTAGGGAGTAATTTTAGCTAGTTTGTTAAAGATTAATTGGTTGTACAGGTAGGATTAATTTCTGGGGTTTCTAATCTGTTCCTTTGGTCCACATGCCTATTTTTCTGCCAATATCAGTTGCTTGTATTATAAATGCCCTGGAATATGTCTTGAAATCTGGTATTGAGATGCATCTGGATTTCTGTTTATTAATATCCAGATGATTGTGATTCATGATAAGTTTCATGATAAGAACCACTGGATCGATCGATCTATCAGTCTATATATTTTAGTGAACATGCTATAATTTTGTAAATCTATATTTGTCATATGTTAAGGCTCTGTCTATATGATGTATACATCTTTACCTCAGACACAGAAAAATGGTGGAATGGGGAGAAACAGTCTGACATTATTCTGGGTATTCCTTGCCTTTAGCAGGATATGGATAATTCCATAGTACTTCTATTATTTGACATCAATTGATAGTCCCCTGAAAAGATTGTTATTTAATTGGTGAAGGCTACTGTGAAAGCCCATCTCCCATTTATTAAGATAAAATGAGGCCTTGATATATCAGAGTGAAACTTCTAGGTAAGGTGGGTGGGTGGAGGGGACAGGGGAAGATGTATTTTGACATTAGCAACTTTTTGTTCAATGTTCTATTATTCCTTCATCTAATATGATCACTAGGTGCTTTTTAGACAACTGTGAATAAGAAAATGACCTCTTCATGGAATTGGGAGAAAAATCATGTCATGTGAGTCAGAAACCATCACGTACCATTTCAGATGATCTCCATTTAATTGCAAAGCTTTCTGCCACATGACTACCACTTCCCTGACAGTTCTATGAGCATACTCTCTGTGGTCCCACACAGCTTTCTTCTCCTTTGATAGCAATTTGCTATATTCTTAGCAAATTTCTTAGATTATTATAAACCATTGTTAACTATAGGTATTATAATGTGCAGTAGGTCTCTAGAACTTACTCATTTGATGTAGCTCAAACTTTATTCCCTGGACCAATTCCACCCAATTTGCCCTCCCTCTAGCCATGACAACCACTATTCTACTCCTTGCTTCTATGTATTTGACTATTTAAATTTCTCATATGAGTAATATCAGTTGGTATTTGTCCTTCAATGTCTTCTACTTATTTCACTTAACACAGTGTCCTCCAAATTGTTCTGTGTTGTCATAAATGATAGGACTTTTTTCTTTTTTAAAGACTATTTTTCTATTTTATGCATGTACCACATTTTTCTTATCATTAATCTGTCAATGGATATTTAAGTTGATTTCACAACTTGGCTATTTTGAATAATACTGAAATGAGTGTAAGTGAGCAAATCTCTGGCTTATGGACTGTAGAGCACATGTATGTTCAGTTTCCTGAGGAATCGAAATACTGTTTTTTATGATGGTTGCCCAACTTACATTCCCACTACAAGTGTACAAGGACACTCCCTTTTCAACATCCTTGGCAACACTTATCTTTTGTCTTCGTGTTAATACAGAATAGATATGGTTTTGCTTGAATCTTTCACTCTCATGACCTTGATTTAGTTGTTGTTTTAGTTATTAGCCTGTTGTGAACATCAGAGCCCTTATCTCTAAAATGGCGATCATAATAATACTCACCTCAAAAACTCCTAAGGATTGAATTAGCTCATAAAGCCCCTGGTTCCTAGAATGTTTTCAACAACTGTTTATTTTCTGGCCTCTTCTTCTTCTATTCCTTTTGATGTCCTCATATTGAACTCACGATGAGACGCTCTGAACACACATTATCACTTGCGTCTCTGATGTACATTCTTGGCTCCTCAGCTTTCCCCACTGGGTCCCACTCTTTGGAAGTCTACATTGGGATCTTCCTGTGGGACCCTGTCAAAATTCTGCCTTGCTCCTTGAGCTTTCTTTCACCATGTTAGCTTGCTATGATTTTTTAACTTCCAAAATTTTCTGGCACGTATTGCCTTTTCCATTTCCACTGATTCATTTACATCTGCATGATAAGTTTGTATGTGTCTAAATTATTGTCTGAGATCATGCTTCTTGAAGGAACACACTGTATCTCCTTCTCGTTGTTAATTTCTTTTTTTCTTTTTCTTTTTTCTTTTTTTTTCAATTTGACAGGCAGAGTTAGATAGTGAGAGAGAGAGACAGAGAGAAAAGTCTTTCTTCCATTGGTTCACCCTCCAAATGGCCGCTAAGGCCGGTGCGCTGTGCTGATCCAAAGCCAGGAGCCAGATGCTTCCTCCTGGTCTCCCATGCAGGTGCAGGGGCCCATGCACTTGGGCCACCCTCCACTGCCTTCCCGGGCCACAGCAGAGAGCTGGACTGGAAGAGGAGCAATCAAGACTAGAACCGCCGCCCATATGGGATGCCGACATTGCAGGCAGAGGATTAGCCAAGTGAGCCATGGCACCAGCCCTCATTGTTACTTTCAACACAGCATCTTCAGCTTAGGTTGCTCCTTTTAACAGGAGAGTCTATTCCCCTTTCCTGGAGAAAATTGAATGAGTATGAAAAATAATGCTACCAATTCCATATGCTCACACACCAATCCTGAGTCCAGCCAAAGTGCTTAACAACAGAAAAATGTCTGTTTTCCTGATTTGGTTTAATGCTTTTCCTGTAGATCCGCATCTCCTTCTATCACAAAGAAATCACTTTATCCTGCTGGGTAATTAATACAAATGTACAGTATGGTAAACATATTCCTGTAGACTGCTTATTTTGCTGGTAAATTACAGGAAATCCTATACAGTACACCTGGGACACCCTGCAGTTTGAAATTAGAATATAAAGTGTCTCCCAGTTCTTCCTACTTGGCCAGGATACTGGTCTGAGTGTGAAAATCTTCCTAGTTACACATGTAATAAACTGAGATGATGGCGAATTCATTTACTTTCTTTTAGCTTAAAATTAATAAAGATTTTAATTTTAAGCTTAAAAAAAAAAAACCCTGTTTACAGCCCTCTGAGTTACTGGAAGGGGATGCAATATGGCGTTGGTTCCCAGTTGTGAATTCATTCAAAAAACATATGCCACATACAAATTTGTAACCAAATCCTCAGAGTCTAAGGTATATTGCCAGTAAAACTCCTTGGCCAAGCTTTAGTTCTGTGTGATGTCACCTCTATATGAGCCCTGTGATAGCATTAAACTGGCCACAGCTGTTTCTGATTGAAGTACTCTAACCCTCTTAAAGGCCGGGCTCACCTCTTCTCCTCCCTTTCCCGCCCTCCTCCTGCATGGCTTTCTTTAACAAAAAGACTTTTTATGAACATGGTCAATGGGCTCTAGCTGGTTATTCTCACGGCAATTTTGTAGTGATTCAAGTTTACAATGGTTCAGCCTTGGAATGGTGAGCGTACATGTGTGGTCACATATGTGTTCATGTGCACACACATGGAAAACGCCTAGAGGTTTTCTTCTTGATCATTGATCTGTAAATTCTCCTTAGGTCTGTGTGCTGAAATTCAAAGCAAATATGTTGGCATCTTCCTTTCTGGAAACAATAATCCAGTTTGGTCCAAGCAGCTGGTGGGAAATACCAGACCTCATCTCTCCTGGGCAGGGGAGCAAGTAGAATGAGATTAGGTGGTGTACCCCTTTCTGAAATGTACCCCACTTTTTTAGTTAATAGAGTGCTCTTGTTAATAGGAGTATACAGACTGTTTATTAAAGGAACATATAGTGACTATGGCAGACTTGAAGACCAAATGTTCAACTCCGCTATGGTAGCTTGGAAGCAGCCATGGACAATTCATAAGATTTGTCTCAAATTTTATTTATAAAAACAGGTGTTGGGTGGGATTTGATCCCCAGGCTAAGTTTGCAATCCCTAGCATTTCAATCCCAACTTCTACCCCACATGCTTCTCCTGTGAAGAAAGATTGAATCATGGTCTCTGCTTTGTCTGCTTGATCATAAAACAAAGAATCTCCACCTGATGGATCATGAAGAAAGTTGGATTTTTTTTTTTTTTTTGGTCTTGTGTGAAAATTATTGCTTAGAGCAGACTCAAGAGGAATGAGAAAGGAGGTGCAAATTGCTAGACCTGGAGGAAAGTAAAAGAAAGCATTGACTCCAGACTGTTTTGTCTCTTTTTCTGACTCTCTGTCTAACCTCCCTCCAGTCCAGCCACCCGACCAGTCAGGCCTCTTTTATAAGGTGCTACTCACACGGCTGGCCTCGCAGTTTGTAAACACATAGAAACTTCTCTGGAGCTAGGCTTGCAGGCTTCAAAACCCAAAGAAAACTTTGGAAACTTAAGGTTGTTAAGGAAAAGCATCAAGTGCCAAATATTGATGGGCTGGGAGCATTTTAAGAAGCGAGTGTCATTGGATTCCTGCCCTTAAAAGCCATGATGTCATTACAGAGGAATATGATGTCAGGCTGTAAAAAGATCAGAAAGCTTTTGAAAATTCCTAGGCCGTGTTGGGAAGTTTATGTGCAATGCTGAACAGAAAATGCAGTGTTCTTTTACTTCTTCCCTCCATCTCCTTTCCAAGTACCTCTGCCAGCAACGTGGAAGTAAAGCAGGCACTGCTGCTCCCTTTCTCTCCCTGGAAATACAGACGGCTTTTATTACCACAACTTGTTCGTTCTTTAACAGAGTTGCAGTAAAACTTTTTTTAGAAGTCCTTTGGCTTCACTACTACATGAAGTATGAAATGGTCAGCAATCCCCTTTTAGAAAGAGCACTTCATTTCCATGAAGTGGAGAAGAGTCTCTTCCCTGAGTTTGCTCAAAGCTCAGAGAAAAGTAGTACAGCAGTCATTTCTACATTTTTATTTAGAACACTCTGGAATTCTTGTCCCAGTTCTCATCGTAAATTTATTGTAGTTCTTTCTCTCTGTCTTCTAGGATCCAGTACTAACAATGCTTTTTGTTTGTTTTTTAATTCTAAATTATATTTATTTATTTGAGGAGAAGGAGAGAAGAAAGAGAGGGAGAGAGACAGAGAGAGAGAGAGATATGACAGGAAGAGTTCCTGTCCAACAGCCCACCCCACACATGCTATCAGTAGCTGGGACCAGGCCAGGGCTGATGTCAGGAGTCAGAAATACCATCCAGACCTCTGAAAGGGGTGGCGGGAACCCAACCCTTTGAACCATCATTGCTGCCTCCCAGGGTCTGCCTTTGCAGGAAGTTGGAGTGAGAAGCCAGCGCTGGGACAGGATGCAAGCTTCTCACCAGCTAGGACAAAAGTCTGCCCCATTAAATAATTTATGTTGATACACTTTCAAAGACAATGATCTCACAATCCCACGGTAAACTCTCAGGTAAATTATCCATCAAGAAAGATTAAGGGGCTGGAAAGAATGATTTGTGAGGAAAGATTAAAAGCACTAAATGTGTAGAGCTTGACTAAGCAGAGATTGGGGGCATTTGATAGTCATCTACTAAAATAAAGGAGGGGGACTGTAAGGAGAGGGAAGAATTATCTCACCTTGAAACTGGGCTCCAACAAAGAGTAATGCGAAGAAATTCAGGGGAGGAAGATAAAAGATGGGTATCACAGAAGTCTTTCTGACATTGAGATCCATTAGTCAGTGGGCTCATCTCTCAGGAGAACTGGTATAGACCTGAATCCCTGGGACAAGAATGCCTGGCTGGGGAACAAGCTATACCATAGGGGATGTTCAGATACCTGAGTATCTGTGAGATGGACAACTTTGTTTGGTTCAGTTCTTTGCCTTGCTCTTGCAAGTCTGTCATTCTTATCCCTCAAGTCTGCAAATCAACCCGAGCAAAAAGGAGAGACTGAGTGGGAGATGGGCTTGGGACCCACATATACTGATCCCCTCATGTCTCCCCCTTAAGAGATTACATTTCCCAGCTTTAGTCTCAGCATCCCCAAATCTCGTAGAAGCACAATGTTAAAAAATACATTAAAGGTAAACGTGGAGGAAAAAACCAACTACTTTCCATGCTAATTTGGGCGACAGAAAGTGCTTTGAACTGGAAGACAGAAATAAACTCACCCCAACCTTACTGATAAAAGTTAACGATGTTAACCAGGTAGTGAACATCACTCTATGAATGTCACTTATGCATGAGGTAATCTTCAGTACTGTTGGTGTTTTAAATTTCTGCAGGTTTGGGCTATCTGTACTCTTCTGCCACATGTGTATTTAGTTACCCCACATACTCCCATAAGCAGAGCATAAAGGTAAGGCCCAAGGGATTGCTCTCCACCACCAAACAGAGCTCTTTGAAGGTGCAGAATTTTAACTGACTCACTGGAAATCCTGGCAGATTCACTTGAAATTATTCACATACATAGAAAAGTGAAATCACATGATATTGGAATAACATGTCTTTGAATATTTATTATTTTACTCATATTCTTTACACACTGAGTGTTACTAGGGAACTATAAGAGGCAGGTGAGGTTATAGAGGTAAAAGACTAAAAGGGAAATGGAGAAGAGGGAATTAAGGAAAAGGGATAAGGAGAAACAGGGAGAGAGGAAAAAAAAGACTAATTTCAAGAGATTTATAATCTGGTTAATATTCCCACCTCCTCTAATCCCTTAGTTTTCTATGTATTTTCTCCTGAGAAAGACAGTATCAGCACAAGGCTAATAGTGTGTATTTGAATCTCTCTTTGAAGCCGATACTGTATCCTAACATCGTGATGCCGTTTAAACAAGGCCAGGCAAGCGAAGGGCATGTATTGATGTGACAAGTCACTTTGAGAAAAAATAAGATAACAGGTGAGAAAAGATCATATCTAGTTATAAAAGAAACTAAACTTTCCTAATTTTGGATGACCCTTCATGCAAATATTAGTAAAAAAGCTCAGAGTACAATAGGTAGACAAATCTCCATTAGATTTCACCTGACCTATTTTAAAAGCAAACACATTGTTGATATAGTAATTTTATCAGCATTAACCCAAATGTCTGCCACTAGAAATGAAACAATTGCTTGCCTTAAAAGTCATAGTACGGATATTAGTTACCAAATATTTCTGTTGAAATTTTAAGTTGTCATCAAAATTCATGTTATTATGAAGACATAACCCAACTGCCCTATGTAAGACTTTTCCATAAAATTATGGAATGAATAAATACGCAGTGCGTAATCCCTGTACTCGATCATTTCCGTGCGCATGTGTAACATGGCATTGGTTAGTGAAGGAGAATGCTGAGCTGTACTTCATCTTTGCATACTAACACCAACGGCAATGGGAAAATGAATTCTCCCTCTCCCCAGCTTCTCCAACCCCGGCCGACTTTTGCTCATTTCCCGTCTGCACGCACATGCTTATAATAAAAGAAAGCTGACAAATATGTGTGAATCTTGCTTCTAGCTTTTCTGGGTTTTCCATTTTTCCCCCTGCTGTTTGTCACTTTTATAGATGTTTTTGTGGGGGTGGGAAAATGTGTATGTGGTTTAATTATATGAAAATTATACTGGGGGCTCGGTAACCAGTGGCTTGAAAATTAACTGAATTATGAAAGCTGAAATGTTGCTCATAGCATCAGTTAATGACAAGGTCGCCGCCACTGTCATTTTCAAAAGAAATGTCACACTCGAATGGGGCTGAGATGGCTGTGTTGTCCCAGGGTCCCAGGTAGGGACAATGAAGCAGGGGCTCTTTGGGTACTGTTTCATCCCATGTTTGAATCTAATTCATTCTTTCAGCTCGTTTTGGCTCTGCTGCGTTCCCATAACATATGGAGTCCCTAGGTATTCTGCTATAGCGTGGAAACTTTGGGGGCTGGGAGTAACAGATCATGAATAGATTGGAAATTCTCTCTAAATGTCCCCTTGGGTGGTCTATGGAAAGGCTCATTGTGTGTTGTTTCTGTCTTTTACAAAAATCAAATATGTCTAGGATTATTTGAGTCCAACAGCCTGTATTAGGGATCTGAATGTCAGCATACCCCATACACTACCAGATAAATGATGACAGATGTATGCCCCTTGTATCTTCTCCTAGTGCCTCAGCTCTGGGCAACTGCAGTTAATTGAAAAAGAGGAAAGAGGAAATTGAGTTTGGGACAGAGTCGGTTGGAGATGAAGGAAGAATCCAAATAAAACACTTTGATGTTGTCCCAGAGCAGTTGACAGAGTTGGTGCAAGTAGCACTTGGGGCAGGGGCCGGGGGTGACTAGCACAGCAATAGGTCTGCAGAGCAGTGAGCAAAGAAGGAGCATGAGTGACACAGACTTGTGACCTGAAAGGAGGCCAAGTGAACCTCAGCCCCACTGGAGCCCAAATGATGAGAGCTGGCGCTGCCCTATGGGAGGCAGCCTCGCTCTCGCTCCCAAGTACTGCAACCTCATCTTCTTTGGGCAGAAACATATCGAAGCCGAGACTGTAAGTGCCTTGTTTCCTTTCTCTCCCTTTCTCTCTCTCAAGGTGAGCACTACCTACAATGTAAGATACAACAGGTGAATACATATTTTTTTCTTCCAATTTTTCTTCTCCCGCCAGGAGCCCAGATTCAATGTGTCACACAAGATGGGGAAATATGGCTTTAGCTCTTGTTTCTCTGCCACCGTGGGAAGCCTTTTACTTATACCATCTCAGGACCATTAACCAAGCCCAGGGAAGTTGAGTGAATACCACCTGATGAATACCATCCCTGGCTTTGAGATGAGGAAACCAAAACTGAAAGAGGAAAAGGTGAGCCTTCAAAGGCCATCCACTGAGAACACAACACAACCTGGATACAATCACAAACCCACTCGAAGCCAAAGTCTGTTACTGGACCCATTTGCAGCATGCCTCTAAGCTTGGTGGTGCATAACGAGAGTAAACTAAATGTATGCTTTGTCTAGGACAGCCCCACTTTGTATTTTCACCTCTGTTTCCCGCCTGCTTCAGATCTGTCCAGGTGAAAGTTTCATCTTTGGATGAGGGGACTTCTAAAAGTTCATGCAGGCCGGCGCCGCGGCTCACTAGGCTAATCCTCCGCCTTGCGGCGCCAGCACACCAGGTTCTAGTCCCGGTCGGGGCACCGATCCTGTCCCGGTTGCCCCTCTTCCAGGCCAGCTCTCTGCTGTGGCCAGGGAGTGCAGTGGACGATGGCCCAAGTCCTTGGGTCCTGCACCCCATGGGAGACCAGGAGAAGCACCTGGCTCCTGCCATTGGATCAGCGCGGTGCGCCGGCCGCAGCGCGCCTACCGCGGCGGCCATTGGAGGGTGAACCAACGGCAAAAGGAAGACCTTTCTCTCTGTCTCTCTCTCTCACTGTCCACTCTGCCTGTCAAAAATAAAAAAAATAAAAGTTCATGCAAAAATAGAATGAAAAAAATAAGTTTATTTTAGTGCAAAAGAATCTTGAAACTATGCATAGTTTTTTCATGCAATACATTATCTATGAACTTTTAAAAATTTTTATTTGAAGAGCAGAAAGGAAGAGAGAGAGAGAGACTGAGAGAGTCCATCCATTGGTATATTCCCCAGATGATGCCAGGCCAGGGATGAAGTCAGAATCCAGGAACTTAATCCAGATCTTTCACATAAGTGACAGGAACCATAGTGCATAATCCCTCACCACTGTCCCCACCCCCAGCCCCTACTTTCTGCCTTGGCAAGAAACTGTAGTTTGGATCTGGAGCCAGGTATCAAACCCAGGTACTCTGAAGGAAGTATGCCTAACTGGTATCTCAATAGCCTACCCCATGAAAAAATTTTTTAAAGATGTACTTATTTATTTGGAAGGCAGAGTTACAGAGAGGCAGAGAGAGAGAGAGAGAGAGAGAGAGAGAGAGAGAGAGAGAGAGAGAGGTCTTCCATCTGCTGGTTCACTCTCCAAATGGCGCAACGGCTGGAGCTGCCCCGATCCGAAGCCAGGAGCCAGGAGCTTCTTTTGGGTCTCCCACATGGGTGCAGGGGCCCAAGGACTTGGGCCACCTTCCACTGTTTTCCCAGGCCATAGCAGAGAGCTGGATCGGAAGTGGAGCAGCCGGGACTTGAACTGGTGCCCATAAGGGATGCCGGCACTGCAGGCGGTGGCCCTACCTGCTATTCCACAGCGCTGGCCTCCCATGAAAAGTTCTTGATGAGCCCTTGTATTGACAAAAACCACCCCTCATGGGTCCAGTAGCAGGAATAGACCATTGATTCTGACACCCTGTACCCAGGGAAGTAGTGGTGGTGGCCAAGAAGCTGGGATATTTACTCCTGAGAGCTGAGGTTCCAGCAAGACAACAAAAGAATGTGCACCTGCTCTCTTCGTGGTGTCTATAAGCTCAGCCCCTCTAGAAACTGAAAAAAAAAATGAGGGAAAGAAGGGTTGAGATGGGAAGGGACTAAGGCAGTGAGCTCTTGGCTGAGAATTAATCAATTATTCTGTCTAATTAGATAATGAAACAATATGCTGCAATATTCTCTGATTAGCCATGCTGAAACAACACATATTGGGGAAGGATATTCTGTAGTGTTTATACTTTACAGAGTAAATGCCATTGCAAGGAACATTTTTATAACTCTTAATCTTGGAGAATAAAATCTGTAAACACCCAAAGAAGATTTAGCTTAAGGTTTTGACATCGAGTAGGGAAAGCATGTAGAATACTTCGGGAAAGCACGTTGCTCAGGAAATATGCCACCAGCTTAGAAAACAAAAGGAAAATTTCAGGATTTTTTTAAAGAAATAGTGGGTGCTATTTCCTATGTCAGGGCCCTATACAACATCCTTGAGTTGTTTTATGTGTTGTATTGGTAGTCACTTTTAAGTGTTTAAAAGCCAGTGTGGATAGAACTAAAACAGCTAACATTTTTGAACACTTTCTGGAGTATGCTCTGTTTCATGGGTTTTCCATGCATTAATTGGCTTAATATCTCACTATACACCAAGCAGGGAAGACTTCTTCTGTTTAAGGCTAAGGAATGGGAGATTCAAGACAGAACATCCTCTCTTCAGTGCACCATTCCTCGGCCCACACAGTTTGACATTCTCTCTGGAATGGCTCTGAGGAAGATGAGGAAGAGTTTGAAGTTTACTTAAGCTTCATCTTGACAATTGTTCTTTTATTATTTTTAATTTTAATTATACTTGACACATTACAAGTATTTCCAAATTGGCATGATGCCTGCATTTCCGCTCATACAGGAGTGAGAGGCACAGTACTGATACTGCTAAATGCAGAAATAGAAATCTAATTATGTGGAGGACCATGGCAGAAACCTGTTGCTGCCCATCCAGTCTCCTTCTTTCTCTATTCCTCAGAACATCCATTTCATTGGTGGTGACAATGTGCCCACGTAACACAGAACCACAAAACACGCAAGTCTGTATTTCTCAGACACCTTTTGCAGATGTATGTGACTGTCTCACACAATTCTGACCATGAGGAATAGATGTTTTCAGAAGTGTTTAAAGGAAAGGGAAGCAAACTTGGCAGAAACATACCTTGTACTGGTGCATCATGTCTTCCTCATGATGTCTAGAGCTGTCACAGATGCCATCTTACAATGGAACTAGGGAATGAACAACAGAACTGCCCAGAATTAAAGACTTGACTCATTACACCAACCCTGAGTTTCTTCAGCTTTCAGATCTCTCATTATATGAAAGAAGATGTTGTGAGGATTAAGCCAGTAGATATATGTAAAGCTTCTGACAATATCTCACCTAGTAAGGCTATAAGTTTTATTAAAGTCACTTGTTTTGTGGGTTTCTCATTATGTATAGCTGAATCTAATCCATAACTAGTATCAGTGCTAAATGCCGTTGAAAACTTATAAAAAGCTAGTTAACAAGCTCTGTGAGGGAAGTTACTGTGTTCTGCAAGAAGCCAACAGGCATTAAATGGAAAAAGATCAGCTTGAAAAGTCCTAGAATTTAAAAAAAAAAAATAGATTTCTCTCATAGTACTACCAGACCACTAGTAACTTAATGTGCATCAAGAATATCCAAGAATAGGATTAAGGAGGTAGGGGTTGGTGCTGTGGCATAGTGGCTAATCCAGCTCTCTGCTATAGACTAGGAAAACAGTGGAAGATGACCCAAGTGCTTGGGCTCCTGTACCCACATGGTAGACCCAGAAGAATCTCCTGGCTCCTGGCTTCAGATAGGCGCAGCTCCAGCCTTTGTGGCCATTTGGGGAGTGAACCATCAGATGGAAGACCTTTTTCTCTGTCTCTCCCTCTTTCTGTCTGTAACTCTACCTCTCAAATAAATAAAGTCTTTAAAAAAGCATTAATTAGGGGGCCGGCACTGTGGCATAGCGGGTAAATCCTCCGCCTGCAGTGCCACATCCTAGCATCCCATATGGGCGCCAGTTCAAGTCCTGGCTGCTCCACTTCCTATCCCGCTCTCTGCTATGGCCTGGGGAAGCAGTAGAAGATGGCCCAAGTCCTTGGGTCCCTGCACCCACGTGGGAGATCTGGAGAAAGCTCCTGGCTCCTGGCTTTGGATTGGCACAGCTCCAGCCATTGTGGCCAATTGGGGAGTGAGCCAGCGGATGGAAGACCTCTCCTCTCTCTCTCTCTCTGCCTCTCCTTCTCTCTCTGTGTAACTTTCAAATAAATAAATAAATCTTGAAAAAAAAACATTAAGTAGGTAACGCTTCTTGAAGTTCCTAAGCCCAAAGAATGCTCTTTCCGCATTGTACCTGATATTCTACACAGCACTCTCTTAAGAGTCTTAACCTGATGTTTTGAAAGATTATTTCCATTTCTAATGTATGTTATGATTCTTTTCTACAAATTCCTCTTTTCTACAGAATTCCTGAATGCACGGCACCATTTCACTCCAGCTAGCCTGGTATGCAGATTTTTAAAAAAATATTGAGTATCACTTTGTTCCCAACATTATGATAATACATTTTTACTCATTTTCAACATAATTCCTCATGACTGTTAGTCATGATGTACTAGATTGCAATTTAGTAAAACAAGAAAACAATGATCCCCAAATCACAGTGGCATAACACAATCAATGCTTTCTTGTCTGTCACACACACAAAGAAACTGCAGCTCTCCATCAGTCTCTAAGTTGCATATGACTGGTGACTCAAAGACACAGGTGGCTTTGAACTTGTGACTCTGCATCACAACGGGAAGCTTCCTTCAAGTTTGCCTTGTGAGAAAAAAGAGCAAGACCTGGCCTGTTGACTGCCTCAGTCTCTCACAATTCCTTGGCGAGAACCAGTTATGAGGCCCTGCCTTACAGCAAGAGGGCTGAAGTTAGGACGTCAGGAGCCCAAGAAAGATCTAGTACAAAATCCATTCTTTTGCTAATATAGTTTCTTGCGTTGCATTGTAAAGGAGGAAGCTAAGGCTTACAAAAGGAAAGCAACTTGCTCAAGACCACAGGCCTTGGCTCATCTGCCTCTCCTCTCACCTGGTCCCATATTCAGCATCAGTGGATTTGTCAAAAAGCTCCCGTCCCCATCCCCAACCAGGGTTAAGGGGACTGTGCAGAGACCAAAACGTCTAAGAAGAAATCGTGCCTGCTTTCCTTCTGCCCCGTTTCTGTACTTTCCACCAACCTGCAATGAACACCAACTTAAAGAAGAGCAGGGAAAAACTGCCCTTACCCCCACCCTCTGCACAGAGACGAGGGAAGTCCTTCTGCTGCTTTCCAGAATAGAGAGAAAACAATGAGTCCCTGTGTAGAGAGTTCTAAGTCTTTTATCTTTCTGCAGATGCAACCACAGTATCGATTCTTTATTGACCTAAACTGTCCTAAGCACGGTTGTGGTTTTTTCTCATACAGTGTATGGGAGAGTTAAGGCAGATACTACTTTAATATTGATTTTTGTGAAAAAGGTGCAGGAGAGAGGGCAATTTGTGTCTGCAGTTGCTCTTCACTATAAAAGATACCATTGTTAGGAGCTTATAGCATTATATCAAGGGTCTTAATCTGTAGCAATCTTTTTTTACAACTTAGAAATAGACTTGGGCAAATGTGTTATTGGTGTTAATGATATTTTGAAGTGAAGCAAATTTGTCAGCCTCCCCAAGTAAACTGCTCAACTTAACTATTTGAGAACTTGGCAGATGGACTCTGAGTGTGCAGAAATCCTATGATGTATTTATTTATTTGGAAGTTTTTTGGAACAAACATTTTGTCGTATAAATCAGTGACAACAATGTTTGCTCAATGAACCTTTGAGAAATGGGAATGATTATCTAGGGCTGAAATAAACCATGCATATTACCATAGGAAGACATTTCTTCTTATTTTAAAAATCAAAGGATTCTGGTTTCTAGAATATCATTCTGTGATTCAGAAGAGAGAAAGGAAAAAACATCACTGAAGAGTAGGGAATTTTATTGGCAGAATAGAATGGCAATTTAATTTGGAGGTGGAATTTTCATGTTCATGAATGAAGAAGTATTTTTAGTCACATGTTCTATTTGCATGACAGCAAAGCTTCTAAAAAGTTTTCAAGAAACCCATTAGAAATGGGACCTTTCTTGAATTCAACTAGCTTAATTTGTTTTTCTAGCAAATGCACTCAAAACTGACATTTAACATTCTAAGTTCAGAGTTTCCCAGTTGCTATCATGTGGTTTATTGAAGTCATTTGCATGGCCAGTGAGTCAGTGAGGCATATGAATTATGTACTATCATACACAGAACATTCCCCAGGGCACTGTCCATAGGCGAGAACAACACAGTGATGATTTAGAGCCGTGGTCCCAGACAGGGATGACCGGGACTGAAACGGAAGGCTAGGGCATCGAGCTCTTTGTGGATGTGGTAAGACTCCTGTTAACTTATCTTTAAAAGTTCAAAGGGCATAACCCCCTCATCATTGGATAAATGGTACCTGATATTCCTCAAGGTAGAGAAGATCTAGAACTTCTCAACATGATGAGAACTATCATTCTGATAGGAAAGTCTATCCACTGTTTGACAACATTAAAATGATAATTTCCACAGGTGAATGCTGTAGTATTGAGTTTTAACACTCTCTCAGTGGGCAAAACCCTTCTCTTGGGTCTGATTCTTGCTGACAAATGCCAAGATATATGAAATATTCAAATTATCACTTCCTGGAAACACCTGATTTCTACTTAAAGCTTCAAGAAATTCCAAAATAACACCGGCTCTCCAGGTCATTAGTTGGTATTTTAAGCATTTTTCTTTTATCCAAAGCTGTTGTTCTGTAAAATATAATGCTGGAACCCCACTGGGCTGCCTTATATATATTTATCTGTAATAGTATCTGGAACAGATTATATAAGAAGGCTAGAAAAGTGATTATTCCAGAAGGATAGGTCATTTGATGACACCCTTAATCATCTTCTTCTTTCTTCCCTTTCATTTAACTTTCCATATTGAGTTATTAGATAAAATTTGCAAATGTGAAAAATATGCCCCGTATTGATTAACTGTTTGGCATAACAATAAATTATCCTTATAGCACATAAATACTCATATATGGCATAGCAAATCCTTAAGCGGATACACACACACATACACACACATACTCATGTCTACCATATGCTGTGCCACTGTACCAGGTCCCCAAAACAGCAAGCAGGTAGTATGATAAAACAAGCATTTATAACGATGTATGCCACCCACAATGTGGTTTTTTGAACATTTCTATTGAAATCCATGCTTGTAGAAGAACTCAGACTGTCAACTGGAGGAAAGTAGAAACCAAAGTGTGTGGCACACACAGTAAATAAACTGGAAGTGCACACTGGCCAGCTTGGCAGATCTCTCCTGTGACTTGGAGTGGCCCAGGAAGCTCCAGGAAGCGGAGAGGAGCAAACTGAAATTTTTGTTTTGTTTGTTCAAATGAAGCTGAAATATAATCTTGGGAACAAATGGCGTGCTTTTCCCTTAAAAAGTTTATGCAGCAGTAGAAATAACTGGAGGTTGAGATTTTGTAGAGGGACTTTTGTCCTCAAGAATAGCAGGAATCATAGTCTTAGCTCAGAGGTAGCAATGCTGTCTTAAGCAGGAAGTCCACACAATGCCACCCCTACTCCACTCCCACCCCCAGAAATACACACGTGCCACACACTGGACATACCACAGCTGTGGGGAGTGGGCAAAAAGGGAAGGTGCCACTGCCTTTTGGACACATTTTGCAAACCTTGGGAAGTATATGTGGCCTATCACTAGAGCCAACTAGGACTCCAAATAACCTTGCACAATGATGTTCCATGGTTAGAACGACTTGAAACAACTACATGTAAGTAGAAGCCACTTTACAGTTAACAGGGCCCAGAGCAGTGCCCCACTCCAGTATTTACCTACGAGATAGGACTGTGACATACACTTTTTCCAGATTATTACCACCAAGTGTGTGGAAGCAGACCATATCTGGTTTCCTTGGAAGTGATACGAAGAAATTGCTCACCATTTTGGAAAATCATGTCACTGACCAGTGGCATTGGATATACCATTTAACCCACCTGTACCATTCATTTACATTTACTGAACATGCACAGCTATTCTATGTAAGCTCAGACAGCTGATTATTTGGTCACAATAAAATTTTGACTTTGTTATCACACATAACAAAATAAATGTCATAGGAAAGGGGTTTTGGCCTACCTGGTGAAGCCACTGACTGGTGAGGCTGGCATCCTAAAGGGGCACCAGTTCCTGTCTCAGCTGCTCCACTACTGATCCAGCCCCCTGCTAATGGTCTGGGAAAACAGGAGAAGATAGCCCAAATTGGATAAGGAATAATTGATGCATCAAGATTCTAAATGAGATGCTAGAGAGGAGAATCCAAACTATAAAGTCTTCCTAATGCAACTGAGAAACAGCATTCCCTAAGATAATTTCAACTTCTGTTGTATATGGGAGATCCCCTAAGATCTATCTTGCACAGTGGCATGATAATATAAAACAATCTTGCAAAGCAGCTTCATAAATAGTGCTGAGACATCTTTATGGAGAGAGTTCACTCTAAATTTGCTTGTATTGCACACCTCCTAAATTTAAGTATATAGACACTTAAGCTCATTTTTATTGAAAGTGGCAGATTATCAATAATTATGTGTGAATGAAGGAAGCAAGAATAAACATACTCACAAAGTGGAATCTGCGACCTGTGGATATACAAATACAAGGATGGAGAAGTCAATCAGCATATACAAATTCTGAGATATTCACTCCAGTGGAAAACAAGTTCTTGAATACACAATAAAAAAAATTGGTGAGTCATTAGTTTATGGAGATGGTCTTCATTCTTAGCAGATGGACCTTTCAATGAACAGAAATCTATAGAATAATTGCTTTGAGATATCACGTCTTAATTATTAGCACACATGAATGACCAATTCTGCCTACAAAATAATTTTATCCATTTAAATGGATAAGTTTTTATTTACTTATTTTTAAATTAAAATCATACTTATTTATTGGAGAGGCACAGGGAAAGAGACAGAGAGACAGAGTTCCCATCTGCCAGTTCACTCTCCAAATGTCAGCAACATTTGAAACTGGACAGGGCTGAAGCTGAGAGTGAGTAACTCAATCCAGCTCCTCCATGTGGATGGCAGAAACTCAATTACTTGGCCCATCATCAGTTTCTCCCAGGTTCTGCTTTGGCACAAAGTTGAAGTCAGGAGATGGAGCCAAGTATCAGACCTGGTGTGGGACACAGACATTCTAACTAGCATCTTAACCACTAGGCTACACAGACAGCCTTCAAAGGATAATTTTTGAATAAAATAACTTGCTAAAAATAGTAATTCTAGCTAGCTAGTCTTACTTTCATCATCATGGTGTCTCCCCTGCCAGGTAACTATTAACTAGTCTTACTTTCTTTAATTACAAATATATTTTTACCTCTAGATTAATAAAAGTAGACTAAATCTAGGAAAATAAATATAATTCATGATGTAAACATCCAGAGATATTATTCAATGACAATATAGTATTCTGATTTTCACAGGTAAGATAACAGCATTCCTCTTGTTACATTTTAAGAAGTATTTTCATGTAAAGCAAATACAAAATAATCTATTGTATATATAATATTGAACCATATGCAATTGTCACTCGATACCTAGAAGTGATATAATTCAGCTTATGATGAACATCTTTATAGTGTTGTAACATATATTAGGAAACTTCTTTCCAAAATAGTGAGCAAAATTTGTTCTAGTTAACAATGTGTGAGGCCTGTTGAACCGCATGCGCATCAGCATTGAATTTTGTTCTTTCTCCATCTCTCACAAATTTAATAAAAATACATACAAAAACCAAAACAGAACAAAAATACTACAGTCCTAGTAATTTGTTTAAATGTGTTTTTCTTCTGTAATAGTCAGAGGAAACAGTTTTCCACGTATGTTGGCTATTTGAATCTCCTGTCTGGGGACTGCCTTTCTCTGAACTTTCTTTGCACTTGTTTCATTAGCTCAGTGTTTCTAATCAAGTCTGAGATGTCATATTGTCAAGGTTTGCCCTCTAATTTTTTTGCCTTTGACTTTGTTTATTTTTCATGTGAAACCTTATATCTTTTTGTTTGCATAAAAATTTCATTTCCAGAATTATATCTACATAGTTTTACCATCACTTAAAAGTAAAGGAAAAATAAAGATATGTATTTATAACCAAAGTTTTAGCAGCAATGATTACACTATAGCATAGCAAACAGAGGTTAATATCATGAGATTTGAATTAAAAAACAGTAAGTACAGTTTAGTAATTTATTAGCTCTTTGATATTGGACCAGTTACTTAATCTTACTAAGTTTTAATTTCCATATCTATAAAACAAGATGATAAAATAATATATAATTTAAGCAATTTTTTGAGGATTAAGATATGACATGAAGATTATTTAGCATGGCCATTAGCTAGTATATAGTAAATATTCAGTGATTGACTTAAAAGCCTTCAGAAGTATTAGTGAGATTTTTCTTATGTGATGCAAATATCACTCTCAAAAATTACGTGCATATTTCTCTATATAGCTGTGGGACCAATTTAGGTTGTTCTATATAATGAGTTTCATTGAACAGTGGATTATTATCTCAGAGCAGGAAAATATTTGTGTGTGAAACCAATATTCCTCAGTATCTTGTAAAGACAAAAATGCAGTTGGCCAAAAGATAAAAACATAAATCAAGTTATTGTGATATTTCACATGTTGTCTTCTTTGTAAATACCATGCTACCATATTTCTGCTTCAGTACAATCTAGTCGGAAGCAACTATGTTGTATAACTCATAATAATAATCGTGAAAATAATAATTTATTGATTGTAAATGTTGTATACACCAGATGCAAAATTAGATTCATATATTTTTAGCAAGAATTTCACAGAGGAGGATTCAAGTCTATGAGATAGATAATAATGACCCCCTATTTTACAACATAGGTTATTGCAGGTGATCTATCAGTGCTCTATGAGCCCCATAGTGAACTTTCCCCTTCAAGGTGGCTTCAACAACATCTCAGAGATCTAGAGACTACAATTTAAAGAATGTATGGTGGTTTCTTCTCAGGCCTTGCTTCTTGCCTTCTGTGTGGTCATCTTCGCCCTTGTCTTCATATGGTCTTCCTTCTCTACCTATTTGTGTCTAAATTTGCTCTTCTTCTATGGGCATCCATCATTTTGGATTAGGACACACACTAATGTTTCATTTTAAGGTAATTATCTCTTTAAAAGAAAATACCAAATACTTTCTGAGATGCTGGGATTAGGGCTTTGACATGTGAATTGCCGGGGACATAGCTCAGCCCATAACACTGCTCCAAATGATACACTTCATATTCACTATTCAAACTTGGAGCTTCTGGCTCTACAGCCATGTTTTTTTCATTTTAATTTTTTATTTTGAAAAGAAATTTAGACTTAAAGTAATGTTGCAAAAATCATACAAAGAATTCCCATATATCCTTCATAGAAATTCTGCACTAACATTTTATTTTATTATTCTCTTTATATAAACCAAGCTTAAGTTAATCAAAGTTAGATTCAACCAAGACAGTACTGCAAATTCTTACATCTTACTAGAGTTTTATCACTTATTGCACTGTTGTCCTTTATGAATAGAAGAAAACAAAATATACTCATTGTTCAGTATCCAGGGTGTTATTTGGTTGCTGCATCTCTTGAGTCTATGTTAATTATATATGTCTTCCTTCCTTTTAGTTTGTTTTTCATATCCTTGATAATTTTGAAGGGTACAGGCCTGATATTTTCTTTTCTAAAATTTACTTATTTATTTACTTGAAAGATAGCTACAGGGAGAGAAAGAAATAATTAAAAAGAAAGAAATCTTCCATCCACTGCTTCACTCATCAAATGGCTGCAGTGGCTGGGACTGGGCAAGTCAAAGCCATTCAGGTCTCCCACGTGTTTCCACATCCATTGATGATTCTTGCCTAAGGCAACAATTATGATGATTTTAAAAATTCTATCATTCTTTATCTGTGAATAGTCTTCTGTGAAAGTCTAATGTATGGAAGACATTCCCCTTGCCATTTACTCATTTATTTATGTCAATGTATACTCATAGATTCTTATTTTAGTCTATTTTGTGATTAAAGTTGCTGCAGATTTGGCCAATGGAGGTCAGTTTGAGTTGCTTCCATGTCCTTTGGATGCATTCCATTATTCCAAGAGCAATTTACTGATTTCTTGCACAAAAGATTTCCAGAATCATCTAGGTCTCAACGTCAGAATTGTCTAGCCCTTCAAGGTTTCATGGTTTCCTTTACCAGAGGCAGGTCTCTAAATAAGATCTGGGCTGAACTGTTACTGAATGTAATTGATTCTAAGCTCTCTCAGAAGACAACTAGTATATACACATTTGTGTGCACACATCTACACTGATTATATATTTATCTGCCTGTCCATCTATCAGCTATCTTAAGAGATAAACATCTAAGCATGTTAATGAATGCATCCTAAATTATGAAAATGGTCCTGACTTTATAGTCCTCCTAAAACTATGATTAAGATCATTCAATCCCCCATTGTTATAACTACCCAACTCTAATATCCACAATTCACAATGTGAGTTTTCTGACTTTCAGTCCTTGATATTAATACCAGTTTAGGATGAGACACAGGAGAAAGTTAAGTAGCATTCCAAGGTTATCACATAGGAAATGACTGGAAAAGCTACAGACAGAATTATGATCTCTTCAAACTTTTTGGTTTGCAATCACATACGCGTCTAGGGTACTTCTCACTACTTTAATTGTATCAAAACTCAGGTTTCAGGATTACCAGTTGATTGCAGGTATAGATGGCTATGGGGCAGGTTCAAGAATATTCCACACTGTAACACTCTGGTCTCAATGCCACACTCTGTACTAAATCAAGACTGGGCAAACAATAGCCATGCGGGTTCATTAATGTATGGTTTGTAGTTGCTTTTCTGCTATAATGGCAAAGTTGGGTCAGTGCTGCAGACTGCAAGGCCTGTATCATCTAAACTATTTATTATCTGGCCCTTCCCAGAAAGTTTACCACTCTTCTAGTGCATCATCCTGAGCACTTGTTTTGATGCTTTCTTTCATTTATTTATATATTTTTTGCCAATAATGTGTGTGTGCACTCCCACACATTGCAAGATAATGTCATTAAGAGACATTTTTTTTTATTAAACTTTTATTTAATGAATATAAATTTCCAAAGTATAGCTTATGGGTTACAATGGCTTCCCCCCTCCCATAACTTCCCTCCCGCCCGCAACCCTCCCCCCTCCCGCTCCCTTTCCCCTTCCATTCGTGTAAAGATTCATTTTCAATTCTTTTTGTACACAGAAGATCAGTTTAGTATATATTAGGTAAAGATTTCAACATTTTGCCCATATAGCAACATCAAGTGAAAAAACTACCATTGGATTACTAATTATAGCATAAAATAGCAATGTACAGCACATTAAAGACAGAGATCCTACATAATTTTTTTTTCAAAATAATTAATTTTCTATGCCTTTTCCATTTTAACACCAGGTTGTTGTTTTTTTTTTTTTTCATTTCCAATTCTCTTTATACACAGAAGATCACTTCAGTATATAATTAGCAAAGACCTCATCAGTCTGCGCCCACACAGAAACGCAAAGTATAAAAATACTGTTTCAGTACCAGTCGTAGCATCACTTGGCTTTAGACGACACATTGGGGACAGATCCCGCATGGGGTGTAAGTTCACAGTGACTCCTGTTGCTGACTTAACAATTTGACACTCCTGTTCATGGCGTCAGTAATCTCCCTGGGCTCTAGTCATGAGTTGCAAGGGCTATGGAAGCCTTTAGGGTTCGCTGACTTTGATCTTATTCCTATAGGGTCATAGTCAAAGTGGAAGTTCTCTCCTCCCTTCGGAGAAGGGTACCTCCTTCTTTGATGGCCCCGTTCTTTCCACTGGGATCTCACTCTCACTCACAGAGATCATTCACTTAGGACTTTTTTTTTTTTTTCCCATGGTATCTTGGCTTTCCATGCCTGCTATACTCTCATGGGCTCTTCAGCCAGATCTGAATGCCCTGAGGGCTGATTCTGAGGCCGGAGTGTTGTTTAGGACATCTGCCATCCTATGAGTCTGCTGTGTATCCCACTTCCCATGTTGGATCTTTCCCTCCCTTTTTGATTCTATCAGTATTAGCAGATACCTATCTTGTTTGTGTGATCTCTTTGACTCCCAGACCTATCAGAGCTATCAATTGTGAGCTGAAATTGATCACTTGGACTAGTGCGATGGCATTGGTACATGCCATCTTGATGGAATTGTGTTGGAATCCCCTGCACATTTCTAACTCCACCATTTGCGGCCAGTCCGATTGAGCATGTTCCAAATTGTTCATCTCCTCCCTCTCTTTTTCCACTCTTAGATTTAACAGGGATCACTTTTCAGTTAAAATTTAAACACCTGAGAATAATTGTGTGTTAATTACTGAGTTCAACCAATAGTACTAGAACAACAAGAACAACAACGAATACTAAAAAGGATAGAGTATTACATTGTACATCTAAAGTCAGGACAGGAGCTGATCAGTTCATTGTTGCTTATAGTGTCCATTTCACTTAACAGGTTTTCTCTTTGGCGCTCAGTTGTCACCGATCAGGGAAAACAAATGATATTTTTCTCTTTGGGACTGGCTTAATTCACTGAGCATGATGTTTTCCAGATTGCTCCATCTTGTTGCAAATGACTGGGTTTCATTGTTTCTTACTGCTGTATAGTATTCTATGGAGTACATGTCCCATAATTTCTTTATCCAGTCTACTGTTGATGGGCATTTGGGTTGGTTCCAGGTCTTAGCTATTGTGAATTGAGCTGCAATAAACATTAATGTGCAGATGGCTTTTTTATTTGCCAAATTAAATTCCTTTGGGTAAATTCCAAGGAGTGGGATGGCTGGGTTGTATGGTAGGGTTATGTTCAGGTTTCTGAGGAATCTCCAGACAGACTTCCATAGTGGCTTAACCAGTTTGCATTCCCACCAACAGTGGGTTAGTGTCCCTTTTTCCCCACATCCTCTCCAGCATCTGTTGTTGGTAGATTTCTGAATGTGAGCCATTCTCACCGGGGTGAGATGGAACCTCATTGTGGTTTTGATTTGCATTTCTCTGATTGCTAGTGATCTTGAACATTTTTTCATGTGTCTGTTGGCCATTTGGATTTCCTCTTTCGAAAAATGTCTATTGAGGTCCTTGGCCCATCTCTTAAGTGGGTTGTTTGTTTTGTTGTTGTGGTTTTTCTTGATTTCTTTGTAGATTCTGGTTATCAATCCTTTATCTGTAGTATAGTTTGCGAATATTTTTTCCCATTCTGTTGGTTGCCTCTTCACTTTCCTGACTGTTTCTTTCGAGGTACAGAGGCTTCTCAATTTGATGCAATCCCAAATGTTAATTTTGGTTTTGACTGCCTGTGCTTTTGGAGTATTTTCCAGGAAGTCTTTGCCTGTGCCTATATCTTGCAGGGTTTCTCCAATGCTCTCTAATAATTTGATGGTTTCGGGTCGTAGATTTAAGTCTTTAATCCATGTTGAGTGAATTTTTGTGTAAGGTGATAGGTATGGGTCTTGCTTCAAGCTTCTGCATGTGG
The DNA here is from genome assembly GCF_033115175.1 of Lepus europaeus. Lineage (NCBI taxonomy): Eukaryota > Metazoa > Chordata > Mammalia > Lagomorpha > Leporidae > Lepus > Lepus europaeus. The sequence goes on from NC_084839.1 coordinate 55,325,437, forward strand.
AAATCCAATTTTTCCAGCACCATTTATTGAATAGACTGTCCTTATTCCAGGGATTAGATTTGGATCTTTGGTCAAATATAAGTTGGCTATAGATGTTTGGATTGATTTCTGGTGTTTCTATTCTGTTCCATTGGTCTATCCATCTGTTTCTGTACCAGTACCATGCTGTTTTGATAACAACTGCCCTGTAGTATGTCCTAAAATCAGGTATTGTGATGCCTCCGGCTTTGTTTTTGTTGTACAGGATTGCTTTGGCTATTCGAGGTCTTCTGTGTCTCCATATGAATTTCAGCATCATTTTTTCTAGATCTGTGAAGAAGGTCTTCGGGATCTTGATGGGTATTGCATTGAATGTATAAATTGCTTTTGGGAGGATAGACATTTTGATGATATTGATTCTTCCAATCCATGAGCATGGAAGATTTCTCCATTTTTTGGTATCCTCTTCTATTTCTTTCTGTAAGGTTTTGTAGTTTTCATCGTAGAGATCTTTAACGTCTTTGGTTAAGTTTATTCCAAGGTATTTGATTGTTTTTGTAGCTATTGTGAATGGGATTGATTTTAGAAGTTCTTCCTCAGCCGTGGCATTGCCTGTGTATACAAAGGCTGTTGATTTTTGTGCATTGATTTTATATCCTGCTACTTTGCCAAACTCTTCGATGAGTTCCAGCAGTCTCTTAGTAGAGTTCTTTGGGTCCCCTAAATAAAGAATCATATCATCTGCAAAGAGGGATAGTTTGAGTTCGTCCTTCCCGATTTGTATCCCTTTAATTTCTTTTTCTTGCCTAATAGCTCTGGCCAAAACTTCCAGAACTATATTGAATAGCAGTGGTGAGAGAGGGCATCCCTGTCTGGTACCAGATTTCAGTGGAAATGCTTCCAACCTTTCCCCATTCAATAGGATGTTGGCCGTGGGTTTTTCATATATTGCTTTGATTGTATTAAGGAATGTTCCTTCCATACCCAGTTTGCTTAGAGTTTTCATCATGAAAGGGTGTTGTATTTTATCAAATGCTTTCTCTGCGTCTATTGAGAGAATCATATGGTTTTTCTTCTGCAGTCTGTTAATGTAGTGTATTACGTTGATTGTTTTGCGAATGTTGAACCATCCCTGCATACCGGGGATGAATCCCACTTGGTCTGGGTGGATGATCTTTCTGATGTGTTGTTGCATTCTATTGGCCAGAATTTTATTGAGAATTTTTGCATCTATGTTCATCAGGGATATTGGTCTGTAATTCTCTTTCAGTGTTGCGTCTCTTTCTGGCTTAGGAATTAAGGTGATGGTGGCTTCATAGAAGGAATTTGGGAGGATTCCCTCTTTTTCGATTGCTCTGAATAGTTTGAGAAGAATTGGAGTTAGTTCTTCTCTAAATGTCTGGTAGAACTCAGCAGTGAATCCATCTGGCCCTGGGCTTTTCTTTGTTGGGAGGGCCTTTATTACTGTTTCAATTTCTGTGTCAGTTATTGGTCTGTTTAGGTTTTCTATGTCTTCCTGGCTCAATTTAGGGAGGTTGTATGTGTCCAAGAATCTGTCCATTTCTGATAGATTTTCCTGTTTGCTGGCATACAAGTCCTTGTAGTAATTTCTGATGATTCTTTTTATTTCTGTGGTGTCTGTTGTTACGTTTCCCATTTCATCTCTGATCCTATTGATTTGGGTCTTTTCTCTTCTTTTTTTAGTTAGTTGGGCCAATGGGGTGTCAATTTTGTTTATTTTTTCAAAAAACCAGCTCCTCGTTTGGCTGATTTTTTGTAATGTTTTTTTGGATTCAATCTTGTTGATTTCTTCTCGGATTTTAATTATTTCTCTTCTCCTACTGGGTTTGGGTTTGGTTTGCTGCAGATTTTCTAGATCCTTGAGATGACTTGAAAGCTCATCTATTTGGTGCCTTTCCAATTTCTTGATGTAGGCACCTATTGATATAAACTTTCCTCTTAACACTGCTTTTGTTGTATCCCATAGGTTTTGGTATGTTGTGCTGTTATCCTCATTTACTTCCAGAAAATTTTTGATTTCTCTTTTAATTTCTTCTATGACCCATTGTTCATTCAGGAGCATGTTGTTCAATCTCCATGTGTTTGCACGTGCTCTAGGGATTCCTGAGTTGCCAATTTCCAATTTCATTCCTTTGTGGTCTGAGAAGCTGCATGGTATGATTCTAATTCTTTTGAATTTGCTGAGACTTGCTTTATGGCCTAGTATGTGGTCAATCCTAGAGAGGGTTCCATGTACTGCTGAGAAGAATGTAAAGTCCTTAGATGTAGGATGAAATGTTCTGTAGATGTCTGTTAGATCCATTTGGGCTATAGTGTCATTTAAATCTACTGTCTCCTTGTTCATCTTCTGTCCTGTTGATCTGTCTATCTCTGAGAGTGGAGTATTGAAGTCCCCCAGTACTATTGTATTGGGGTCTAAGTCTCCCTTTAAGTCTCTTAACAAGTCTTTTAAATAGGCTGGTGCCCTGTAATTAGGTGCATATACGTTGATAATCGTTATATCTTCCTGTTGAATGGATCCCTTAATCATTATATAGTGCCCCTCTTTGTCTCTCCTAACAGTTTTTGTGGTAAAGTTTATGTTGTCCGATATTAAGATGGCTACGCCCGCTCTCTTTTCATTTCTGTTGGCGTGGTATATCTTTTTCCAGCCTTTCACTCTCAGCTTGTATGGATCATTGTTGGATAGATGGGTTTCTTGTAAGCAGCAAAAGGATGGGCTTGGTCCTTAACCCAATCGGCCAATCGGTGTCTTTTAACTGGACAGTTCAAGCCATTAACATTCAATGTGACTATTGAGAAGGAGTAACTTTGCCCTGCCATTTGCCAAAGATATTTTCTAATATCTGGTTTGAGCTTCCTGTGATCTTTTGCTCTGAGGTTTCCTTCCTTTACCTTCTTTCATATTGGTGACCGTGTTTCTGTGTTTCTGTATGTAACACATCTTTAAGCATCTTTTGCAGGGCTGGACGAGTGGCGACAAATTCTTTCAATTTCTGTTTGCTGTGAAAGGTCTTAATTTCACCTTCATTCACAAATGAGAGCTTTGCAGGATATAATATTCTGGGCTGGCAGTTTTTCTCTCTTAGTACCTGGGCTATATCTCGCCATTCTCTCCTGGCTTGTAGGGTTTCTGATGAGAAATCAGCTGTAAGTCTAATTGGAGATCCTCTGAGAGTAATCTGGCGTTTCTCTCTTGCACATTTTAGGATCTTTTCTTTGTGTTTCACTGTGGTGAGTTTGATTACGACGTGTCTTGGTGAGGATCTCTTTTGATCATGTTTATTAGGGGTTCTCTGAGCTTCCTGTACTAGGATGTCTCTGTCCTTCTCCAAACCTGGGAAATTTTCTGCTAGTATCTCACTAAAAAGGCCTTCTAATCCTTTCTCCCTTTCCATGCCTTCAGGAACTCCTAGAACCCGAATGTTGGGTTTTTTAATAGTATCCTGTAGATTCCTGACAGTATTTTTTAGATTACTGATTTCTTCTTCTTTTTTTTGATTTGACTGTTTCCTTTCCTGTTCTCTGTCTTCTAATTCCGATATTCTCTCTTCTGCTTCATCCATTCTGTTTTTAAGGCTCTCTAATGTGTTTGCCATTTGATCTATTGAGTTCTTCATTTCATTGAGATTTTTTGCCAGTACTGCAGTTTCCTGTTCCACTAATTTTTTCATTTCATTTTGATTCCTCCTTAATATTTCATTTTCACGGGAGAGATTTTCTATCTTGTCCATTAAGGATTTCTGTAGTTCAAGAATTTGTTTTTGAGAACTTCTTAATGTTCTTATGAAATTTTTGCAATCTGCTTCGTGCATTTGCTCTAACTCTTGATCTTCATAATCTTGCATTGGCGTGTCTTGTTCACTTGGGGGCGTCATAGTGCTATCCTTATCTTTGGTACCTCCGCTTCTATGTTTCTTGCTTGGCATGTTAGAGATAATTTGTGGTGTTTTTGTTTTTGTTTTTGTTTTTGTTTTTGTTTTTGTTTTTTCTCTCGTTATACTGTGCCTCTGAGTGAGCTGTCTGTTTTGTTGGAGCCTTAGGGGCTGTGATGGGTGTGGCTAGAGAGCTATGCTTGTTTCTTGAGGTTTAAGGCTGTGTAAAGAGCGACTCTCCCGGATTACTTGCTCCTTGCTGGGACGCGCTCTCTCTCTCTCTCTCTCTTTTTTTTTCTTTTGACTCAGTTGGGAGTAGAGTTGAGGGTAGTTGAAATCTAGCCTCTGTGGGTATTTGTTTGATCTATGCCTGGGAACATACACAGCGTTTATGCAGCCCTCAATGTGTTCTCCAGTTTCGCTAAAGATACTGAGTTTGGCTGAGCTTTACATATGTAAAATCCGCGGTGCTCTTTGTTTTGCTTGGTGAGTGAAGGGAGAGGCCTCTGTTCCCCCTCCCCCCAATGTCTCGGACTTCTCAGGTCTTTGTCTTACCGACCTCCGTTCCCGCGCTGGCGAGATTCTGTGGCTCTGGCTCCTCTCCCGCTCGGCTCTTCTCGGTTGGTTTTCCACGCGGTGGGTTCCCTGTAAGTCCTCTGTGTCTCACCCACAAGATCCGGAAGCGTTTCCTCTGCAGTTTTTTTTTTTTTGAGTCTTTTCCTGAGGCTACAGTAATTCCACTTTTATGGAAGTTTATTTTCCCAAACTAAGGCACACGTCCTCACTATCCGCCATCTTGGCTCCGCCCCTTAAGAGACATTTTATACACAGTGTTAGCTAAGGGAAAATTCCTGTCAGCAGTTGGCTCCATACAACATTGATGCAATTGCATTGGTGTGAAGGTCTCTCCTTGGATTTCAAAGTATGCTACATCCAGTGCTGTACCCAGACAGTTCACCAAACCTGTCTGTTTATTCATTCTGTATGGTATAAAACATCTGTAATAACTGGGCAAGTAAATGTGACCTCCCCAAATATGGCAGCCTGTGTCTACTTGGTATAGCTTCTTAGTTTTGCTTTGTGGTGCTGTTAGAGGTTGAGCTTCTATATTTTTAAGAATATGTCTGCACTTCTCATTAATTATTTTGAGACCCAAGAAGTAAGAGAGACATTCTTTGGAAAGACTATGAACACAATACCAAGTTAAAAGCCATGTGGAATGGTGTGATGTCTGCTGACATTGCCAAATTACTCCATGGTCGGTTCACTTGCCAAAGTTAATATTGTTGTTGCAACCAAACTCCCCTTTATTCTACTCATAATCAGACACATAGAAGTACAGATACCAGCAATATGAATTTAATACTAGTTTCTAATGTACATTGGTCATTCAAAGAGGGACTTCGTGTTAACTGGATTCTTAAAAATGCCCTTTACCTTAACAATATTAAGTCTATGCCTCTGAGCTTCTCTGACCCATGTGTTTGCACCATGGTCCCCTGCACATACTGTGGGTGCTATGAAATAGTCTCTCTGGAACAAAATATTCTGTGACAAGATCTCTCCTTTGTTTTCTGATGACTCAGGCTGTTAGCTACTCTGCACACCTATTCACACATATTAGGTTTTTATGTCCATTTCTTTTACCTGCTATAAAGCACCATCACTACATTGTCTTGGCTAAGCTTTTTGTCTTAGAGATAGTGAGGAGGACATACACAGACAAAAGTGGCAATGTTAACTCTTTGACTTCTTGAAAGCAACTTCTAGGCTTGTTCAGGATTCACATGTAGACATTGACTACGGGTGTGCATTTGGCATAATGGTTAAACTGCTGCTTGGGAACTAACATCACATTTTGGAGTGCCCGGATTCAAGTTCTGTCTCTACTCTCCCCATTCCAGTTTCCTGCTAATGCACACTCTGGGAGGTAGCAGATGATGGCTCAAGTCCTTGGGTCACTGTCACCCATGTGAGAGACCCAAATTGAATTCCTGGCTTCCAACATTGGCCTGGCCTAATCTGGCTTTTGCATTTGGAAAGTGGATCAGTAGGTGGGAGATCTCCCCCTTTGTGTGTTTCATTGTCCTTCTACTTTTCAAATAAATACAATTTAATAAAAAAAAAACCAGAAACTGACTTAATATATAATTTTAAAAATGCAAGAATTCTTAAACTTCCTATTAGTCATTTCACCAAGATTCATGAGTTCCTTAGATGGAAACTTTGTTCATAAGCAAAATTATGAATTTCAAAGGATGACAGCTTTTAAGTAACTAGAAGTAAACACTCTAGGCCTTTTGGAAGTAAGAATGCTACTTGTAATATAACAGTCAAGATAGTATTCCAAATATACCTCAGTTTTCAGATATCTATTATTAGCTTGGTTTTTAATATCAGTGAGATTGCTGTTTGTCATTGAGTACTTTGGCACAGGTCTTAACACTAGATGAACACTAACATCACCCAGGTCGCTGTCTAGTGCTGAGTGCCACTCACTGCTCAGGCCCCACTCACTCCTACTCACATTTCATAAAACTGGGCCCCCTTGAGAATGGGCAATGAAGCAGTCCTTTAAAAAACTCCTTTTTAAAATCTTGGTGTTTAAGCATCTTCAAGCTACTAAATCTGATCCAAAACTCTTGGGACCCAATGTTTTTCAGAATTGAGAATATTTTGGAGTGTAGACAGATATGTATTCAATGTGCCATGTGTATTATGATCTTGGTGGGGTTTGGGACGCTGCCCGTAGCAAGACACATTAATATTTCTGTAGTGAGTCAGATAAATATTCTGGCTGGGATAAATAATGAACATAAATATCTTCATATCAACTGGAGTAAGTTTATGCCATTGCTACCAAAGGATTTCAGGTCACTTCAGGTTTTGCTGCCAAATGTTTCAAAAAAAACCTCTAGGTTTTGGACATGGCAAATAAAGCCTTATTTATATGTGCTAGGCTCAGAAATTTGTTTTTAGGTAAAGGGACAAAAATGTAAATATTTTAGGCTTTCAGATTATATTGTCTCCATGTCTACTTCTAAACTCTGATATCTGACCCTTAGAAAATATGTAAATTAGAATAAATGTGTTCCAATAAAACTTTATTCATAAAACTAGGCTGTGGGCATATTTGACCTGTGGGCCATAGTTAGCCCACTCTTGATCTAGATTATCTTCATTGTTTTAAATTCTGTATCCTGTATATTAAAGCCACTGTCTAGATTGCAATGACTTCTTTTAATCTGAAGTTTGAGAATGGGAAGGTTTCTCTGAGAAGGGGAGGAGGTCTCTGGGTTTCACCATGCCCATTCTGTTGCTCTTTATAATTTCATGACTGAAAAGTATATAAAACAATATAGTTAAATGTGAAATAATACCTAGATATGAGTGTTATATATAATTTGTCATCAACCTCTTGATGTGAAGTGATAATAACATTTAAAAACAGGGGGGAGCTGGAATCTAGGGGTGTCATGGGCTGTTGGGTTTGGGTAGTGATACTATGGAAAAAATATAATGCTTTCAGGGTTGGCTTTAACTTTTGTGGCTCTTTGGCTGAAGATATCAGATTTAGCATTTGTCCTCTTAGTATTTTGCTTGTTTGTTTTGTGCTTATTTAATTAGAAATGCCAAGAGGAAGGACACAGTTGGAGTAGAACAGATGAACAAACTGTAAACTGTTCATGGGAGTTTGTGTTTTCTGAACACAATATGGAATAAGTCTTTGGTGGGTCAAGTGCAAATGGCTTCTCTGAATGGATCTATTGTCCTTGGAGTGTTGTCTGGCATTTCTCATCAAGAATGACAATAGATAGGCCAGTGGTGTGGCACAGCAGGTTAGCGCCCTGGCCTGAAGCACCTGAATGCCATATGGGCACTGGTTCGACTCCTGGCTGCTCCACTTCCAATTCAGCTCTCTGTATGGCCTGGGAATGCAGTAGAAGATGGCACAAGTTGTTGGGCCCCTGCATCCCCGTGGGAGACCTGGAAGAAGCTCCTGGTTCCTGGCTTCAGATCCACACAGTTCTGGCTGTTGCGGCCAATTGGGGAGTGAACCAGCAGATGGAAGATCTCTGTCTCTCTCTCTCTCTTTCTTTCTGTCTTTCTCTCTCCTCTTTCTGTGTAACTCTTTCAAATAAATAAATAAAATCTTTAAAAAAACAGAATGACAATAGAGAACAAAGCAGTATTCCTTGTGGATAGCTGATTGATTATTTGATTGAGATTTAGCTTATGAGACACAATACAACCTTGAGGTACAGTAAAACAGCAACAACAAAAACTCAATAAAGTCTCAACCATGGAGAGCTGATTCTTTAGTCCAGTTTTAGGGGGCAACCTTAAGGATTAGCTGGCACATTTTGGACCATTTTCTTAAGCTGACTGAGTATCAACACACACTAAGCATGCTGTGTGTTTGGGCACCTTTTCCTATCCTACTCTGTCTGCTTTTGTACTATCACTCACTGCCTCCATCTGTGGAGTTGCCTTCATGATTAGCATTCATGTCATTTGAAGAGCAATGATCTTTCCTTTTTAAAGTCATAATCATTCAGAACTTAACAACATTTCCCAAACTGTTAAGAGTGTTTTGTTTTTTAGAGGTGCTTTGTGCACCTTGAAGAAATGTTTTTCATAGTGGTACTAATATAGTATCTCCTATTTTGACTTCCTAATTTTGCCTGAAAGAGTTCCATAGGAGCAGTGACTGGACTTTTGTTCTGTCTGTAAACTCTGCTTCTCTGCTGGTACATGGCACACGGTAGATGCCAGAATTAAGAATAAACAAATGCACATTAACAAGTGTATGTATTGTAACACCAATTGAAAGTTAACCTAAATTAAGGCAGTAGGAAATAATATTGGTACCTCGAATCCAAGAAGAATGGATTTGACGTGGCCAACTGGGAGGGCACCTACAAAAAGAAAGACATGCTGATGGCAATGATTTCTGCTTAATTTCCCCTTGATTTTACTAACTGATTTGATGATATTAAGAGACAATGAACTTATGTAGTCCATGAGTACTCCAAAACTTTTCCTTTAGCACTGAAAGAAGACTCATTTGAGCTTAAAATGTACTTGCTAGTGCATAAAGAGAAGCTGGGGTTAGGAGGACCAAGCACAAAGGCAGGAAAGAAGACAATGGGACCTTTCTAAATGATACAATTATTAGCTGAAAGATCCTACAGGCATTTATTACACTATATCCTGGTTCATCTTCTAGTCTAAATGTGCCAGAGAGACCATCTCCTGCCTCTCTTCCATTCCTGAAAACAGGGGCAATGTAGCAAGCAGACAATGACTTCTACCCAGCAGCCAGGACTATGAAATGAGAGAAGCAGCCCCTCTACAAACTCTGAATGGGTTGCCAATTTTTGTTACGTTTAAGGCAGGCAGTAATTTCAGTTTTCAATTCCACTAAGTAATAATAGTTATTAATTAGTAAATTAGGCCACTGGGTTCCAGAGGTGAGCTAACAGAATGATTAAAAGGGAGAGAGAGAAAATTCACAGATAATGCTCAGGTTTCATAGAAGCCTGACACGATTGAGAGTTTATGTTTGTACATCTCTGCAAAATGGATTGCTGCACTTAAGAGCAACTTACATTGCTTACAGTGCTGTCTGTTCAGTAATTGCAGCAAAGTGAGGTACTGCACCATACATTGTCATAAAGATGTCAAGAAATGAAGGGAGATGTTCGAGGGCTTGGTTTCTAATACTTACATTTGAAATCTGGGGGCATTAAATCCAGGGAGGAGAATTCCTGAGAGTTTTTTCATCTACACCACCAAAGGGCTTAGATGTTTCTTGAGTAAAGGCTTGACATCAACTCCAGGGAGGATTTCTGGACTGCAGGTAGGTCTCATTCATTTTAGGGGCTAATTTGTTGAGCTTAATATATCAAACATGATAGCTTTCGTGGAGGTTTGTGGATTATGTTTCAAAGCACTTTCCATGACTGTACTTGGAAAATAACAAAATCCCTGAAATATCATTTGAAACTCCTAGAAGACCTGAAATGCTAAAATTGAAGTTTATCTTACAAGGCTCTAGTTGGACAAAAATGCAGGTAACCTATCTTGTGTTGGAGTGTATTTCTGTTACCAAAAGAAGTCATTGGAAATTGCCAAAATCAATGCAACTCATTCATCCGATACCAAAAGGTAGTAATTTACTAGAGTTAAATGTGAATTATGAAGAATTACATGGCAGCAAAGAAGAGCCATGTACAAATACAAGCCCTTTTTATAATGGCAAAGTGAATTAAATCATTATCACATATCCCAAGCTCCACTTTTTAAGAAAAATAGCATGTTACTATTAGTTTATTAAAATTAGCTATCTGTATGAATTTTGTTTAAATGAAAGTTTGTCTATTTTGTGAACATATACATTTTGCATATATATATATATATATATGAAATAAGCTTACATGAAAACTTAAGTCCAATTTCCCTACCCAATTCTTCCTTCTATCTGAACACACCCTGCTGTCTTATCAACATTTTTTTGCTCCCTCAGTGGAGACTGATATTGAGACTTCTTTGTGTTCCCTCTTTCCAATTTTTTTTTTTTACTTTTCTGAATATTTGCCTTTATGGTCACCAGGATATACTAGAAAGAATGGTTTTTAGTTGGACAGAAGCTAAGGTAAATACCTGGCTCTGCTTCTCACTAGCTGTTTTGACCTTGGGGAAATTGATCAATCTCTATGAGCTTTTGTTTCTCATCTGCATTGCAGGGGCTATGTAATATTTATCTCATAGAGTGGTTCAGAGTTCATTTTGATGTGAAAAGGACTTGTTCTTGGAACAAAGAAAGGAAAAAGTTTAGAGCTGATTAGTTAGCATATAGACAAACTTTTCCACCAGGATTACCTACCAATAGACTGTATCAATCTAGATGTGATGTTTTAGAGGTAGATGAACTTAATAGGTAGTGTCGTTTGGAGCTCTCATCTGATGTTGCGTGTACTATGTAAAAGAATATAAGAACCTAATTGCTCAATTCCATTGATGGAAGACAAGATTAGACATCTATTTAGACATAATGTGAGACACAATTTAAAGGTGGGGTGATGAGTCTTGGTATCATTACTGAAGCAAGATCCTTAAATAAATATGAAATAAGGTCATGTTTATTGATATGTATCCTAAAAGGTCCACATAATGTTGTTCTTGAATAACCCAACAACTCATCCACAAACCAACTCACTTACCAGCCAGTCAAACCTGTATCAGAATAATTTGTTAAGGAGATTAAGAGATTAGATCTAATAGTTGACCATCAATCCATTATTCATCAATTTATTAATCTTTTTAATTTAAGGATGTCATATGATGGAAATTCCTAGAGATCTGACTGAATGCTGTAAAGATAAGTTCAACCAAGAAATTGGCAAGATTGGCCAAGCATTTTAAGGTTAAGATACTCTCTGTAAGTTGTTAGTTCAGTCATATCTACCAATGAACTTTTCTGACCTTAAAGATTTGAAAATCTAAATTAAAATTATTCAATATCTAAATCTACTTAGTGATTGTTTTCAAATACTAGCATAATATAATTTTCTTTCTCTTGTCCCTTTATGTCATCACCTATAACACAGCACTGAGTGTGAAGCATGCCTGGAGCTTCCACTCAAGGTCAACTCAAAACCTCCATGGTAAGACACCTTGAATAATTTGGAATTATTTTAAGTAGATATATCTATTGCTGTCAGGCTCCAATCTACATAGCTTATAGAGTCTCATTTTTTTCTATACTGATAGCTAGTTGAGCAAATATAATATGCCAAACTGTATAGTACATATATATTTCAATAAATTCAGTAGTCCTGAATAGCCACTGAAAAATGTTTCTATTACCTTGCCTGTTTGCATTTCAAAAACTGTAGGAAAGTATTGATTTTTCAGATAATTATTGGGACTTATAAAACCTATTGTACAGCTTGGCTATGACTTTTAGAATTAAAGGATTCATTAGATGTCCAAAGGGGTGTTTCCGTTCCAAGACTGCAGAGATACTATGGGTTATGGAAATGGCTTTGTCAAATGTGATATAAAATACGGGGTGAAAAACTGATAATCATAGTCAAACATCTGGAGGTATGATCTATGTGAGGTTATCTATAAAACACTCAGAACTCTTGATAAGCTGTATTTTCAGGTTTTTTTTATGCTTCATAACTCATATAAATTAAGTACATCAATGAAGCTATTGTACCAAGTAGAATATGTGCTCAACTCCTATCAGGCACAGGGAGGGGGGAAAATGGCATTTTAAGGCATTTGGCATGTAACTGAGAGAATAAACCTTATATGGATGAAGCAATTAGAAAATTGTTGAACCACATAATCAGTTACTAGTTGGTATTGAGAGGAATAAATCAAGGTGGGATATTAGTAGCAAATAACTTCATGAAGGAGAAAATAATTAAAGAGTTGGTATTTAGATAGCAAGTAAAGGTGTTTGGTAAATTTCAGTGTGGAAAAACAGCATGAGAAGTGGCAAGGAAGTAGAAATGGACCATGGGAGTCAGCTTAACTATGTAGGAAATGAGAATAGGGAAATAGTAGGAGTAATTTGGAAAGAGAATAAGAAATCAGTTTCTGTGACATCTTGTAAGTACACCAATGAGCTCTGAGGCTGATAAAATGGGTTATAGGAAGTTGTGCAATACATTTGTAGGAGTTTTAGTTCTGTAATATTATTTTTTAAATATTTATTTATTTATTTGAAAGAGTTACACAGAAAGAGAAAGAGAGGCACAGAAAGAGAGAGAGGTCTTCTATCCACTGGTTCGCTCACCAACTGGCTGCAATAGCTGTAGCTGCGCCGATCTGAAGCCAGGAGCCACAAGTTTCTTTCAGTTTCTCCCACGTGGGTGCAGGGGCCCAAGGACTTGGGCCAACTTCTACTGCTTTCCCAGGCCATTAGCATTGGAGGTTGAGTATCCGGGACTCGAACCAGTGCCCATATGGGATGCTGGCACTGCAGGTGGCAGCTCTACCCACTACACCACAGTGTTGGCCCCTGTAATATTATTGTGACATTATATGCCAGCATGTAAAGATCATCAAGGTGGATTTTGGTGAATTATATGCAAGGAACATAAATGATGCACAAAAAATTTACTGAACTATCAGTATTCCTTGAAAATCCTTCTGGAAAATGGGAACAGGAATAGTACAAGAAGAAAAGAAATAGGCAAATGTTCACCCCCCAAATGGCTGCTACGGCCGGCATGCTACAATGATCCGAAGCCAGGAGCCAGGTGCCTCCTCCTGGTCTCCCATGCGGGTGCAGGGCCCAAGGACCTGGGCCATCATTCACTGCACTCCTGGGCCACAGCAGAGAGCTGGCCTGGAAGAGGAGCAACTGGGACAGAATCCGGCGCCCCGACCAGGACTAGAATCCGGGGTGCAGGCGCCACAGGCAGAGGCCGCAGGCAGAGGATTAGCCAAGTGAGCTGCAGTACCAGCTAAGCTATGTTCTTGATCCTGTCTCCTTAATATTTATCTCCAAGGTTTCCATTTTGCTAAAAAATGTAATGAATGTTACATTTGTGTGATGACAACAAGTTGTGAAGAGTGACCTTACATTTACTGAGAGATTCAGAATATAAAATTAATGTTTTCTATTTGGGAACATGGTACATCTCTCTGTTCATTCAGGGCTCCTTTTTGATTCTCCAACAACATGTTAAAATATTTCTCTGTAAAAGTTTAATTATTTTGTTAACTTTATTGCCATTCTGTATGGTATTATATTTTCTGTTGATTAACAACTGGTAATGACATGCTATCTTTTTAGGGTACTATGTGCTGCTATTTCAAGTGAATTTTGTAGAATTTTACTATAAACTTTTTATTACTGGATGTTTGATTTATTAAATGATTTTCTACATATGTCAAGATAATCTTATGATTGTTTTCCATTATTCTGTTATTATGGTGAATCATACTGCTTCTCTAATATTAAATCTGTTTTTACTATGGGTATAAGCAGTCATATTGCTAAAGTCTTACTAGTTCTAATAATATCCTGTTGAGTGTTATGAATATTCTGATATACTATGTCAACTTCCATCCTAACCCTATTGTTAATTTTTAAATACTTCTGTTATATTGTGTGAACTGCAATATCATATCAAAGACAAAGCAATAAACCTATTAAAATATAAAAAACAAATAAACAGGCTAGAGCAATGATCTCCAATAGTTCAACCTGAACCAAGTTGGGTTGCAATAGCAAGGGCAGAAAGAGCTCTAAAGTGGGCCAAAGGCATAGCCAGGATGTTATCCCCCGACTCAGAGACAGCACTGGAACACACGCATGGGCTTACACAGAAAGTGATGAAGCCAAGGGGGAAAAGGTTCTAATTTATTATGCTGCATTTTTTTCTCTTCTTAGAAGAGGAGGTTGAAAACCCCAAGTTGGCCTCTACTGAACTGGCACTGTGACTTGCTGCCTTAAGGCCCATTTTAGTCTTGTTCATTTATTAAATGGAATTGTTCTCTGTTCCAAGTTGATTACTATATAAATAATTGAAGCTTCCCCAATGTGAGGATTAAGAGAAGGAAACTCTAACTGTGCCCCTTCCCATTAGCCACAGGAAGGCAGAAGTTAGACATAAATTGATTAAATACAAATGAGAACTATTTGCACTGACACCAGCCACATTTCTTCTACCTCTATAAATAAGAGTTTGTTCTAGGTTATGCCTTAGTAGGGGGATGTTTTCCCACGGTGGTCCAAGGAAATTTACCTCTTCCTGATGAATTAGCATGGGGTCATTCTCACAGCTCATTCTTCTAATTGATGACCTTTTGTCTCATTGTGACGCAGTTCACTTACACCTCCTGGATTCCCCTGTAGCACACTACTCCTTGACATTTTAGGGATCTTCCCCTTGGACACACTTGCCTTCTAATTTCCCATGGATGTCCCGAGTCTCTGCAATACAGTAACCCATTTCTACCCCTACACGAGGAACATCCAGGCTTGTTTTCAGAAGCTCATACCTTCATACTGAGCCAATCCATCTCATTATCTCATTTCACTCTCTCAGGGAATTTTGTGTGTGTGTGTGTGTGTGTGTGTGGAAAGGGGAAGTGTGAATTACTGTCTAATTTAAAAGATATAAATTAGTTAAGCTTATTCTCCTCACCAACCCCAGAACTCCATGTTTTAGGAGAATAATGATGTACCTCTGTGTGGCAGGAACTTTCATTACATGGTCTTACTAAACTAGCACCTTAATCAATGAGGATATTCATCCGCTGTGTGGTGGGACAGGGAGAAGAGGAAGGGTGGTAGCACTGAGACCATGTATAGCACTTGGGTTCTCACTATTTGTCAAATAGATTATCACTCCCATTCTATTCTGTCCCTTCGCCTGTATGAATTGTGACCTATTTCCTCACTAGTTTTCCTAAAAATCACTCCCACCAATATACACATTATTTATTTATTTATTTTGGAAAAACGTTGTCTCCTGGAAGAGTTAGCTTGGTTTTAGCTTGCCCATTTTGCCAAAGCCATCTAGATCTAATTCTTCTAAACACATTCAGCTATTTTCTGGGTCCCATTTAGATTTCAAGATCTACAGCACATTCAGAGTGATCGCCTCACCTCCTTGCCCTAATAGAAAGGGTGCTGAGGCTTCCAGCGCATCCCGCCACACCAATAAGAGTGACCATTCATCATGCCCCACTATGTGCCAGTTACTGCACAAGGTGCTTTACATGCGCTATTGATTTAGTCTTTAAAGCAACCTTCCTGGCTGCCCTATTATCCTCATTTTAAACATAAGAAAGCAGATTTATAAATGTTCCATCCAAGGTCACAGAAAGAGGCAAACCATAGAGTTGGGGTTCAAAACAAGTGCTCTGATATTTTGATGTTCCCAGGAGAACAGTGGCTTTAAGCCAGGATACCTAGATTCAGTCCTGGCACTGCCACTTACCATCTGTGAATTCTGTCAACACATGTAACTCCACTGCACCTCAATTTTGCCATGAGAAAAATGTGGAGGGTAATACATTTATTCACAGGGTTGTCTTAGGATTAAGATACTTACTTCATGTAAAATACTTTGAATAGTGCTTGGGACAGAGTAAGCACTTAATTTATCTTAAGGATTATTATTCAAATTGCTGAAGAACTAGTCCACCACATCTTGTAATTTAGCAATTAATAGTTTAATGACTCTCTGTTTTATTCTCCATGGTATTATATCAGGAATTAGAAGACTTCATGAAGGAGTCACTTATTAAATTGTAAACTCCATAAGGGCTGGGTCCTTTGTGCACTTTCAAAAACTAGAGGATTACTCAGTGAATATTAGATACACAATTAATACTTATGAACTGGGGTGGAAAACATGAAAGATCCAATCCACTAACATCCCCAAACAATACCTTTCATACATTTGTGTGGAATTTAGTAGTTCACAAACCGATCCTCATACTTAAAAACAAAAATTCCTACAGTAAACTTTTGTAAAACATATACGTTTATCACCCACATCCTACGTGAGAAATGTAAGGTTCAGGATGGCCTACAGATTAAACAGAATTGGCATTTACTTTTCTCACCTATCAAAAAATACAGATGAATGTAGGAGCTTGAATTGTTTCTCTGGCTTGACAAGGTTAGGTTTAGCTTGACTTTTCTTTCATGGTCAGGATTTAACCACTTCACATCTGGCCAGAATGTTGACATCTAAGGATTTCGGAAGGAAGAAATTTCACATAAGCCTCCTTGTTCATTATCCTTTTATAACAAGGACATTTTTCCCCAGGGCCTTCTTAACATCCCAGAAAACTTTCTTCACATTCCAGGGGCCCAAAGTATACTATATTGTAGCACCTCATTGCAGGGGAGCCTGGAGAAGGGAAATGCTCACCTTTCTGAATGTTAGAGCCAGTGGTGGCATGAGACAGAGGTTGGAAATAGTGTCTAGGAGTCTCTACATGGCATCTACTAAGAATTAATTATTCATAATAACTCTTTTCCTATTACTCCTACTCCTACTATCCTGCTACAAAGGATTTTATTTTACCAAATATAATATTCTCATTGGCTGTCCCTCTAGTTCATTAAAAATTATAATGGCAAGACTTTTTCTAGCAATGACAAAGGCAAGTTGGTTTTTGAAGACAAAGATAAGTTTTATCAATCCCACTGTTGCCTTTTAACAGAAGACATTGATAAATAATATTAGGGCCCTTTAATAATATTCAATTTTTTTCCAGTCAGGAGCTCAGACTTGTGATATATATATATATATATATATATATATATATATAAAACTGTATATATATATATATAAAATTGTATGTGTATGTGTATATGTATATGTTGGTTATGTGATACTTAGGAGAACCAATGGTTTGATATACACCAGGCTCAAATGATGCTTTTGAGGACTTCTAAAGGATCTGGTTTGGCTTAGATGTGGTTTTAGTAATGCTTAAGAAGAAGACATAGGGACTAAATTAGAACCAAGTTAAGGCATGACCAGTCACAGTTATCCTGCAGTGGTTCCCTGGGAAGTTACCAAATTCTCTGGCTTGAATCTTACCAATTATAAAAACTCTTCTCCCACTCCAAAAGTCAAGGCAGGACTCTACATATTCTGGGAAGGGAAAGTAACTGAGATAGTTCTATAGTTCAGAAATACAACAAGTTTATATAGATGAATTGGGTAAAAATACATTGACATTTGGTTAAAGGATGCATTTTGGGTAACTTTCGTCTGATGCATCTGCAATTCCTCCTCACAAAACTGTCTTGCAACTCCCCGTATTTTGATGAAGATGACTGTATGGATGTGATGAGTTTGGGAAATAAAAGAGAATTGAGGATACAAGAAATATGGGAGGTTATGGGATATGGATGAGCTGGAAATGAATGAACTGGCTGCCTGTCGAAGCTGGCATGTACTGCTAGTACAGGTCAGTGTGGATGCAGGGTCTCCAAAGAATTCTGCAGCCACTCTGCTGTTTGTGCTCTGAGTCAACACCACATTTGGAAGCCGAAGCTGCATATTGGAATTGGGCAACCAAGAAGAACTTTTCTGGTTATTGAATGTTTTGGAATGGGAAGAAAGGGAGTAAACACATCAAGTTACCTTGTTGTTTGGAAAACTGTGTGTCTGCTGTAGTAATGGTACTAAACAGACCCAGCACAACTAGACCTACTGCAGTTTGACGTTAGCATAATTTTGAAAGTATTTGCAAATGTTTTTCATTTGGAAAAATGATTGTAGGCCAAGCACATTTTCTGTTAACATAAAATGAAAGTGGAGAGGAAGAAGGGAAGGAATGAGGGAGGGAAAGATTGGGAGAGATGGAGAGATGGAAGGAAGGAAGGGAGGGAGGGAGGGAGGGAGGGAGGGAGGGAGGGAGGAAGGAAGGAAGGAAGGAAGGAAGGAAGGAAGGAAGGAAGGAAGGAATTTAAGGGAAGAGGAACTTAATTTGACTCATCTACTCCATTTATACTTTATTCATCCACATGGATTAGTGTTTGGTTCTTTGTTGTCTAAAATGCCATGAGCTTCCATGGACATTGCCTTTCCTAGAGAATAGGCCAGCTGTGACATGATAGTGTTTTAGGATATTGGTCCCAAAGCTAAGATTCATAAGGTTTTGCTGGAGGCAAAAGCCATTCTCCTCTGCTCATTATCAAACAGTTACACTGCATGCAGTTGGCCATTTAGCAGCCTTCTTGCACTTTGCATTGCCATCTTAAAAATGCCACTGCTTTGCTGAGACACCTGCAGAGTTCTTTTGCTTATAAACACCATTTGAGCACACTACGGGAGTAAGGTAGGCTCATTTGCCTGTTGGCAAAACAGGTGAGGACTGACTGAGCTGTGGCGGGAGCCCTGGGTTACCCCTTCCCCTTGCATGGCAGTCCTGTCGGTGGAAATGCTTCCCTACACTTGGCTTAAGGAAGCAGGGCCCAACAACTGCAAGTAAGAGGAAGTTCACAACACACCCACGACATGTTACTGTAGACTATTTATTAGCTTAACTAGCCTCTACTTTATTGATGTTATCCTTAGATATTCTTCTCTCTTAAGTTCTTTCCTCGAATAAGATATTCTTAAAAAATTTCATTCTGTAATTAACACACAATTATTCTTAGGTGTTTAAATTTAACTGAAAAGTGATCTCTGTTAAATATAAGAGTGGGAATAAGAGAGGGAGAAGATGTACAATTTGGGACATGCTCAAGCTGACTTGCCCCAAATGGTAGAGTTAGAAATGTGCCAGGGGATTCCAATTCAATCCCATCAAGGTGGCATGTACCAATGCCATCTCACTGGTCAAAGTGATCAATTTCAGTTCACAATTGATCATAATGATAGGTCTAAGAATCAAAGGGATCACATAAACAAGACTAGTGTCTACTAATACTAACTGATAGAATAAAAAAGTATTTTTCACTTTGTGTTTCTGTGTGGGTGTAAACTGTTGAAAATGAATCTTGATGTGAATGGAATGGGAGAGGGAGCAAGGTTGGGAGGGTTGCGGGTAGGAGGGAAGTTATGGGGGGAAAAATCCATTGTAATTCATAAGCTGTACTTTGGAAATTTATATTTACTAAATAAAAGTTTAAAAAAATCATTCAAAGTCAAAGGTGGCTTTATGATTATTGCAAAGGTAAAGGGAAGATGATATGAAGTTGGAAATAAAACATCAATTTCTGTGCCAAAAAGACATGGCCTAGAGCAGTGGTTGTCAACTATTTTGGTCTCAGGGTCCCTATAGACCCTTAAAAATTACTGAGCACCTCAAAGAATATACATGTAAGTTACACAAAACAGAGTAAAACAGAGAAATTTAGAACATAATTTGTAAAACAAGACCACAGAGTATAAAAGCTTCTTTATCTGTTTCCAAATAAGACAGAGGGAGAGATATCCAAAGAAAATTAGTTTAGTTTGTGGATTTCAAAATAATAATACACTGAGTAATGATAAGGTTTATAAACATTGTGGTTAATATGAGCAAATAAAGACAACAAAATTTTGGTAGAAATGATGATAAATTGACACAGTGAATCTCTTAAAACTCACTATTTATTCCCTAAAATTATTATCTGAGAAAATTTGGGAATATGCAAGTGCATATTCCACTAGTTGCCAGAATGACACCATTATCATCACTCTTCATGTAATCTCTGGAAAACTCAAGAGTGATGTATACTCATCAGAAAAAGAGTGAAGCAAAATAGTCACATGCTTGTTGAAAAAAGCAAGTTGGCCTCATGGAAGCTCTAAGTAGATCTTGGGAACCTCCTAAACTGAAGCATGCTGAGTATAGCTGGGCTCAAGGATTAATGCACTGAGGTGAGTCTAACGCACTACGAACTAGCAGAGGGGTTGGCACAGATTAGTTCTCTCTCCATTTATCACTTGCAGAACCAAATGCTAACTATCTGAAGGTGCACATTCACTTTGTTAAGATGGAAAATGAGGCACAATTGCTTCCTTTGACCCTCCCCATATCCTCTCATTTGTTGCATTCAAAGAATTCAAAAATTTGGTAGAAAATGATCACTTCTTCACATCACGAAAACCAGTCCAAAAACTTTTGAGGACTAATTGTCACACGCTGAAGTGAAGGTGGGCCAGTTTCCATCCTGTTAATAACTGAGACTGTGGCACATGTGATACAAAAAGATTGACAAAGAAAGGAGAAAGACAAGCAGGAGCCTCCTCTCTGCTGGTGTAAGGACGAGGTGATGGCAGTGCACAGAGGAAGGGCTGGCTGGGTTTCTTAGGACTTAGAGAATAAGTAGGAATCCTTTCTCGATTGTTCCAGGCAAAGAGCCTTTTTTATTTATTTGCAATTTGCTTCTACATATTTAAGAATATGGATGTAGAAATGCATACATGTGTATACGTGTGTGTGTGTGCAGAAGTCCAGAATATTGTGTGTGTGTGTGTGTGAGTGTGTAAGTCCAGAATATTTTGTGTTAAAAAAGAAAGTATAAAGTATATGGCAGGCTTTGTGGTACAGTGAGTTAAGCTACCACCTATGACACTGGTATCCCATATGGGTGCCAGTTCAAGTCCCCACTGCTCCACTTCCAATTCAACTCCCCGCTAATGCCCCTGGAAAATCAATGGAAGATGGACCAAGTACTTGGGCCCCTGCACACATGTGGGAGACCTGGAAGAAACTCTGGGCTCCTGCTCTGTCCTGGTACAGCCCTGGCCATTCTGGCCACTTAGGGAGTAAACCAGCAGATGGAAGATCTCTCTCTCTCTCTCTCTCTCTCTCTCTCTGTCTCTCTCTCTGTGTAGCTCTGCCTTTCAAAGAAGCAAAAACAAAACAAAAAACAAAAGGAAGTGCTCAAAGAATGATGGAAGCATGTCAAAAGTTCATAGGACCTAGAGAGACAATGACTTTCAATGACTACTACTGGGACAATTTGAACATCAAAGTGAATAAGGATACAAAGATTATACTTTGGTGGGTTACACAGGAATTTCCAAGTTCCCACTTATAGATATATAGAAAGGAAGAGGAAGGTCTCCTTTGCAGTAGAAAGCCAACTAAAAATTGTTAAAGGAATGATGGGGTTAGGAATCATCATCTGTACACGTCAATTTTTCTATTTTGAATATTTAGTATGGTTACGAGTGTCTGGATTTTAGAAAAAATACTATAAATTATTTTGGGTGTAGAGAGAGAGAGAAAGAGTAAAGCAGGAAGAAAGAATAAATTTCAAATGCACAGATTTTTAGGAATTTTTTTGCATTATTCTTGCCATTTTGTTCTGTTTGAAATTATACTAAATTTAAAAAATTGAAAATGTAACATTAATAAAATAGCTCTCGAACTATGATATGTGATATGAATGGAGCAGTCAGTTTTACTCTTTTTTTTAGGGAGTTGGCTAATACCTTGCACAAACATCAGGTGCTGAGTATGCATTTAGATTTCTAGCCAAACTAGCTGCATAGAATTAATTAAAATAACAGGAGTTGGGGCCCGCACTGTGGCACAGCGAGTTAACATCCTGGCTTGAAGCGCCTGCATCCCATATGGGCTCCGGTTCTAGTCCCCCAGCTTTCTTCTATGGCCTGGGAAAGCAGTAGAAGATGGCTAAAGTGCTTGGGCCCCTGCACCCACGTGGGAGACCCAGAAGAAGTTCTTGGCTCCTGGCTTCAGATTGGTGCAGCTCCAGCCGTTGTGGCCATCTGGGGAGTGAACCAGCGGATGGAAGACTTCTCTCTCTGTTTCTACCTCTCTCTGTAACTCTGTCTTTCAAATAAAAAAAAAGTAAAATAACAGGAGTTAAAAACAATTTTATTGGGCGGGCTCACTGTGGTGCAGCGGGTTAATGCCCTGGCCTGAAGCGCCTGCATCCCATGTGGGCACTGGTTCTAGTCCCAGCTGCTCCTCTTCAGATCAAGCTCTCTGCTATGGTCTGGGAAAGCAGTAGAAGATGGCCCAAGTCCTTGGGCCCCTGCACCCCTGTGTGAGACCAGGAATAAGCTCCTGGCTCCTGGCTTTGGATCGACCCAGCTCCGGCTGTTGCAGCCATCTGGAGAATGAACCAGTAGATGGAAGACCTCTCTGTCTCTACCTCTCTCTGTAACTCTTTCAAATAAATAAAATAAATTAAAAAAAACAATTTTATCATAACTAATTTAAGTGCTATTCAAGATACGGGTTAGCTATAAATATTGTATAGCATGTTCACCCTTTCAAAAACAGAGTATAGGGGCAGATGTTAGGCCTAGTAGCTAAAACACTACTTGGGATGCCTGCATCCAATGTCAGAGTGCTTGTGTTCAAGTCCCATCTCTACACCTATTTCCAGATTCTTGCCATTATGCACTGTGGGAGGCAGCAAGTGATGATGGCGCAGGTAGTTAGGTCCCTGCCACACATGCCACACATTTGGGAGACTCAGAGGAGTTCTGGATCCTCACTTTGGCCTGGTCCAGTCCTGATCTTTGCAGTTATTTGGGGAGTCAACCAGTGATGGGAGCTCTGTGTTCTCTCTCTCGAATTAATTAATCAACTGATTAAAAAGAGCAGAGCAGAGTATAAGCATCTAGCCAGTTGTAAGACTTCTACTTATTGAAATGGGGCCTTTACCTGAGACTTTGAAACTGGTTCATACATCAGTCTCTGATTGAAGGATTTTGTGGCCTGACTTCAACTAGAAGTCTAGTTGAATCTTGCTAAGTATATTTTTATCTCATCCATATTGGGTAATCCTCTAGGCAGCAACTGGAAAGAGTCTAGAAGCCAAGAGCTTCTAGCACACCTTGGATGACTGTTCTTATGCTGGCCTGCTGGTGAGTATGTACTTGATTGGAGGCTGGCTTTTGCTGTTCCACACCAAGAAGGAAGGGGACTGAGGGAGTTCCTGGGGCTGCCATCACGACGTACTGCAGATGCGACAGCTCAAACACAGAAACTCCTTTCTTCCAATTCTGGAGGGTGGAATTCCAAAATCACGGTGTGAGCAGGTTTGGTTTCTCCTGACCCATTGTCCTTGGATTGCAGATGACGGCTTTCTCTTGCTCTTCACACTGCCTCCCTCTGTATGGGAACTTCCCTAGTGCCTTTCTTATCAGGACACCAGTCACACTGGACTACAGCCCCACACTACTGGTCTCATTTAGATAAAAACTCTTCTTCCAAGACCTTATCTCCAAGCACAGTCCCACTCTGAGGCATGGGGGTTGGAATTTGACATATAAATTTGGGGAGAACACAGTTCAGTTCATAACAAAGACCTAGAACCCAAACTGTCCTTTAACTATTGGAGACTATATACATGTATCAGGAGAACCCAATAACTGTAAACAAATGGGCTTCCATCAGTTTCCAGAATCTTTTGACCTGATGCTTAATACAGTAGATCCTCTAGTCAAAGTCTGAGAAGTCCCAGTTCACCAAGTTATTGCCCAACAGGTGCTGGACTGAGGGACTAATCAAATCCTCACTATTCAATTCTGGAGCTGGAAATGCATCCCCACAGGTATTGTTTTATCTTTTTAAAGATTTATTTATTTATTTGAAAGTCAGAGTTACAGAGAGAGACAAGGAAAGACAGAGAGAGATCTTCCACCTTTTGGTTCATTCCCCCAGAGCTGAGCCAGGCCAAAGCCAGGAACTAGGAGCTTCATCTGGGTCTTCCACTTCCACTCTGATGCTTTTTCCAGACCATTAGGAGCGAGCTGGTTTGGAAGCCATGCAGCCAGAACTTGAATTGGTGCCCATATGGGATCCAGCAGTGCAGGGAGTGGCTTTTTTCACTACTCCACAATGCTGTTCCCCCTACAGATATTCTTGAGACCCATAAATGTGCACTTTGGTAAAAATTCATTAAGTTTTCCTGGGATGTGTGTGGGGCTACTAGGGGAAAGACTAAATCCAACTTCAAACTCCAGAACTAGGACAATGGTTTCTTTATCCTCTTATTACAAACATTAACTGGATGGAGCTGCTGTGGTGATTAACATCCCTGGCGCATAACTGATGCACAATTAACACCATAGAGCACGGACATCGCCTAGAGAGGCTACTTACTCATTTATTTTTGTTTCAGGCAGAGAGAGTGTATATTCACTGGCTCCCTCTCCAAATGCCAAAAATGCCGGAGCTGGGCTGGGGCCAAATCCCCGGGCTGAAAACACAATCCAGGGTTCTCATGTGTGGCAGAGATCCAACTACTTCAGCCTTCATCACTGCTTCCCAGGATCTGAGCTAACAGGAAGCTAAAATCAGGAATTGAACCTGGTAATATGTTCCTGGCACTCCATTGTGGGACATGAGTATCTTACCTGGCGTATTAATCATTGTGGTTAAATGCCTTCCTCTCGAAGGCCATTTAACTCTCATTTTCTATGCCCCAAACCTATAAGATCAACCTTCGATCTCCCTAAAGATGCACTGCCAGCATGGATAATAACATTTAGTAACAGTTGTAGTAAATATTACAGCCTGTATTTGGAATAGTCAAAATTGTTCAATGCCAAGTTCTTGAAATCTCAAAATGAGCCTGCTGACCAGTTTCCTGTTTATGTTTAAAGATATGGTTATTTCATGAAACTATATAACCTAGAAATATCTCACTTTGGGAAAAAATTTAAAATAATACCTATGTAATTTAGTTATTCATGATAATCTAGCTGGTACAGTATCTGCTGATACACACACACACACATATTTAATAGTCAACATCATACACAGACTCATATTCATTAGTTCTGATATGGAAAATTCAATTGCCCACAAAGTGCACATCAAACATAGGAAAGGCTCTTTTCCTCAGTCTGAAAGGGAACAGGTGTATTCCTGAACCTAAGCTATCCATGCTCATCATGATATATGAATACATGGCTGAGAGCTCATGCCTTTCAACCTTCAGTGCATAAACAGAACATTTTAATTCCAGCTTCAATGTGGTTCAAAGTGTTACCCATTTTGCTTTGCTTTTTGGCAAAAAAAAATACTAAAAACATTAATACTAGTTAGATTGGGGCTCTTCCCTATTTCCATCCCAGGCTTAATTGCCGTCTTCTTTTGAGAGGCAAAAGAAAAGTGTGTGACCAAAGAAAAGTGTGTTCTTTCCCAACACCTTATGGTTGATGGTGCTGCTTCCTTTCTGGAGGACCATTTCTGTCTCACAACAAGGCTATCTTTAGCTCCTGGTTCTCTGGCACTTGTTCTACAATCTTCAGAAGTTTAGATGTTATCATTGATGCCTGTGATAGATGTGGAGATGAACTTCCCAGGTTTATCATTCAAGGAAGGATTTGTGGACAAATGGCAGGGCTGTGTGTGTATGCTGGGGCAGGGGAAAGAGTGCCATGGGCAGACTGCTTGCAGAAATCAGCTCCTTTCAGTCCTAGAGTAAATCAGTTGGTAAGAGCACTCTCTTGAATGTCTTATCCCTATGGAGGCAGGGTGAGGGCATCAAGTCCTTGTTGTTTTGGTTCAAAGTGAGGACACCAACAGGCAAGTTTCTCTCCAGAGCTCCTGCCTTGTTGGCCAAAAATTGGCTGGTTCTGCACTTAGACTTCTCTGTGTGTCTAATTCTTCTCCCACCCCACACTCTGGTTCCTCATTCCTGGAGAACCTCATCTGAGGAAACCTCTCTTTCTCTCTGATCTTTGATGTGTCTTTACATTCCACATTCCCTGAAGCAGTAGAGAAGAAGAGCTAGTAACAGCCATTAAATCAGTATCTCAGAATTGATGTTAGAGTTTTTAAAATACACAAATACCTTTATTTGTTTTTCTTTTCCCACATTTATTCCACCAGGAAACCTGGAGGAGTAAGATATACTTCCTTTGGCAGACAGCCAATGGCCTGTGATGGGCTAGTGGCATCCAACTCAAGGGCATTGTGTAGATTGCAACCCAAAACGCCAAAAGGCAGGATCTAAGCCAGAGTCCACTCTTCGTGAACCATGGTCAAGGGAGAACAGAATACTGAGACGTCTGTAAGGAAAAGGGAAGGAGGTTGAGGGAAAGGTACGATTTTTTCTCCATTTTCCATGGAGAAAGTGTGCAGTGGCATGCAAGCAACAGACTTGTTTATGATGACAAAATGGCGTCTGAAGAAAAGTGCTATTATATTTATTTAAGTAAAGGGCATATTTTCTTTCCATGGTTATTCTTTCACGCATCACATATCCACTGCCTGATGCCTGTCTGTGTTTTTGAGGCATTGTCACCATTCAGTATTATGACGAGCGTTCATCTCCACTCATGTGGGATGAATCTATGTTTTAAGAGGCCAGGACCATCTGACACACATGAGGAAGTGGCATGAGTTTTACGTGAGGCTTAAATTCCTGTGAAGGAATGAATGGCTTTGCCCTTGATCTGTTCACCGAGCTCTTTTTAATATTAATGTGCTATTTAAAAATGCATCATTTGCCTCCAAAGTAGCTCGGTGGGCGGCATTACAGCCCCTGGGCAGGCCAGGAGGCCCAGAGTGAAGCAGCTGATTGCTATTTATCACACGCTAGTGCTGGCTCCCAAGGATCCATGCTGTAAGCACAATTTGGTTTCCCCCTATCCCCTGCTACTGAAGCCCAAAGATGAGTATGTTCTAAGCTTCTAATTCTTGGAAAAGCACTAAAATAGTAACACTTTTTTTTTTTTGAAAGTTGTATTTGTTTACTTATTTATGTGAAAGGCAGAGAGGGAGCAAGAGAGAATGAGAGAGATATCTTCCATCTGCTGGTTCTCTCCTCCTAAATGCCCACAAAAGCCCACGTTGGGCCAGGCTAAAGCCAGAAGCCAAAACTCCGTTCAGGTCTCCCATAGGAATGACAGGCACCTAAATACTTGGATCCACTGCTTCCACTTTACCCCACCCTCAACCAGTGCTTTAGCAGGAAGCTGTATTGGAAGCAGAGGCGGGACTCTGAAATGGGGTATGAGTATCCCAAGTGGTGACTTAACCTGCTGTGCCACAACACCTGCCCTAATAATATTTGTTTACAGGCCAAAACCTCATTTCTTTCATTAGCTTCAACACATGTGTCTCCAAGTAGAACACACCTTTGTGGCTTCTGTTTAAACCAGCACAAGCATAAACACACAGAGTGGGGGCATACACTTCCTGTATCTCAGCCGCTTTGGTTGTAGGCTTAAAATACGCTTTTTTGTTTCTAAAGAGGCAACATACTGAAAGACACATTTCCAGCCAAATTTATGGACTGCTTCTATTCCCACCTTCATTCTGCGTGGCAAAAATATAGGATTAGGCTAGAGCCAGACAGATGCTATAACTACTGCAGGCGAGAAATATAGATTCTAGGGAGGAAGCTATAGACACCGAGATAGAACCATGAAAATGTAAGCTGAATGGCTGAGCTTTAACTCAGCAGAAATACTTGTTCTATTTAGTGCTTGTTATTCTCAAATGGTAAATCTTAGCGAAAACAGTGCTAGAGAAAGTAAAACCAGAGGTTTATAACAAAAATGAGCACAGACCTGAAGATGCGCTACGAGTCTCATATACTTGCCAGACGGGGGCATAGCTAATCTGGTACAGCATCAGGCAGAGGCTGGAGGCTGGATTCAGCACAACTGGATGTGATTTCTTCCCCCTAAATATTCTTGCACTGTTTTGGTTTGTGTGTTTCTATATCACTCTAACACGAATAGTGCCCAGGAATCATAATTTTTTATTATTAGTTAGCGTGGGAACTTTTTGGAGAGAAAGAGAAAAATCTATTTAGTAATAGAATATGGTTTTGCCTCCTTGTGTTTATTAACTAAAGTGAATAGACTTTTTCTCCAAAAATGAGCATGATGGCCCAGGCTACTTCAGAGCAGGGGTGTTATACAATCATTGATTCATTCATTCAGATTAAAGTATTTATTGAGCCCATGTTACAGGGTCTGGGATTATAAAACAAATGAGACTGCCCATTAAGGTGCAGCATTGAGCTGGTGTAGTCAAACCCATCCATGGGATGAATCAACCCATGATTTATCCTGCCCGTACCCATGACTTTTCCATGTAGCTGTGTAGTAGCCTCCTGCTCTGACTGATCCCAGCTATGTAATTTCCCTGGCCAATGGGAGAGCCTCAGATATGGCGCAAACAGAGGTGTCAGAAGGCTTGTGCGACTGGACCTGCCCATGCTCACCCTCTGCACCGGTGGGAGAACCGGCTATCACTGTTCTGCAAGAAGATGAGTGACAGGTTGAGGACAGTCATGTTGCTCCAGACATTCATGCTGAAGAGATCCTAGGTCAGTCAACAGCCATTGTATTCCCCAAGGCAAGGCAAGGAAGCCTAGTCAAGATCAGAGCTATTCAGCTGAGCCATCAATCTTTGCAAATCCCTGAGAGGCTGGGCTGTGATGGGCCATGCTCAGTCCTGTTCCTCCAGAGCATCGGTTCATAGATACCATCAATGCCCCTCAATTCTTGTGGTTGTCATGCAGCTTTTTTTTTTTTTTTTTTTGCAGCTGCCAGAGCTAACTGATGGATCACCCCAAGGGCTAGACCTAGGACTCTTCCTGCTACACAGGACTCAGCTGACCTTCAGAAAGGACTCTGAGTAGATCTAAAGCTCTTGACAAAGACTGATATTGTTGCTTCGTTATTGCCTTTAAAGCCATTCTGGATTTAAAAGCATCTAACGGGTGTGTGACTACAGCACATGCTGCCAAACACACCCAGGGTGTTTCTTGTGGGCAGTGAGGCTGTGGCAGCCTCTGGCTCAGTGTAGTTCCAGGTGTTTCAGCATAGGTCACGTTTCCTAATCACAGACCTTGCAGGCTTTCCCTGACCCATCTCCTTGTACCCAGGTCTGGCTCCCAGATTCAGGCTGTCCTTACCTAAGGATTTCCGGGGATGCCCCAGCTTCTACCAGGCAGAGAAATCTTTTCGGGCTATCTAAATGACTGAAATACAGGGCTTCTGACTTGATTTGGTATCATCCCTCTCAATTAATGTAGATGTTACTTAGAAAGATTTTATATAGTAAAGAATATTCATTATGATTGTCTAAAGGTGATAGTCATGTACATGATCAATTCTGCATCAGGCTCTCAATTCAGAGGTAACCTAGTGTATAATACTGGACGTCGAAAGTGATATCAACCTCCTATAGTGGCAATGTCTGTCCAGAGAAAAAGAACAATCATAGGTTTTCAACTGCCTCCACATAGAATCAGAGAATCTTAGCTCTCAGAAGATCCCTGAGATTATCTCCAGTATGTGGTTTAACAAATAACAAAAGCTGAAAAATTTGTCAAAGTTGTTCAAAGCTGAGACTCTCAGCTAACATTTTACTTAGATAAAAAAAAAATCTAAATTTCCTTTTAGTAACCTAAAATCTATCAGGCCATGCATTTTCTCACCTATGCAATATTTGCATGAGGTATTTAAATTTTTAACCATTTTAAATTTTTTTCTGAGATAATCCACTTTTCACCTTTAGGGCCTTCGCTGTACTTGGGAAGCCAAATAGAAAAGTTAAAGCACAGAAATTTCAGAAACAGCCAGATTCTAATTCTACCTTCACCACTAGTCATGAATTTTAAGTGAGCCTCAGTTGTTTTATCTGCAAAGACGGATGATGCCTGGTCCAGAGATGAGAAATCAATGAGATAAATACGTGGAGAACTTACTATTGTGCCTGGCAAATAGAGATGATGGTTATGTTAACACTCTCCACTCTGTCTAATCTTTAGTAATATGTGCCCAGGTGGGGACAGGACCCGTGGAGAATTGTAAGGACCACGGAACTGAAATGTGTACAACTGGACTCCTGGCAAACACCATAGGAGCAAAGAGAGCAAGATTCAGAGGCCTGACCGCGCGCCGGGATGCTACAGAAAGCAGGTGGGATGCGTGAAGACCCTCAGCTTCTGTTCTTCAGGAAATGAGCCTGCTGTTAGAGTGTAGCTCCTCATCGTCACTGGGAGATAGCTCTGAATCTTCTCCTTCATCTCAGACATTTGCACTCCAAAGTGGGGAGGAGACTATAGGTGCTACAAAGGCAGCTGCTTAAGAAGGTGGGGAGGGTGAGGGATGTGGGGGTGTAATCTGGAAATGTCACTTGGTCAGGACTTGGCTCAAGACTGTGCTGTGAAGGCAGAGGAATTCTAGAAGGACTTAAAGCAGCTTTTGATTTTAACAGTTCTTGATGAGGGTAAACGTTTGGTGAATGGACTGGGCCACAGAATTATGTTTCAAACATTGTCTAAAAGGTAATAGTTGGCAAATCTAAAATCAAGCATTCATAATTACTTTTGGAAAGTTAGTACCTTATAATTTCTCATTGTGAAACAAAAATTAAATTAATTAATACTTCCCTAAAAACTGTTTTGGTAGATGGAGTCGATCAGTATAAATTATTCCAGAACTGTTTTTGTCATTTACATGAAAGCAGAAATAGAAACGACCCTAACTCTTGGTGCTGTCAATGTTCTTAAATTATGTGAAGACAGCTACTTTAAGGAATTAAAATAGCCACTAAGAAGAGACAGAAAACATGAAGTGACAAACTCATTTCTATAACTCTAATACATTTAGACACTGCTTCATTATCTAGGGCTGCAGGTACAAATGACTACTAACTGGGTGGCTAAAGCAGAGTGTATTCTCTCCTGATTCTAGGGCTCAGAGGTGCCCTGCTCCCTCCAAGGGCTCTCGGGAAGAATTCTTTGCCTCCTCCCACTTCAAGCAGTTGCCAGAGATTTTGGCATTCCTTGTCTTATAGCTGCATCACTCTAATTTTTGCCCCCATGCTCCCGTGGTCTTGTTCCCTCTGTGTCACCTTCTGAATCTGTTCATCTTGTCCTTGTCTTATAAGAACATCAGCCATACCACATTCAGGGCCTACCTTAATCTAGTATGACCTCATTTTAATGAATTACATCTGCAGAAACACTGTTTGTAACTAAGGGAACATTCAGACATGAAGTTTTATGAAAAACTATTTGAACCCTATATAGACACCAAAATTGAGATAACATTCAGCAGCCTTTCTGTCCTGCTTAAAAGCAGCAAAGAAGTCAGTGGATAGTTCTCAGGTGCCATGCATTCTTTACAGCATTATTTGTTAGGAGGGAGAGCCAAGGGTGTGATTCATGAATATGAAATTTGCCTCTGGTTGTGGATTTGGCATTTATTTTGTTTTTTTTTTCCTTCTTTGTAAACTTTATTTACATCAATCAACTTTTAAGTTGGTGGCAGGAAAACAAAACCAAACGCACATATTTAGTAAAAGAAATAGGCTTTTGCTATTTTCTCAAAATCACAAAGTTTTAATAGAGGACATATGTAGCAATGGTTTTTTTTTTTTTTTTTTCATTTCTACAATTTGGCATGTTGTGATATTTATTTCATTACCAAAGAACTTCCTGATGATAGATGGGGGGAGGGGAGAGAGAGAGAGTGTCTGGGCTAAACGGAGTTGATTTAAGAGAAGAAAATCTGTAAACCTACATGTTCACAAACCCACAGTTCACATGGTTGAGTGTGTTGGTAGAAAATAATATATAGCAAATATGTCTGATTCTTTCCTCTGGTCTAGAAATAAAGAGTCCTGAGTGCAATTCTCAGCTCTACCACCTCATGACAATGATGTATGAACATTTCCCTATCAGTAAAATGGGAATAATTATGCCTACTCTATCCATCTTTCAAATCCATTGTGAGGATTAAATATGATAATAGAAACAAAATGGCTTTGAATTCTAAAAGAAAAATGTTCTCATGATTGCTATAAATTATTCATTTTACTTGAAAACTGAATGGATGTTCTTGGTGAAATCTAGGATTTATTGTCCCCTCCAGCTGCATAACCAGTGGCCACCATTTATTGAGCAACTGCTACAAAACACTGTGTAAGTCACTTTATGAAAAATAGCCCAATGCTCACAACAACTCTGCAAAATAGACTTTATTGTGCCCATTATGCAGCAAAGTAGTCCTGGAAGAAGGACTTAAGGGAGTCTTCCCTGATCAACTCAAACTTGGGCCTCAAAGGCAAACAACTTGTAAATGGCAGCTTCATGATTCTTTGCCAAGGTCAAGTGAGTTTTCCTTTTCTCCGCTCCACCAAGATTTCCCTGGGATTTACACACACACATACACACACACACAGGTTCCATAATCTGCATTGTCCCCTCTGTTCCCCATACCAAGGATGCTGTACAAATCAGTCATTTGTTTTTTTTTTTTTTTAAATTGATCTCAGCCATTATTAGATGGCACTTGAGCTTAATCAAAAGGCATTGTTTGAGAGAGTTTTTCAGTTGTCTTTTAATTGTTCGTGGGCTCTGAGTTTCTGTGCCAATGGAATAAAAATGAAGCAGGATTGTGCCATAGATAGTTTTGCTAATCTAAGTACAACCATTTTCTCACTTAGTGCTCAGCTTCCTGCCCGTGTTCAGCGACGGCGAACAAAGGCTTTCCACATGCTGCTTGGCTCCAGGTCAGCCAAGATCCAGACTACGCAGGAAAACGTGGGGCTCTGACAGCTTCTGTGTCCCTACTGTGGAGAATGCAGTGGGCTGGCCCTCGGGTGTGCAGAAGATGGAGTTCAAGAAGATAGCATGGACTTCAGATTGTTATTCTGGTCTTTAAAATTTTCTATTTTGGGGCTGGCACTGTGGTGCAGTGGGTTAACGCCCTGGCCTGAAGCACTGGCATCCCATATGGGCGCCAGTTCTAGTTCTGGCTGCTCCTCTTCCAATCCAGCTCTCTGCTATGACCTGGGAGAGCAGTAGAAAATGGCCCAAGTCTTTGGGCCCCTGCACCAGCCTGGGAGACCTGGAAGAAGGTCTTGGCTCTTGGCTTCGGATGGGCGCAGCTCCTGACATTGTGGCCATCTGGGGAGTGAACCAGCGGATGGAAGACCTGTCTGTATCTACCTCTCTCTGTCTCTACCTTTCTCTGTAACTCTGTCTTTCAAATAAATAAAACAAATCTTTAAAATCAAAAAAAAATTCTATTTTGTATCTTATTTAACATACGCTTGCATTGGAGATTGGTGGGCAAGAATGTTTCACAGATGGAGGATATGATATGAAATTTTCAGAAACCACTGAGTCAGGGTAATAGAAGATATACCCTTGTTGTGGCCTTGGATTGGCATTTTTTTAATAAAAAGATTCATTTACTAATCTGAAAGGCAGAATTACAGAAAGACAAGGAGACACACACACACACACACACATAGACTATCTATCCATGGGCTCACTTTACAAATGGTTGCAACAGGCAGGGCTGGGCCAGGTTGAAGCCAGGAGCCAGGAGCTTCATTTGGGTCTGCCATGTGAGTGCAGGGGCCCAAGCACTTGGGTCACCCTCTGCTGCTTTCCCAGGTGCATTAGCAGGGAGCTGGATTAGAAGTGGAGCAGCTGGAACTTAAACCAGTGCCCATATGGGATGCTAGCTCTGTGGTTGGGGCTTAACCTACTATGCCGCAGCACAGGCTCCTGGATAGGCATTTTTTTAGGACTTCTGGTGTAGCCTATTTTCTTTGTAAACTCTTTAAGTGATAGTTCTTTGCAAAAGTAAGATCAGAAAGGCAGTAATACTTCATTCCCCGCCCCCACCCCATTGATCATGTATCAAGTTTTACATAAGAAAATGAATTAATGTATTTGTAAACATCCTACTTCCCAGTCATCCTGGTTCACCCTGTTTGTAACTGTGCAAGTAGGCAGCATCTAAATGGAAGGTGGGAGGGGATTAACAATATTCCAAACATGGCTCAAACTCAGCTCTCCTTGCCCCCACAGTGACCAGAATCAAAGCACAAAATCACAGAAGCTCATAACCAAGAAATAACCAGATATGCCAAAAGATTCACTCAAGCAGTTAATTTTGATTAAACCTATATGGTATGTAACAATGACTGAGATGAATTTATTTAAACCAAATGGCCAATTTTAATGCTCACTTTTCCAGTTAGTGACCGCTGTGACTCCCCAGGTGCCCCCAAGTCACCTTGGATTCACCTTAATTTCCTAAACAGGCATGCATATTCTGCTCATTATGCATGAGGCTCTTTTTGCAATGGTGAGCATTGTCTCACCTCCTCTTGACTTTTGTTAATCTGACAGCCACACAGTCTGTTCTTGGGGAATATTGCAAAGCATCTCCAATTCAATAGCATTTCTGTGGTCGAGGGGTTTCATGTAATTACAGAAGTTCTGTAGTTGATTTGAATGTTATATCCCTGTTGTGGAATTATGTTTGGACTTCATCCTAAAGGACAGGGAAGGGATTGTGTTTGTTTTGTTTGAACATTTCTTATCACAGAACTATGTTGGAGACAAACCCCAATGACACAAACATTCAAACACTACCTTCAGATGTAATATTGATTTATAAAACAACAGTGCACAGCTGCCAAGCTCCACTCTTGAATACAGAAGGTCTTCAATTCCCAACAAATTGCTGGCATTTCTACCAATTTACAAATTAGAGTTTCCTCCGACTATCTCCCAGTCCTTAATATTCCAGTCACCTTCCTCTTCAGGCTTCCCTCTTGAAATCTGTGTGTGTGTGTGTGTGTGTCAGGGGGGAAAGGGGGGCAGAAAGTAGAGCATTTGTGAAATTGGAGTTAAAAAAAATCTAGATCAACTTTTATCCTTAGGCAAATTATGCACAGAGTTAAATTAAACCACTATATGTACTTGTAGATTGAAGAATCATAGGTGGAGGAGGGGTCAGAGACACTGAGATCAAAGTTTCTGTTCTTTGAACAAAATCCCTTTGAAAAGCCCCCATGCCACCTATTCTGCTTGTTAATGTTTTGACTGGGAGTGGATAACGGTGTCATCAGTAGCAGAATATTTTTAATACCATATTTTATTTTATTTTCTGTGTGCAGCTAGCTCTACTTAGCAAAGCACTGGCGCCTCTGCCAGCTCTGCTCTATGTCTCTTAAGGGAATATTTTTGTTAATTGCAAATATTTGATTGACAAACATAGGATGCAATTAGTAGTCAGGCACAGTAGGAATGTGCAGTGAACTGGATCCCTGAACCAACGGATCTCAACTCTCTCAGCTTGATCTGAAATCGACTAGAGCATTTCAACCATATGCTTGCCTCAAACTTTCTGTTTCCTGTGAATGTGTTGTATTTCCCCAAACTAGCTGCTTTTCACCTTGGTTCACTGAGGGAGCTCATTCCTCCACGATTCGGCCAAAGAAAGAAAGAAATTCGTCACAAGTTTCCTTCTGGGGCTGTTTGACCATGGCGGTAGGAATGAAACGAGGACAAGATGACACAAGCCAGCACTTGTCCCTCTCTGAAGCCCTGGGTCAAAGAAGAATCTATCCTTTCGGAATTCAGAATTGTAGCTTTTTATGGCAGCCTGGCATCATCTGATTGCCTTTATTAATTCATTACACTTTGCTTCTTTGTACACACCACAAACCCTTTGTTTCCTTTTACCGCCATATGTGAAATAAATTTGTTTTGCAAACACACCAGTCATTATGAAGGCATGCCACAAATCAGTTGGAGGTGTTGGACTCTGTACCCCTTCCCCTCTTCAGGAGTTTATTGAAACTCACAAAATTTGGGAGGAAAAGGACTTCAAAAGAATTCTTTGCCAGCTTTAAAAAGTCTGAGAATGTCTAAGCTGTTTTCCTACCTATATAGTGTAAAAAATCAGAAAGCTGAACAAGTAATGTAGTCAAACTGGGTTTGTATCCCCAAAAGACTGGCTGTCAATTTTTTTCATAGATTGATGTACTTCACATGTTATTTTGGGGGATGAGACGGACAATATGAGTTGTCCTTTCTAAAGTATAAGCAAATAGATAGCCTTACTGTGGGTGAAGAGAGAGGCAATCTCTCAGGCTGGAAGACAGCACGCTGCGTGCTTCGGACCATCCTTCAAGTACATAGCAAATGATGTGGGGCCTTCAATGAAGACGGGGAACCTGAAACCCAGAGAGATTTTAAATTAGTTCAAGGACACAGTGGAAGTGCTCGGTGATATGGAAATATAGGGCAGGAATCCTGACACGCAGCCCATGAAACCAGAATGCTTGTCAAGTCTGTCAATTATAATGTGCCACATTCCAAATACGGCTTGAAAAGCGGGCATCTGAAGGCTGCAAGGCACCCACTGCGGTTCATCTTGACCATCCTCCTGCCTTTAGGAAAGCTGCGATGAATCTTTTTTTAAAGTAGCAGATTGTTCCAAATGCACAAAGAAAAGGTGTTCTTCATGTTTGGAATTTAAATAAAATCATGGAAGTGCAAAGTAGCAGTCAGGAAAAATAAAAAGGCAATCTCATGGTCTCTTTCTTTGTCATTTTGTTTTTCTCAGAACGAGCGCTCCAAGTTCGACGGCCTTGGCAATACGTGGGCTGAGTCTGGCTTCCTGCATAGTGCAGTCTTATTAGATGCCTGAGTGCCCACGGCTTCAAAACCAGTCCAGGTGTTGTCCAACCTGGTCACATCATGAGTGTCCCCTGTGTAAGCTCACCATATGTCTGGGTGCCATCCGTCCTTGGAACTACATGCTATTCGAGATAGAAGGGGTCAGGAAGGAAATCCACCCATTCCATAGATAAGGCATTTGAGGTGCAACGAACTGCTGACTGCCTTGAAGATGGCCAAAACCTGCTTCTGAATGGTTGGATGGCTTTAGTCCCGTCACTTAGGAGGGGTGGGGGACACGAGAAGAGACCAACGTGACAAAGAATACATGGAAGCAGCTACACAAGGACTGTTGACTAGTGTAACACCACTAGTGTGGTGACAGCTTTCTCAGGTGGGCATTTTACATGCAGGGGAAGGCTGCGTGGTTTGGATGAAACAAGATTACTCCTCAGACCACAGGATGGGGGTTCCCCAGTGTAAGCTTTCTGATAGGAAAGCAAACCATGCCCCTGGCTGGGCTGCTGCACGTTTAGGGTATGTACTTCTCTCCCTGCCGTCTTTGCAGACGTCTACTGGCCCTTTCTTCAGGGAGCAGATCTCTTCTCAGTTTCCACCTTTGTCTTAGTTTGCAGTTGGCTAAGGCTCTGGGTTCTACACGCCTCACACCTGCGACTGCAAAGGCTTGTGTGTAGGGACCGTTCCTTTCTTTCTTCACAAACCTCAATTGTTTACCAGAGGTGACCAAACGTCACAATTCCCTTCAAGGTCTGTGAAGGTGCAGATGAGTGGGTTGTCCCCACCCTAAAGACCTAAAGACGTGCCCATTCAGCAGTCTGGGATGGGCCCTGGAATCTATATTCCTAACAAGTTCTCTGATGTGGTCACACACCACAGTTGGAGAACCAGTGCTCTACAGACAGAAGCATGTGCAGTGTAGGTTATAGACTAAAAATGCCTGAACCTCAGTCAGATAGAAATAAAGAATCAGAAAAATGAAATGGTGCCTGGTGTGTACCAGCTTCTCGATATTTTGACTGATTGAGTTGAGGATTGATGTCACTCTCCATTTACTTATATTAGACCAATATTTTTTAAAAATGGTGAAATTGAACAAAAGCGTTTCTCATTTGGCCATATCCTAGGCTAGGTTTAAATCCCATTCATAGCAGTTTCTAGCATTGTGAAACTTGGCAACTTTTCCATTATCTACCATTTCTAAATTTTACTTTCCTCAGTTGTAAAATTGGGGGAAATGGGGATATTGTGAGGATTAAATAAAATAACTGTTATTACAGTTCTTAGCAAAGTATTTAAGTGCAAAAATACCTGCTTCTTTTTCTCATATAACCATGGGTGAAAATGAATTTTCTCTTAAGTAAGGGAAATAAATAGGAGATGTTCTTTAAAATAAGAAGTGCATCTTAAATTATACTTCAGTATACAATTCTCTAAATGCAGAGGAATCTACAGGTAGCCTGTTCGCCAGTGTGATTCTTTGTGAAAAGGAGCTTATAAATCTGCTACACACACACACACACACACATACACACAATGTTTTTATTAAAACATTTGATGCAATTGATCAGTTTGTTTTAGATTATGGGGAATCACTAAATGTTTTAATGGGCTGACACATGACAAATAAGTAATGGGAAACTTTAAAAATCAGTTCACTACCTGGCCCAGATGTTTATCTGTTTACAGTCAAATACACCTGTGGCTTAGCGTTACAAAGTTAAGGATATTTCAAGTAACTCTCAGTTTTCTTGCAAAAATATCTTCAAAATTGTTAAAACTTAAATGTCAAAAAAGGGCAACATTAAAAATGTTTCAGAACAGATTTATCATCAGGTTTTATATTTCTTAGTATTCTTTGGGCCAGATATTTATACCTTTGATCTTTATATAAATAAGAAAAGGAGACCAATTTTCTGAATGAGCTTCTATCATTGGATGAAATTAGACGTATAAGTAAATAACTCAATTCTATATAATAAATATATTATTTGTGTTTTCATTTCAATTTGACGTAAAAAAATCTACAGGTTTCTTACTATATTCTTGGCATTATTTTAGTGATTCCTAAATAAGAACACATTTCATTCTCATAATAACACCAGGGGGCACATATAATTGGTATCACCTCCATTTAACAGTTAAAGAAATTGAGGCACAAATCAATTACGAAAATTGCCCACAGTCACAAAGCTAGTTCATGGTGTTGCATGGATTTGAACCTAACCATCTGGTGCTGAGTTTCTGTTGAATTCCTGTATTACTGTCCAGTAACCCACCATGTTATTCTCATGGGGCTGGGAAATGCAAGGAATAACTGATCCTACCTCATGCAATTCACAGCCTCGCTGGGATTAAGAACACTATAGGATTCATTAAGGAAAAACTAGTGTTCAGTATGAAAAACTCAAGTGCCAACATTCTTTAGTATAGACAGAGGCTTAATGCTATGTTTTGCTTGATTCATATAATATTTTTGAAATTTTGAGCCAGTGGCATAAAATGAAAAAGTATATGAACATTCTAGACTTTCAGCTGAGAAAAAAAAAAAAATCTCAGTTTAGGAAACACTGTGTCCACTCCTATATGAAACAATCAGATGATGGCAGGTTCGCTCCTGTTTGCTCCCAGGTGTATGTGGTTTAATCAGGTGGACGCCACTCACATTACTGCTGAGCCTCTGAGTTGACCCATATATGTGTGTCTTCAGCAAAGGGTGAGCAGAGCCCTAGCAAAGGCTGCTGCTTGGAATATTCGTAAAAGTCCCAGGAAGCAGTGTCATTTATGCTAAACTTCAAAAAGGGAGGAGGACTGGTGCTGTAACAAGACTGCTGTGAGCCTGCCTTCTGATACCTTCTGACACTGGAGAGTGGATCACACTAAACAGCTCTTCTGAATTCAACCAAAACGGCAAGTCACACCTTTGCAGCATTCTGAAACTTGTTTTTGTGGTGCCTATCATTGGAGTAGAGTCAAAATATTCTTGCCTGAAGAGTGAAGCTTGGTTATTCACTGCAGTATGTTTTATAGTCTGACTTCTCTGAACTAGAAACTCCCTCTGAAACTTACATCGTGTGAAGACAGGGACCTCTTAGTCCTTATCAATACTATTTGTATAAAAGCTAACAATGTGCCTGGAATGCTATAACAGGTCAGTATGTGTGTGTACAGGAGAGAGAGGGAGAGAGAGAGACACAGAGAGACAGAGAAGGGGAGGGAGCATGGGAGGGAGGGAAAGAAGGAAGTGAAGTGAATCTCAGCATTAGATGAATCACTTCCCTGGAAGCTTCTCTCTCACTGCTAAATGTTGAGTAATGACTGTGGACAACGTCCACAGTACAAGAACTTAGAGGGAATGGCAAGACTGCAGAAGCTCTTTCCATGATTGGTGAAAGTCAGATCTGTGACTTGTTTTAAGTGTCAGGTACAGTCATGATTTTTCAAGGTCCCCTGAACTGCCCACATCCAAATGGAATACTTGCTGTGAATGTGGACTCCTATGCCCAGCCCAGATCTGATAGCACACAGGAAATATACATTTAGATATGTCAGTAATTCCTTTACACAGTCAACTTTACATGGCAAATTTGAACTATCATTCAGCGGAGAATACAACTTAGCAACCTGTATTTTGAGTGCAGAATCACAAGATTCACACAATCCAATTAAATTCAGTTCAGTTGGAAATTATACAGTTGGTTTTGAATAGATGCTAATTCATTCTGTCACTTCCCAATGAAGCAGCATTTTTACCTGGTCAGTGGTTGCTTTGTTGATACAGTTTTATATGTTACCATGTGTCTGCCAATTTGTCACTAAAATTCCTCAGACCCAGGGTTAGCCAATTGGTTTATTTATTTACTCATTTCTTGTATCAGCTAGTTTGATTTAATGGGAAGCATGCAAACTATAGAAATTTCAAAAACTGTTTTTTTTTGGCTGATAACTATGGCTTTCAAAAAATCAATTTATAAGCCAGTTTGGCCATAAGTTCCATCACTTCCTATTTCTATTTCACCAGGCTATTTCCCATATTGGTGGTGCCTGCTCAAGTGTTTGAGTTTGCAACCTCAGAAAACAAAACCAAGCACAAACCAAAAAGCAAAACAGCACCATGAACTAAGGGACTTGAGCACAGCTCTACTCACTATGGGATCCCAAATCCAACCATTTCTCATTTCCTTCACCACTGCTACCCTAGCCTAAGCCATGCTATTTTCCACCTAAATGACTGCTATAATGTAATTAATCTGTTAGCTTCCCTCTTGCTGCCTGAAGTCTATATTCCACGCACAAAGGCCAGGTGGCCCTGTAGAAACAGCGCATCACCCTCTCATGGCTCCCCTTCTCAATGGAGTCAAAGCCAGCCACCTCACCACAGGATGCAAGATGCCGATTGCATAGGGTTTCTAGTTCTCTGCTTTCTGGACATAGGGCAGGACTGTGCTCCCTGGCCAGTTGTTCCTTCTCCCCATGGCTGCCATTGCTCAGTGAGACCATTTGACTAGACAGGCCTGAGGAGTTGTTTTAGGAAAGTGGTGTCACTTCCACACACAACCACTGATTGCTGATACGAGGCCCTGAGAGTGCTTTCTTCGCCACTATGACTGGCAACGTTTTTGAAAGAGGCTTCTCTGTGCACCTGGTTCAGGACGAGGCTGACGTAGCCTAACTGTGGTAGACATGAAATGAGCAAAAAAGAAACCATTCGTGTTTTCTGAAATTCTGGGGTTGTCACCATGGCATACTCTTGTGTATGCTGACCATATGCTGACTTTTCTGTCTAAAATGCATGTGATCTCACTCTGCTGTGTCTCCCATCATGTCCCCCACCTCTTCCCATTTCTATATCTTCTGTCCTAACATATTCCAGTTTTATGCCCCACTCAGGGGCCCAAGCACTTGAGCTACGTTCCATGGCTTTCCCAGATGCATTAACAAGGAGTCAGATCCAATGTGGAGCAACTGAGACTTGAACTGGTGCTCATACGGGATGCCAGCATTGCTGGTGGTGGCTTAACCCGCTATGCCATAGCGCTGGCCCCAACTTTGTCCTTCTTAGGGAGAACTTCTGCAGTTACATGTCTAAAATAGAGTCCTTTCTCCCTCTATTTTTACCTTGTTTATTTTTCTCTGGACCAAAATTATTTTTTTTCTTTATCATTTCATATTATTTTGTCTCTACAGCTAAAATATGAATTCCCTGGGGCAGGGATATTTTTTGTCCCCATGTGGGTTCCCAACACCCTGACCAGTGCCTGGAGTAGAGAAGGTGATTAGCACGTGTTAATATTTGCTGCATGAATGAATTATTCATACATTCATATCACCTAACCATTGGTTCTCTCATCTGAAAGTATGGATTAACATGACCTTCAACATACCCCATAAGGTTATGTTAGACTCTTAGAAGTAGACAGCATAATAGGTTTTATTTTCTTACCACAATGGCAGGTTAATTCATTTAATTGTTCCTGTCTGAGGTGTCAAAAAAAGACATCCTAACAATAAATAATGCATTTGAAGCCAATGGGTTCGGCTTTCTTTTCTTTGTTCTTCTCCTTTTTTTTTTTTTTTTTTTTTGGTTTTTCAGGTACTTTACAGTCTCATGCTTGGTTCATATGCTGAAATAATTCCAGAAAGAACCATGAGCAAGAGTGTGCACTGGAAGGCTGCACACACAGGTGAAATTCTTCGTTCTTCTCAGAGGCGAATCTGTGTAACATTTATCTTGAAGGCACTGACAGAGTTTTGCTTTGTCATCCAAAGTTTATTGATTCTTTTGTAACAGCCTTGTTTGAAAATTAATTTGGAATTTAAGCAATGACCTCTTTGAGAAATACTGAACACTTAATTTTTTATGCTGAGTTCTGGACATTTAGGAATGTGGGATGAGGAACACTGAAGTAGAAGCTTCGTTTTTCACTATGAATTTTACACAATACAATTTTACTTATAAAAGAGTGACTGGAAACTCTAGAAATATACATTTATAATTCCCCCCTTCTTAGAGTTGGCCATACAATACAATTACCATAAGAAGATTGCTTTAAACATGCAATTATAAATATGGCATGATTCTATAAATTATCTGTAATTTATTTATAAATTTGCTGCAAAAGCTAATGTTTAACACATGCACATTTTTTATATTCCTTTTCCCTTCAGTTCTGTCATATCATTAGATAAATATACTTAATGAGGGTTTATTATGGAAATAAAATAATCTAAACAGTATTGTATGGTCTACTGTATTATGAAAGAATTATTTTAAAAAGCACATTAAGGTCCTTGCTTGGGCTTGTCCAAGTCAGTGTAAGTGAAGAGCGATAACCTAGAAGAAAATGCCTATCTTGATAATTCAATCAAATACATTCTCTTGCATTAGTCAATCAAATCAACATTCTTTTCTTTCTACTTCCCATGTCTACAAGTCACAGAGAGCTAAAACTGCTAAGTCAAGGGAGTAATTTCTTCTTTGCAAACTGATGGTGGTATTAAAAAAGAGCAGGTTTTTGAGTCAATATCCACTAAGAAAGCAGGAGAAAAACATTTACATTTTACAATCACCATTCCAAGGTCTAAGCACCAGTTAGCTTTTTAAAAAGAAATATGTTAAGAATGTGTAGCCAGATTTTGCAAAGTTGGGCAAATTTGATGTACTCCTGTAACCAGAAAGGCCTACTGTAAACTTTCACACAATGTGGTGCTTCAATTTTGATTTGTAAAATGAGATCATCCCAATAAATGAGGCACAGTGATTCATGACATTTTTTAATTACAAAAGGGGCTTATA
Source organism: Lepus europaeus (assembly GCF_033115175.1). Classification (NCBI taxonomy): domain Eukaryota; kingdom Metazoa; phylum Chordata; class Mammalia; order Lagomorpha; family Leporidae; genus Lepus; species Lepus europaeus. The sequence goes on from NC_084839.1 coordinate 55,369,010, forward strand.
TGCCCAAACTCATCTACTTGACAAAATTCACCCTCTTACACCCTCCAAGGAAAACAAGCATCAATCCAACTCACACCCCTAACATGAGTTCCAGCATCGTGCCCTGAATCATCTATGCTTAGCATCTAACTGCACCCTTTGCCTAGACACTGCCAACTGAGAGAGTGTTGTATACAAAATGAAGACATAAGTGACCTATCACCAGAAACACATTAAAAACAAATGTGGGGTGAGCTTAACAAAACAGTCTACTAGACTACTACAGCACATGCATGTACACGGATTTACATACAGGAATCCAGAGGGCCAGAAAACATTATGGAACATGCAATGCTGAAATAGTTTTAGCTTTGTAATGCAAATGACACTGATATGTGAATTATCCCAAAGGTATTGAGCATCTTACGTTGACAGCATCTGCACAGGTAACTGTATTTTTTCCCCATTACTTTTCACATAGACTTTTAAACATTTCTTTTTTTCAGTTTATAGGAAAGGCAGACAGCAGAGGGAGAGAGATTTTCCATTCGTTGGTTCACTTCCTAAATATCCTTAAGAGCCAGGGCTAGGCCAGGCCAAAGCCAGGAGCCTGGAACTCAATCTGGGTCTCTGAAGAGGTTGGCAGGGACACAGGTACTTGAGTCATCATCTGCTGCTTCCTAAAGTGCACATTAGCAAGAAGCTGGATCAGAAGTGGTGTTCTGGGGACCAAACCTGCCCCTCCGCTTCAAGATGCAGGTGTGCTGGCCAGTAATGTACTGTGCTCCATGACTGCCCCAGCACACAGTCTTCCAAAGGCAACCCGGGGCTATGATTTTCAAGGAAACTGCCTCCTTCCTTTAAATAAATATTTTTATAGCAACTGTTGCACTATCACCCCAGAAATAAAACTTCTCTGAAAATTTCAGGAACCTCAATATATAAAAAAGGTACAAGCAAATGTGGAAGACTCACTTTGCCAATTTCTCCTTACTTATCACATATGGTAGCTTTCATAGTAGTGTTCAAGGCCATTCCAGAGGACTCCAGGACTTCTACTTAGAAAAGCAGTGACCCAGATCCATGGGAAATGGATATTTTTCACTTGCATTTGACAGACGCATCTATATCAATCTTGCATTTACTAAATACATAGGTAAGAATATGAATTCACTATACATGTATATAGGCTACATATACTCTCTATATGTAGTTTCATGGCTTTAATGCTAATGTACACATGCCCAGATCTATACAGATAGACCACTCTCTTAAACTAGTTGGAAAAGACAAGTGAAAATGATAGGCACCATAATTTGGTCCCATATTGTGATTGTGAGAAACAAGTGGTGATATATTTTTCCTCTATTGGACATATTTTCAGAATCGTGCGTGAGAATTTATATGCATACCCTGTGCCATTTATACCAGCGCTACAAATAACGAGGATTATGCTCATTAGCAAACATTGCCACTGTTTTGAAGGGGATGCTAGGCAGACATGGCTGAAACGAAAGTCTTTTTTAGACAGAAGAGACAAACCTGGAAATAGGCATCTATATGTTAGTCGTGTGAGTGTTCAGTGCAGTATTTCACAGGCTAAAGAGAAAAAGAAAGAGGTGGGGGGAGAGAGAGGGAGGACGCTTTGTATAACATCTTACAAGCGTCGCGAAGGAATCTAATGTCCGTCTGCACCAGGCACGGTGATGATGTTGCCATCTAGAAATATCCGCTGTGTCTCAAAACTTCCAGATGAAAGGAGCTGCGCCACACAGGAAGGGGAGGGGGGAGGGGAACTTACCAAACAGTTCTTTAAAAAAAAAAAATCTTTTATCTCTACCAGTGAGTTTGGGCAAATAATTGATATGAAGGCAAGATAGCTTCTTAGAAGGAATTAAAACTTGGTTGCCCAGTTGCCCTTCGATTTTCCTCCCTCCCCATCTTACCCCACTTCCTCATCTGTATAGCTCGCTTCGTTGCCTTTGCGGTGGTTTCCCCTAAGGCTAATTTTTGCTCCTAAATACTGAGCAAGGATAATCAGGTGCTAGAGATGTGGTGTCTCTGCTCATCCCGCCCCCCCTCTCCACGTGACCGCTTTCTGTCTGGTGCTTTGTCATGGTTCCTCCATAACAGGCTGCCTCAGCTCCCTTTGTTATCCTAGCCTGATAAATAAACAGCACAAAATTACCGAACTTATTATGGTAATTGAGAGAAGGGAGCGGGAATGCGAAGCCTGGCCCCCTGTCTCTTGCTCTGCCTTTGCGGAAGGAAGTTGGGTAAACCTGGGCTAAGCCTCAGCTGACAGTGGAACATCAGCCCCTCTCCTGCACCCCCTTGGATTCCCGCAGCCCCCCATCCTCTGCGATGATTGTTTTCTGTCCATCTCAAGCTGGGTGTCAGTTCATTTAGATTTACATCAAGTAGTAAATTAAAATAATCACTCAGCAAACACTCTGAGCTCAGTTTTCCCTTTCAGTCAGGAGTTGCACGAGCTGCTTGAAGCATTCAAGCAGAAAATATTGCTGTCTAGATATTTGTCCTCTGGGTGATAAAGGAGGCATTGTCTTGGGACCCACTCAGGCCTCCGAGCCCATAGTCGCTGCGCATCACAGCTGTGAAGTGCGCTTTGTTATGTGTCTGAGGACTCGGGTTCAGGACCTTGTTTTTCTTGAAATACCAGACTGATCAGAGCTGCATATGTTCGGGGAAAGCAGGGGTCGGTGGTTCTCTGTCCACATTTTTACTAGATTATTCTTGGACAGAACTCTGGGAAAATACCCTGCAGCATAAGCCATCCCCAGAGTTTTGCTTTGTTTTAATTCGTTTTCTTTCTTTCTTGCATCCTTATTCTTGCCCCTCACATTCTGCATTGTTACAGTCCTAGAAAATGCTGGAGTTTATCTGCATGAGTCAGAAACAAAGACTCTCAGCACTGCAGCTTCGCCCTGCTTTGAACCCGGGTGCCATAATGTACCGAGTTACAAACCTGTTTCTTTGTGTTCTCATTACAGCACATCTATCTGCCCACTTAGAAATCCAAATGCAGGGTTCGGTCACCTGGGATGAAATATAGCGTGGGCTAAAGAGGCTTTTCCCCATTTGAAAATGATCAGTGGAATCTTGAAATAAAACGAGCAGTTGATAGGCAAAAACAAGTCAGTATTTTTTTTTTGCCATGAATGAGAATTAAAAGAAAAGATTAAAAAAGTGACTTGTAAATCTCTATGTCATCACATTTTTTATTTCAGGGTGTTGTTTTTTTGTAGATATTTTTCTGCTAAGACTGTGAAGGAGTGAAATATTTGTTACTCCAGGTAGTGAGAAAAATTTCAAATGATGAGAAGTGTGGTGGCAGACATCTGAAAGAAAATTGAAATTTGTAATCAATTATCTGGATTTTTCCAAATACTTCCACACGCCTGGCTAACTGACTACTGTTATCAATTTCTGGCCAGATATTGGGCATTGTGTTATATATATATGTAAATCAAGATAGTGTAGTGAATGTGATATTTGATATATATTCTTTATTTCTGTGCTGTTGCTAAATACACACTTTTAATTAAAAAATTCTCCATTTCTACATAGAAATGGAAATGGTATGTAATCAGCAAAAGTGGGAATATTAAAGAATTGCAGACACATAGGTAGATACTTGTTTATATGCACATATATATGGTCATATGAATGAACTCCCTAGGAATGAAAGATTTCATATTCTTAAAGTTAAAATGAGTTCCTCTTGGGGTGACTTCCTTCAGGGCTGCTGGAAAACATTGCTATGTCCCTGTGACCCCCACCACTCGGACCAAGGGAATCATTTCAGCAAGGCTGAATCCACGAGAACCTGAGGTGCCATTAGAACTGGCCATACTAAGCCCTCAGATTATGCCAAGCCCTGTGAAAATAAATTGAAAGAATCAACAGACCAGACAGTAAAATCATAGATCGATTCCAGTCACATATTGTGGTTGGTGATGTTTTATGTCTAAGTCCCAATTTAGCTCAGGAATACAGGCTAAAGGAAACAAACCAGAATACCTGCCTCTGATTGGCTTGGGTTCCAGATCCAGAGAGACTTGTTCAATTCCTTGCTTTACTGACAGCTGAATAACCTTGACTAAGTTATCTAAATATGCAAATATTATCACTATATACCTCATAAGACTAATAAACTATTTAATCAACAATATATAATAAAGGTTTAGCATGTAGCTAATATTCAACAAATATTTTACTAGTGATTATGATGATGATAATAGTGATAATCCCCATGACAAGAATAAAGGTATGTTCCAGAAATACAGCTTGGTTTGTATAGATTTGTCCCACATTTTTTAAGATTGACATACACATCAAAATCAGGTTGCCCTGAACTGGAACTGCAGCTTAGCCATTTACTGATGCATCTGAGCAAATGACTTAACTTCTCTAGATTTTATTTTCTATGTACTAAGATAACAACTGTGTTATTCCAATTGCTGTGAAGATGAAAGTACATGATGCAGATAAGTTGCTTAGCACAGCTATGTGTGACCGAGGAACGTGAGACTCTAAGCCCCTTCTCCCCTAAAAGCTAAAAATTCTTCCTATATAACCGATTTGATATAAAATCATATGACAAAAATTGAAGAACAATTCATCGAAGATTCAGAAAAATGGGTAGTGAAGAAAAACGGATGCATTTTTTTCTGGTGCAACTAATGAGAGTCCAGGCACCATCTGTCAGGTAAAGGAACCGTCTCTCTGCACTTTTCTTTCACTTTTTCATTTCCAGATTTCCTGTTTCTGACCAATATCAGAGACCTCAGAATAAAAATAAAAGGGGGCAAATCTGTGATTATTGACAATGCCATGACTCTTTGGAACCTGTGTATGCTGAAATCATCTTGACCACCCTGCCTCTGGGGGTCCAAGTACCATGTTTTTTTCTGCTAATTACAACTCTACTTACCTCATCATTCACCATGTTGTCCATGAGTACTTGCTCCTTGTGATCCCCTCAAAGTTTGTTTTCTATGCCTCATCGATGTAAACACAAATGTAAGTCTTGCCCAGAGCATGTAGAATAAAGTGAAGACTAAGTTTTTCTGATCACGTTAAGTTTACAGTTTAGAATGCTACAGTATTCATACAGAACAGTGCATCTCTCAGTCACGTCTTCTCTTGAACTAATTAAGCCATCATCATCGCATCCCTTCAATATGATCTCTTTGTATTGCTGTCTGCAGCCCTGCCTTCTATACACCTCCACCAGCTGGGAGGGTAGAAAATGAATCAGAGACAGAAGAACAGTGTTCCTATTTGCGCAGGATAATGTCTATGTTTTAATATCATACTGCCCAGAATAGTGTGATGTGCTCTATTATAGGATTAATGTCCTCTGTTGCCACATCAATTGGAGGCATTAGAGGACTCCAATGGGAAGATCCCATTGGTATGGGAAGCTTTGGTCTTAGAAGTCTGCAGAGAATATATAGCTGCAACCCATGCAGAGTGGTCTTACACATGGCATGGAGCCTGGAGAACAGACAGGGACAGTCACAGGAACTCTTCATAAATGTGTGTACTCACTCCTCCACCCTCAGGTGCTGTAGGCTGGAGATGGCACAAAGGCTGGCCAGAACATGTGTGGACAAGCATGAATTACACATATGGCTCAGCCCAAGGTGGGCAGAGGCCTGTGGCTAGCCCAGAGTCCCAAATTCCTCCTCAGCATGACTTGACAGTCATAGAAAATCAGTGTATCAGCACCATTCTGACATGATACCCACTCCCACAATACTGAGCTGACCTGCAGAAAAAATATATCTACTAGTCCACGCTCCTGAATTGCTGGCCATATGTCCCAGAGATAACCCCAAAATGGTCCTATTATCTCAAGTCCCAGAGCTCTGGGGACATTATGTTAGCCCTACAAGTGCAGAAGTAGAGTGTAGTGTCAGAACACCCCAAAAAAGAGAAACAGGTCAGGACTCAGAAGGATCCACGTCCGATAAAACTTCCCATGAAGGAGACTTCAAAAATATTTGAGGAGGTGGGGCCGGAGCTGAGGCACAGTGGGTAAAGCCACTGCTTACAGTACCGGCACCCCATATGGGCCCCATTTCTAGGCCCGGCTGCTCCACTTCTGATCCAGCTCCCTGTTAATGTGCCTAGGAAAGCAGCGGAAGATGACCTGGGTGCTTGGGCCCCTTTACCCACGTGGAAGACCTGGAAGAAGCTCCTGGCTCCTGACTTCAGATCAGCCCAGCTCTGGCTGTTGTGGCCATTTGGGGAGTGAACCAGTGGATGGAAGACCTCTCTCTGTCTCTGCTTCTGCCTCTGCCTCTCTGTAAGTCTGCCTTTTAAATAAATAAGTAAATCTTTTAAAAAATATTTGAAGAAGAAAGATTCGTGACTTGGAAAACTTTGAGACTTTGAAAAATTTGTAGAAAGATTTTCTCATTGTGTAGGGAAGGAGAATAAATAAGAGAAAAGCACAAATATATGAGGCAGAGGCTTTAGTGTGAACAAAGGAAAAAAGTACAAGGCCTACCTGTAGAGGGCAATGTGGGGAGCAGGGTGTGGGTCCATGCAGGGCACTTAAGTAGATGCAGGCAGAGATTACAAGTGCAACTGGAGAGTGAGGTGGAGGCTGGAGTCTGAAGGGCACTGATTGCAAACCATATCCCTGTGGTTTAGGAGCTTGTTTCATGCCAGGCTCTGAGTATGGGCAACATTACTATAGTTTCAAAGGGGAGAAGGGTGAATTGTTGAAAGATTTAAAAGAAATGTAATAATCCATGTTTTTGAATGATCCTACTGGTAGAACTTTAAGGGTTGGATACTAGTGGGAGAAGTCATGAAGAAGGCTATTAATTAAAGGGAAGCAATGAAGAGGATCTCAATTAGGATAGCAGAATAGGAACAGAGAGAGAGGGCAGAGTTCAAGATTCTTGTAGACGTGAAGTTAGCAGATTGTGAGGACCAAGTGGGTGGCTGCTGGGGGACTAGATCGGATCCTTGGTATTAAGTTTCCATGCTATGTGTCCTATTGTTTTGATACTTGTTAACTCATTCAGTCCATGCGATTTTGCCTGGTGGCATGTCTCCACAAGCCAGATCCAAGTCAGGAACTATGGAAAGAGAAGCAGGTGTGTAGGTGATGGGAGGTCAGTGGTGAGAATTAACTGCTTGTGAGACATGCAGGCTGCCAGTCTTCCCTCAGAGTAGTCATATGTTATAGATCCTAAGGAACTGTTTTAAACATTTATTCCAGGTATCACTTTCCATCAGGAAAGTTTTTAAAAACAATGTATGAGAGCATACATTTGATTCTGGATGGGTCAAAATAATCTATGGAAAGAAATATACTTGTATACATGTATAGGAGAGTCTAGCACATTTACATGAATATTGGAGACAGAAGATGTTAAAAGGAGGTTACTAAGCTGCTCCAAGGGAGAAAACAAACAAGCAGAAGAAGCTAAAACAATAAGCAGTAAACTCTCCAGAGAGGGCCTCTCTCTGGGTCTGAGAAATGGAGCTAGAAACCTCTGCCAATAGAAATGTCTCATTTCTTGACTGAAAGACTGGCTCAGCTCCCCATCCAAATCCAGCTTCAGCCTTTAGCATCAATTACAGTGACTGATATTGTAATTCTTGCTTGTGTGGTGGAGTGCCTGCTATGAAGCACACATAGTGCATGTGTACTGTTCCACTGGAAAGCCAAGGCCAACAAAGGCAAAGGCCTTCTGGTGGGAGAATGGCAGAAAGTGGGCAGACGGGTTTGCCTGTACTGTGATGCCTTTTCTCCTCAACAGAACTGTGAAGCAGGTGGAATTGGATTTGGGTGTGCTCCCTAAGCACGGTGCTCATGTTATCCAGGCTCCCGTCTACCCTGAACCCCAGCATATACACTGCTCCACACAGGCTAGAACCCTGAGTACTGCGCTTTCCCTGGTTTCTATGTCTAGCATCTAGCTCTCTTCCTCTCATCCCCTTATTTATCCCAAAGCTAATCTGACCCAGGTAACATGTACTTAATAGACTTGTGTGGGGACAGTGTTTAAAAACAAAAGGGAGACTTTAATGATGGAATTTCAAGTAAGAACAGATATTTTTGGATAGATGAGGAGAAACTAATTCACCAGACCAAGTAAAGGATACGTAAGTTTTAAGGAACAACCCTTTTTACAATTTACAGTCTCAAAATTTTAATCATGAACCCCATGCATCACACCAATATAGGTAATATCAACTTCTTTACTGTATCATTCTACATATCATACAGCTTTATGGTATGACTAAAGTGGAGGGTGGAAATTCTGGAACCAAAATCTTAGGGAGATGTGTTGCTCTATGAAAGTTAAGTAACTCAGTGATCTTCAGAAACAGTAAGCTTAGATCAAGCTTGCTGTTTCTTAACTCCTAGTGCCTAGAAACATTTTTTAAAATGAAGATTTTTGCCTTGTCACTCTCAGATTGGCACTCTCATTTTTCCAGGTGATCTCAATGTCTCATATTTGCTTGAAACAAACATACTATGAATGCAATGTCCAGGTTTTAGACCATAGATATTAAGATAACATAGTGATTTCTCAGATGCCTTTCGCCCTCTTTAAATGTTGGTTTCTCGGGTGTTCTGAACGTTCAAGGGTTGTCGCACAGCGGTGTGCTGCTGGAGTCAAGGTCAGCTACCTTGCTTTCCGCTTCAGCACCATGGACTTAAAGCGAATGCTTCTGCGGTGCCCAGGAAATGCCTTCACCCGTGTTCTGGCCGTTTGTAGGTAGTCACGTGACAAACCTTGCCAAAGAGTAAGTTTGTGAACCTCCTTTTCAGAGGTTCTGTCTCTGATATCTCAGAACCGTTCAATTATAATTCTGAGCTCCCTTTTATGTGGCAGTCATGGGTTGTCAGCAAGGATAGAATTAAGAGAGGCACGTGAAGTGTGCCACGGCGCCTCATGCCTAAGGATCTTTATTTCTTTTGTTCATGGTGACAAATGACAGCCTTAAAGATATTTGTCCTGATTCCTCACTGTCCCTATGCAGGCAAAAACTTCCATTGAAGTCAAACAAGCTTCATTGAAGTTAATGGGAAGTAATGCCCTTGAAGGGAAGAGAGAACGAGGGTGATTAATTTTAATTAGCCAAACATAAACAAGCATGTGTCTACAAGTAATGACAGGAAAGTGGATTTCTGTGACTCTTCACTTAGCTGTAGGGGCCTAGATATGGATATTTTGCAGAGAATCAGATAAAACTATTTTAACTCCGAAAAGTAAGAATGCCCATGAAGAATAAAATATTTTCTCTAGATGTGTCTCTTTGAGATACACCCCCAAAACGTTAATTCAAAAAGAAGAAGCTACTGAAATATTACCTCATGTCAAATATTTTTTCAGGCCTTGGGGATAGTAAGATGACTGCAACTAGCTGTCCATGTGGGGCCCACATTTGTGGAAATATATCAGTAAACAATTATGAGACAGGTCATTCATTGGTGCACCCATCATTTGTTGGTTCCTGACTCATTCATTCAACAAATATTTAGCAAAAGCTTTCTAGGTTGTTTTGCACTGTGCCTGAAAAGAGAGTGGACCAAATACTGCCTGGCCCAATAGAATACAAGTTTGATTCTGCATGGAACTGGGAATTATAATCATGGAGGGCTTCTCAGTGATACTCTCACTTGCGTTCATTTTCATAGGAGGGATAATGCTTCCATAAACATATGGAAGCAGACATGCTCACAGCATGTTTAGAAATTTTGAACTTCTACAGACTCTAGTTATTTTCAAGGTGAGCAAACTACAGCCAATGAGCCAAATCCAACCACAAATCTGTTTTTGTATAGCATGCAAGATAAGACTGATTTTAAATGATTTTTTAAAATCGAATGGAGCCTATCTCATGATATGTGAAAATTACATGAAATCCAAATATCAGGTGTCATGAATAAAGTTTTCTGGAATACGGCAACACTCAATCATTTATATATTGTCTGTGGCTGCCTTTGTGCCACAAAGGCAGAGTTAGGTGGGAGAAACAGAGACTGTATGGTCCACATAGCCTGACATACTTACTAAGTGTTCCTTACCAAAAAGTTTGTCAAACTGTACTCTAGTATATATTGTAAAGGATCTTAAATATTATTTGAATGAATATGAACTTCACCTTGTGGAATATAGTAAATACAAAAGTTAAAAGATTTGCCCTTATATTAAAAAAATAACTTTTTGGTGAACTTATTCATTAAGTTGATAAAAATCTTATATTCCATATGCCACAGGGCCACAGAACCGTAATCAGGTTACCTAAAAAAAAATCTCTACAGTTCCTGAAGATAATTAAGAGGTAGTTCAGATGTGTCTCAAGGTCTTCAGGTCAAAGAGGAAAAAAAGATGAGTTTTATGCCTAGAAAATCCCAAAGTGATCATTTTGTGAGACATTTTCCTGAGAAGAAAAGTCAAACACATGAGGGTACTTCATAAAGGTTGTATAAAATGGAATTAAAACATGTTTGTTTTGGTGCAAAAATTTTGAAATACATAAGTTTTTTCCTAGTACATATTTTCCATAAACATTCTGAAGATTCCTCATATACGTATTTTATAGCCCAATAGTGAAATACTGAAAAGAAATTGTCACTTGATTTAAGTTACCATTTCCAACATTTTTGAACAGGAAAAATGGTTTCTTTAACACCCTCCTAAAAAACCTTACAGGCTATTTTGTATGGTAAGAATTATATATACAGTATAAGAAAATGCATAATGAAAACTATGCATTTAAAATTAATTTTAATTTAAAATTTTTTGAAAACACAAAAATGGTAGTACAAATATCTGCAAACATTATTCAGTCTTTTGAATATTATTTGGTACATGCGATTTCAAGGACTCCTTAAAAAATTGGGGGGAATCCAATATTCACAGCAAAAATGCTAAGAGGCAATTGATACTAATTCCATGAAACTGTTTTGACTGAATTTCTTAATAAGTTAAGTGATTTTCATTTTCCTTTGTGATTCCTGATATCTTGTTGATATTTTTGTGAAAACCTATACAAAAGCAAATTTGATTTAAAAAAAAAAAAAAATTAAAACCAAACAATTTGTTTAACCATGCACTAGATAACTTCTAGACCTGATTTGAAGATTCCTGCTACAAACTAATTCCATGAGCTAATTAATTTGTTGTCCAATCAACAGAGATGTTCATGCTAAAAAATCCAGACATGTCACATACATGATTGGGTTCTGGGCCTAACCTCTTCAGGTATATTTATCCAGACATATTCTAAAACTGACTCAGAGATAACTTGCAGATCAAGCCCAAGAATACTAATCTTTAGGATTGTAAAAAAAGCTGACAATTTTTTCTTTTTCCAAACTATTGGAGGTTTTTTATTTTGTTATTTTTAAAACATATAAGAGCTTAGAAGATATCTGGAACATACAGGAAGAAAAATTCTTGGCAGTAGACTGAAATTGGTCGTGTCGTCAATGCTAATCAGATACCACAAGAGCCCTTAACCACAGAATTAAAAAAAAAAAAAAAAACAACCTCTGAAATTATCTAACTCTGGTTTCCTCCTCAGAAAACTCAACTAAATCCAGCTTAAAACTGCACTCAGAGAATCCTCTAACACTTCGACTGAGGGGTGACCTGGAGGTCAGCGTTGAGGTCAGGAGTAGGGCAGTGTGATGAAACTTCCATTTCATTGTCAACCATGCATTTGAATGAAGTTCTTTTTTATAGGCAGAGTAAGAACTAAAGGCCAGTAGGGATACCCTGGGTTGTCAATTACTGTGTGTTTTATGTCTTGAATCATTGGCCCTAGAACCTGAAGAACTCTTTCTGTCTATTTGTTTGCTAAGAATTGACCCAAGATTCTTACTCTAACCCCTGAATATGCAATAGACTTCAGGGTTACTATCTTTCTAATAATTACGATTACCACTCCCAATGTCATTTTGTTTACATATAGCTTTTAAGATTTTTATTACCATCACCTTTAATCCATTTGACTTTTCACAATAGTCCTGTATTGGCATTTCTATTTGACAGATGAAAAACAAACTTGGTGGTTTATTATAAAAGACTGTTTAAGTCAGACATTTTCTTTACTTCAGTACAAGAAATTTTTATGAGTGTAAGAAAATCCAGCTGTTCTTCTTATATCTCCCTCTGCTTTATATCTTTTTTAATTTTTATTTTTTATTACTATACAGAGAATAGATTTCATGCATTCCATAGGTGCAGTTCCAAGAAGACAACCACACTTCCCTCACTCCCCAGCCCCCCTTGCAAACTCCCTCTATTCTTCCCCTCTCTTCATCAGTTTTTGCAAAGACATAATTTTAATACATTCTACATTCACAGGCTTAATTTGCCACCAATCATAGTATTCAACAAGTAAAAAGCAGGAAGACCACCATTCCACAGGAGTATGAACAAGGGCTAAAAATGATAATCAATCCCAAAATGTCCATTTCAACCCTATACTTTTTTCTGTATTCTATATTAACTGTCACTTATCAGAGAAAACATCTGATGCTTGTCTTTATTTCACTAAGCATGATGTAGACACATAAAAGCTCAGGTCATGCCTGTGTCCAATCACCTTAATCCTAACAGAACACTAGAGTCAAAGTGGACTGATAATAATTTGGTTGGTTAATAGGCAGCTTTCCCAAAGATATATTGTAGATGATACAGGTTTAAGAACCTGAATCAAACACATCAGATTAGAAGTAAAAAAAAAATAGACATTAGGGAATTTCTATAGACAAAGCATTATACTAAACACTGAAAGTTTTACAGTAAGATATTGCTTTCCTCTTCAAGAGGATAGAATATTCAAAGTTGACTTGAAACTCCATGATAAATAAATGCCTTTAATATCCTCTGAATTAACCCTTCACTGAACAGTTTACGAAGGATATAAGATTTGATCATAAAAGACCCACAGAAACTCATAAAGAGTCCTCAACATCATTTGGTAAAACATTTAATTCAAGTCTATAAGTGGAAAGAGAACTAGTTTGTCAATCAAAATGCCTGGGTCTAGTCCTGGTTCTCCTCTGACCTACTTTGATCTTTGATCTTCACCTCAATAAAACAAACAAACAAACAAACAAAAAACCCTAAGCCTTCTTCCACTTTAAAAGCCAAGATTACCTTAAGTGTTTATTGAATTATTAACAGTAATTGTTAAGAGATCTATATATACACTGGTCTTACCCATGTTTATTAAGGTCCTCACTACTTGCTTTCCAATGTAGGAGGCAAACAATGTAAAACTTCATTAGAACTGCAATTTGATTTCCTTAGAGTTGCTGAGAGTCCTTTTATACCCTAGTACTCAGGAGGAGTGACCAGATTTCATTAACACTTAAATTAGAATAGATGATGCTGGAAATGGTAAAAATGATAGCAGAGCGGAGGAGGGTCGAAAAGTGAAAAGGCTTATAGAAAGGTCACTTTCAGCCTGTTATGTGGTAATTTTAGCCACTCAGCTGAGATTTTATAGTAAAGGCCTCAAATCAGAGTAAGAAATTCTTATGCTCTCATGGAAAATTTCCTGTTAAAAATGATTCACTATGGATGTATAAGAATGGGTAACCGATCAATAAATTGAAACACAGTCCTAACAAATATTTTCTACAGAGTCATGAAGTACTGCAATGGATTCTTAGGAGAAGAACAGGAATTTTAAACTTTGCTCAGCTTAGTTCTTTATTGGAGGCAAAGTGGTAGAGAAATATCAGCAAGAACACTAACCCTTGGAGCTCGAAGGGGTCTTTATCTCAATTGCTTTTAAACTGTATTAGGCGTGCCCATGTAGAGGAACCAAGGTGAAGGATCTTGTGTGGATTGACTGTTGGGCCAGACTGATAATTCCTACTGAGATTCACTTCAATGCCAGCCCACAACAGGACGCTGGGATTGGATTTAGAGCCAATGTAAGCTCTAAATGGAGTTTTACTGTGAAACAAAACACCTGTCTTTCATCCCAAGCCAAATTGACAAGCAATAATTTAGTTGTCTAAACTGAGAGCTTTCAGGATTCCAAACTGCATAATGTCAAAAGACAATGTATAAAGTTGGATTTGGAAGTTCAAAGGTATAATGCCATGTAGGCAAACACATTAAATGACTGGTCTTCCCCCCACCCCCTGTCATTTCTTTCTCCAGTTTCTTCCAGTTTCCTTTGCTGCTTTTACTTTGGGGAGAGAACATGTGGTGGGGGGCAAGGGGAGGGCTTGCAGGGAAGCAATGTGTAACTGTGGAAATCAGATGAGTGTGTGACAAAGGAAATGTAAAAAATATATACATGATTTTGAAAATTCTCCTCCTGTGCTTTCTGTAAGATAGCATTTCCTATGGTCAGCTGAATCTATCGAAGGTTGCACCTGCCAAAGTAGAAACAGAAGTAAAGAAACGAGACTATTTGGGTGAGATTACTAAATTCCTCCACCAGTTCCCTACATCAATGCAAAATAACACAGCCTGGGTTTTCCAGCAACTTCTCCCACACAAAATAGTCTTGTTCTATCTTTCACTTCAGTTGCAATTGCTAAAATCTGGCTACCTGGCATCAGAGAGGTCGAATTGAGACTCCTGCACTTGACTACATTTCACACTTATCTCAAGAGTATTTCTAGGATAAATAGTAAAAATAACCATGTCTTTGTATCCCACAAGTTAAAACCACACACACACACACACACACACAGAGGTTTTTTTTTTTTTTTTTTTGCAGGTTCACTTGCTATCACTTCTGTCTTCGTTTCCAAAAGAGCAAATGAGGGAAGCAGGGTCGATTAGCATCAAGAAACAGATGCTGCAAAAGTAGTCAGTTAGTTATCTGCACAGATATCTGATTGGACTCTGCCAGCTGTCAATTAGCATTTCCGTGTTTTGTTGATGAAGTGGTATTTACTTTTCTGGACTGCCATTGGCTGAGCTGTTTAGTGTAATGAATGCCAAACTGAGCCTGGATCATTTCTTAAATTGTAGCTTGGGGCTTAACAGCCCTTTAAATGAATTGTATAAACAAGATAGTTGTTAATTCTCAATCAATGTGTCATTAATCATCAAACAGATTTTTTTTTTTATAAAGAACTGTCTTTTAAAAACCCAATAAGCCTTATTAAAGTTACCAAGTTATTCAGTGGGGACTATTTTCTCATTCAGAGTGTTAAAAATTTTTAACAGGAAGTGGTTTTTCAGCCTTACTGTTACAATACCTGCAATCTGATATTGGGGTTCTTGGGTTCAAAACCCAGCTCCAGCTCCTGACTCCATCTTCCTGCTAATGCAGACCCTGGGAGGCAGCAGTGATGGCTCAAATAACTGGGACCTTGTCACAAATGTGGGAGATTAGGATTCTGTTACCTACTCCTGGTTACAGCCCAGGCCCAGTCCCAGTCACTGGGGGCATGTGAGAAGTGAACCAGCAGATCAGAGTTTTCTGTCTCTGTCTCTGTCTCTCTCTGTCTCTGTCTCTCTCTCTGTGTCACATAAATTTTTAAAAATAAATGCTTTAAAAAGGATTTTTAGAAGAATTATATTTGGAGACACATATTTTGGGGGTCTACTAGCTGAGATGTGTGTGTTTCTAAACTAATATGGCCTCAAGAAATTAGTAACAATTATAGCTTTGGATCTGTGTCATTAATAAAAATGGAAAACATGCCATAATGAGTTCCATGTGCCTTTAGATAGGAAAGGCCTCCTAGCAAGCATTGAACTGATTTCATGAGAGAAACCTAAGGATGGCAAAACAGAACAGTATGTATAAGCTGTTCTTTCCTGTAACTTATGTGTGGTGTTTTCAAGTTCAGCTACAATTCCATAGATTCAGCACTCACAGAACATCCTAAAGATTCTTCCACTGGATTGCAACTCCTTCTGCATGGGGTCCTACCACAGTGCCTGGCAGATGGGGGTCAGTACACATTTGTTTCATAAGTGAATAGATGTAGGTTGGGGATGTGTGTAAAGGGTGTCAATTCAAATGATTATTATTTTTATTTTTTGTCTCAATACTAAGCTTCATGCTTTCTATGTGTTATCTCATGTAACCATAAAACAACTTTATTAAGTAGATGATATTTTCTTCACATGTAATTTAATTTTAATATTTACTTCTATATGAACTTATTTACAAAGAAATATTTAATACTGTCCTAGATCTAATCATTGAATTAAATGTAATCAGTTACATATAATCAAATTAAAATATCAATGACCATTGTTCTAAAGGTGTAATACTGATACACAGTCTACAGTGGCATTCTCCCTCTTTCCCTCTCTGTCATCACCACCACCACCACCACCACCACCACCATCATCATCATCATCATCATCATCATCATCATGTTTCTCCAGAGAGGCATTGCTCGTCCTCCAGTCTAGGAATATTATGATGCCTGGGTGCCATGCAAAGGAGTGAGTGAAAACCTTAGCATGTGGTTTCAGAAGGAGCATACTATTAGGAGTGTATTGAAGAATAAATAAGATCTATCCTTACCTAGATAAAGATACGAAGGGGCAGTATTCTAAGTCATGGCTTGGAGGTCTGGAAGTTCCTAGTACATGCAGAGAGCATAAGATGCCTGTGTGTACTGAGTAGATCAAGGAACATGGCTGTCAGGAAATGAATCTGGAAGGAGAATCTCAGACTGTGACATAAAGGACTCGGAGTGCTATGCTGAGCAATTTGTGTTTTGTCATGTCTGTAGAAAGCCAAAGCTTAAGGAGACATCAAGCACATATCGTAGGAAGATTTGGGAAACATTGTGGGGAGTGGCCTGGGGGAACAAGAATCAATTAAGCCCTGGAGTTAGGAGGCCATGGAATCATCTATCCAAGAAGCACTGAAGACCTGAGTTGCAAGTACGCACTCATTGTGGTAACTCCTGAAGGCCTGCCCAACAGCCCAACTTTTACCACTTCCTCAGTAACTAAATTCCAATTGTGTTTATGCCTCCTTGCTTCAGGGATGCACCCATGTGTACAGTTCATGGATAAATCCTAATTAGTCTGTGATAATCATAGACAATCCACTTAATTTGTTAGTGATTGGTGGAGGGGCACGCATGTGACACAGTCTGGACAATAGGAGGTGAGGGAAGCTTTGTTGGGAGACTTTGAAAAAATATTTCTTTGCTCTGGTACAGAGACACTGGGCTAGGAAGCTCTCTTCAGCAAGTGGACATTCTCATGCTCAGATTTTTAAATTGTGGCAAAATGTCTGACCATGTGGGAGAGCAGAAAGAATGATCCTGGGCTTTGCATTACACTTGTATGACTAATTTAATTAATTCTTATTTCTCCTACTGTAAAACACAATATAAGTTTTCTTTACTCAAAGTGGCACAACACTTTTCTTCCTCCTTCTCTGTACTTCTTCCACCTCCAAAAATAAGGCACTATGTTTAGGTAGTATGACCAGGTCCCAGGCATTATGTAAGACAAACCTGCAAAGTACCACCCATAGTTATTC
The DNA here is from genome assembly GCF_033115175.1 of Lepus europaeus. Taxonomy (NCBI): domain Eukaryota; kingdom Metazoa; phylum Chordata; class Mammalia; order Lagomorpha; family Leporidae; genus Lepus; species Lepus europaeus. The sequence continues at coordinate 55,386,491 of NC_084839.1, forward strand.
CCATTCAGAGATGTAGACACAAACTCAGTACTCTTAAGTAGTTTTCTGAAGGTCACATAGCTATTGAGAGGTAGAGACAACCAGGGGTTGCATCTACAGTTACATCCAGACTTTTTATTTCAACTCTACATTGCTGCTCAAAGGATGATAATAGACAGAGGCAGAGTGCAATTTTCCGAGAAGGTATAAGAGGTAATATTGATAAACTTAGAGACCTGATAATGTTGGATAACAGACGTGCCAAATAATTATTAACTGTTTGTGTTTTAATTGAGTTACATTGGTAAATGGGTCTCAGGTTAACTGAGGCTTCAAATAAGAGCAAAGGGTTTAGGTTAGGAATTAGAAGTGCTCAGTGGTGGGTTTGGGACATGTTAAGGGAAGTGTCTAGGATATGTTCTGTGGGCAGTTGGGTAGGTAGCATTGGGATTTTTAGTTACTGTTGCTTTGCTTTTTCTGTGGTGGGTGAGCAGTAAATGCTTGTGTAATGAAATCAATTAATAAAGAAGCCATCCCTGAATATGTAGATAAGCATTCACTTTCCAGTACTTCCAGCTGTCACCATCTCACTTGGAGACATAAGCAAACACCATGTAGCAAGGAGAGAGAGAATATAAATCAGCTCCAGTGGAACAGGGTTAGTCTCATGCACGCACAGCTAACAAATACCTGATGAAACACTTCATTTTCAAACCATCTATGATTGTATTTTTCTCCACACATTTTCAAAGATGTATTCAAAGTCAAACACAAGTCATAAATAATCATAGTCCTTTACTGGTATTTTTTAGTTATCCAACTCACAATTAGATCACACCACAAGGTAGCCTTTCAAGTGCTGTGTGTGTTTTTCCCTGAAAGCACTTACAGCAAGGGTCAGCCGCCCTATAATGCTTTGGGAATGACAACCAAGTAACAGCACATTGCACAGATTCATCGGTTGCCATCTGCAGGTTTTAGGTGCACGTGGCAAGAGATGTCAATGAGATAACCAAGAAATGTGCTCTTGAACAGTAAAGTGTGTTTTTTAAAGTGAGCTAACTTTTTTGCAGCAATAGAGTCAAATGGAGGGGGACAATACTTTGTTTTAGAAGTGGGATACTGATGCAAGCCTCAAGGACAATAACAAAGTGAGAATCAGCCACTGATAATCAAAAATCCAGTCAGCTAACTGCTTTCTCCTGGTGTTCATTTATTCCAGTTCTTTGTTTATTCATGCACCATTTATTGATCATCTCCAATGTGCCAGGTGCTCTACCGACACATATATTTACTAAATTAAAAACTATTTGAAAATAGGCAATGTCTCCTACTTGATTTTATATCCCCAGAGTAGAGCAGAGCATAAAGGGCTTTTTGGCTGAAGTGAACTACACCAGACCTAGGGAAGAAAAGGATATCAAAAAGAAATGTCTATTGGATTTCTGTGTTGCAGTCTGTTCAGACTATAGGTAAATAACCCTCAGTTGAATAGCCAGCCAGTTCCAATGGACCTGGTTCGAAAAGGCATTCACAGTTTATTCAGATAATAAGCAAGTATGCTAAAAGTCCAACCACAGCTTTGACATTTGTTTTGTCCAGTGACTTGGTTTTAAAGACATCAAATGCCTTTGTGGACAGAAACCTAGATTCAATACTGGACTACTGCTTTTCATCTGTATATCTGGGATTGAGCCAGCTCTTACTTTTACTTACTTTATTTCTTGGCCTTTATTTCCTTACCTAGAGTGATGCTCAACTTACATAATGAAGGTAAAATACTAAGGATAGCATGGGCTATCTTGTAAGGGCCCTAAAGATAATATATATGACCAGCTATGTTTTATTAGCAAACATGGTATAGAGAGCGTATGACCAAAATTGTCTGGTGGCAGTTTTTGTCTTCCCTTACAGTTCAATTGGCTATTACCAGTGGTGTGGCTTTCCACCACTGCCTTTTGGCTATTACCCCAAACAAACAAGAATGCTGAGGGAGACGGCTGGGAATCTTGATTAGCACATACAAATCCTAAGTAATCAGTTCCATTTGATGGACACTGTATTTGCTCTGTTTTATAGCTAAGGGCCTAATTATGACCCAGTGTCTCGGGAATGTATTTTACCTGCAGAACAAAAACCAAAATGAAATAGTAAAGAAGCTCTAGTAGCATGTTTAGTTGCAGTTTTGTGCAGTCATTCAGAAGCATCATTATGGACAGACGTTTCATTTCTTTGGGCTTTGCCTTCTTCCTGTTGGCTTTGGGACTTGTGCCTCACGGTTGTTGCCTTGGGATCAGCAGACGACTGCTGCAGCTCCAGCATTTATTCGTGCTTTTCAGACAGAATAGTGGCCAAGGTCTCACTATTTTGAAGTTTTCTGTTTTTATTCCAAGAGTACTGTCGTCTATGGCAGCTGTCTGATTATACCTTGTGGGCAAGAAGTCAGTCAGTCATACTCCCATCTTTAGTCCATTTTCTGGCTTGAGTAATGAGATTTCAGTTATGAATTTGGTCGAAGATGAGAGCTGGGAACTTATCTCAGGGTTGTCACCTTCTTCCTGAACTCACAGGCAGTGGCTCTTGGGAAAAGATTCTTTCACATTCCAAACACCTTGGGAGAGATTGGGTTGGACTTAAGATAAAGGACTCTTAAATTAAAAACACAAAGATGTAAGGAAGCTACTGAGCAGTTTTCTCATGTGTAAAATGTGGAGAAAACAGCATCAATCTGAGAGGTTTGGAAGCTTCCGGCCCAGTCCCTGGCTGATAGTAGCTTCTCAGTACATGTTGGTCGCGTGCTGAGAGACGTCGGCCAAGCTCACGCTAAAACTCTCACTATCTTCAACAAGTAATATGGACGTGATAATGATGAGGTAATTCTTGTAAAGCAGTCACTGTAGCTTCAAAGTCGCTTGTCGGTTCTATCCTTGAAGAACCTCTCCCACTCCCCTCCGCTGCCTCTGGCTTAGATGTGGACAGAATCGATGCAGCCACTCCTGATTACACTGCTGGCCCCGGGGCCCCCACCCCAAGGAAGGCCTCGCAGTCAGGGTATCCCCTGCCCTCAGCTCCTCAGCAGCTCCACACAGCCTGACAGTTAAGGCTGCCGAGCAGTCCGTGCAGGGTTTACTATGACAGAGCTCTCTCCTGCATCTCCTTCTCTTACTCCCAGCTATCGCCACACTCCTGTGAGTGCTTCCAGACACGACAGGACTCTCCATGGTGCCTGTTCTGTCACAGCCTATGGTCCTACTGAGCTCTTGCTTCCAGTGATAGCCAATTACATTTCGGAGTCACTCTGGACTCCTCTCTGTATCTAACACTCCATAGCCAGGCCATTAGGAAATCACACGTGTACTGCTTTCCAAATATGTCCAGAATGTGAACTCTCCTCATGGGCTACAGTGGGCCCCACCTGTTCCTGTCTCACACGTAACCCAAGTCTCCTTGGCCCACTCCTGCACCTTTCCCGCTGTCTGCTCCAATGTCTCTTTCCCCATGAGCCCAACTTGCCTGACTGACCATCTCATTTAAAATGGCAAACCTGCCCCTGCCCCCTGATTGCCTTACCCTACTGGCCTTCCTTCTCCTGCACTTGCCACCTTATAGCATCCTGTATACCTATTTCTCGATTCTGCTTGCTGGCTATTGCCTATCTCCTTGCTCCCCACCTCCGAGGCTATCAGCTTCTCGATGTTAGGAATCCCTGTGTGGATTAATTAGAGGATTATGGGGGATGAGGAATCAGGTCATCCTGATTACTTCTTAATTTAGCACACTCTTCTGTGTTGCTGATGACACATCAGACACTGATCCAAACACCTTCCACATGTAGCTTATTCGATTCTAAAAGCAAACCCAGAAGGAAAGTTCTAGTATTACTCCCACTATACAGATGAGAAAACTAAGGAGTAGCAAGTAAAACAACTTGCTAGGACACTCACTTGTCCAGTGGCACAGCCAGGATGCACTAACAGGCATTCTGGGACCTGAGTTACTGTTCTTAACTCTTGCACTTGGCAATCAATCGTCTATGCCAAATAGATGAATGAATGAATGCTTTCAGACAAGACCCCAATTCAAAACTTTTAACTCACTGTTCCCTATATTCCTATTCTGGAAGAGTTATTTCTCTACCTCAGTGCTTACTAGATCTTTCACAATGCTCCCCTCCACCGCAACCTTGTAGAATGAGAGTGAGGACCTGGCTCAGTAACTGGCCCACCAAGATTGGCTGGCCCAAATATCATTGAAAAATAAAATAGTCAGCCGGCACTGTGGCTCACTAGGATAATCCTCCGCCTGCGGCACCGGCACCCTAGGTTCTAGTCCTGGCTGGGGTACCAGGAACTAGTCCCGGTTGCTCCTCTTCCAGTCCAGCTCTCTGCTGTGGCCCAGGAGGGCAGCAGAGGATGGCCCAAGTGCTTGGGTCCCTGCACTCGCATGGGAGACCGGGAGGAAGCACCCGGCTCCTGGCTTTGGATCGGCACAGCGCCAGCCATAGTGGCAATTTGGGGAGTGAACCAATGGAAGGAAGACCTTTCTCTCTGTCTCTCTCTCTCAGTCTGTATCTCTCTCTCTCTCTGTCTCTCTCTCTCTCTCTCTTTCACTAATTCTGCCTGTCAAAAAAAAAAAAAAAGAAAAAGAAAATAGTCATGAATTGTTTATACTGTGAATTTCATAGAGTCTATGAGATTCAGGATACTACAAAATTGAGGTTAGCTATTTGGAAAGACTGAGTTTTATTGATACTCCAGGAGACTTATTTTCTGGAGTGGACACTTAGTCTAATAGTTAAAGTTCCCACATGAGGTACCTTGGTTTGATTCCAGACTCTGGCTCCTGATCCAACTTCTTACCAATGCCAACCCTGGGAGGCAGTAGGAATGGTTAAGATAGTTGAGTTCCTGTCACCCAGTTGGGAGGCCAGCATTGTTTTCTTGGCTCCTGTCTCTGGGTTGGCCCAGTCCCAAACTTAGTGGACATCTGGGTAGTGAACCAATGGACATGAACCCTCTCTCTCAAATAGATTTAAGAGGATGAGGAAGGGGCCGGCACTGTGGTACAGGGGATAAAACCGCCACCTGCAGTGCCAGCATACTATGTGGGTTCTGGTTCGAGTCCCAGCTGCTCCACTTCCAATCCAGCTCCCTGCCAATGGAAAGGCAGTAGAAGTACAGCTTTCCCTGGGAAAGCAGTAGAAGATGGTCCAAGTGCCTGGGAGATCTGGAAGAAGCTCCTGGCTCCTGGCTTCAGATTGGCCCAGCTCCAGCAACTGTGGCCAATCTGTGGAGTGAACCAGAGGATGGAAGACCTCTCTCTCTCTCAGCCTCTGCCTCTCTGTAACTCTGCCTTTCAAATAAATAATAAATGTTTAAAAAAAAACCTCTGAATTTTAAAAAAAATGAAGAAAATGCATTTCCTTGCCTGTATCACAAATTTTTAGGCGGCATGTATCATTCCAGACATTACTTGTGTAACGGGGTTCTCATGCATAAAAATGATGAAATGAAAAAAAGAGCACATTTCTTTACTTTTCTTCTTATTATTGTGAGTCACTAGATTAGTTTCATATTTTGAAGCAACATAATCAGCAGGCCTAAATGTGAGTTACAACAGGTCCATTCACTTTTTTACATTCTCAGCCCTCTGGTAGGAGGTGCTATGCTGGGCACTGTGAAACGTACACAGAGGCCTAGGACGTACTTTCTATGTACAGTGGTTGGCCTTCTAATTAGAAAGGTAGAATTTCTAGGTATTAAAAATATGGAGGAAATTCAGGGAATAATATCAACAACAATATTAGCAGTCGCTATAGTAATAATTAACAGTTTGATGCTTTTCTCATGCATTTCCATTTAGTTTTCATAGTGATCCAGTAATGATCTTATTAATGTTCTCATTTTATACATACAGATTGGGATTGTACAGATTTACGTAATGTACCTAGTCACACAATTAGTGGCCGAACTGGGAACTGACCCCAGATTTTTTGGACATGAGAGTATTTGTTCTAAGATTAAATATAACAATGAAAAATCCAGGAGTCGGGAGAGGGAGTATTGCTGGGCCATGGAATATTGTGTCTAACCTAGACCACAAGAATAATTAGTAAGAGGAATAACAATAATAGGTTGATAGTATTGTTATCAATTATTAATTGTTTTTTCATGCTAATCACATTTGAAATTGTGAACCAACACTTCTTACCTATGTAAAGAAAAAGCATTTGCTGTCATGGCTAGAGATTATTCTTACAAAAATCTTTTTATCTTTTTCCCTCTAGTTTTCTTCTCTCCTCCTCTTTTGCTGTCTGATATTGATGCATCGTACTTCCATATCAGATCAAAAGCATATGGGATTTTGAACTTATTGACACTGTTCTGTTAAAAATTACATTTAGAAGCACGTTAAAAGGTCACCTCTCTGGTTACTTATTTCTTGACACTTTGCTAGCACAGACTGTAGCCTTGGTTCATTAGTCAAGGATATTAACAGCCCGGGTTCGGCTTTCTGAGGTCACGTGGTACAGTCTGGGCCCACACATATTTCTAAGGCTTGTTAGAGTCTTTATTCTTTAAGAATTTCCCATTAATCTCTGCCCAAGAAGAGCAATAATAGGTTAGTTAGTCATCAGATACAAATCAGAATCATTTCCACAAGTACCTTTAATAGCATTCATTAGTTCTATGCTTCTGTTTTAAGGGAAATGAAAATGGGGGAGGAAAAGGCCCCCCTACAATGCAGAACCTTTTCCTTCTGCAGGAGCATCTCATTTTGGAATCACTGAAATTAAGACACGGAGAAGGTGCCAAATCAAATGCAGAAAATGTGCTTTCCTGTGGAAATGAGGGCTCCTACATCCTGACTTCTTTTTCTTCAGATAGAGGCATCATCTTTGATCATTATCAGATTTTACAACTCATTGTTCCCTACCAGTCTACACGGTGAGAGGATCATGTAAATGGACAGGCAAACACTTGGATTATAGAAGGCACCCAGTATTAATAACAGCAATAAAAAAATGTTTACCTAACTTGGTTGGATTGTGTGTATAGAAAGGATGTGTGTGTGTGTGTGTGTTCCTCCCTCTCAGAAAGGAAATATCAGAAGATCAGGAAATGCATTATGCGATTTTTGTATGCAATATTAGTCCATTTCTTGGCGGAAACCCAAATCTATTGTGGCGAGAAAGTAATAGATGAACTAACTAGGGACTCAGACTTACTGGCTAGTGTCCAAGAAACATTAAAAAATTGAGTACTGAACATAACAAGTAGGATGGCGCATGCAAATTTAGATGTCTTATTGAAAACAGCACATTTATTAATATATTAGACTTGTAGACGTGAGGGTGTTTTAATACCTACTCAGAAATTACTCATGGGTCGGCTTCACAGAACTATCCCTAGCAGAAGTGTGAGCCTACAGAAACAGCGGCGGGCAGCCACGATCACCGCTGGGCTGCTCAGCATAAGGTCAGGGTGTCGGTACTGAACACGATGCTATGGTATACTTTACAATTTATTACAAGGGGAGATCTCAGTTCAGTGTTTTTACCACAATAAAATAAAATGAGAAAAAATGGAAATAGGTAAAACATGCTATTGTCATTGTCAAGGCATCATCTTTCTCATGAATTCACTTAACATTAATTTCTTGAATGCTTATTATGCTTCAGGCTCTATTCTAAGATACCAGATAAATTCAAAAGATTAAAAATAGGGGCCGGTGCTGTGGCCTACCTGGTGAAGCCACTGACTGCTGAGGCTGGCATCCTAAATGGGTGCCGGTTCTTGTCCCAGCTGCTCCACTACTGCTAATGGCCTGGGAAAAGCAGCAGAAGATAGCCCAAGTACCAGGGCCCCTGCCACCTGCATGGGAGATCTGGAAGAAGATCTTGGCTCCTGGCTTCAGCATGGCCCAGCCCTGGCTATTGTGGCCATCTAGGGAGTGAACCAGTGGATGGAAGATCTCTCTCTCTCTTTGTCTCCCCCTCTCTCTCTGTAAATATGACTTTCAAATAAATAATCTTTAAAAACAAACAAAAGGATTAAAAATATTACATAGGAACTTTGTTTTTGTCAGATGTATGAAGACTGAATTTATACACAGCAAAATATCAACTCTTTACCTGTACCATTTCATAAATTTTGGCAAACCTATGCAGACAAATAATCAAAATCAATATACAGACATTTCCATTATCTCCGAAAGTCCCCTACTGATTCTTTGTGGGCAGTGCCTTCCTCAGATCCCAAGGTCCAAGCAACCACTGATCTTGTTTTTGTCCCTGGAGTTTTGCCTTTTATAAATGTCATATAAGCAGAATAATACTTTTTATAATATTTTGTGTCTATTTTAGATGCGAAATTTTGTTTGGATTCATCCTATTGTTTTATGGATTAGTAACTGTCATGTTTTTATTGCTGAGTAGTATTCCATTTGTTCATAAAAGCAAGTGATAGACCTTTGAATTTTTTCCAGTTTTTATGATTATGGATGCAACTACTACCAGTATTTGTGTATGGTCTTGTCCACCGTATGGACATTCATTTTCATTTTTTCTGGGACAATATTTGGGAGTATGATCACTGGGTCATATGGAAAGAGTATGTTTGACTTTATAACAAACTGCCACATAGTTTTCAAGATCATTGCACTGTTTCCTTTTTCACTACAATCTCTGAGATTTTTGGTAGATCCACATCCATGTCAGCACTTCACATTGTCAATCCTTTTTTTTAACGTTTTATTTATATAAAAGTAACAGATTTAATGTAATTCACGGATATAATTCTGAGAATGTAGTGATACTGCCCTTTCTCCCTCCTTCTTTTGCTTTCTCTCTCTTTCTCTTTCCTTTTTTTTTTTTTAATTTTCGAGATGACATTTTAAAAATTACCTTATAGTCAAAGGCTTAATGCTCCACTAAACAAAGAGTTTGCCAAGTGAAGTAAACAAAATTGATATATGTCAATCATTTTAATTTAAGACACTCTGATAAATGTGTAGTGGTTTTTTGTATGGTTGGTTGTTCTTTGCATTGTCACTAGGCACTAACGATGCTGAGCATCTCTGCATAGCTTATTTGCCATCTATGTCTCTCCTTTAGTGAAGTGTTTAGTCTAGCTTATTAACCAAGTTCCCTATTGAGCTTTTGTCTCCTTAAGGAGTTACTTTGTGAATGTAAATATACAATTTCCCTATCTGATAAATGGAGATAATGCCTACTTCACTATTTTTTGTGAAGGTATATGAAATATAAAGTGCAAAAAATGTAGAACATGTTTAGGTGTTCATAAATAAATGATTCCTCATCACTATTATTGTAAGACACAATTCCTACCCTGAAGTGCTTGCCATCTAGTGAACAGCAGTATCTTCTACTTTCTCCCAGTAAGTTCCCTCCTATCCCATTCATCTTATTCTCTGAGTCTCAACTAACCTTTGAAAAGGCACTAAATGATGACTAACACATTACATAGTAATAGATAACCTGATAATCCCTCCAGGACAACCCTCCTTGTTTGTTTATTTTTTCTTGAGACAGAGAGAGGGAGAAAGAGAGAGAGAGAGGAGAGGGAGAGAGAGAGAACATGAGGGTTACCTTTGGCTAGTGTATCCCCTGAATGCCTGCAATGGCTAGTGTGCAGCCAGGACCAGACAAAGGAGCCAGGAAAAAAAGCAAAAAAAAAAAAAAAAAAAAAAAAAAAAAAAAAAAAAAAACCAAAAACAAACAAACAAAAAAACCAAAAAACCCACCAGGTTTCCTATGTGGGTGGCAGGAGCCCCCTTACTGAAGTCATCACCCTTGCTTCCCAATTTCTGCCTAGGTGGAAATCTGGAGTCAGGCGCTGGAGCCAGGAATTGAACTAGGCACAAAAGCATAGGATATGGGCATCTCTAGGCTACACACTTGCTCTTTCATTATTTAAAGACAGAACTCGATCTAAAATGCAGAGAACCATGCGTCTTGTGAAGTATAGCCTGGTAGAGTTAGTTCATTGTGAGATGACTTTGACTGTTAGTTGGTTCTTTTTTTGCCTGGCTTACAGCAATGGAGAAGCAATGCATTTGAGGACCCTACTCTCAGAAGGCCAACTCAAGGGCTTTCCTAAGATTGTTGCAGAGAGTCATGAAGGCTTGAGGAAAGGGAGCTTTGTTTGTATGAAAGTTATGAGAATTGAATGAAAAGGGAAGCCTTAGTGGCCAATACACTGCTGAAAACAAAAGTGCTGTCTACCAGGAGTGATTAGGGAACGCAAATTATAACAATACAATACAATTTTACTTTTAGGTAAAAACTGAAGTCTGAAGACACCAAGGGATCTTGATGACGTTAGAAAGGAAAATTTCTATACCTTATTGATGGAGGCACTGAATGGTTTAAACCATTTTGGAGAGAAATTTGACAGTGATGAAAAACACTGAATATTTCCATTTCCTACCCATATTGTTCAAGTGTGCTTATTGAAGCATTAGGAGCCATGAAAGGCATGTGTCCATTTTTCTCTCCTAATTAATATTTTTATAAACAACTTCTAATCTCTGATTAGATGGTTGGTCTTTCCTTTTTCTAGCAGTTTCTTTCTCCAGAAAATCTACCATGGTCCTATTTAGAACAAGTTTTCATGCCTATCATGTGTTGGGAGCATTAGAGTCACCTAGAAAGGTTTCTAGGAACTATGCAAATTCATTATTGTGTGTAAGACAGTCTGCATTCCATGGGAAACTGTTAAAGAGAGTCTACAAGAAGTCTTTAAGGAGCAAATTGGGAAATTTAGATAATTTCTTGCTGAAGTGCTTAATATCTGGTAATATGAGTACTTGAAATATCTTTGAAATGCCAGCTGGGAAAGAAAAGATCACATCTTCTAGAGTATAACCTTGATTCACTACAGCCATCACATAACGAATTTGCACCCTCTGGTTCCCTTTCAGACATAGGAAAGTCATCACGCCATAATTTATACTAAGTACTATTCAAAAGTAAATCCATATACTTTCAGAAATACCCTCTATACTTTCCACATTTCTATATGGAGTATTAGATAATGATTATTGGCATTTAGACATTTATAGTAAATTTGAGGTCTAAAAAATTACTTAGTGAATGAAAATATTTGGTTTTCCTCAATATGTTAATCAAGCAGAAAAGCAAAAGTTGTGACTAGCATGACTAGAAACAATACATTCTTAATTTGGAGGAGTACAGTATTAGTTATCAAGAAAATGTATCTATCTCATACATATCCATTTAGCACAGCTTCTAAAATACAGACAATGTGCACCAACAGCAAGATGATTAAACCAATATATTCGTACATTGCTAGAACTAGAATAGACTGTGAAATATTATTGCCAAGAAGAAAATGTGTGTGTTATTCCACCAAATGATTTTACTTGTATGGCAAAAAAGGACAAGCTATAGTCTTCAAAGATGTTTATTATAATTTTATATTAAACAACAAAATGCTTCAAAGAATATGATAATAAAGCATTGATTAAATTATTGAGCTCATCTAATTACTGAATATTATGCAGCTGCTCTTCAATACTATAAACCAAAAACAATATATCAACAAAAATGAATGGCATAATATATGTAAAAATGCTATTTCTATACTATGATTATAATTATCCCAAATTTATGAATTCATGTGGACAAGAATTTCAAGGAAGATGGTAAATAGTGATTTATTTTTGTGTATGTTTCAGGATCATGGATAAAATCATTCCTTTCTTTTGTTTTCACATTTTATTACTTTACTTTTTTCTATTTAAAAAGAAAGAACCTTAAGTGCAACACCCTATTCCTTGAGTACATTGATTTATTTACAGCCACACATCATCTTGTACACACAATGGCCAACATTGATGTGAATTTTTTTGCAGATATTTAGAGCAAAGTGAATCCACATTCCTTGCAAAGTGGCCAAGGTTTTCTTTTATAAATCACATCATTTTTTAAAAGAAAGAATCTTTCCCTTTGGGCTCCAGCAGGTGGGATCACCTACTTAAGATATATCGGGCCTAACTTATTCCCTATTCAGTTTAGCTTTCCCTGAGTTTGTGTATTCTGAACAGTCTTAAAAACTATATAAATAAAAATCAGAAAAGGTGGGCTTCTGAGCAGGAAGGGTTTTCTTAAGCTCTCGTGGCTCTAATTGTTACATGCAGATTGTTCAATAAATAACGTTGGCCATAAAAAGAAAAGATATTAATTAAGAAAAGGATTTAGGCTGACTCAGTCTCATACATGAGACAAAAGGTTAAGTAAATGCCAAGGCCGCTGTGCCTCTTCAAACAATGAATATTAGTTTTAGAATCATTAATGTCTGCTTAGAAAACTGAGTCATATTGGAGACTCGTATGCCAAAGTAACCAAGGCCAGAGCTGTTTCTTTTCAATCTGAAATGAAATCATTCTCCAACCAAGGGCTAAATGTATGCAGTTAAGCATTAGGTAAGGCAACAGGGACTGACACTTTGAGTGTGTGGCCAGATTGAGATCATGTTTTTCCTAGAGCACAAGAACTTGCATAGTTGAAGTGGATCAGCAGAGTCCAATCAGCCTGACAGAGGACAAGCATGCTAAACTGTTGTGGGAAGCTGCTCAGGTCTCTGAGGTGGGGACCCAGATAGCAAGCCAGTGTGGGACAGGACTCAGGCAGGGCTCTGAGTCCTCTGCCCATGGCCAGGGTTCCTCTAGGAGTAAATGAAGAGCACCTGCCAAGCAAGTCGCTCTACAGACTCACCTCAGACCTCCCAGTTAGTTGAGCCCATGATCCTTTCCGTACCAGCCTGGGATCCTCTAAGTGAAGCTTTCTTTTGTAGCACATCTTTTCACTAGGGTTGTTCTCTGATCGCTTTCTGTCTTCTTGCCAGGGAGGTGCTCTGCTGAGATGGAGGTGAGCAAGAAGAGCTTTTGTTGTCATGTTGGTAAAGTTAACAAATCTAATTTATATCTCTTCTATATTTATTCAGTTTTCCAAATGCCTTGTAGGATTCCAACACCTTCATCAATCCAAAATAAGCCTTTTAATGTGGATAGTTCCCAAACACAAGCACAAAAGGGTTCATGTTTGCACATCTGAAGCAGTGAAGTATAAATTTGAGTTGAAATTTCAGGGGTTGTTTTGGTGACAATTTGTTTTGTAATTATCTCTGATGTTAAATTTGTATGGAAGACATATTTAATGTGTAATTCTAAAAATCATCTTAAATCCCTACTGTGGTATTGAAAATCACTGGAATTCAACAATGCATTTCGCTTCAACTGTTGTTTCACTGGGTGTCTGCATAAGTGTATTCATTCACAAGACGATTCAGTCCATCCCATCTAACACGTTCATTTTATGATACTGGTGTATAAAGTCAGGTTTTTGTTTAACTTGAACCCATTTGTGGTTAAAGTGGGTTCTGAGGTCGCTGGAGTTTGAAGAATTTCTAAAATGGAGCGAGAAAAGAGGAAGAAAAGTGACATGAGAAGAGCAGGAGGAGTGCCGGCCAAGTGTCACCCTCCACCTGCTTGATCTGCCCAGGGCAGTGAGAAATTCCGTCAGGTCCCATGCTAGCTTTCTTCTTTGTAAATGAGGCAAAATGATCAGCCACCACTCTGCCCTGTAGCGCCACTCTGCCCTGTAGTGCTGTTCTTAAGTCGCAGGAATATCTTATCAGAGTAAAGAAAATGTATGGAGAAACAAATCACCAATGAAAGTCAGTTAGTAGAGATAAAATAATGTACTATGAGATGGTTTAAATATCTTTAAAATGCAATAAAATTTCAGAGCACTGTGAATTTTTTATTCTCAAAATGGCTCATCATGAATTTGATAGACTATTTCTTTTTCATATCATAAGGCCCTTACTGAATGCTTGATTTAATTACTATGGTTCCAATTAGTAGATGTGAATACACATATATGAGGAGACTTCAGAAAGTTCTTGGAAAAATGGAAGTCAAAGATAAAGTTGGCACAGTGGGTAAGGAGCCACCTGGGATGACAGCATCCCATATGGGAGTCCTTGAGCTCAAGCCCTGGCTTGCCTCTCCATTCCAGCTTCCTGCTAAGTTGCAGCCTGGGACATCAGGGATGGCTTCAGTACTTGGGTCACTGCTACCATGTGGAAGACCTAGATGGAATTCCCAGCTCCTGGGTTTGCCTGGCCCAATCCTGGCTGTAACAGGCATTTGCTGAGTCAATCAATGGATGGGAGATTTCTTTCTGTCTCTTTCACTATCTCTCTTTCTCTGTCTCCCTGTTTTTCTAAAAAAGGATGAGTTTGTTTTGGTGCAAAAACACTTTGAAATCTATGCATAGTTTTTTCATAATACATATTATTAATGAAGTTACTGACAATCCTTCATATATATACTATGTAGGTAATTCATAGATATATTTATAAGATTATATATAAGTATATATGAATTATGGATATATAATACATATATACTTTAGATATGTGAGTTTATGCATGTATAAATATATAAAGAAATATATTTAAATGCATATAAATATATGCTATGTATAATATTTCATTTATAAGTATATAAATATATAATATATGTAAATTCCTTTATATATATATATGTATATATATATATAAAGCCACAAATTCAATTCTCTGGAGATACAGAAGACATTAAGTTCAGCCAATTTGAACCTGTGAGATTTAGGAGAGGAATGAGGGAATGAGCTGGAGGATATGTCTCCCTGGCTATTTCTGCAAGGAGATAAGGCCCTGAATTCAAGACGCTCTTCTGTGGTGATGTTTCTTGTGTGCAAAGGCATGTGAGGTGACAACAGTGGGTATAGTAACTCCTTAATTCCCAGTCATCCTTCCAGTGGCAGCCTTTGGAGGACCCAGGAGATTCTTGGGATATTTCTAACAACTCAGTCTACTACTTGAGCTTCAATTCTTCTATCAACTTTTAAGCACTGAATATTCAGTATGAAACTTTTTCTCCTTAAAATATTCTGAATGTTTCCTGTGTCCTACCTGAAAACTGATATGAATTCAAATACAGACAACTATAGTGTTCGTGGATTCATTTGTAGCATAGTAATCATATATCATTGTGTGTCATACTTAACTATACATGGGCTACATACATTTTCATGCTCTTCTATGCCATAAGTGCCTCAGTTCTTCATAGCATATGGCACAGCACCAAATATACAATAATAAAGCCACAAAAGAAATGGTTAAATGGCTGCATTCAGTTTTTAATGTAGGGTCCCAAGCAACATACCAAAACAACTTATGACTCTATTCTTCAAACAACTATTAGAAAGGGAAAGCAAAAATTCTACCACATCACACTATTTCCAATTTTCTAATATGTTCCTTATGAACTTGCTTTAGTGTCAAGATTAGGGATGGAGCAGAGGGAGGTGAAACCTTGGCTGAGTGTATGTTTATGGATTTCCATTGTCCCTGAGATCCCTTGTCCTGTGCTGGTGGAGACTCCTTTATGTTGATATAGAATAGGTACACTAGACTCAAGACTTGAATTTTGATAATAGTAGCAATCAATGGAGTATTAAAATGATGCCAATGGATTTTGTTGTTGTTGGCTATTTACGCAAGTCTCGTCGTAATTTCTGTAATTAATATATTTGTATTTGTAATTAAAACATAAACCAGAACTAATAAGCTTGAGTTTTATAAGCTGCTTCTCCCCACAGCCACAGGGATTTTAAGATGTTTTAGCTAGTTTATGATGCAGTTATGATCCTCTTTAGGCTCCAACTCACAAATATTGAGTGCACTTTTGTTTGTTTTCTAATTTACTCAATTTGTAAATTATTCTGGTCTTAGCCATCATAAATTAGAAAAGAAAGAAGCAAAACATTTTGCTGTTACTAATTTCCTTCCCACTGGATTACAACATTCCTAGTCCATCCCAAGTACTTGCCTAAGAAATACAAGATCAAAGCAACGGGAGTTGGGAACAATCTGTGCAGTAATTCATATTGGAGACCAGTAGACAAGAAACGTGAAGGTGTAGAAAGAGGCCACACCTCAGTCTTATAAAGCTTTTCCAAAATGCATGCCCAACAAATGTTTTGAGACCCCCTCCATTTCTCTTCTTCCCAGGCATCCCCACTCTGTCCAAGTCCACATATCTGTTTATCAGAGATAAACAGCTACTTGGAAAAGATATGCTTGTTTTTTCTCCAAATGGCCAAATTTGTGTCAGTGACTGCACTGGAGGCAGAAGATATGTATGCATTAAATGCTTTGTGCACTTGTTGATTTGGGATTTTGTTGACATCATTACTTAACCAGGTACTCCTCTAGTTCAAACAATTTCTTGGCCTGTCCATTAGCATGGGCAGCATTGAAATTCATATCTCACTTCAGTTAATCTAGAAGCTACATATTTGTAATTAAGAATAAAAAAAAATTTCTAATGGAGGCAGCAATTTCCTGTTAACTCTTCTTTGTCTCAGAAGGAGGCTGAGCCCACCAAAGAGAAACCAGATGTTTTTAACCAAGGGCGGCGAGTCCCCATCCTACAGGCAAATGAAATACACGTTTTATTTGTTTGCTTATTCTCTCACTTTCTGTGTGCCAACCAGGAGCGTTATTAAGACGAAATGTAGTCCTGGCCTTCAAGTGCTCATGGGCTCTTGAGGGCAGAAGACAGCTCAGCCGCACTCCCCTGCTCTGTGGTGCCTCCCACCACAGAGGCCTCCCCTCTGAGGACACCGAACAGGGGGCAAACCAAAGAGGAGCCCAGGCGGTGTTTTCAGCAGGTAACATGTGTTGTCCTGATAGTGGAGGACAAGCTGATGTCATTATCTTCCTTTTAGAAGGAAAAAAAAAAAAAAAATCCCTGAGATGCAAAAAGGAAAAAAAAAAGAAAAAAACTGGAAGCAAACTTTTCCAGAGCCATCGTACCGAGCTGAGATTAGAACTGTTTCTGAAGGCACAGTGACTCAGCCCAACAAAATAGATGTGCTGTTCCAACATCGCTTGGCAAAAAGCCCTCCTTGCCATGGGTGGAAAAGATGCTACATTTTATTTCATATTCAAAATATGTTATATAATCCACTGAAGTTCACTGAAACTGTTTCCTACTTTATTGCATACCCTTTGCAGACACATGAAAGTAAACAATGGGGCAATGTACCATGGTTTTCCATTTGGTGTTGCCTTACAAAAGCAGCTTTGCCTCTCGACTATCATTTCGTGTTAAAGTGGCTCTCATTTCCCTGATGCAGAAACAAAGAGCTGGAATCAACTGCAAATTTTTCTTTCCCCTCTCACTCCTATGTAATTGCAACCTTAAGGTCTGCCCCATTCTTTGAGTGCCATACATCCCATATCTTATTTTCTATCACACATCAATCTGTCATTTGTATCACAATGCCCTGATATTTCCAATGGTATCTCATCTGTCCATCCATCCTGAAGCTCTCCTGATGAACAAATCTCTGATTTGTTTTACATTTTTCATGCAACAGTTAACCTATCCACTGCAGGCCCAAAGTCCTAAAATCTCTCTTCTGCTTAAACGAAAAAAAGAAAAAAAAAAAAAAAAACAACTTAGCTTGTCCACCACACCCTTTCCAAACTCCAGCTCACTGGCCCCCTTCTCAGTCCTTGCCCAGGAAAGTCATTCACTCATTCCTGCCCAAACTCACCTGAGGCTCTCACGTTTTCATTTTTGCTTGCATCATTGGCCTCCCCTGACTTGCCTTCCTCTTTACATCTGTCTTTCTAAATGCCACCCTTTGACAGTCTCTTGAAATCTTTCTTTTTTAAAGATTTATTTCTTTATTTGAAAGGCTCTGTGTGTGTGTGTGTGTGTGTGTGTGTGAGAGAGAGAGAGAGAGAGAGAGAGAGAGAGAGAGAGAGAGAGAGAGAAATCTTCCATCCACTGATTCACACCCCAAATGTCCACATCAAGTGTTAGGCCATGCCAAAGCCAGGAGCTTGGAATTTGACTTAGGCTTCCATACGGATGGCAGGGGACCAATTACTTGGGCCATCTTTGCTGCCTTCCCAGGCATATATGCAGGAATCTCCATCAGAAGTGAACAGCTGGAATTTGAACCTGCACTCCAATATGGGTGGCTTAATCCTCTGAACCACAACACCCACCCACTGAAATCTTTCTTTAGTTTTTTCTTCTTAGAATTAAAAGATATGTTTATTTTGGTGTAAAATATCTGAAATCCACACAATTTTTAAAATCTTTCTTGATTACTGTAGTGAATCACATTTTCCTTCTATTCTGAGCTCTCAAAGACCTTATAAGCTAAATTTGGCTCTCACTGTAACAGAGCTGGTCAGAAAACACTGTCTCTTCATATCTGTGCATCAAAATATTTCCAAATATTTATTAGGGCCCAACACATGTCAGTCAGTGTAAGGAATACTTTGCTTACTCTCTTAATAAAGTCTTGTAAAAACCTCAAGAGTCAGCATCCTAATTTCAGATAAGCCAACCGAGGATCAGAGAGGATGAATCCCTAAAGGACCTAAAGCTACACACCTAGTGAGCATCCAGTTGGACTGGGGCTCAGGTGGCAGGTCTCCTTTGCCATGTTATTCTGTGAACACTGTGATAAAGAGGACTGGGCCTGGGGCCTCTTTAGAATTCATCAGTGTTATCACAGTGCAAATCAACGGAAGTGTATTAATTGATAGTTTATTTTGTAGGAGTCCTGGAACTTGTATTTTAAATGAGAAAATAACAATGGAGTTTAAACCAATCACTGGCTCTAAAGGCCCACCAATAGATCCTACAGAAGACTAAATGCACACGAGTTCTCATTTCTCAAGGAAACTGCACAAAAGCAGATTTGTTCACGACAGGAAAAGGAAGATCTTAGAAACCACAACCATCAGTGAGCAAGCAGAGCTCAATATGGCCTGCTCCTCCCTACCCTCACCAGCTGACTGGGGGTTAGGGTACTGGGGCACATCTTCCAGTTTATGTTTTGACATTGGAAATGAAGATGGAGACACCAAGACTGTAGATTTAAATCCAACTGCCCTTTGAGATTTGGCTCTCTACAAAAATTTTCCACCATGTTGCTCCAACATAATTAGGCACTTCCAGGTGGCCCTAATATGATGTGGTGACCTGTTCCTTACCCAGTGTGCCAGAGGGAAGGAGTGGCAGATCCAGCTTGAGACAAGGTTCCTTTGGATGTAGAAAAGTCTTCATTATAACTGGGTTAGAAATAGGAGCGTTGAGCATCTGAGATTCCGCAAAACACTGAAGAGAGACATGACTTGCTTTAAGTTCAAAAAGTTCATGTCTGCACAGCCAGTGATTAAGGAAACTTTTCATAAACCTCAGAGGTTCTGTGAAGATTCTGGCTACTAAGAATGTCAGTCTCAGTGATGAAAGATAACTTGCAGACGGGTTAAAGAATAATGTTTGCATCTTCAATCTTCACTGTGTGGGATCAAGAAGCTGTACCCCACTAGAGTTAGCTAATATTATGCAAGCTTTGAAAAGAGAGATGTTTTTGTGAGTAGGATAACCTAGTGAGAATAAAAAGTCTGATTTGATGAAAAGCCTCTGGTAAAATTAGAACCTGCTTCTATGCTTATTCAAGGAAAATGGAAAGTAATGAAAATTAAAAGAGTAGCAGAGGAATCTTGCAAAAACCCTGACAAGATGGCAATCTAGAATTCAATAGAGTTGATTTTGTCTTTCTCTATGGTTTCATCAGGTTTTTTTATCCCTTTCCTTCCCATTTCTTTTTCTTTCTGTCTCTCTCAAATGGTGACACATGCCTTCTTTCTTAGTAAATTTATTATACTCATAAAATAAACATTTTCAAAGAGAGTATCTAAAGAGACTCTTACTCTGAACCATGGACTGACTAGGCACATGAACAATTCATCATCAGTCACCTGATGTAAACTTAATTCAAGGTGCAGAGTAAGGGACCACAGAGAGGTGGAGTGGCAATTTCAGATGAGCTTCAAGGATCCAGCCTGGTAGATGGCACTGTCCTATGGTATCGTGATTTGAAAATTGCTTATTCTATGAAGAACCAGAAACAGAACTTGGAATGAGGTTTAGAGATACTGACAAGTTTAACACAGGGGGCCAGAGAGAGGCTGAATCCGGGATGCAAGGTAAGACTGAAGTGTGTTACCCATGAAGGACAGAGGTAAGAACAAGGTAAGAGACATGGGATTAACCAATTTAAACTAGTCCAGCATTCAGTAGTTCATCAGATCTAATAGGTGCCACACGCTGTGCACTCCAAGCTTCAGAGAGTCACGTAGATCAGGTGGACCAAGCTAGAGTCTAAAACTGAAGTTAAAGAAATAAGAATCAAGTGGCCGGTGCTGTGGCACAGTGGGTTAATGCCCTGGCCTGTGGCGCCGGCATCCCATATGGATGCCGGTTTGAGACCTGGCTGCTTCACTTCCAATCAAGCTCTCTGCTATGGCCTGGGGAAGCAGCAGAAGATGGTCCAAGTCCTTGGGCCTCTGCACCCTCTTGGGAGACCTGGAAGAAGCTCCTGGCTCCTAGCCTCGGATCGGCGCAGCTCCAGCCATTGTGGCCAATTGGGGAGTGAACCATCGGATGGAAGACCTCTCTCTCTCTCTCTGCCTCTCCTCTCTCTGTGTAACTCTGACTTTCAAATAAATAAATAAATCTTAAAAAAAAGAAAGAAATAAGAATCAAGAGAACAAAGTGAGCGACAAAAGTCTTCATTGCAGGGCCCTCAGAAAAACACCATTAGGTTGTTGCAATCAACCTCACTACCTACCAATACACTACTGAGAAATAAAGTTTTATGCCTGGACAAGTTTGGAACAATCCAGGGGTCAGCTTGATGCTGGAAGTCAAGAATGTCCCAGGTCCTTGAGGACCCTTCCTTTTCCTGCTCAGTCTAGCATTTGGGAAAGAAATAGTGTCCTGTGAAAGACACAGACAACCAAGATTTCTTCACAGTACTGGTTTCAGGAGTAGTGACCCTTATAGACAGGAGGTAGCTAGCGCAGTGCATATGGGACGCTAAAGTCTGGAATCTCTCCAAAGTGGTAACATATGCCTGGGCATTTTTATTCTGCAGTTACTAGTTGGCTGATGGTGGATAAACCTCAGCCCGACTGAGCCTCGGTATCTACATCTGTACAATCAGTGTTATAATCTGCCTGTGGCTGTCTTTGGTCTGTCTGCTCTCAGAGCGGTTCCCTCTGAGTTCTGGGAGTTCTACTGTATCCCTTTTTCTTTCCATCTGAGGGTGCCTCTCTATCTCCTGTTTGGCTTCTCAGCTCTTGCATAACCTGTACAAACAATTCAGTCTCTTAAGTTCCTGGTATTGCCAATGTTCTGTTTCAAATCCTCCATATTACAAATATTTAGAGTGTTTCCTTTCTCCTGCTTGCACCCTGAGCAACACACCTTCCTCACAGTGTAAGATATAGTGAGAATTACATATGTGATGCATTTATGTCAGTGCCTGGTGAGTAACAGAGTGCTCATATATCTGCCAAGTATGTACAGATGTAGAAAGATCTGCCTTATGGGTTCCTCAAGTCCCTATTTTAGGCTGCATCTCCAGTTCTTCTCCATTGGGCACATATTCTGCATACATGTGTTTGGTTACAATACATACATGGAATTGTATGTGATGGTAGATAATATCCGTAAATTAGCTTTTTTGTAAAAAAAAAAAGGTTTATTTATTTTATTTGAAAGTCAGAGTTACACAGAGAGAGAAGGAGAGGCAGAGAGAGAGGTCTTTTATCCCACTGGTTCCTCCCCAGATGACCACAATGGCCAGAGCTGAGCTGATCTGAAGCCAGGAGCCAGGAGCTTCTTCTGGGTCTCCCATGTGGGTGCAGGGGCCCAAGGCTTAGGGCCATCTTCTACTGCTTTCTCAGGCTACAGCAGAGAACTGGTTTGGAAGTGGAGCAGCCAGGACTTGAACCAGCACCCATATGGGATGCCGGCACTGCAGGTGGCGGCTTTACCCGCTATGCCACAGCGCCGGCCCTGGAAATTAGCTTTTTATCACACTCCTGGCATGTTAGGAATAGCAGGTCCTGTAGGAATAGCCGGTCCTCATTAAATGCTTGCTGCTGAAAGAAACCGTTAGAGTCGTGTGCAAGAGGATTCTGTTTCCCAGGTGGTCAGTCTGAGGCTGGGCATTCCCTTCTTGAGCCTATCTGATGCTTATTCTCACAGCACAAGGGGTTTGTGAATTAACCCAGGGCAGCTCTGAGAAACCATCACCAGCCAGGCTTTCTTGGCTACTGTGTTAGCATCTGTGGGTTTGCACTGGGAAGTGCATAGCCATCGTCACTTATAGGTATTTTCTCTCCTATGAGCTATAGTGCAGGCTTGTGACTAAAAGTGCAGTTATTATCTCTTTACTGCTCATTGTGTTGTTAAAGCTTAAAAGTGTGCAATAGGCCTCTCACTGTCATTTGTCTTCAAGATAAACCCTTGTTTCTTAAGAACCAGGATGGTGAATTATGGTTACCCTTCTATATCATCTTCAGCATATTTCAGCTCACTACACCAGTGTCCTCATCTGTGAAATTAGCACAATAGCAACTTACTAAGAGGATCATTTTCATATTCATTAGTGTGTCCTGGCAGCTTTTTAAAATTCAAGAGACCCTGGGCAAGCATTTGGTCTGCATTTCAGACTCCAGTTAAGATGCCCACATCCTTAGTGGCTAGCATTGTGGCATAATGGGTACATCTGAGCTGGAATGCTGGCATCCCAAGTGGGCTCCAGGCTGCTCCCAGCTGCTCTGCTTGAGTTGCAGCTCCTGGATAATTGCCTGGGAAAAGCAGCAGAAGATGGCCCAAGTGCTTGGACCCCTGACACCCATGTGGGAGACCAAGATGAAATGTCTAGCTCCTGGCTTCTGCCTGACCTAGCTCTGCTTGTTGTGGCCACTTGAGGAGTAAACCAGCAGATGGAAGACCTCTCTCTCTCTCTCTCTCTCACTCTCTCTCCCTCCTTCCTACTATCCCTCCCTATCACACTGTAACTCTGACTTTAAAATAAATACATAAATCTTTAAAAAGAAAAAAAAAATGATACCCATGTCCCCTTTTAGAGTGTCTGTGCTTGATGCTTGGCTCCAGCTCCTGATTTGAGCTTTCTGCTAACGCAGATCCTGAGAGGCATTAGTGAGGATTTCAAGTAGTGGGGTTCCTGCCACCCATCTGGGAGATCTGGACTGAGTTCTTGTTCTTGGCTACAGCCCCAGTGTAGCCCAGATGTCATAGGCATTTGGGGAGTGAACCACGTGATGGGATCTCTCTTTCTCTCTCTGTCTTAATCTGTGTGTATTTCTCTGCCCGTGTATCTAACTATAAGTATCTATCTATCTACCTACCTACCTACCTACCTACCTATTAATCATCTATCTATATAAAGGGACCTCTAAAGGAAACAAGCTGATTCAAAGACTCATAGATTGACTGGATATATGAGGTGGGTCTCAAGCCTTAGGACAGTCAGAGCCACTTTGGTCTCTAGTGGTTCTTTGAGTAACCTTCATCTTGCTTTTTAAGCCAACACAAAAATCTGAGACCTGCACCATTTTATGTTGAGTAAAATAAAATAACGTAAAATACAGCTTCTGTCCTCCAGGGGGTTGTAGTTCAGTTGAAGAGAGAAAAGCACAGCTTCTCTTCTGTCCTTGGATGCCATAAAGAAAACCCCTACATTGAAATGGTTGACTTGTTTTTCACAGCATGAGGCCTGAAGATCACTGATAACAACTAAGGCTCCCTTCAAATAGTGGAGGAAAATCTACATTTGACAATAAAAACAAATCCCATTCTAAGTTGGGAACACCCAAGCTAGCCTAAGAGCTCACTTCTCAGGGTTAAGTTCTCCTAGACTCACTGCCCAGGAGGGTCTCAAAAGAAAGTGAAACATCCTTCTTTTCCAGTAACTAACTTTAAAAATCTTCCATTTTCCCTTTGATTTCTTTTCCTACACATAAATGCAATCTCCAAAGCTCTGTGGAAAAGCTTTATTGAAAAAATGCTAGATGTTTCTCTGGAAAAATTATGGCCAGTAATATGAACTCAACATCAAATGCTTCCCATCCTTTGATTCTTCCCTACACTAAAGAAGAAGACAGAAAACACTGGTACCAAAGTCAGTACCGAGAATATTGTTGCTGATGCTGGTTCTTCCTTTAAAAAGATGAACTTCAGGCCGGCGCCGTGGCTCAACAGGCTAATCCTCCGCCTTGCGGCGCTGGCACACCGGGTTCTAGTCCTGGTCGGGGTGCCGGATTCTGTCCTGGTTGCCCCTCTTCCAGGCCAGCTCTCTGCTATGGCCCAGGAGTGCAGTGGAGGATGGCCCAAGTGCTTGGGCCCTGCGCACGCATGGGAGACCAGGAGAAGCACCTGGCTCCTGCCATCGGATCAGTGCAGTGCGCCGGCCGTGGTGGCCATTGGAGGGTGGACCAACGGCAAAGGAAGACCTTTCTCTCTGTCTCTCTCTCTCTCACTGTCCACTCTGCCTGTCAAAAAAAAATAATAATAATAAAAAAATAAAAAGATGAACTTCAAACTCATATCATTCTTAACAGAAATCGACACACATGGGTGGGTGTACAAAACATGGAAACTTTAATTGCTGGGTTCTCAAATTTGTAGAACTAACACCTAGATTAATCAAAAAACAATTAGAGTATTTAACGTACTTAGGGAATCACCAAGATGGTTTAGTTGGGGAGAAGAAGGTGCCAAAGTGGGAGTGATCGAAGGTATTACTGTCTTTGCTCAGCTCCGAAAGCATTTTCTTGTTTGAAAATGCAGTGATGGAAACTTCCATGGGCTTTCTCTTCCCACCCCTCAGCTTTTCTCTTTTTCCTGTCTTCCCCGCTTCTTTCTTTCTTTGCCAGTTGCTTCCATCTGTAACGTCAGCAATAATCACTGCGGTATTGTAGCTTAGGCAGTTTTGAAGAGTCAGAAGTGGGCTATAATTGAAGAGTTCATTACGAAGATCAGTTGGTTCCCTGATTACAGTGGCAAGGTGAAATATTTATCCTCACCCAAAAGCTCCTGCACAACCATTTTCGAAGTCACCCACTTTTCACTCTTTTTTCATTCGAACCCCGATGAGCTTGTCAGCAAAATTAAAGGTATGTCATTCACATCGAGCCTGCATTGCAAAGGACTATAAACCTGCCAACCTCTTTGATGAAATAAAAGGGTTTTATTTATGATTCATGTAGGAATATGAGGTTATTTTTATTCCGTCAGTACACTAATAATCAGACGAGGGCTCGGGAAATGAGGAGCCCACTGACAGGGAAGGTTCTGATAAAGGGGAGCCCTCCAGGGTGTTTGCCCCTCTTTGTAATCTCTTTTCTAGTGTGAGGTTATGAGCGTGGCCGAGTGGGAGCCAGCTATAAGGCTTGGCTGCAGGAACAAAGACAGTTGCAATCCGGCAGGACTTGGGATGCCATCTGATGAAGGGGGGGAGAAAAAGCAGTCCCTTCGACAAAAAAAAAGTTTTTGCTCCGGCCTCAGGTTAGCAATTTGGAGCCTCCCCAGCTTCCTGTGATGTCTCCAGTTCAAAAGACAGCCGATCCTCCTGTCTGCACTCCTACTGGGCATTCTAGCCCAAGTAAAAAAAATAATAATAATATAAAAAGATAAGTAAAAGAAAAAGAAAGAAAGGAAAGGCAATTGGCCAGGTTCCTTCTACAATCATTAACCATTTGTTCCTGCCACCTAACGTCCTTGGTTAAGGTGATCTGACTTAAAGGCAAACAAATGTGGCTGAGTAGATTTCAAAGGACACCCTTGCCTTGTTATTTCAAATACTCCCATAATTTGGGGCCCCTTTCATCTTTGTTCCTGCTCTAGGAAGTGCTTGGAAGTTATTTTAATTCAAGTTGGGGGTAAATTCTCATTCCTACCCATAACTGCCATTGAGATGACCTCAAGCAATTCTGAATAAAAAGTTATCACAGCATGAACTGGGCAGCATTAAGGCCTGCGATTTGTTCAGCAGTGACATCTTGGCAGAGAAACACAAAGGCATACAATCTACTGAGGATGAAGTGCAAGAAAGTTCACTGGAGGAAGGAAAATAATACTAATCCTTTATTCAATAAGCAGGGAGGAAAATGAGGCACTTTTTTTTTTTTTAAGGTTAAGTAAGTGAAAAGCAAATGTACAAGGCCAGTAGCCATTCAGCAGAGGCACAAGTGGCTAGCTGAGGGGTCCTGCTGAAAGATTTGTTTTTATGACAAAGTGTCAATGAAAGTTAACAGCACAGATTTATGAACATGCTTCTGTCTACCTGGAGGAGAGCCACTGGCTGGGAGACTTGTGTGCAAAGCCAGGGTCCTGGGTATCCCTTCAGAATGGAGCAACTAGCTTTCCAGAGTCTGCCCTCACAAAGGGGCCGTTTTCCAAGATGTTATTGCACCATTGACTGACACGTGCTTTGAATGACACCAGAACATTCTTCCAGGATGGCCTAATCCCCAGAGACAGCATCGCCACAGGCAAAGCCCTGGCTGCACACCAAAGTAACCCAGGCTGAACCACACATCCTGGGAGGAGCATACACTGCCCTACCTTAGGCACTATCTGTCTGGTGCTGGGGTCAAGTGGCTGCTTCACTGGCCACCCTGCACTACTAGAAAAATAAGAGAAAAATGGGACCTCGTTAGCTGAAATCATTTATCTCTTCAGAGATACACTTTTTTTTTTTCAGTTTTCAATACATAATCTCATAAAGTAGCCCTCCAGTTGGAGAGAAATGGTTTATTTAGAAGTGTCCTATGCTGGAAGCCTGGTGATCCTATCTAGTCCTTGTCCCGCAGCTCAGCTTTGGGGTGGTTATCAAGTGTCCTAATATCTACACATCTGTTTCGTCACATGGAGAATGAGATTCTCCTAGTCCCTTGCTTGATGGCTTAACTGGCAAATGAGATATCGGTTGTGAACATTTGGGAAAGGATAAAACTGGACACAGGGTCAAACTCTTGTAAGTGTGAAATTCTACATTGAAAACCGGGCTTTGTAGTAAGGTGTTGCAGCCATTATCTTAGAGCTGGGTGCTAGAAATGGTTTCTCTCCTAGGAGTGGAGGTGTCTTTTCTCTTGTTTCTTTGTAGGTAAGAAAGCGCTGGGGCTGAGGAGCCCAGGGAGGCAACTGCTGTGGTACTCAGAACCCCCTGCAGAATTCCATTAGTGAAATCAGCCGCCAAGTAGTCAGTGTGAGAGCAAAGTGGGAGAAGAAGGAGTTTGTCCACAGGATCCAGAGATTCCAAAGCCCTACCTATTTTTTCTGAAAATACACAAAAGTAGGGAATTCCTCAGTGGTTGGCAATAAAGAACCGACAAAATAATCAGGACAGAAGGTTCTGAGAAATTACAGCATTTCTCCAGTTCCAGATCTTAATCTTAAATGCAGCCACTTTGGCTACGGCAGAGAAGCCTGAGATGTAAGAGGAAGTGGCCCTGTGGCTTTATTCCCCACAGCCACGAAGCTCGCCTCTCCTGCCTACCTTAGCGCCAGGAGGCAGAGCAGGTCACTACTCCATCAGCCCTCGACTGCCTTCTCATGGAGCAGAGAGGTTCATTATCCTCCCTTTATCAGCAGTGAGGTTTACAGCTGAAGCCATAAGAGAGATCCGTGTGAAACACGAGCTGAGAGAGAGGCACTGTGTCTCACCATTAATAAGCCCTCTTCTGGGATCCGGCATTAGCGAGATTCAGCGGATCATGGAGCACAGGGGTATCATTTTTACATGATTGCTCTAAATTCTTAAACCAGAGGCTTAAGAGAGAGGCTTCTCACAAAAGCAGCCGTGGGAATTGGTGAATGATTGGTACAATACTTGCAGTGGGTTAAACCATTTCAGGTGGCTCCACTTGTGGGCCTTGCACTCAGGTATTTAGCTACCTGCTTTCTAAGAGAAGAAGCAAGGGAGCAGAGGGAAAGGAAGGGTGGTCACCAGGCCAAGAGGCAGACTCACTCACCCTGCCAGACACGGCACACCTTCCGTTAGAAGTGTCCACATCCCTGCCATTCCTGCGTTCCGCCCCTGCTATATTTGCTTCACTTCTTCCCAGTCTGGTGTTTCAGATTATCTGATTTTTGAACACTGATGCCACTCCTTGTCCTTGGAGAGGAGTAAAACCTTTCCTCATAAACTCAGCATCTCCCTTCTCTCCAGCCATGGGGGACCTGGTTAGATCAGCGGGGTCCAATAGCCAGGACCTGCCTTCTCACCCCATACATGCTTCCATTTTCAGAAATAGCATCCATTGTCAGACAATGCTAATGCTAATTTTTCTTACTTTGATCCAGAATTCCAATGACTCTTGTGATCTCTCTACAAGGCTGCTCTGAAGGTAAGGTGCCTAACCCAGCCTGAGTGACCCTCCACTGGGCTTCCCTGACATTGCATCAAGAAGAGTCAAACTCCACCAGCACAAAACAAGGGCTATCTGCCTTCATTCAACAAAGCCAACCATCAAACTAAGGAGGTTTCTTGGGGGAAATCTGACACATGCCTCTGCTTTGCCTCTGAAGGTGGGAAAGATTCAGAGGATGGACCACAGTTTTGCCATGGCTTTAGTATTTGAACTCTAAAGATGCAGCTTTTATCTGATTGCAAGTAAATAGGTGCATTTTTGAAGCACTTATTTTTCACATAATCATATTGGGTTTTATGCTGCTCTACAGCTTCAGGGGTTGGTGTCATCTGCCCCACGGAAGGCTGTGCCACTCGAGTGTAGGGACTGTGTTCTCCGCTCCTCTTGAACAGCCAGGGGCTCCCGGCACAGCCCTGTGCACACTTCAGTGCACACTGGCTGACACTGATAGAAGTGCAAATTTAATTTTCAGGCTTCTTTTGAAAAGCCACAGACACTAATTTGAAGTCTTTGTAAGATCTAGCTATCACGTTATGCTCTGAATTCTGGTTCCTCCACATCCATAAGTTGGAGCATTAAACCCCATCATGACTGTTATATCTGGAAAGTCTTTAGGAGAGGAAATAAGATTAAATGAGATGATAAGAGTAGGCATCAAGTTTTACAATATTGTGCCCTTCTAAGAAGAGGAAGATATACCGCAGATATCTCTCTCTTTGTCTCCTCTCTCTCTCTCTTTCTCTCTCTGTCTCCTCTCTCTGTCTCTGTCTCCTCTCTCTCTGTCCTCTCTCTCTCTCTTTCTCTCTGTCTCCTCTCTCTCTCTCTGTCTCTCTCTGTCTCCTCTCTTTCTCACTCTCTCTCTCTCTCTGTCTCTCACTGTCTCCTCTCTCTGTCTCTGTCTCCTCTCTCTCTCACTTTCTCTCTCTGTCTCCTCTCTCTGTCTCTCACCCCACCCCATGCCAGCCCCCAGCCTGGCATGCAAAGAGGAAAGACCATTTGCAAGACAAGGATGAGGCTTCAGCAGAAACAAACTGCTGACACCTTGATCTTGGACTTCCAGCCTCCAGAACTGAGAAAATAAACTGGTGTTATTTCAGCCACCCAGCCTGTGGTATTCTGTTAGGACATCTCAGGCAGACTGCTGCACATCCCTACCCATTTTACAACAGTCAGAGAGGTGATAGATCCCTACTGGTGGCCATACAACTCATTTCACTCAACCTTGTTACAGTTGCCAAGTGCAGAATACACTGGGGAAGCATGAAATCTGGATGTTAAATCATAGTGGGTATCTTGTATTATCTTCGCTAGTTTTCAATTTACCCAAGACACCAAGAAACTTATGGGCCTGTGGATAGTGGAGGGATGGAAGGCTTCCTCTGGAAGCTTAGAAGGTCCCAAAATCTATTACAAAGGGGAGACTTCCATTGATCCAGTGTACCTGACTACATATTATAGTTAGCAAAGTGTTGTATTAATGTGAAGAGTTCTTCCTAGTAAGTAAGGAAAAGACAAATGTTGCCAAAAATACTTGAGCAAAGAATGTGTTAGGTAGTTTATAAAATAAGAACTGTATGTGGGTCGGCACCGCAGCTCAATAGGCTAATCCTCTGCCTGCAGCGCCGGCACACTGGGTTCTAGTCCCGGTTGGGGCGCCGGATTCTGTCCCAATTGCCCCTCTTCCAGGCCAGCTCTCTGCTGTGGCCCGGAAGGGCAGTGGAGGATGGCCTAAGTCCTTGGGCCCTGCACCTGCATGGGAGACCAGGAGGAAGCACCTGGCTCCTGCCTTCAGATCAGCACGGTGCGCCGGCCACAGTGGCCATTGGATGGTGAACTAATGGCAAAAGAAAGACCTTTCTCTCTGTCTCTGTCTC
Organism: Lepus europaeus; assembly: GCF_033115175.1. Classification (NCBI taxonomy): domain Eukaryota; kingdom Metazoa; phylum Chordata; class Mammalia; order Lagomorpha; family Leporidae; genus Lepus; species Lepus europaeus. The sequence continues at coordinate 55,416,723 of NC_084839.1, forward strand.
TCTCTCTGTCTACTCTGTCAAAAAAAAAAAAAAAAAAAAAGAACTGTATGTGGCAAACACATAGGGAAAAAAAAACATTCATTATCTCTACAAGGTAAATAACAATGCATGAAAACAAAAATCATTCTTTAACAGAGTATATGTGAATCATTTTTTTTAAATTGTAGTATCCAGAATGGTAAGGGCATACTTCTTTACTTTTTATTTTTTTTTGACAGTCGGAGTGGACAGTGAGAGAGACAGAGAGACAGAGAGAAAGGTCTTCCTTTTCTGTTGGTCCACCCCTCAGTGGCCGCTGCGGTCGGCGCACCGTGCTGATCCGAAGCCAGGAGCCAGGTGCTTCTCCTGGTTTCCCATGCGGGTGCAGGGCCCAAGCACTTGGGCCATCCTCCACTGCACTCCCGGGCCACAGCAGAGAGCTGGCCTGGAAGAGGAGCAACCGGGACAGAATCCAGCACCCCGACCAGGACTAGAACCCAGGGTGCCGGTGCCACAGGCAGAGGATTAGCCTATTGAGCTGTGGTGCTGGCCTATACTTACTTACTTTTATAAAGTGTTTTTGAGGGTGTTAATCAAGAAATATTTCTTGGGGACATTTAGCAGATCATAAAGTCTAAGAATCTATTACCCTTTGACTTGACAATTCCACTACTAAGAATTTATCCTTAAGAAATGATTGGACAAAGAGCCATATGCACAGAAATATTCATCATTAGGCTAGAACTTCTGGGGGAAATTCTAAATATACAACACTAGGACATTGACAAAATAACCATATATATATATATATATATATATATTTAATGGAATAGGCATTAAAAATGATGATTGTATTTATTATGGCCTTGCCAGTATGCAAAGACAGGCATGATATATTGATAAGTGAACAAAATGACTTGTACAGTTTATTTTTATACATTCATATGTATAATATATGTATTTGTGTGTGTATGAAAATTCCAGAAGAATATACACCAGAAGTTACCAGTTTAACATGAGTTATTTTTTCTGTTTGTGAGTTTAGATCATGCTACTTCATTTTAATTTTTATTCATCTGTATTTTAAAACTCTGACAAAAATGTATTCTTACAAAGCAGCCATAATGAAAAGGGTGGCATAAAAGGAAAGAGCTTTGGAACTGGAAGTCATGCCAGCTCTGTTTGACCCTGGCTTCTCTTGGTGTTTCTGAAAGTGTGGTCTGGCCCTCAGCTGCATTGGAACCTTTCAGAGACTGTGGTAGAAGAGCGGATTCCAGAGCTCTACTGGGAGATGCTACATCTGCATCCCTGGGTCAGGAATTTACCAACTTGACAAGCTCCCAGGTACGTTTTTATTTATTGTATGGGCTGAGAACTACTGGCTGCAAAAATTACTTGGATCCCTTAAGTCTTAGAGTTACTGAAGATCAATTAGAATTGGCTGACAATTTCAAGCAAGTAGGTCCTAGTAACTTCCTTATCGGTGTGGAGACTACGGAGCATTCGTTTAAGTTGCTGAAGGAGGCAGCGCTGCGCATCCTGGGTGCAAGGGGGAAAGTCTCTTGTTCCAGCTTGCACTGTTCTTTCCTCTCTCCAGAGTTTCCCCTCCCAGGATTTGTAGGCGGTAGAATTACCCAGGTCTCTTAGTCTCCTTGCTTATAGTGAATGCCTGAGGGCACTTTCAATGGACAACAAAGTAGACATTATTCTTAGGAAATGTGCTCCAAAAGTCAGAGAGAAGGAGCACACTTAGGAACTTGCCAAGGAGGCCACACTGGGTAAAGTGAAAAGAAAAATGTCCAAAAAAACTGAAGCTCTCACAAGGCTGAGGTCCGGTTGGAGTAGATTGAAGGGAAGGAGAAAAGATTCTTTTTTAAATCAGCCAGTTTTCCAGGGGGTGAGAAGCCAAAATGAAATTTTCCATACGTTTAGGCACAAGCTCAGTATCTGTCAGCTCTCCAGGCCCTGATGATTAAATGATACCCAAAGAGTGTGGTTGCCCCTAGATGCCACAGTGAGTAGGTCAGTCCATGTCTGGCATTTAATTGCTTTCCTAAATTACCAGCAGGTGGTGCACCAGTTTCCAAGTCAGTGAACTTCCCCTTCACTTGGCTTCTGCTCTGGAGAGTCTCAGTCAATAGCCTCCCCCCTCCTTCCTGTGAGTTCCTCTCATAATCCTTACATGGCTCCTCTCTACTCAAAGAATCACAAGGGAACAAGAAGCGTCTTTAAAACGCATTTTGTACCTTTTAAAATGTGTTAAATATAAATGTAGAATCAAAGAAACATGCATTAATTATAGAACTGTGTTAAGGAAAAAGAAGAAAAAAATCCCATTACTAGCACAACCAGCAGAAACAGAAGCTTCCTCTTTTTGGCAAAGGAGGAATGGAGAAATTGAGCAGAAACCTCTAGGATTCAAGATTAGAAGATTAGGAATATGAATTTGAAAGAGGGCTTGTTGTGGAGGGAAGAGATGACATTAGTCCCAAGGGAAAAATCTCAAGGGATGACAGGCAGTCCAAGAGGTCAGTGTCTGAACCACATTCCCACGTGGTTAGCTTCACTGGTGAAGGGAGGAAGAATCTTCAGCTGGGAATTGCTGGCATGTTTGGGGATATTTCAGATGAATGAGGGGTTTGGATATAAATCTGCCCTAAGAAATCTCTAGGTAGTCAGAAGGAAATTGAACAGGGCCTCAGATTCTAAGCTAAGGAAGATCTGGAAGCCAAAGACACCAAGGCTGAAGTGTGTTGGAAGTGGGATGGAAAGCTACCTCAATGAATAGAGACTGAACTTTGGCAAGGTCTCAAGTCTAGGACACTGTGGGGCTGAAGGTGTAGTCATCTATAATAGAGGACAGTATTAGTGATAGTGAACTTGGATCTGAATGTTCACACAGCACAGGTGAGATTTTAGAGACAGAGACAGATTGCATCATCAAATAGACATGAGATAATGAAGTTCAGTTTGTATACCTCTGACAAAAGCTTAAAATGGTACTACACTCTCACACAAAAAGAAATCCAAAGGAAAAAGTAGGAAAAAGAGAGCTTGACTCATGGGACAAAATGTAGATCAAACTGAATGAATATGGTTTTTCACAAAATCTTTCTCTTTTCCAGGGACCAAATTTTACACAGACCCTATACTGCTTCAAAATGGCTAACTTCTCTAGACATCCAACTTATGAAGACCTTGATATGTTAGGTTATTTGGGGTAACTTATTCAAACTCTATGGACCATTATGCTACAGTCATAAATGTAGAGTCCTCTAGCCACAGTGAAAAGTCAGATGTTGTTCTAAAAGCAACAAATAGAAGGTATATACCATATATAAATGGAGGGAAAGAGAGAACATGAAATCAGTTTTATTGCACTCAATTACATTTGCTGAAACTATATTATACTTACAGAAATATGTTCCAAAATGCAACTGAAATGTGGTTTGCTGCTGAAAATTAGGACTTGTTGTGACAATTCAGAATATGCTGATTGTCACTAAGGATGACTGCAGATACATAATGAGTAAAATGTGCTGGCTGATAGGTAAGTACAGGTGACATGTGACAGCTAATGAGACAAATAGAATGTGCAACTGGAAAATGCACTACCATGGTTACTGTGAATTGTATCACTGTCCCTAATGAAAGGAGCAAAATTATACATTAACAGTTAGTCCTCCAACAAGTGTTAATTCCTGCATAAATATCATGACAGAAGTGGGAACCCAGCAAAGTTCTGAGAAACATATACTAAAAGAAATCTTAAACAAAAGCAGAGATAAAAGGCCATTTACTCTACAAAATGGCTTCACTCTCACAACATCCTTTTCATTGAAGAGTTTCATCTGACATTTTTATCTTTTCTCTTAGAGTGAGAGGTCTTTCATTTCCCCAAAAGACTGAGTATGACTTGAAAATATTTCTCCTCCATGGCACACATCACATCAGTATTTACCAAACTACATATTTTACTTATCTTACTTCCTAGCTCTCTCCAGTAGAATGTAAAAATACAAGTGGCAAAATGGTTACCTATTTTCTTTCTGCTATGTCTCTAGTGTTGAAAGTGCATAGTAGGTGGTCAATAAATAATTTTACATCTCCCTGCTAAGTCTTTGGATCTGTAGGCATCCCCACTTCCCCGAGATCAGCCTAGATATCTACATCTTAAAAATAAAAATTCTCTTTCAACACTACTTTTCAAACTCCTCCTACATTCTTTTTGCTACACACACATACACACACACAGTCACCAGCTTTTGATCAACATCCCATTCTCACCATGTAAAACTGTGATTTGCCCATACACACACACACACACAGAGTCATCAGCTTTTGATCAACATCCCATTTTCACCATGTAAAACTATGTTTTGCCTATTGCACTTTAAAGTTTTCTCAAATATGACATCCAATTCTAGGGACCTTTTTTTTTTTTTTTTTTTTTTTTTTTTGGACAGGCAGAGTTAGACAATGAGAGAGAGCAGAGAAAGGTCTTCCTTTCTCCATTGGTTCACCCCCCAAAATGGCCGCCACAGATGGTGCGCTGCGCCGATCTGAAGCCAGGAGCCAGGTGCCTCCTCCTGGTCTCCCATGTCGGTGCAGGGCCCAAGCACTTGGGCCATCCTGCACTGCCCTCCCAGGCCATAGCAGAGAGCTGGCCTGGAAGAGGAGCAACCGGGACAGAATCCGGCGCCCCAACCGGGACTAGAACCCGGGGTGCCGGCACCACGGGCAGAGGATTAGCCTAGTGAGCCGTGGCCCGGCCTCTAGGGACTTTTTTATAGCCCATACCTTACATAATCTGTCTGCCACATTTAGTCTGTATATTACTCCCTTCCTCTTGAAGTTTCCAGTTGCTTGTCTTCAATGACTCTGCCATTAGTTGTTTCTGTTTCTATTACTTCAAAGAATCTGTATCCATCTATATGTTGTCCATTTTTGTGTAGCAAATTATACCCACACATAACTTACTGAATCAGCCATATTTATTATCTCATAGAGTATATTATATATTTATTACCTCATAGAGGGGCAGCAATTCAGACATAATTTAGCTGTGTTCTCTCCTGCACGGTGTCTCACAAGACTGCAATCAGGTGTCAGACAAGACTTGTGGTGACACTGGAAGATTTACTTAGGGAAAGATCTGCCAGATTCTGATTGCTCAGCACCATTGACAAGGGTCTTAGTTCCTCTCTGGCCATTGGCAAGAGTTTGTCTTCTGTTTCTTGCCATGAAGCCCTCTGCATCAAGACAATGTGAACTGAGGTGAAGAAAGAATATACTGGCCTCTGTTTCTATTTATGAGAAAATACTCATAAGACTTTAGACGCCACTTCCAGGTGATTCTTAAAGTCCAACTTCAGTCACAAGTCCCCAAGACTTGATATTTAATCCTTTTCAACTGAGATGTAGTTGAAACACAGTGATATAAAACCCTAATATATGGTTTTGATCTCTACTTCTTTCCATGATATTACAATGCTTTCAATAACCTTCCTGGGAATTTTAGTCTCTGTGAATATGTGTGTGTGTGTGTGATACAGTCTTTTATTTTAAATAATCACTTTATGAGATATGATTGCATATAAAAATTTCCTGGATGAGTGTGTGTGTTTGTATATATACATATATATACACATAATATATATAGTATATATATTGTATATATACACTGTATATATATTGTATATATACATATATATATACTTACATATGTATATATACATATAAATGTAAGTATATATATGTATATATTCATGAAACCATCATCAATGTCAAGTCTGTAGCTATGTATACCTGGAACTCTTAAAAGTCTTACTAAATTTTCCATGCTCATACTTTATAATTGATCAGTGACTACCAGTACTTCCTGTGTTACATTTCTCTCATTTGTTACTCTTCATTTTCATCTTCCTTCAGGCTACTATGGCTTGATGCTTAGGTTTTCATGATACCCATAAGATGTTTCAAGGCCAGCAAAATACCCTGCAATATACCATCCTAAATATTATTTTTGTGGCACTACTATATTCCTTAAATATTATCATTATTATTGTCATGTATTTTAAAGGCAAGAAGCTTAATAAACTATAGTTGGTTATTTTTAATCTCATTCTGTGACTGCACAGCCATGCACTGGTTCAGTGTTGCCAAAGACCACATTCAAAAGTGATAGACATTTTCATGTTATGTCAATCAAATTCTAAAACTTTCTGGTTACATTTAATTATCAAAATAGTGCAGTACAATCTAAAACATTAGTTTCCTAACAGATTCTTGAATCTTTCCTTGTAAATTAACTATTGGGTTTCGCGATAGTTTGTCTCTGCTTGTTTGTGTGTGTGTCAGGGTGCTGATTTTGGGGTGGAGTTCTTTCCCTTTTTTTACATCTCCCACTCTTCCATTTTCTTAGTTCTGCCTCATCTAGTATTGGATTCAATGAAGAGAAATAATTGTCCTGTAAAATTTTTCACCATTTACATTATCTGTTTTTGAAAGAAATGGCTGACACTTCATTGCTCTTATGGGCACATACTGTTAATTGATTAAATCCCTAATACGATTTGTTGGTCACAATTATTTGTACTGTTTGATTAATGGCGTGAGATCCTTAGTACTTCCCTTTTTAATCTCTGGACAATTCTAGAACAACAGGAAATCATGCTCTCAATATGGTTAAAATGATTTGCCCAAGATCTCATGGTTACCTAATAACCATGCAAGAATTTGAGTGTATGAAACTACATTGCTATTAAACATTACATTCAATACACTCCTCTAGTTTTGATATCCTGTTCAATAGCATACCTGATTAAAATGTTTCCTCTCTACCTCTGCCTACTGGAAGGGGATTTCATTCAAGTTAGTAGAATATTGTAATTTTTCAACAGTTGTTATTCTCATTGATAGTTCTGGGTTCCTCATCAGTCTCAGTGAGTAGCTCATGCAATCTTTTCTCCAAGGTGTGGGTTCATTCTTTAAGTATTGATGATATAAGAATTTAAATTCTACCCAATTCTGGAAATGCAGTGATCTCACAAAGCATGAAGAACCTTGTGGCACTTATTAGAGATACCAATTTACAAAGCAAGCAAGCTAGCAAACAACATCATCAATATATTGAGATTTCCATCACTAAGATCAATACTTGTGTAGGTTTACCAGAGTATGATTGATGATTGAAATGTAAATATCATTTAATCCAAGTAAAATATCAGTATTTTGCCTAACATGTATGTGTCTGAGAAGCTCAAAGTCTATTTTAAGTTTTTTTCTAATTTTTTAAAAGATTTATTTAGTTATTTATTTACTTGAAAGGCACAGAGAGGGAGGGAAAGAAGGAGAGAGGGAGAGAGGGAGACAGGGAGAGAGAGAGAGAGGGAGAGAGGGAGAGAGGGAGACAGCTTCCAACCCTTGGTTTGATCCCTAAATGCCTATAATGGCTGGGTTTGGGCCAGGCGAAAGCCAGGATCCAGGAATTCTATCTGGGTTTCCCATCTGGGTGACAGGAACCCAACTACTCTTTCCATCAGATGATGGAATGCTTCCTAGGCCCATTAGCAGGAAATTGGACAAGAAGAGGAGGCAAAACTCTATCCTAAGACCTTCATATTAGATGTGGGCATTCTAAATATTGGCTTAATATGTTACACCACAATGTCAGCCCCTATTTTAAGTTTTTTAGATTAATTTATTGCTTGAAAGAAACCTTTAATGGAATCTTTCTTGTCATGTATCTATTTTTGCTAATTTATTTGTTAATAATATTAATTATTGGCCTGTGCCATGGCTCACTAGGCTAATCCTCCGCCTGCAGCACCAGCACTCCGGGTTCTAGTCCCGGTTGCTCCTCTTCCAGGCCAGCTCTCTGTTGTTGCCCGGGAAGGCAGTGGAGGATGGCCCAAGTGCGTGGGCCCTGCACCCACATGGGAGACCAGGGGGAAGCACCTGGCTCCTGGTTTCAGATCAGTGCAGCGCGCCAGCCATAGTGACCATTTAAGGGGTGAACCAACGGAGAAAGGAAGACCTTTCTCTCTGTCTCTCTCTCACTGTCTAATTCTGCCTGTCAAAAATATTTTAATTATCAATATTTATTAATGATGAAAATGCATTTATTAAGCTCTGGCTAGGTGGTAGTAATATCAAAAAGCTTTCATTACGACAGTTATTGGATTTCACCACACATGGAGATAGAACTCCTGGATACTTGCTATATGCATATTTTTAAACAAAGTATGTCACTAGCAAATAATCCTCAGATTATTATGACCTCTTGATAAGAACCTATATATTATTATAATTTGTTAATACTAGGTTAATACTTCTGATGCTGGCAAAAATGGAGTTAGCCCTTTATACAATATTACTTCCACTGATTACAACTAAAAACTCTAGATAACATCTAAAAGGCACCTAGCTAAAGATTCTGACAAGTTAGCAACAGCAGACAAATTAGAGAGGGGACCAAACTTGAACAAAATGACTGGAACAGGAGTGAATTTCCAGGTTCTTTTCCAATTTGTACTTGAGAGTGTGATAGTAGAACCTTTGAGGGGAGGAGAATTCCCTGAGTGCTGGAGTACAGGAAAAACCTCAGAAGGGAGCTGGAGAGTTGCTGTGCACGTGTGTAATAGACCTCGAGTGGCATCCCAATGCTCTGAGAACTGATCTAGAACACAAACTACCACCCATGCCCTAGAATGATCTCTGAGAAGTACATGTGTGGGACATATCCAAACCAACACAACAAAGGCTTCAAAATGTTAACTAATTTTGAAACCACCACCTACAGAAGGTAAGAAAAAAAGCTTTCTGTCTGAACCTAACGGGTTCAATTGATAAAATAAAAATGATATAATAAAAACTCATCATTCACCAGAAAATTCTAATGGTACCCAGAATCTCACAACATAGCATTCACAGTGTCCAGGATACATCTCAGAATTGTCAGAAAAACTAAGAACAGGAAAAATATGATGAATTTTCAGAGGAAGGAAAAAGAACCAAAAAGAGAAGGAGATAAATCTACAAGTATACTCAGAGACTTCAGCATTCCTCTTTTAGCTATCAGTAAATTAGAAGACAGAAGGTCAGTAAAGATATGCTGGATATGAATAATAAGATATCAAATAGCTTTGTGTAATTGATATTTTTCAAACTGTATACATAACAACAGCTGAATACATATTCTTTGCAAATGCGCATAAAATCACATATTATATTACAGCTCATAAAAAGCCATAGCTAACTAAAAAAAAAAAGTAGAAACAATGCACAGTATCTTATTTGATTAAAATAGTAACCAAAAAGATATTTAGAAAGCACCAAAAGGATGTGAAATTAAATGACAAACTTATAAATAACTACAGGCAGAAGATAAAGTCTAAAGTGAAAAGATGAAATATCTTGAACTCAATGGAAATGATGAAGATGAAGTTAAATTCGTGGGATGAAGCTAAAACTGCGCCAAGAAGAGAAATCATAACATTCAAATGCAGATGTCATAAAAGAATGGCTCAATGTTCTAAGTCTTCATTTTAAGAAACTGGAAAAAGAAGAACAAATTACAGATAAAATGGTGCAAGAGCACAATAGTAATAACAGAAATCAATGGAACCAAAAAAAGGAAAAGAATAATAAAAGCTAGTATATGGAACAGATCAATAGAATTTACAAATACTTACACACACTGCCCCAAAAACGAGAGATAATATACTAACTTTAATTTCAAGAATAAAAGGGACCTCAGTTAATAAGGAATGAAGAATTGTTAAATAATAAGGGAATGATGAAAAAATTCTGTAACTATAAATTTGACAATTTAGAAAAAATAGATCAATTATTTGAAAGAAGCTATACAAATATACTCAAGAATATAAAATCTAAATAACCTTATATAAATTTAAAATTATTATATTTAATAATTATCTAGCAAAGAAGTCCAGGGACAAAATTTTATCACCAGGCTATCAAAAATTTAAGAAAAAAATATAAATTTTACACAATTTTTTTCAGAAAATAAGAGGGGAAGAACATTTTTCAACTAATTTTGTTAGGTACTACATTCATAAAACGTCAGATAAAAATTATACAGAAAATGAAAATCTACATGTCAATAAGATAGACACTTAAACACTCAATGACATATTTGGACAAAAAGTGCAACAGTACATAAAAGAATATTACTACATCATCACCTAATACGGTTTAGCTCATGAATGCAAGACTGATACAAGATTCAAGAGCTAATCATGCAATTCAACATAGTAACAGAGTGAAGGAAAAAGTGATCAGAATAGAGTATGAAAAAATATAAAGCTATTCACTAATGACCAGTGATATTAAGCCTCTTTACATGTGATCATTTTGCATCATATATCTTCTTTGGTGAGGTCTGTTTAAGTATTTGGCTCATTTCTTTATTTCTCATTGTCGAATTTTAAGAGATTTTTATATATTGTGGATACAACTGTTTTACCAGATTTGTGTTTTGTGACTATTCTCTCTGAGTTTGTGACTGATCTTTTTATTCTCTTAACAATGTCATTCACAAAGCAGAAAAATTTAGCATTATGAGGTATAATTTATCCATGTTTTGTTTCATAGATCATGTATTCTATCTAAAAACTCATCCCAAACCTAAAGTCACATAGATTCCTTCCTACATTTTCTTTTAGAAACTTAATAGTAGTATGTTTTATATTTTGGCCTAATCTATTTTGAGCTAATTTTTGTGAAAGGTGTAAGGTCTCTGGGTCTCTGTCTAGAATCTTTTTTTTTTTTTCATATAGACATACAGTTATTCCCACATCATTTGTTGGAAAGACTATCCTTTCTTCGTTGGATTAACATTTTCCCTGGGGCCAGTGCTGTGGCACAGCAGGTTAAAGCCCTGCCCTGAAGTCTCAGCATCCCATATGGCGCAGGTTCTAGTCCTGGCTGCTCCTCTTCCAATCCAGCTTTCTGCTATGGCCTGGGAAAGCAGTAGAAGATGGCTCAAGTCCTTGAAAAATCCCCTGACTCCTGGCTTTGGATCGGTGCAGCTCGAACCATTGCGGCCATCTGGGAAGTGAACCAGCGGATGGAAGACCTCTTTCTCTGTCTCTACCTCTTTATGTAACTCTTTCAAATAAATATAATAATAATTAAAAAAAAATTTCCTTTGTTCAAAGATCGACAGACAAAATTTCTACTCATCTTTGTCTGGACTCTGTGTTCCATTGATTTTGATTATTATTTTTGCCAATACCCTGTCTCGATTACTATAGCTTTGTAGTAAACTTCAATTCAGGTAGTGTTACTTATTTAAATTTAGTCTTATGTAGGCTATTCTGGTATCTTGTCTTTCCAGGTAAGTTATAAAATAACTTTGTTAATGTCCATGAAATAGCCTGCTGATATCTTGGCTTTCCATGCCTACAATACTCTCATGGGCTCTTCAGCCAGATCTGAATGCCTTAAAAAGAAGACCTAAATGAAAGATCTCTGTGAGTGAAATCCCAGTGGAAAGAACGGGGCCATCAAAGAAGGAGGTACCTTTCTCTGAAGGGAGGAGAGAACTTCCACTTTGACCATGACCCTATCGGAATAAGATCAAAGTCAGCGAACTTTAAAGGCTTCCATAGCCCTGGCAACTCATGACTAGAGCCTAGGGAGATTACTGACGCCATGAACAGGAGTGTCAAATTGTTAAGTCAGCAACAGGAGTCACTGTGTACTAACATCCCATGTGGGATCTGTCCTTAATGTGTTGTCTAATGTGCAGTGATGCTATAACTAGTACTGAAACAGTATTTTTACACTTTGTGTTTCTGTGTGGGTACAAACTGATGAGATCTTTACTAATTATATACTGAATCGATCTTCTGTATATAAAGATAATTGGAAATGAAAAAAAAAAACCTGGTGTTAAATTGGAAATGGCATAGAAAATTAATTAATTTTTTAAAAAATATTATGTAGGATCTCTGTCTTTAATGTGCTGTACACTGTTATTTAATGCTATAACTAGTACTCCAACAGTATTTTTTTCACTTTGTGTTGCTATATGGGGGCAAACTGTTGAAATCTTTACCTAATATATACAAAACTAATCTTCTGTATATAAAAAGAATTGAAAATGAATCTTGATGTGAATGGAAGGGGAGAGGGAGCGGGAAAGGGGAGGGATGCAGGTGGGAGGGAAGTTATGGGAGGGGGGAAGCCATTGTAACCCATAAGCTGTACTTTGGAAATTTATATTCATTAAATAAAAGTTTAATAAATGAAAAAAAAAAAAAGAAATAGCCTGCTGAGATTTTCACTAGGTTATGTTGAATCTATACAAGAAGTCGGGAAGGATTCACATATTAACAATACTTATTCCTCCAGTCCATGAATATGGGGTATCTCTCATTTATTTGGATCTCTTCAATTTCTTTCATCAGATTTTTATAGCTTTGTGCATATTCATTCTGCACACATTTTTGTATGTATTTTTGAAAAATTCTCATTTTAAAATTCAAAGTAATTTTTTTGAAAATTCTCATTTTAAAATTCAAAGGAATTTTTGAAAATTCTCATTTTAAATCAATAACAAATTTAGTCTTTCTGCTTTCTGAAAGAGATAGCATATTTCATAACAGAATGAAAATAATTTTATACTATTCCCTTCTCTTACAGAGATCACATAGCAAAGGAAAGAAGTTATGAAACCAGATTGGTCAATTCCTTAGAAGAGCAGATTAATGACTCTGCAAAACCAGAAAATAAGGAGTTGATCCTTACAGAGGTCTCCTGAGGCTAGATGGTTATAAGGATAGGCCTTCAACAGTGGGCCAGATGGGGACAAAATCCAAAGAGAACTTGAAAACAAATCTTCAACAGCAAAAGTGGGAGGGCACCTAAGATTGATTAACAGTCAAAAATATCTCTCATTAAAAATACACCATCCTTTGCCATGTGACATTGGCATGCTCCCATCCAGATGAAATCTATTTTTCTATCCCTTTTAGTTTCGGCTGCCCTGTGATTGTCTTTGTCCAGTGGAATGTGTTAGAAATGTAAGTGTGGTAGAATTGCTCAAGTTGGGTAGTCTTTGACACTAAAAGGTCATGCAGTTTGTGTATTCGTCCTGATGGAGGGCTACTTTCGGAGCACAATAGAAGCAAATCAGTGTTGCAAGCAAGAGACTAGACTAAGGCTGAATGGAGAAGGACCAGGTACTCCAGGAGATCATCGGTAGCAACACACAAATGAGGCTTTCCTCCGAAGTTTCAGCCCAGTCACCCCTTCAGCTAAATGCAGTCATGTGTGAATAGAAGCTAAGCATGTAGGCAGCTATCTAGCTAACCCAGTGGCTCTGAAGAACACTACATTGCTATTACTTTAAGGCACTAAGTTTTGGGGCAATTTGTTATGCAGCAAAAGTTGACTGATAGAGCAACATGAATATTTACATTTTTTAATGTTCAAAAAAACAATGCAAGAGACCATGTGTAAGCTCTGAAACTTTTTTCTGAGGGTTTAAAGATTGGATCATTGAAGGGGCCAGCACAGTGGCTCAGCAGGTTAACACCCTGGCCTGGGGCCCCGGCATACCATATAGGCACTGGTTCTGGTCCCAGCTGCTCCTCTTCCAATGCAGCTCTCTGCTGTAGCCTGGGAGAGCAGTGGAGGATGGTCTGGGTCCTTGGGCCCCTGCACCCACATGAGAGACCCCAAGGAGGCTCCTGGCTTCAGACTGGCGCAGCTCCAGCCGTTGCTGCCAATTGAGGAGTGAACCAGCGGATGGAAGACCTCTCTCTCTCTCTCTCTCTCTCTCTCTCTCTCTCTCTCTCCTCTCTCTGTGTAACTCTGACTTTCAAATAAATAAATAAATAAATCTTTAAAAAAAGATTGGATAATTGAAAACAATTTAGGTAATTGAACAGAAGAAAGGACAGTGTTTTAGACAAGTAGAACAGGATGAGTACAGGCAAGAGGCAAGACAAAATAAAATAAAGAGTGAAAGGAAGAAAGAAAGAAAAGCTCTTCTTCATGTATTTTCCTTTTCAAAAGAAGCACTTTGTCTTTCTCTAAATCTTCTACAGTTTTCTTCTCTTGAGGTTACATTTGGTGTTTACCTAAAATAGTAGAATTAAACTGTAAATTCTGAAAGGAGAGGGAAATAAAAAGGAGACTGACACTCAGCGAGTGTTTACTGTGCATCAGAAACTTGACTTTGGTTAAACTCATGTAGTCATCAAAACATTCCTGTGCCACAGGTCTTTTCCTTCATTTTCACAAAAGAACCAACTACAGTTCAGAGAGATTAAGTAACTCAACCAAGTTCACCAGCCGAGTAAAAGCTATTGCCTTGACGTTCCTCTTCCAAAGTTCATACCATTTCTACAAGCACCCACCTCTGAGAGTCTATCATACTAATGGCACTATCAGCAATGCGACTTTTATCTCCTGGAACAATGTAGGTGCTTAGATGAGCCTGATGAAACTCAGATGAAGAAACCTTACAGGACAAGAATTTCATTGATCCTTGACTCCAGTGATATTAGCAGACAGTTGTGTGCCTGGCCTACTTCCTTGATGTGAGCAGGAATTCATAACTCAATCATGCACTGATCTGTTTAACAAATAGGTAATAACTACCTGCTTTCTAGCGACTGGGGACACAATGGTGAGGAGATAAATCCACTCACACACTCACAGAGACTGATTTTTGGAGGGCAAATTTTCGTCTTTCCTGTGTTGTCTTTAAAGATGCTATGGGGAGTGATGTAAATAAATCCTTCATCTCACTAAGGATGTTGGCAACTGACCCATTTACTTTTGTTTCTGTTCAGCCTCCTGATAAAGAAATGGGGACAAATAATGTATTCAACTCAGTTTGATCCTCATAAATGAATAATAATGAAGGACCTCCTTCCAGAGGGAGGAGCAGAATTTATTCATGATTCCTAGGTAAACTTTAGAGGTTACAATGATTAGAACAAATATTTGCTACTTGTAAAGAACTTATGTGTAGTCCAGTTGGAATGGCTTAAATCATATTAAACATTCAGTAATTCTGTAACACATTGGAAAGCCCCTGGGACTTAAAATTAACTGAAATGTGCATCCAAGTCAGACCACAGTCTCCCAAAGTTTCTATGGCAAGTTTATCAAAAGTTGGAGTGTCATTTATTCCCAGCTGTTTCGAAGGTTCACAACTTCCACCCCCACCCCCATACGTTGTCTGAGATTCTTGGCTGAGAGAACTGTTTGTTTCTTTATTTAGCAAAAACTAGCACAGCTCTGCTTAGCAGAGGGACAAGCTGGAATTTGCAAGTCTCTGCATTATCACCCAGGCAATTGCCAACTTGTCGCAGGTGTACAGCAGGAGAGCAGTGGGAAGGAGGCAGCCACAGGCTGGTGTGGACCTGGATGCTGGGCTCTGTTCACACTGTCCCCACATTTCTGGTAGGAAAATCTGCCTTTAGCGATGGGCAAAAGTGGAGGGTGCAGGTCCTGTTGACAGTGCACAAGACATTTTGAGTCAGCATTTATAAGCAGAGCTGTTGACAGAAAGCTGCTTGATTATTAGGCTACAAAGAATGGCAAGAGTAACTGGAAGAAGAAATAAATCAAAAGCAGCAAATTTTCTGAGATGCAGAGAATGAAACTGAGAAATTCTTGTTTTTTCAAAAGCTGCTGAGTCGGTCTCACTTCTTTGCTAAGTCTCTCAATTCTTTTCTTTCTTTCCTTTTTTTCTCCACAGAGGGCTTGAATGCCTGGCCTGTACTGAAGGAGAGATGCAGGGGCTCAGCTTACCGACAAGTGGACAGGTGAATGAACAGGTACGGGCATTTTTTGGTTCAGGTCAGCTTTCTGTGGGACTTAATTGAATGACATCACCTCTCCCCTTTTTTCTTCTTCTTCTTCCTCCTCATTGATCAAGCTGCTTTTGAGAAAAGTGATACTTTGCATATCTGGCTAAGTACTGTTAACAGCCTCTGCCTGTGGTTTGTTAAAATTAAAAAAAAAAAAAAAGTGTGATCTTGCTGGAGAAGTAATTTGCTTCTCTCCAACCAATGATGGCTTGTACTTTATGCAAATTGGTATCTAGGGACAACAAATCCCATTTAATACATATGCATAGTTCATAAAAAAAACGACGTGAGAGAAAGAGGAAAAAAAGATAAAGCAACGAGTCAGCAAAAGAACAGGTTCCGAGGAAATTTATTGTCCCAAATTGGACATTTGTAACAGATGATGTGAACAAGTGTTAACTTTGTTTTCAGCAGCTCTTCACGTACATTCACTAGACATCACACAGATTATGTTTTAAGGATCTGAACTGTAATAAAAAAAAGTGTCTATGGGCTTCAGAGTGTTGTGTTCCATATGGTTAGGGAAGTACGGAGTTATTGCGACAAGCATCTTGTGAAGCTCATTACGCGCGGTGGTGTTAGATGCGAATTGCCGCGCATAGCTATAGGGTACGTACATGACATCCCACAGTCAGCAGATAGCAACTGGAAATGAAAGATATGAAGGCACAGAGTACAGCTTCGGGGAACATGTTAGACAAAACATCTGCTGGTATCAGAGCACTGCATTATCAGATCATTGTGGCCATGAATTTTTTATAAAGACACTTTTTCCCCCTAAACCGTAACTTTGAAAGTGACATTTTGTGCAAAAAGTTTTTGATTGAAGTGTGATGTCAGGAGGAAGTCCAGTGCAGAGATTCATTGTGCAGACAGCTCACGTGGGCAGCCCAAGAAAACAACTTTTTGCAAACTGGGGGCAACGTCCACTAGCAAAATCCAAGCAGCGGTACATGCCCGTGGGAATGCATAAACAAGAGGTTTTCTCAGCCAAGAAACAACGTGACTGACTGCAGTGCTGGGGCCTTTCTTACCACTCAATGTGAGGAGTGGTCTCTATCCCAGACATCCGTGTGGCCCTTCCTTTCCTCCTGTGAGCAGGGTGCTGGGCAGCAGCTCCCATGAAGCAGGCAGGACACACGTTATCGGCATCCATTCGCCTCTTTGCTTTTGCTCATTAGCGGCAGCATCTCTCTTATGCCATTCCTTCCAGACAGTGTTCTTGTAAGCTGGGCCTTGGTTGAAAGAAACATGCATGGACGAAAACCTAGCTGAGTTCTGATCCTTGGGGCTATGTGGTGTGTTCGTTCATATCCCAGGGACCTTGGAAAAGGGTGAGATGAAGGCCCGAGGAGAGGGAAGGAGTGAGGAGACAGTGCTCACCTTGAGAAAGGTCTTGATATTTAGGACCCATTACAGAATGTCGTGTATTTCATCTTGGGAGATTAAGTGCTTCTAAAAGCATTGTGACGTATGGAAGAATCCTGCGATCTGCAGTCATTTCCCTGTTAATGTGGTGCTGAGAAATGGAATAATTTCACAGATTCTGATCGTCCAGGCCATGGGGTGGAGGGAAAAGCATATTTCTCTTGAAAAAGAGCTAATACAAAAGAAGAATAGAAGGAAACAAGTTCAAAGACAAGTGGAAGGTCCTTGAAAGGGATTCTGGAGAACTTAAAGGAAGTATTTTGCTCCACTATGTAACCAGTATTCAATTCAACATTGTCTTCAGTCAAACCCTGGATTCCTCTCTGAGCCCATTAGAGCAATGACAGGCTGGGGGAGGCCACGGTGTGAGGCTGGGAAACCCTCAAGAGTCAGAATTGATGCACTTCGATATGCAGGTACATCTGTAGAATAATTGGCTATTATTTCCGATATAAAAGAGGAAGGGAAAGGCATCTGTGCATGGGTAAACAGCCACTACAGAGATGCTCCCACGCTACACCAAGCTATTTTCTTGTCACTCTATTCATTTTCCTTTTTTAAAATCCATTTTCTCTTCTGTGTGTTTCTTTCCTCTTTTAATTTTCTTTTTCAGCAAAGCAAAGTGGGGAAGAAGGTTTCTTTTTCCTTCCTGTTTCCTGTTTTCTGTTGCTTTATGAAAGACACATAAATATAGAGAAATAGTCTCTGGGAAAAGGATCTATTCTCTACAATTCTTTCTGAGTGTTTAGATGAAGCCATCAGCAGTACACTGGTAGGCCAGAAAATTGATCCATTCAATAAATGCTTATTGAGCATGGATTTTGTGAGTGATTCTTTTGCTGAAAAACAGCTAAACATGTTTATCATCATTTTTGGAAAGCATCTACAAGTAACAAGTTAGTAACATTCAAAGCCAAAGATTAGGTAAAACAAGGAAGGAAGGAGGTAACTAATCTGAATCTGGTTATGTCTTGAGAACACTCACAATTCCAATCAAAGATGGCTTTGGTTTTCTTGATCTCTAAGGGTATGGGGAAGACAATATCCAAAGATCATGCTAAGTGGAAAATACAATAAGAAAACCTCCTGCACATAACTACAATATGCAACGGACCACTTACTCAGTGTCATATAAAACACAAATTAACACATCCCTGTCATCAGCCAATCACCAGCACACAGTCCTGACCAAAGGAAGGCAAATAAAACTGCATATCTGGAAATTTTCATTGAAAGAGGGAGCTGTATATCTCATAAAAATTCATAACCACAAGCCAGCCATGACATGGACATGTCAATCATAATTCATATGATATGGATTGTTAAACACACAACACACACACACACAGATGAAGAATTTGGGAATAGTCACAAGTTGGTACAAAAAACAGGACAAAATTTTTTTTTTCTGACAGAACCTACCTTTGAAACAAGTTTCCAAGCGTGCCTAGAAAAAAAGTTCAAAGAAATATGGACAGAATGCAAAAGAAAAGACACTGTGAGGAACATTAAAATTCACAGATAACGTGATCAAAGAGGCTTCAGAAAAACATATTTACAAGATGTAGAATATCAAGTAATTGTGTATAATTAGTGCTAAGAAAGAAATGAGACTGAAATTGTGAAAAAGAATTGTTATAAAATATAAAGGAATATTTGATAAGAAACAAACAGAAATAATGTATAGCTCCATAAAGAGTTTAATGGTAGATTCTATACTATGAGAAATTTTGTGAGCTGGAAGATAACTCCAAAGGAAAGCAGAGATGTAACACACTTAAAAATGTTACATAAGTATGGAGGAGTAAAAGGTTCTAATATATGTCTAAAAAGAGAGAACAGAAGTAATATTTAAAAGCATAGTGGTTAAGAATTTTCCAGAATTTATTTTTAAAATATATCAATTCTCAGATTCATCAAGCTAAATTAATCTTAACAAAGAAAATAAAAACCTAGATACATGAAATTGCAGATCATATAAGGCCTAAACATATTAAAATGCTGAGAGAAAAAGAACCTTCAGTGCTTTGATGAACTGACAGTTAACTTCTCAGTAGCAACAAAGAAAGTCAAACACATAAATATATAGAGTAACCATTAAGCTAATATAAATGAGTTACAGAACTTGTTCATAAGTATAGGTGAAATATTGAAAGAAAAAATATGATGTGCTCAGAGAAAAACATGTGTAACTATCAGCCAAGAATGCAAGTTAATCAAAGGGATTTTAAAGAAAGAGGGTAAAATAATGATATTTTGGGGCAATAAAACTGATAGTTCATTATCAACAGATCCTTTTTGAAGGAACTTTTAAAAGATATAACTCACAAAGAAGAAAAGTGATCCCAGATGTTAGCTTTGAGAAGCAAGAATAAGCTATGAGCAAAGAAAATGGTAATAGGTGGATAAATATAAATAAACTTCAGTTGCATAAAATCAAAGTGACAAATTCTTCTTGAGGATAAAAAACCAAATAGACAAAATCAATGGAACAAACAAGAAAGTGGATAAAATAATGAGGTTGATGGTTATTAATGTAGTTACAGGTTCAAGCTAAAGATTTTGACTTAGATCCCGTAAATTATGTCGTATGCTAAAATATATAGAGTAACCATTAAGCTAATATAAATGGGTTACAAAACTTGTTCATAAGTATAGGTGAAATATTGAAAGAAAAAATATGATCAAACTTTTAAAAAGAAGCAATAAAGGAGAGGAAAATAAAACATACAATTTGCAGCAAGTGAGAAGCACAAATTAAAATGGAGTATGTCAATCCATATAAATAGGTAATCACAGTAAATGTAAATGGTCCTTATAGTCTAGTTTAAAGAGCAAGAAAGCCAAATTGTAAGAGAGAGAGCGAGAGCGAGAGCGAGAGAGAGAGAGGAAGATGAGGCAAAAATAGGAGATGATAAAATATAGAGGAAGAGGAAATAAAAAACAAGAACAAGAAAGAACTTTTAAAAGGTTGAAAAAGAGAAGAGAGAAACCAGGGGAATATTAATTGAAAGAAAGATGGCATAGCTACAATAACACAAGACGAAATAAACTGTCAAAATCATTATGAAAGGAGTGCCACTGGATAGTGACAGAATGTTTATTTTTAAACTTGTATGTATTTACTAATAGCTTAGGACATTTAAAGTGAAAACTTACAAAAATTATGAGAAATAGACAAGTTACTATCATAATAGTACACTTTAAGTCCCCTCACAGCAACTGATAGAGCAAACTAGTAAAATTTTAAAGTTAGAGGAATTCATCACAAAGTGGAAAAAAAAAAAAAAAAACCTATATTGACCAACCAAAGACAGAGATACAGAGAGCAGAGGTGAGATCAGCAGTGTCTACAGGGCATAAGGGCATAGGGGTGTCCAGGTACCCCCTTGATTCCAAACAAGTATACACAAAATGCTTCCTAAACATTGGCACTCAGGGTTTGTATCTCTTGGTTTTGGTCTTGGTTTTGATGAAGAAAATGGTGATTTATGGATGGAAACAGAATTCTTGAAACCTCTTTAGTTTGAAACAGCTTACTTCTTCTTTCCAAATTTTATCCAGCTAATTTCTTTTACTGATTTAATTGATTTTTCAAGTTTAAGGTAATAATTGTGATCAAAACTAAACATTCTTTGCATTTTTTAATTTTAAGGTGATTTACTTAGTATTTACCTAGTAAGAATTATATTTGTGCAGAGTAGATAAACTTTTATTGTTTATGGCAACATCAAAGAATTTCTTTTTTAGTGATTTTTTTCAATAATGTCTCATTTTACCAAATGTTCTTATGAACCTATGGGGATTATCACAAGAATTTTAACATATGAAGTAGGATTTTAATGTTATTCTGAAATGTGTATTTTGAGAATTTATTTAGGATCTTGTCATTGATATTCATGAGTGACAGTGTTCTGTGGTTTCCTTTTTTAAAAAAAAAATATTTTCACTATACATAAGAAGAGTGTAGAACTGTCTTCTACTTGAAGGTCTTCCATGTAAACATGTCTGGACTTGGTACTTTTTTTTGTATATTTTTGGAATGGACCTTCATTTTTCTTGGTTATGTACCTGGATAGATATAGAAACTTTGTGGGCTTGGTAGAGGCGTACTGGGAATTTTATAAGTTGAGATGCTTTGGGAAGGACTAATGGATTGGAAACTTCTTAATATCAAAAAATCTTTTGAAGATATGCAGGAAGATATCAGTTGGATTACTTGGATTGTAAAGTAACTCTGTGTTTGACACTTGAGCTACTCCTGAACTGTTATCCGTAGCAGCTTCACCACTTTACATTTCCACCAGCATTGTATGAGGGTTCCAATTTCCCCACAACCTCATTCATACTTGTTATTGCTTGTTATTTTGATTACAGCCATTCTGGTGGGTGTGAATTGGTATCTCATTATAGCTTTGATTTGCCAAAACCATAATGATTTGTCATCTCCCTAATGAATAATGATGTAGAGCATCTTTTCATGTGTTTATTGATAATTTTCTATCGTCCTTGGAGAGATATCTATGCTAATCCTTTGCCTATTTTAATTTTTTTTTAAAATTTTTATTGACTTGTAAAGAGCTTTTTAATACCCTGAATATACATCTTCCCTTATCAGATCTATTACTTGTGAATACTTTTTCTCAGTATGTAAGCTATCTTTTCACTTTTGTAATCATTTCTTTTGAAGCCAAGTGTTTTTTTTTAATTTTGAGAAAGTTCTACTTTGAATCTTTTATCACTATGTTTTTGGTATCAAATCTAAGGAATCATTCTTTAACTCAACATGTGAAAATTTATTCTTACATTGACTCCAAAGATTTTTATAGTTTTAGCAATGTATGTTTAGATATACGACCCTTTTTAGTCCATTTCTTGTATGGTATGATGTAAGAGTCTAAATATCATTCTTTTTATTTGAATATTAATTTGTATCAGAGATAAATTTTTATACAATTCTGTTCATATTTGAACCATATAAATGCATTCACAGAAATATTAAGTAAGGAGAAAAAAGAACTGCTCAACTCATGAAATAAAACACAGAGAATAAAAATCCCTATTCTGTTAATATCATAAGACAATAGACATGATCTGGTGGGGCAGAGATAGATTTCTTTGTATTATTTTTTCAAAATTCACGAACTTCCCATTAGAGGAAGGGTTATCTGTCAGTGCAATTGTTAAAAACAGCTCTTCTAGTATGTCTGCACAATATTCTATAATTATTAAGAAAATTAAGACGTCTTTATATGCATTAGTATGGAAAGGTTCCAAATGTCATTAAGTAATATATGACAGTTGCAGAAAAATGTTTATATTTTGCAAACATTTGGGTGAAAATATATATAATTCAAATGTATGCAAATGCATAGAACATGTCTTGAAGGCTACATCGGTAGTAATAGTTCAAGAAACTGACAGAATGCTTGCCCATACAGTACTGGGCAGCTGACAAGTCAAGAGAGAAATGGAAACAGATTTTTAACTCAGTATCATTTTTTGTACTTTGTGAACTTAGAAAAATGCATATGTTTTGTATTTTTTATATGTTTTTCCTGTTTTGTGGTAACTAATATACAGACGACCAAAAAATGTAATGTGTATGGGTAAATTTGACATTTTGAGATTTGATTATTGTTTATAGTCTTATCTAAACTCCTAAAGGACAGTGGTACCTCTACTTACTACTTGTTGAATTCTTTATTTAGTGGAGGATCAAGTTTATGATTATAAAGTACATAGAAAGTATGTCACTGCAAAAATTAAAAGAAAAATAGGTAAGGAAGGAGGAGGGTCGGTGGAAGGAGGATGGAAAGTGTCATTACGTTCATAAAATTATGTACATGAAATACATTAAATCTGTACCCTTTATATAAGGAAATATGTTTTTTAAAAAAAAAAACCTTAGTTAATAAGGTGGTTACTAACTTTACCAAATTTTAATAGGGAATATCTTTCCCAAGTTTTCTCTGAGATAATGACTGTAGAATTCTAAACATCTTTCTATAAGTAATGACTATACAAATGATTCAAAAATATTTACTAATTCAAATGAGCATACTTTGACATTGCAGCCAAAACTCACGCAGAACTGAGCAACATTCAAAAAATACCCAGTGAGAAAGTACTCTACTTAAAGGGATCCTGGTGCATTAGTACACACTTGTTCACAAATCACCTCACACTCAAACAAAAAACTCACCTTGAGTTTTGGGAAAGGTGTAATTTTACAAGATGGGTAGCAAACTTAGAGGCCAACGAGCCATTAATCATATGCTTCATTAAGAAGACACTGAGGACCAGCACTGTGGCGCAATGGGTTAAAGCCCCAGCCTGCAGTGCCGGCATCCCATACGGGTGCCAGTTCTAGTCCTGAGTCCCGGATGCTCCGCTGTACCTGCATAGGAGACCTGGAAGAAGCTCCTGGTTCCTGGCTTTGGATTAGCTCAGCTCTGGCCATTGCAGTCATTTGGCAAGTGAACCAGCGGGATGGAAGACCTCTCTCTCTCTCTCTCTCTCTCTCTCTCTCTGGCTCTACCTCTCTCTGTAACTCTGTCTTTCAAATAAATAAAATAATTATTAAAAAAAAAAAAGAAGAAGAAGAAGACACTGAAGTCATGGACTTCATTGAAGGGAAGCTATGGAGATTTGGGACAGCATTCTTTATCTTTTTTTCAAGGTAATGCCAGAGAACAAATCATTTATTGCCAGCACAATGCTTTTTATGTATAACCATTCTTGTCATCCACAGAACTGACTCAACATGGCAACTGTGACATGGCATCCAAACAGTTTAGAGATGGTGGCCAAGTGTTCCCTCTAACAAGATTATTTCACACGATGCCTCTGTTACTCTTCCAGAAAAAAAAAAAATAATGCAAGTTTGTATTTATTTATTACAGTTGCTTGACCATTGTGGGAGTTTTAATCTGACTCATTGTACATTGAGAACCACACTTTAGTAGTCTGCATTTTATTTAAGATTTATACAAACTGAAGAGAAAATATTGATGTCAATGTAGCAGGGCTAGCTAGAAAGCTTGTCAATTTGTTCCATTGTCCAGAAAAGTTGCTAAAATCACAGCAGATACTTAACAACAAATTCCTTTCAGTGGGAAGCCTGCGCTCCTCAACTGAAGATAGTAAAATTTAGGCTTCTGGGTTTAAGAGGAGCAAAGAAATTTACAAATGAAATTACCTGTTGGTGAATTCCTTGATGGGAACAAAAAGATAGCTTCTTTACATAACTTTCCCCCCACAGCTGTGTCTGTCCATCTAGAGGCTGTGATTGATGATGTCACCAAAACAAAGGAGTGCATTTAGTCTAATAAGCAAACTTGAAGAGACACTGAAAGGCTGGAATTATGTATGGCAGAAGACAATTATGCAAGCTAAATGATTCTTTAATTAATAATGAGATCCATCACAAGCTAAAGAGAAGGATTCACTGGATGGAAAGCTTTGTGATTTACTCTGTGTGTGTCCATATGTGCCTGCAGTGTTTATATTTTGGGATGTAGGTGTTATATGCAGTGTGGGCTCCATGGTATCTGAATCTACATACTTGTTGTCTGAGCTCATGACTCATTCATACACCGGGAAGGTGGGTGCCTAGAATGTACAAATTGTTTCTTATGAGAGACAACACTTTGCCTAGCTCCTAAAATTGAATTTCATTGATTTGTAATTTATGTTCTTCTATTTTCAAACTGTAAGTAGTTGCTTAATATCGCCTCCACTTAGATTTTGTGAAACACTAATAAATCAAATCATGGAAGTATATAAATGTCTTTATATTTACAAGGCCAAACATATATGTCAATATCAATGGACATACATAAACTAACAGAACCTCAGTTCACTTTTAAGTGTTTCCCAGTCTCTGGATGTACAACTTTTTTTTCTAAGATTTATTTATTTATTTGAGTTACAGAGAGGCAGAGGCAGATGCAGGGTGGGGGGTCAGTCTGCTACCCACTGGTTCACTCTCTAGATGGCTGCAATGGATAGAGCTGGGCCAATCCAAAGCCAAGAGCCAGGAGCTTCTTCCAGGTCTCCCATGCGGGTGCAGGGGCCCAGGGATTTGGCCCATCTTCTACTATTTTCCCAGGCCATAGCAGAGAGCTGGATCAGATGTGGAGCAGCCTGGACTTGAACTGGTATCCATCTGGGATGCTAGGATTGCAGGCAGCGGCTTTACCACTACGCCACAGCACTGGCCCCACTGGATGCACAACTTCTAACTAGCGACTTAGGTTTGTTTCAATATTTTGGAACGCTGGTTTTCAAACTGTGTTTTATGAAACCCTAAGTTTGAAAATGATTCCCTCCTACTGCTTTCTCCAGTCCTCTTAGAAACTATACAGTGTGGAAGGCAGGGGAGAAAAGTACACAGCTCCAGCCCAAAGAGCCACAGTTTCACATCATGGCTTTGCTTAAACAAAGAGTTCTTTGGCTATAAAGAGTTTTAAACCACCTTTGAAAAAATACCTTAACAAACCCTATACTATATGCAAGAAAATTTCCACAACAACATAAAACTTATTGTATGGAAGCACAAAGAACAACTCTTTGAATAATTTAAAAAGTAATTTTGTTATCGAAGCAAAGTGTGTACACACATGAGGGTATATAACAAAGTTCATGAAAAAATGGAATTAAAACATGTTTATTTTGAAGCAAAAATCTTGTGAAAACCATGCATAGGTTTTTGTAATATATACTTTCTATGAACCTTTTGAAAACCCTCGTGTATGCTTTGCCAGATTTTTAAAAATAAACAAATTAGGTAGTATGAACGAACATTAAAAAGTTAAAAGAATACCAGCACACTTTGACAAAATGCTCATAACATTCATAACAGACAACAGATAGACAATCCATGGTAGATACAGAGCTTAAATATGTATTCAGTAGAGGCAAGTGCTATAGCACGATGGGTTAAGCCACCATTAGCATTGCCGGCATCCCATATATGGGTACCGGTTCAAGTCCCAGATGCTCTGCTTCCAATCTAGCTCCCTGCTAATGGCCTAGGAAAGCAGTAGAAGATGATCCAATTGCTTGGGCTCCTCTACCCATGCGGCAGACCCTGATGAAGCTCCTGGCTTCTAGCTTTGGCCTGGCCCAGCCTTGGCCATTATGGCCTTTTGGGGAGTTTACCAGCAGATGGAAAATCTCTCTGTCTCTCCTCTCTACCTCTGTGATGTGACTCTCAAATAAATAAATAAATCTTAAAAAAAAAAAAAAAATGTATTCAGGGGCTGGTGCTGTGGCGCAGCGGGTTAACACCTTGACCTGAAGCGCTGGCATCCCATATAGGCGCTGGTTCGAGATCCGGCTGCTCATCTTTCTGATCCAGCTCTCTGCTATGACCTGCGAAATCAGTAGAAGATGAACCAACTCCTTGGGCCCCTGCACCTGTGTGGGAGACCTGGAAGAAACTCCTGGCTCCTGGCTTCAGATCGGTGCAGCTCCGGCTGTTGCAGCCATCTGGGGAATGAACCATTGGATGGAAGACCTCTCTCTCTTTCTCTCTCTCTCTCTCTCTCTCTCCTCTCGGCTTCTCCTTCTCTCTCTGTGTAACTCTGAGTTTCAAATAAATAAATAAATCTTCAAATAAAAATGTATTCAAGCATAAGTAATTAGATTTGAAATAGCAAATTATATGAACAATTCATTAAAGAATGTGAATAGTCAGCAATAAATGGTAAATTCACTAGTAAACAGATGAAATGTAAATTTTTAAAAATACATTGGTTTAGCCGGCGCCATGGCTCAACAGGCTAATTCTCCGCCTTGCGGCGCCGGCACACCGGGTTCTAGTCCCGGTCAGGGCACCGATCCTGTCCCGGTTGCCCCTCTTCCAGGCCAGCTCTCTGCTGTGGCCAGGGAGTGCAGTGGAGGATGGCCCAAGTGCTTGGGCCCTGCACCCCATGGGAGACCAGGAGAAGCACCTGGCTCCTGCCATCGGATCAGCGCGGTGCACCGGCCGCAGCGCACCGGCCGCAGCGCACTGGCCGCAGCGACCATTGGAGGGTGAACCAACGGAAGGAAGACCTTTCTCTCTGTCTCTCTCTCTCACTGTCCACTCTGCCTGTCAAAAAAAAAAAAATACATTGGTTTTACCCTTTCAGACTGACAAAAATATAAAGCAAGGCTGCTGATGTGAAATGCTCATTAGACTGTAGGATAACAAGGACTCCTTAAGGTCTTGTGGGTATAGGAACTTTACCTATTGGGAGGACAACATGGCGATATCTTTCAATTTTCGAAATATGAATTGGCATTTATTCAGCCATTCCTCTTCTAGAAATATATTGTAGAAATACTTATACATGAAAT
This sequence comes from Lepus europaeus, assembly GCF_033115175.1. Taxonomy (NCBI): domain Eukaryota; kingdom Metazoa; phylum Chordata; class Mammalia; order Lagomorpha; family Leporidae; genus Lepus; species Lepus europaeus. The sequence continues at coordinate 55,444,334 of NC_084839.1, forward strand.
CCATTTACTTATTTGGTTGTTTATTTATGATTTTAAGGCATTTCAGTAAATGTTTTGATACTCCCTTCTTCTAAAGGTGCACTCGAATCCCTCTTTTCATTGATATTTAGCAGACTTTGTGACTTACTTCTAACAGAGAAAATGTGCTGGTGTCATGCGAGGTGACTTCTCAGGTGAGGTCAGAGGAAGGGTAGGGTCAGCCTGGCTCTTGTTTCCTTGATTTGTTCACATGGAGGCACCAGCTGCCAGACCATGAGGCGACTCGTGCTGGGAACCACTGAGATTTCCATGGAGGCTCATGCTGGGGAGAACGGAGGGTTCCCACCAACAACCAGCACCCATCCAGCACCCAAACACACGAGTGAGTCCCCTTAGGTCCTCCAGCTCCAGTCCCACCACCACATGACTGCTGATACTATGACTAAACCCATGAAGAAATGGTTCTCAGCCAGAACAGCCAGCTAAGCTGCTCTGAGATTTCTGACCAACGGAAGCTAGAAGATAACAAAGGTTTGTCATTATTTGGCCATTTATTTTAGTATAATTTGCTATGGCTAAGTAGATAACCAATGCACAGTATTTTGAATTATTTGTAGTACTGAAAAATCAGAAACAATTTGAATTTCCATCAATAAATGAATGGTTGAATAAACCATCCATACTGCAAAACATTATACAAGTGTTAAATCAACAAGATAGCTCTAGGTATTCTAAAGTGGAAAATCCTCAGGCAATATTAAACAATGAAATCAGGAATAATATGAATTATCTTAATTTTTATATGAAAAGATATTTTGATGTATGTTTTTTACACGGATGTCTCATATGGATGTCTTATTTGCATGGACCTATGCTTTCGGCTACCTCTGGAATAATGGATTGCCTAGAAGAGGTAGAAAGGAAACTTTCACATTATATGCTCCTGTATATAGAGAAATTTAAAAATTAAAAACATGTTTTATACATCCATGTTTACTTTTATGAGTATATTTTTAAAAATAGAACTGAAGAAATATAAATGAAGTAGCACACTTTCCCTTTAGGAGATTTTAGTGTTGATACATGCTAGTTATCAAAAAGTACAGGACAAGAAATAGGATAAGAGTTAAAATGCATAGTTTACTTCAATAGCTTTGTGACTACATAAAATTTAAAAAGCAAGTAAAATGATGGCTAGAGGTTTAATTCGTAGCCAGGTCATGTTAAGTAATTTCTTGGCTACAGCCTGTCTGTCAAATGGGACAGTGGAGCTGAAGTGGTGGCCTGGGGAAGGTATGGGGATGACTTGCTCCAAATACCTGCTGCTCCTGGACAAAGTCCAGAAGCCACACTAGATGCCAGATGAATTGTGGGTCGATAGTGACATTGTCATGTACAAAGGAAAGCCCATTAAAGAGGGGGATGAAATAGATGTCTACCTGTGGGAGCTATTGATTGGATTTAATGCTTGGGCTTTTATCTCGTTATGCTGCATGTAATATGCTGAGGATTTCAGAAAAAAAATAATACATGAGCTGTCCCAGGAACTGTGGGTCAAAAGGGAGGGGATAATAGAATTTGAATAAAAAAGAGAAAATTGATTAGCAGATAGTGATTATTAGGCAAGATTATGAGAAGGCAATATTACAGCTAGCAGAGCATCATTAAAGAATGCCCATCCTTTAGCACAAAGCCATCCAGATGGCCAACCTGATGCACACTAGAAGAAGGCTCAAGTGACCAAGGCAAATTTTAACTGGGATTGCAAATATTCATTGGCAAAACATGGCTGAAGAGTCACCTTGAAGGTACTTATAGAAAGCCTTATGTTTTGCTTTCAATGGTTTTTTAAGAGGAGCTCCAAAAAAAATCTAATTCCAGTTCATAGGTTTTCGTTATTTTAATGTTCTCATCTCTGGTGTAGGCATATTATAAATGGAATTAACTACATTACTAATGCTTTTAATCTGATTTTACTGGCGCCTAGGGCTGACTACTAGGAATCATCATGTGTGTCATTAAAAGAAAAATACAGTTATACAGAAACTAAATTACATGTCCAAATAAACACATTTATCCATGCGCTTTATTTATTATCTCAAGTAGCCAATGCATAGATCTCTCACGCTGTGTCTTCCAAAACAGAGTTGCTACAAAACAGTTAGTCTGACTGCTGGAATCCAAACCTAACACTTGATGAAAGAACTGACAAGAAGAGCCCACAATGTTATGACGTTTTCTTTCACTTAAAAACTCCTGGATTTTAAGCCTGGAACTGGACTCTTGTAGGGGACTGCATGGATCTTTTTGATAGACTATTCATATGGGAGAAATAACTGGCAGTTTTTTAGTTCACTCCAATCAACTGCTGAACAATCAATTGGATTACTACATAGTCGATCTGATTTGACTCTTCAGACAAGTACTAACACTCACTGGGTACTGTTGACTGGAAATCCTCTATGTGAGGCTGCAGCTTTGAACTTGGTGGTAAGAAATGAAATGCTAAAGTGCATGTGCTGAGGATTTTATAAGAGATTTTGAAAGGTAGAGTGTGCCACAGTTCAAGACATAGGAACTGATTTCTAGAACTCCAGGGGACTCTTGTCTCAACTTAAGGTTGTTTGTATTTGCTTTAAATATTTTCAAATTCTACACCGTGCCAATCAAAAATCAACTTATCATCAATGAAGGTCTCTTCTTTCCATTTTCAGCCAAATCTGCTGAATCACTAGGGACCTTGACCCCTCTCCTGATGGTCTGTGTTTGCTATCTGCCCACTGATATTTACTTTCTGAGCAACGTAATGGGAATCACCTCTTTTTTTAGCCATTGCTTCTTGGTATTTTGGATTAATATTTAAATATATGTGATATCACTTGGCTTTGTTTCATTTATTACTTCAAGTATGCAGAAGCTTTTGGAGTGCAAATTCTTGTGTTCTGTTTTCTTTCCTTTTTCTCCCCAACCAGGCCTGTCACAGCACCAGGAACCTGGGAGATCCACATCCAGACTGGTTACTGTGCAGTTTGAAATCCATTAGCAGGGGCTGGTGTTGTGGTTCAGCAGGGTAAGCTGCTGCTTGCCACACCTTCACCCCATATCAGAGTGCCAGCTTGAGTCCTGACTGTTCTGCTTCCAAATCCAGCTTCTTTCCTATGCACCTGAGAAAGCAGTGGGAGATGGTACAAGTTCTTTGGCCCCAGACATCCACATGAATAACCTGAATGGAGTTCCTGGCTCCTGGCTTTGGCCTGGCTCAGCCCTGGCCATTTGGGCCATTTCAGGAGTAATCCAGCAGATGGAAGAGCTCTCTCTCTTTTTCTCTCTCTCTCTGCTTTTCAAATAAATAAATCTCTTTTAAAAAAATAAGAAACTCATAATACAGTCTGGTCTCAGAAACTTCATAACTTAATTGGATCAGAAGATCAGGAGAGTATGTACAATACAACCAAAAAAAAAAAAAAAAGAAGAAGAATAAAACATTTATGTACTATTACAGAGATAAAGGAAATATAATTAATTAAGACCATGAATATTTTCCTCTTACAATGAGGATTTCTACTTTACAGATGAGGAGAGCAGGCTGAGATAGGTTAAGGAATTGGCTTAAAGTCATACTGATTTTAAGTGATGGAGATGATTCAAGCCCAGGTCATCTGGGTTCTATCCACTGGGCAAGGTCAACAGTCAACAACATCAAAGAGACTGCATTAGCGTCCCACAAAGCCAGGTGACCGCTAAGAAAGAGTACAGGGAAGGAAGGACATAGAAATGTCTCGGGAAAGGTTCCCAGATGGGGGAATTTGGGAGAAAAAGAGAGGGGCTGCAGCTCTGAGAAATAGCAGATTGAGCAAGTAGAGCAAGGTAATAAAGAAAAGAAAAAGCCTTTGCCATTAAGGCTGTAGAAATATTTACAGTTGGTTTCCAAGCTCTTCATATTTTCTGTCTAGGCAAACAGCAATAAAGGTATGTGGAAAAAACATATATATTAAATTACTAGGTGTCAGATTTCTGATTTGATAACACTTGGTGTAAAAATAACAGTTATTATTACTCTTCATTTATCTGGCTCTGAGAGTGTACACAGCACAGTATAATAAGTAGAATTTATCAGAGGAAGGACAAGATTGGTGCCCCAAGGGCTTTGACGAGGAGAGGCTCAAGTAGAAGCGGTGACACCTGAGAATCAGGGCACTGGAATCACGGCGATGCGGCCGCGCCTTCCCTCGCGGGCTGCAGCTGGAGACGCGTGGCGTTGTTGTGGGTGGTGGTTTTCTTTTGTGGGAGGATATGGAGAAAGATTTTAATGTCTGTCTTCCAGACAGAGGATGTTAATTGAAATCCTTTCCTACCGTTCCGTGTCTTACATTAGTACGTGTGAGCAAAGAAAGCCATTCTCCTCCATGAGCCTGTTCCTCGTCTTTTGAATTGTGCGCTAGGTTTACTCGTGATCCAGTGAGGACAGGGTAGGAAGGCAACCCCCTTCCTCAGAGCTCCCCGGAAGCCAGGTGCAGGTTCACACCAACCCCAGGTACTGATCATGGAGCATGCACCCGCACTAGAAGGAAATATGTAAGAATGCCCTCTTGAGCAATGTTGCACAGACACTCAGAAGTCAACCAAGAAACAGCAACTGAGCAAAATTAAAACCAATAGCCTAAAGTCGTCTCTCAAATAAGAGCATAGGTTCTCAATAATAGTGTGTTAACTTCTATGCTGGACAAAAGATTAAGAAGTGTGGTTTTGTAGGTTCCTAACCCTGCTACTAGCAGCAGCCATTGAGAGGAAGAAGAGGAGACATAACATGGCTGATGACAAGGGCAAGCATAGCTAGTGTTGGGGAGTGGTGGCAAAGGCACAGAACAAACACTACAATTTCAGAGGTCTCTGAGGGTATCAGTATTTCTGCATAGGGTTATAACAAAGAACACAATGTGTGTTTGTTTTACCTAAGTATGTGATATGTATTACCCATAACAAAAAATCATTTTTTAACTTTAAAAAAGAATTGTACCATTTTGCAAAAATAAACTGTGAACCAACTACTCCATCTGAAAGAAAAAATTACACTAATTGGAATAAAGTATTAAAAATAAGAGAATCAGGGCCAGCACTGTGGCGTAGCCGGTAAAGCCGCCATCTGCAGTGCTAGCATCCCGTATGGGTGTCCATTTGAGTCCCAGCTGCTCCGCTTTAGACCCAGCTCTCTGCTATGGCCTGGGAAAGCAGTAGAAAATGGCCCAAGTCCTTGGGCCCCTACACCCACATGGAAGACCTGGAAAAAGCTCCTGGCTCGTAGCTCCTGGCTTTGGATTGGCGCAGCTCTGGCTGTTGCGGCCAACTGGGGAGTGAACCAGTAGATGGAAGACCTCTCTCTCTCTCCCTCTCCTGCTCTCTCTGTGTAACTCTGACTTTCAAGTAAATAAATCAATCTTTTAAAAAAATAGAGAATTGGGGCTGGCACTGGGGCTCACTTGGTTAATCCTCTGCCTATGGTGCTGGCATCCCATATGGGCTCCGGGTTCTAGTCCTGGTTGTTCCTCTTCCAGTCCAGCTCTCTGCTGTGGCCCAGGAGGGCAGTAGAAGATGGCCCAAGTGCACACTTGCAGGTGCATGGGAGACCAGGAGGAAGCACCTGACTCCTGGCTTCGGATGGGCGCAGTGCTGGCAGTGGCGGCCATTTGGGGAGTGACCCAATGGAAGGAAGACCTTTCTCTTTGTCTCTGTCACTGTCTACAACTCTACCTGTCAAATAAATAAATTTAAAAAAATAGAGAATCATAGTACAGAATAAAAGCAGCATTTAAATTTTGGATTTAAGTCTAATTAACTGACATTAATTGTTAATAGGATTTAAGGAAAATATTGAAAGAATTTATTAAATTAAGAATAAATACAAAATTCACAATCGGGAAAACATCCAGGTTATTTCAAAGATATTAGGAAGTAAGAGCGGTCAGAGAGAAAGTGAACTTATATGAAAGTCCATTTAGTATTGAATAAGATTTATTGAGTCCTGGCCGGCGCTGCGGCTCACTAGGCTAATCCTCTGCTGGCACACGGGGTTCTAGTCCCAGTTGACACAGGATTCTGTCCCAGTTGCTCCTCTTCCAGGCCAGCTCTCTGCTGTGGCCCGGGAGTTCAGTGGAGGATGGCCCAAGTGCTTGGGCCCTGCACCCACATGGGAGACCAGGAGGAGGCACCTGACTCCTGGCTTTGGATCGGCGCAGCGCAGCGGCTGCAGCGCACTGGCTATAGCGGCCATTTGGGGGGTGAACCAATGGAAAAAGGAAGACCTTTCTCTCTCTCTCTGTCTCTCTCTCTCTCTCTCTCTCTAACTCTGCCTGTCCAAAAAAAAAAAAAAGATTTATTGAGTTCTTATTACTAATCAGAAGCAATGCTAGGGTTTTAAAATGATACACTACAAAACATGGCATCCTAATGTGTGGAATGGGCAATAAACAAGTATGTAAATACACAGTAGAATGTCTAGTTGTGAAATATGCCATGAAGAATAAACCAGGGTAAGAATATCAGGAAACAGGAAAGGGGAAGGACTGCTACTATTTTAAGTAGAGTGCTCTTGGAAATTCTCTCTTCAAAGGTCATATTTCGTACAGAGCCTCAGAAAACAACATGGGCATTCAGAGAAAAACACATTGCAGGAAAAGCTCTAGGTGAGTGCTAAGGGCCTATGACAACACTGAGTTCAGTGTGTTTGAGGAATGCTAAGAAGCAGAACAAGAGAAAGAGAGAAAGTAGATGACTTGGAAGACATGGGTGGTATTCCAGAGTAATAGGACTTACTGTTGTATTAGATGTGGCACATCATATGGAGAGGCATCCAACAGAGAAGTCAGGTTTTCTCCCCACTCTTCCTCCATCAACCTGACCCCAGATGTTGGGTGAATGGTTGAATAAGACAGCTCAGGCAGTGAGTGTACACACAGAGGACAACAGGTCTGGAGACTGGCTCAACACACACCTGCATTTAGAAATCAGCAGAGAAGGCGTATACAAAGGAGGAAGTCCATGAGAAAATGAAGAGAGTAAGTTCTTGAAGTAAAGAAGTAAACGAAAAAAAAAAAAATTACAGTGTTTCAAGAAAGATTGCGTGATTGGTGGAGTGATCACCTGATAGGTGGAGGAAGTCCCATGAGCACTGAGAACTCGATCTTTTGGTCATTGGCAACCAGAGCTAAGGACTGGGAGATAAAGACTTGACAACAAAAGAGGAAGGTTCTACCAAGTTAAAGGAAACTTATAACAGGTGCATCACAACACTCCTCCCTGGTGACCCCCAATCCCAATAGGAGGATGTCATAGGCATGGATGCTGTGGGATGTAGAACCCAGGACTGTACAATCCATCCCTTTTTGTGAAGTGCTTGCTAGATTGTGCACGTGAGATAAAGCAGCCCAGGATTTGAAGGAGGGCTAACCCAGACATTCTAAAGAAAGGAAAAATTAAGACTCTCACAGTGGGCTTCTGAAGCAAGTGAAAAGGCACAGCTGGCTGGGGGAGGGAGGAGGCTCTCATAATCCTGCAAGGACTTGCCTATGAGAAGGCTAATTCTAATAAATAAGGGATTTTGGTTTTGCTGGTTTGGGTTTGTGTGGTTTATTTTTTTATTCATCAAGCAAGATGAAATCCAATAGTGTTCAAAATTTTCTGAGAAAAAGAGGCAGGGATGTGGCTTTTTCAGGCCAAGGAATGAGCTGGGGATGGTCTTGCACCAGGAATGACATTTCCCCTGTAATTGCAAATTTTTGATATAATTGCTCATCACGAGAAAATCTAACCATCACAGCCACACTTTCTCTTCCTTACAACCCCTCTATCTTATTGTACACGGCTGTGGAATTGATGTATGGTAACATTCCTTTTTCTTTTTTAAGTACACTGTGAAGGAAGAGAAGAAGAAATCCATTGTGATAGGAAGGCAGGCAAGATTTAAAGGTTATGCTGGACTCACAATTGAAATGCAAATCACTCTTTGCAAAGAGCCTCCTGCTGAGGCCCAAATTTTTACAGATCAGGTTCTGCTGTCCTGATGAGGAATCATTGAACAGCATTTTCCAGGATTCACAAATTAGTTGCCGTCTAAGGTATCATTTTCTACGTTATAATTGTAACTTACCAGAGGAAACTTTGTCACAAAAGACAGTACCCTGTGCCTCCATTATTTTTCCAGCTGCACGCCACTAAAGATTCTTTCACACACAATAAAAATACACACATCACGACCTCCCTCTCTGAAACACACACTCCTTGAATATAAACATTTTGAGAATATTGGTGTGCTTTTCTTCCCCTTCTTTTTCAGATGTGCAGGTGGTAAAATACTGGCTGCCATGAACTGCAGACAATAAATAAAAATTGCCAGCTTCTCACGGCTGCCTGATAGAAATGTGCCAGCTCCGGAAAGTCTGATATTCAAGGCGCAGCGCTTCCCCAGGCCAAATACGTCTGCAGACAGAAGGCCCACTTGCTGCGTGCCCCTAAGGTGCAGACAAGGTGTGTGCGGCTCAGGCAGGAGGCCCTTAAACCCCTTAACGCCCGCCTCTTCCTCCCCATGTTGAACAGGATAAGGCTGCGTGAGTGACAGCACTGCAGCCAGGATCTGGGAGACAACCACAAAGAGAAGAGGGTGGAGAGTTTAAAAGTCGAAGGTGACCCCAGACGCGGGGTCTCTGAGGAGGAAATCACTAGCAGCTCCCCCTCACTTGGGTCTTGCCCCAGACCCCTGTGTCTGTGACCAGCAATCTCCTCCAGTAATCACCTTGTGGATCAGAGCTTCCCAAAGCGGTCTGAGAGTCACCTGTCCTGGCTGCACCTGGGAGCTGGTTCTAAAAGGGGCTTTGGGGGACTCCCCAGAAATTTGGATTTATCATACTCAGGATAGATGCCAGGAATCTGTAATCTTAATAAGTTCCTTAGATGAACTTGTAAAAGATAAATTTTAGTTTTTAGACTACTTTTAGGTTTATAGCAAAACTGAACAGAAAGTAGATTTCCCATATGCCTCCCGCCCCTGTGTGTGCCCTGCCTCCCCCATTACCAACACCCTCAGAGTGGCCACAGATGTTCGAAGAGATGTGCTACAATAAAGTGTCACAGCAGATGAACCTACATGGACATGTTACTGTTTCTCAAATCTATAGCATATATTGAGGTTCACTCTCGGTATTCTACCAGTCATGGGTCTGCAGAATAGGCCTCTGTCCTTGAAGCATCATACAGAAGAGTCACTGGGGGCCGGTGCCGTGGCTCACTTGGCTAATCCTCTGCCTGTGGCACTGGCATCCCTGGGTTCTGGGTTCTAGTCCCGGTTGCTCCTCTTCCAGTCCAGCTCTCTGCTGTGGCCCGAGTATTTGGGCTCCTGCACCTGCATGGGAGACCAGGAGGAAGCACCTGGCTCCTGGCTTTGGATCGGCGCAGTACTGGCTGTAGCAGCCATTTGGGGGGGTGAACCAACAGAAGGAAGACCTTTCTATCTGTCTCTCTCTCTGTCTATAATTCTACCTGTCAAATAAAAAAAAATTAAAAAAAGAATAGAGTCACTGCCCTAGAGACCGTCTGTGCCCCACTTACTCACCACCCAGCACCAAGCTCTGCCTACCACTGACCTTTTTGACTTTTTCATTATTTCGCCTCTTCTGGAATGTCACACAGTTAGAATCACACAGTAAGTTGCCTTTTTGAACTGATTTTCACCCCGTTAATATGCATTTAAGTTTCCTCCATGTCTTTTCATGGTTTGAGAGCGCTTGTCTTTTTAGCACTGAATAATATTCCTTTATCTGAAAGTACCACAATTTATTCAGCCCCCAGAAAATTTCCATGCCTACAAAATTTGAGAACTCCTGCAGTAGATGAATTCCAAAATTCCTTGCAGACTTAAGGCCTGATAAATCTATGTGTTAGCCTGCTGTGGCCTGAGTGCTTATGTCTCTCACCCCAAATTCATTTCTTGAAGCCTAGTGGCCAGTGCAATGGTACTAAGAGGTGAGGTCTTCAGAAGGTGAGCAGATCACCTGGAATGAGCCCTAAATCATGGGATCAGAGCCCTGAAGAGGCCTCAAGGAGCTCTCTCCCTGTCTATCATGTGAGTGCACACACCTCCTATTTAAGGGGCCTTCACCAGACACTGTTTAATTTCTTAGGCCATTTATAATAAGCTTTCATTGTACACACTGCAGATAAATTCCTTCACTTGATTTGTGTTTATGGTTTTTAAATAGGTGTATGTTTTCATTTGTACATGCACAAAGTTCACCAGAACACTATTTGTATTTCTTTCATTTCTATCAAGCTTACAAAGTCCATAGTATTGCAGAGCTTCAAATATTTCCAATTTTTTTTGGCATTGTAATTATTGGTTCATCTGATACTTCTCTTCTGTGATACAAATCTTAATCTTTTTTCCCCCTCAGGATGAATAACAAACTGTATAGCCAACTTTTAATCAATCACAAGTTATGGAGGTTGACATAACATGCATGATTATAATACTACTAATTTTCTCAATATAGCAAATTACCCTTTTCACCTTTAAAGCTTTCATTTCAATAAACTGTTTATCCAAAGCCTTAGTTTGTATCCATGTTTATCTTCTTTGCTAAACTGGCTCCTTTAATGAATTTGTTTTACTAGGTCTTAGTTTCGTCATCTAAGAAAAGACGTTTGTTTTAGATGATTCTCAAAGGTTTTCTCAACTTTGAAATTGAGTTATTTCTATGAATAGAGTCAGCACACCAACAATTGCACTACCAAGGTGCCTTCCTGAGAGCCGGGGTCTACACTGTAGCCCCTGGGCCATTTCCCACCAGCAGTCAGTTTTCATAACGTTCTTGAGCTAGGAATGTTTTTTGCGTTTTGAGAGATGTTAAACAATAGCAAGGAGAATATTTGACAGCAACCCAGAAGTCATATGAGGCCACCAGTACCCAATATCTCCTATCTGGGCCTTTATGGAATCTTGCTGACCCCTGCTATAAAATCAACAGTCCTATCTTTTGATATCTCAAGCTCCTCTTTGAAAGGATCGCTGACAGAGAATACTGTGTGTACCCCATCTCCATTCCTAACTGAGCACAAATTTACAACACATCTCTCAGCCTCCCTGAAGTTAGGGCTGGCCACAGACTGAGCCTTGGTGTAAAGGCCCCGGGCAGGCGAGACAGAGACCACTTCCAGGCTCCACAAACCCACAGCGTTCTGGAGATGCACTACACCCCCCCTTTTTTTTTTTTTTTTTTTTTTTTTTTTTGGTGGAGATGAGAGAGTAAGCCAGTTGAATGTAGAAATTTCTGATAGATAATTTTGATTAAAGAGTAATTTTTTTTTTAATTTACTTGACAGGTAGAGTTACAGACAGTGAGAGAGAGAGACAAAGGTCTTTTCTCCATTGGTTCACTCCCCAAATCGCCGCCACAGCTGGTGCTGCACCGATCCAAAGCCAGGAGCCAGGTGCTTCTTCCTGGTCTCCCATGCTGGTGCAGGGCACAAGGACTTGGGCCATCCTCCACTGCCTTCCCGGGCCACAGCAAAGAGCTGGACTGGAAGAGGGGCACTCAGGACTAGAACCTGGTGCCCGTATGGGATGCCAGTGCCGCAGGCGGAGGATTAACCAAGTGAGCCACAGCGCCGGCCCCAAAGAGTAACTTTCACACAAGTGCAGTCAGGCTATCAACATTGTCTGTGTCGACTGCTTTTTTCCTACCCGAAGGCTGGGTCTCATTGTGTGAATGGCTGAGAGTGAGAAAACTGCATTTGAACTAACTAGTCATGAGGTTTAGTTCTGAAAATACAGGAAGAAAACACTCTGGGTATTCCTATTACCTGGGGTGTCACTTAAACAATGCTAATAAGTTTCTATCCAAATACTTCCAAGACAGTATGCAAAATCTTGAGAATATGTGTGTATCACAATAACAGCAACAAAATTACCAACTAGATGTTCACCATTAAGGCAAAATTGCCACATAAGGGATGAGTTAAGAGCATGATGGAAATTAGTCAACTTGGGTTTGAATTGTTGCTGCATTATTTATTAACTGGATGGCCTTGTATGACCTCAATGTTCTGTTTCTTCATTTTTAAATAGGGGGAATTAGGGAATCGATGCTGTGGCATAGTGGGTAAAACTGCTGCCTGTGGCATCATCAGCATTCCACATGGGTGCCGGTGCAAGATCGGCTGCTCCTTTTCTGATCCAGCTCTCTGCTTATGGAAGATGGGCCAAGTGCTTCAGCCCTGCGCCCATGTGGGAGACCTGGAAGAAGCTCCTGGCTCCTGGCTTTGGAGAAGACCATCCTAGCTCCAGACATTGCAGTCGTTTGGGGAGTGAGCCACCCGATGGAAGACCTTTCTCTCTGTCTCTCCCTCTATCTGTGTAACTCTACCTTTTAAATAAATAAATAAAACTTAAAAAGGGGGGGGGATGATGATAATATCTACCACATAGGAATTATAGAAAGATTGAGCTGATTACTATCTTTAACTTAAAATGTGTTGCTATATGAGTAAGTGCCCATTTCTTTTATCACATGGATTCAAAATAAGGGAATTAATCCAATATAGCAGGTCTAATGTCACACTTTGAAAATCTTCAAGGTCTCAGTTATGCATTTCTATAAACAACTTTCTAGGATTTTGCTTCTGTCTAAATTATTCAGTTGTTTCTTCTGAGCCAAATTTTGAAAAGGTTTACGTTACATACATACTTGCCACACGTGGATAGAAGGTGGAGAATATCCTGCTTAGACATACTACCAGGAGAAAGGCATAGAAGCAGGAATGCATGGAGTGTGTTTGGTTATATTAGTTTTTGTGGCTATCCTCTTTGTAGTACAGCATTGGTTGGGGGATAGTCCTATATTCTAAAAATGAGGCTTAAAGACAGAAAGCCTTTTTTTTTTTTAAAAAAAAAAAACTTTTCTATATAAAAAAGAAGTTATCTTTTCTTTCAGAATACTGTAGACTCTATGTACCTATGAGCACCCTTTCTTATTTTGAATTTGATGATAAGAAGCAAGAAGGAACCTCCTGATCGAAGAAAAAATAAAGTCGATTTTGGAGAACATCTTCAAGAGGCTACTGGATATTTTAAAAAATTTAATACAGATAAATAACATTCTACAGTTTGGATTATCCTGACAAATTGGGTGTTTGTGTATATTTTTTAAAAGATCAGTGTACATACCTTTTCCTTTGTTAAAGTTTATGTTAGTTACTTAGAGAAAAAGCATAAGGAACTATATATATTTTTTTTTGAAAGGCTTGCTTTCTTTGAGGAGAAGGAGATGGTTTTGTCTTAACCCTTGAAGTCACTTTGCAGTCTCTTAAACAAGTGAGAATTCATCATGGAGAACAATATATTCAGATCCCATATGCAATATGAACACACTAGTTCCTGCTATTAATTCAGAATTCTTAGTCCATCCTGCATGTTTTAGAGGCTAACATAGTGAAATGAAAAGAATTTTAAATATTTTAGTTCTGTCCCTCTGCTGGCAGTGAAAGTAAATCCCAAAGTATTTCTGCAGGTGCTATTAATATGCAAATAACAGAGGATACACTATTTCTAATAGACCTCCCAACTGCATGGGAGGCGTCGCTGTTGGAACAAATTAGCTTTCTGTAATTTGCATGCTTTTCACAACCTCCTGGGATTATATTTTAGATCAGAGACAATAAAAGCATATGCAGTTAGTTTAAAATGTAACTAATTTTAGACTTTGAAACAATTTTAACCTAACTTCTTTGTGGTGTTAAACAGCTATTTGCAAAGAAACTTTTATAACAGTCTATAATTTTTATAGCACTGGTTTGCAATGAACGGCTCCATCTCTTCACAGCATGAAAACAAATGTGGGAACGGACCAGGTGTATGGGTTTCCCAATTGACTGAAAAGACAACAGTGATGAGCTGGAGGCTGGGGAGTGTGCATTGTTTGGGCCCCTCCAGAAAATGGTATGAAAACAAGACAGAACATGAAATTGACCCCAACTGGAGAGGCTGGCCAAAGAGTTTCAAGGTCAGATGAACCAGCCAGAAAGGAAAGCTTATTTAGTTTACCCTATAAATTTGCTAATAGCTAAATAAGTGAATGATTATCTAAATAAATTCATAAATACTAAGTGAATCGATCTTAATTGTTCCAACTCATATCTTAAAAATATAGGCAGCTCTCCAAATCTGTAGGTTTCACATTCATGAGAAATCCAACTGACCATGGATTGGAAACAATCAGAAAAAAAATGAGTATGTCACCCTGGTCTGCATTCCTACCCTTACAGAATAAGTCCCTAAGGAACACAATGTAACACCATTTTACATAACATTCAAATTGTGTTAGGTATTATATGCAACCTAGAGATGATTTAAAGAATACAGGAAGATATGCATAAGTTGTATGAAAAATACTACACCATTTTATCTGAGAACTTGGATATTCGTATATGCAAGGGATGACAGAAACTGGATACTGAGAGAAGTTTGCAATGTGTTTTTGGAGCTATTACTGCATGTCCCAGAAGTTAGCAAAGTTCCTTGGAAAAGATTCAATCAGTTCATCAGCAACCAAAATCATTGAGAATTTAACGTAATTTATCACAACTATATTTTCCTGTTGTTCTATTAGTGAAAATATGAACATGGCCCCAAACACTAAACATTTTATTAAGAAAAAATATTTTGATCACTTCTTGGACTGGATAAACCTGTTCTGGGGATAAAAGAGTTCAGGAGATTTTTCAGATTTTTGCTGTCTTAAATCCACACATGAAAATTAACTTCAAGAAATGAAATAATTAGCTGTTTAAAGCTTAAATGTCACCTTCCAGTATGTGATCTTGATTTAGATCCCAAATTATATAATGTCTAAATTATTCTGTATTTTCTTTTGTTTCTATAGACACAGTTATCTCATAGTTTAAAATATAAATGTCATCTAAGAAAATGTCACAAATGGGAGTTACTTACACAGGCTTACTGTCTAATAGTTCCCTTACCCATCAGCGCAGTAACAGTCACTCTCCATAGGTAAAATGACTCAGAGGGGAAGGGAAAAAAGGTAACTTTGCTATGAAGAAAGAATACAAGTCCATAGTGATCATTCTAATATTTCTAGTTACATAATAGACTAATTCAATAGATGTGATTTCAGCTTTCTAATCTTGCTGAGATGTATGAAACAAAATAAAATAGTAAATTTAGTCATTTGACATATTTTGGATCTACTAAATAAGAAATAATTTAAATATGATAAATTGAGCTAAATCAATAGTTTTACATATGTATATATAGTTATAGATGGATATAATGACACATTTGTTTATCTATGTATTAATATTTTAGCCGGCGTCGCGGCTCACTAGGCTAATCCTCCGCCTTGTGGCGCCGGCACACCGGGTTCTAGTCCCGTTCGGGGCACCGATCCTGTCCCGGTTGCCCCTCTTCCAGGCCAGCTCTCTGCTGTGGCCTGGGAAGGCAGTGGAGGATGGCCCAAGTGCTTGGGCCCTGCACCCCATGGGAGACCAGGAGAAGCACCTGGCTCCTGCCATTGGATCAGCGCGGTGCACCAGCCGCAGCGCGCCTACGGCGGCGGCCACTGGAGGGTGAACCAACGGCAAAAGGAAGACCTTTCTCTCTGTCTCTCTCTCTCTGTCCACTCTTCCTGTCTAAAAATTAAAAAAAAATATTTTAAAGATGTTATTTTGTACTCACAGATCACATTTTGAAAAGTTACTCTTCCATGTCAAATGGAAAGAGAATTTTGTATGATGTATGTAAGAAAACAATACATTATGGAAAGTTCTTGCATACTCAAGACATCATCAGGTCTATCACTTACTCCAGTTCTTAAAATAATATATGGTTTAATCTATCAACACCTCTGCATTGCAATATGTTCCAGAAAGAAATTATTTGAAGACAAAAAATTATATTGAGGATAATAATAATTTTGTAATGATACAAAGACTTTCTAATAACAAATACATATAAATGGTATAATTTAATACATACGTAATTTTACATTATTCTACATTTAGACAATGATTCTAAAAATGTAACACAGTTTGTATTTGTAGCATAGTTCCTTCAACTCCTTTCTTTGCATATCAGTTCCCTTAGGGCTTTGCCCTCAGTCCATCATTTCCCTCTTTCTTTTTCTGTATTACCCAATACCTGGCTCTCTTTTTTCCTCTCTGTTACAATTCTCCAAATAATGTCTTCAGCTCTGAAACTGCATTACTCTGAAAAGCTGAGACCTGAATTCAGTCTACCCCATTCACCTGCAAAGTCCAGTTCAGATATGGGCTCCACCAGCTACGTTTCAATGATACTGTTGACTCAGTCCCTCTCTTTGTCTCAGAAATCCCAGATTCCATGTGCGGGGCACTCAGTTCATCCTATTCTTAAAATATGGCACTTCTGACATTTAAAAATTATGTGAGAAATGTCTTCTTTCCTTTGACAAAACCATGCTTCCTGAGAGTTCAGTTTGTCATTCTGTGCTGAGACCAATTCCTTAAATAAAGCTTAATGCATATTAACATATAAAATCTCTGTATGCATCAACTTTTTCTCTCATCTACTCTGTTAGATAAAAGAATTTTATATTCTATTATATCCCTCATCCTACTCCCTTTTTAAAAACAGATGTATGGTTTTCTCATTTAGAGTGATTAACTGCGAAAACCCAATACATTTTCAGACTCATCTCGGTTTGAACTATTTATGCAATCTTAGATATATCATTTACCCATATTTTTAAAATGGTCAAGGCTTGATCTATCAACCCCTGTGAGTTGCTGTTAGAATGATCTGATGCAGTATGCTTTGCTCAAATGTCTTCTAGAGGCAGAATTTATAAACAGACCAGAACTGCAGTTCAGGCCAGCCTTACTCTGAGCCTCCCAATGCCTGAGTGGCTGAGGGCCTTGGCTGCCTCCCCACTGGAACAGCATCTGAATGTGCTCACCTTTAGTTCTTTGGCCAGTACCTTTGTGCAAAATGCCTTCATGGTCTCTGCTCTTCTCCTGGATTGGTATTTGGACATCATCTCCTTACTGGCTGCCTTAAGTCAAGGAGAACTTTTTTGGCAGCTGATAGAAAACATTCTGGCCAGATATGCTCAGGGCTCCAGTCACAGACCCGTGTTTATTTTTATTGAAAAAGAGCAGAGCAGGGAGACATGGTCCTGTGGCCTTCATTTCTATAGCACACATTAGCAGAGCTCAGAGTCCAGCAGTAGAGAGAAAATGGTTTTAAGAATTTTAACCAAAAAATGCAAGACGAATATTATTTTTTGTTTGAGCAGCTCAAATTTGTACTTCCAGGTGTTTCACACACAAGCATAAGACAAACAAGAGATTCCTTTAAATATATATTATATATATATATGTATTATATATACGTATATAGTATATGTATACATATATACATATATTACATGTATGTGTATATATGTGTGCTATCTACATTATATATAGATATACCAAACATGTCCCAACTTAAATAACCTGAACAGTTTTTTCTTTACCTAGAAATTATTGACTTCAGGGACGGCGCTGTAGCCTAGTGGGTAAAGCCACTGCCAGCAGTGCCAGCATCCCATATGGGTGTAGGTTTGAGTCCCGGCTGCTTTACTTCCAATCCAGCTCTCTGTTATGACCTGGGAAAGCAGTAGAAGATGGCTCAAGTCCTTGGGCCCCTGCACTCATGTAGGAGACCCAGAAGAAGCTCCTGGCTCCTGGCTTTGGATTGGTGCAGCTCTGGCCATTGCGGCCAACTGGGGAGTGAACCAGCAGATGGAACACCTCTCTTTCTCTCTTTGTGTGTAACTCTGAGTTTCAAATAAATAAATAAATCTTTAGAAAAAAAGAAATTATTGACTTCAATCCCCTGATTCATGTTCTATTTTTATTAATACCAGATTTTCTCTTTTTTTCTGATGATACTTTGATAATATTGAATGTAGAATTTGATAGTATTGAATATGGAATTTCCAATTTTTTTTCTCTCATGTCATGTACAAAGTCTAAATTTTGTAGCTCTGATTAATACTAGAACCTCCAATCTTTCTGACAAAATGTAAGTCTTCAACCTGTATTTTTGTTGTCATGGAGAGAAAGACCAGAACTTGTATCTGTGGAACATTTCCTGTATGCTAGCCATTAGGCTAGGGGCTTTGCATTGTCCTCTTTCATCTTCAGAACTTCTCAATGAAATAGATAACATTACACTCTTTTTTAATTAAAATTATTTACTTATTTGATAGGCAGAGATATAAACATAGAGATATGGAGAGTTCCCATCTGTTGGTTTACTTCTCAGATTCCCAAGAAGGCTAGGGGTAGGCTAGGCTGAAGTTGGGAGCCAGTCGAGAATTAAATCTAAGTCTCCCATATGGGTGTTAAGAACCCAGCTACTTGAGCCATCACCTGCTGCCTCCCAGAGTAGGCATAAGCTGGAAACTGGAGCCAGGAGCCAGGGCTCCACATCCATCCCAGGCACTCCAATGTAGGACATGGACATCCTAAGTAGTGTCTTCATCACTAGGATGAATCCCTCTAGGCTCATTTTAAAGGTGAGATCATTGAATCTCTGAGAGGCCCAAAGTAACACAGAGAGTGACAAAACCAATATTTCTAGTCAAGGCTGGCTGATTGTAGTTTCAATGTTTGTTCCACTATACAGCTAAGTGTGAACAAATAGGTACACATAAATATGATGACACAGATTCCTATACCAAACACAGAATGCTTGTTGTGTGGACTGTCACACCTAAAATATTTGTTTCTATTAAACAAAATTAGATCAGTCATTTCAGTGATAAGTAGGTGAACTGAGTACCATCCAAATAATAGGTTTGTCACATTACTAATGGTTGCTTTAGAATGTCATAGGCACAGATTCAAATATAGAAACATTTCCATTTCACAATATACACAAGAAGACTTGAGACTTGGAATTTTGTCTCCCTAAAACAATCTGATTGGATTGCACTCTCTCCTTTCTTCAGATGACCCTGACCCAGCAGACCACAGCTATGGAGGACACAATAGCAGATGCTCAATGGGTGCCCGTGTTCAGGCTGGAAGGGTGTTGAACAGGCATTTTGGAAAGGAGGAGGGCTCAGAGGCAGTTACAATCTGCAAAAGGACAAGATGAAAACCCGATTCTGAGTGTGAGGCTCTGGTTCAGAGCACAGTGAGCAGCCATTCTGACCTAAAGCTGTCACTCTGGAGTGGTTCAGGGTGCCTGATTATCAGTGACCACAGCAGGGCTGGTGTCCACATCCACAGCAATGCTGAGCCTATCACTGGTTAAATGTACACGGCTTCAAAAATTAGAGGGGTGAAGGGGCAAGGAGTCATTCAAATCACCCCAATCCTTTTCTTTCCTATCTGTGTCTTAGTCTTTTTTTTTTTTCTGGAGCATGACTACTCTGCAGCAGGTGGCAGTAATATGTGTTAGGAAAAATTGAAATTAAGCTGGTGCTTCAAGAATTCTTTCATAATGTAATCTGAACTAGTCCTTATTAATGAGCCCAAAGTATTTCCCATCCAATTGAAGTCCTGCAATTATTTAAATGTGCAAGTGAAACCATTCTTTATACCTTCATTCACAGTCCATTTAAGTCAGAAACTGAGTTTACTTGGTTTACTAACTGGGCATTAAACACCATTTGAGCAGCTTAAGAACTATCAACAATTGCAGTGGCCCATAATAAATACATGTACAATTATTTCTACATAGGTTGTCCTTCATAGTTGAAAATGACACTGCTGGTATAGTTACTAATCACATGCCTAACACTAAGTACACAGCTAGAATTTTAGTGCATATTTGCATGAGTATTTTCTATTTAAAGGGCATTTTACATTATCTCATTTATTTCTCAATATAACTCAGGTAATTGGTTGTTCTTATTACTATTTTACCATCAAGGAAACAAGACTCACTGATGTTAAGTGATCCAGAGTATTTTTATTTTTATTATTTTTAAAAGATTTATTTATTAATTTGAAAGGCAGAGTGACACGGAGAAACAGAGACAAAGAGCTAAAGAAACCTTCCATCTGCTGGTTCACTGCCCAAATCGTCACAATGGCTAGAGGTGTGCCAGGCAGAAGCCAGGAGCCAGAAACTCCATCCTGGTCTCCCACATGGGTGGCAGGGGCCCAAGTACTTGAGCCATCTTCTGCTGCTTTCCCAGGTGCATTAACAGGGAGCTGGACCAGACACAGAGCAGCCACGACTTGAACAGCTGCGTGGGATGCTGGCATCACAGGCTGTGGCTTAACCTGCCACAGTGCAATGTCCCCCAGCTCCCTCTCTTCAAATCAGGAAGTGTGAGAACAAAGGATAGAACATACTGTGTCTATGAATGCTGTAAGTAGACATGTCATCATTGTTATCCAAGATGCTCTAATAGCTGTCCTACTTGAATACTGGTCATTTATGTAAAACACAATGCCCTTTTCTAAGGAAGAAAGTTTATTTTACTTAAATGCATGTGGAGGGGACATTGTGGCATAGCGGGTTAAGCCACAGCCACAACCAGTGTATGAGCTTGAGTTCTAGTTCTGCCTTTTCCACTTCTGATCCACCTCCTTCCTTTTATATCTGGGAAGGCATCTGGAAGATGGCCCAACCCACATGGGAGACTGGATGGAGTTTGTCTCTGGATTTGGCCTAATCCAGTCCCAGCTGTTGCAGCCATTTGGGGAGTGCCTCAGGAGTTGGAAGATCTTGCTTGCTCGCTCCCCAACTCTGCCTTTCAAATAAAGAAATACATCTTTTTAAGAGAAGAAACACACTTTGCTTTTGAGGAATTACAATAATAAATGTACTTCTATGGACAGGATCAGTGACAAGAGAATGCCTATCAGGAGGACATGCTGATAATTCTAAGTTATTCAAACTTAACTTGCTCCATGTCAATGAATCATGCAATGAATGCTGGAGACAACACTAACTCAACCCACTAGAAATGGACCTAAGACCTGATATAAATTGATAATAAATTCTTAGTAATACTCAGGTGTAAGCGGTTCCAAACAAGCCTTACCTACCAACTAGGTACCAGAAAACCACTGGCTGTGACTTTATTACTTTGCATTTCAGAACCATTAAGATATGTTAGAATACTATTTGACATCCAAACAATTGAAAGAATATGTGATTCACGTCTGTAAGAATAGAGAGACATACAAAAATTATGCCAAGTTGTAACAAAAACAAGAAAAGTTAAGACACAAGATGGGTAACATAAGAAAGGATTACAACAAAGCTAAAATTAGCAACAGCAAGATTAAATCTGGTCTTTGTAAATTAAAAGACAAAATTGAATTCATATGTTAAAGGACAAATTTTAAATTTCTTCCAGATTAATAGAGAAGTGAAAAATGATGAAGTAGATACAAATGTAGGTAGGTGCTAGGAAGAAAAATACTACAGAAACAACATACAAGATAAAGAAAAATGATATTTTAAACTAGAAACACTTCATATTTAGAAACATTATAGCTGAGGTTTGAAATTACAATTTTAAAGCATCTGCATACATCCAAGTGGAAAAACCAGATTACCTGCAGATAAACACAATTAAATCTGGCCTAAGGATTCTATTTTCCATTATTGAACACTATATATTCAGCAATGTAAAATTCTACAGAAATCTTTGGGGAAACATTTGTGACTAAAATTTGAATAAAATTTAAAATTTATATTAATATGTGAAAAAGTCATTCTCATATGTACATGGGAGGATATACTGTATCTGTTTTTCTTCTTGGAAACATTTACTTAACCTTAGTGAAGACCTTTTCGAGGCAACTGAAAGAATACAAAGTCAAAAAAAGGAAAACCAGATATTGGACTTTTTTAAAAAAAATTGTTTCTGACGGGCCGGCGCTGTGGCTTACTTGGTTAATCCTCTGCCTGTGGCGCCAGCATCCCATATGGGTGCTGGATTCTGTCCCTATTGCTCCTCTTCCAGTCCAGCTCTTTGCTGTGGCTGGGGAAGGCAGTGGAGGATGGTCCAAGTGCTTGGGCCCACCTTGGAGACCAGGAGGAAGCACCTGGCTCCTGGCTTCAGATGGGCGCAGTGCTAGCTGTAGCGGCCATTTGGGGAATGAACCAATGGAAGGAAGACCTTTCTCTCTGTCTCTCTCTCACTGTCTAACTCTGCCTGTCAAAACAAAAAACGAATAAATAAATAAAAATTAAAATTAAAAAAAATTGTTTCTTAATATTGAGATTTGTATGGCAGACATTATAAATTAAAAATAATTTGTGTTACAATAACCAAACATAAAATACATGTAGGAAACAGAAATATTGGTGAAATAAAAAATGTTGTTTTTGCCTTTTAAATAATTTTTAATTACTAAAATATATTTCATCGAGACAATATATCAAAAACATAAAAGTATACATGATTACAGCTGGAAAATTCTTGCTTATACCTCTGACACCTGAAATAATTTATTTTCCAAAACTATAAAGATTTAGGTAGAATATAAGAAAATGCATATATGTAGGTATGTATACATTCATATAAGCATATGCTCATCCTATATGTAATATATATCCTTACATGTGTATGTACAAAGTATCCCTAAGTGTATCTATGTCTTTCTATATGGTACCTATGTATTATTTATAAAGGACACATTTGCTGTGTACTACATATGTAATAAAATTACATCATTATATTAATACTATTTTGCAATTTATTTTTTACACACACTCAAAAACTGTAACACACATTCTTCTTCACAATATGTACCTAAGTTCAAAAATACATACGTATGATGTAATGTTGATTACTTAGCAATTTTGCCATAATGAATTAGAAGTATTCCTGCAAATACTTACTAAAATATTGGTGTAATAAGCATTATTGTACATTCATCCTTGCATACCTGATTAGTAGTTTTTGGAAGATTTACTTCTAGATGAGCAATATTTATTTTAATGAATATGCTTGCTTTTCATTATAAACAATAGCATTTGGTCCCTTCTCAAGAAATCCAGCCTTTAACCTAAGCTACAGCCCTTGGGTTGGTTCATAAAACAGAAAGAGTGAGTGTTCCATTGGGTAATTTACTTTTGCTTCCTAAGCAAGAGCCTCCTAAAGCCACGAGGAAAGCACCCAGATGCATCCTTTGCCACATGTATGTTATAGCTTGGGAGCTTTTAATGAAATTTTGTATTTAACATTCTGAGACAGTAAATGTTTAGTTTTGTTGCCAATAGTGGTCATCTTAGATTCTTATTTGCAAATGTTCACAAAATAAACCAGCGAGAACAATTATACCTTGTGGAAAATAAAAATTAAAAATTAAATTTAAAAGCCAGGAATCAAAGAATTAAGGGTAATCAGGCTAAATAATGACAGGAGGAAAAATATACCAAAACAAACAAACAAAAGAAAATGCAGGAAATTTAAATTAGTTAAATTTCTATCCCCAGATTCATGACTTATTCAAACACAAGGTAAATGTTTACATTAACAATAAACATAAAAGAAAAACAAACCAAAAAGCAACACAAACACTTGAAAATTAAAACCAGAGTCATCAGACTAAAAAGTGATAGTAGGCCAGTGCCACGACTCAACAGGCTAATCCTCCGCCTTGCGGTGCAGGCACACCGGGTTCTAGTCCTGGGTGGAGCGCCGGATTCTGTCCCGGTTGCCCCTCTTCCAGGCCAGCTCTCTGCTGTGGCCTGGGAAGGCAGTGGAGGATGGCCCAAGTGCTTGGGCCCTGCACCCCATGGGAGACCAGGAGAAGCACCTGGCTCCTGGCTTTGGATTAGCAAGATGTGCCAGCCGCAGCGGCCATTGGAGGGTGAACCAACGGTAAAGGAAGACCTTTCTCTCTGTCTCTCTCTCTCACTGTCCACTCTGCCTGTCAAAAAGAAAAAAATGTGATAGTAGAGGTGCTGAAGAGTTGAACGCTTCTTAAAACTGGAATAATACTGAGTCAGATTGTGAGGAACAATCTGATAAATCAATCCAAGCTAAAGTTAAGTCTAAGTAATATTTGATGTCTTCTCACTTGCTACAAGATGGTCACTTTTAAATAAGGGCAGAAAAAACATGAAATCAGTTTTAATATCTTGGAAAACATTTCTAAATAATTTCCATGTATCTAGAAGAAAGTTAAGATTGGTGGGGGGGGGGGGATGTTGCAAGTACTATTATCTTAGTTGAGAAAGAAATTAAAGATGCTAATCAATTTCTTTTAGTCAGTTTCATTGAGGCATTGCTGATAAACCACAAGGTGTGCTCATTTTCAGTGTATATATTTACTTCAAAAATTGACAAATATAAACATCTTTGTACCTGCCACCGAGACTCAGATAAAGAATTTTTCCCTTACCAGAATGTATCCTCATGCCCTTTCCCAATCTCCACTCATGCATCTAGTCCCAGCTAACTACTGACCTACTTCCTGTCATGAGAGATTAGATACATTTTCTACGGTTTCAGGTAAATTAAATCATCCAGTGTGTATCCTTTCGTGCCTGGCTTATTTTGATCAGCAAGCTTAAACATTCATCTGTGGGACTGCATTGATCTGTCATGGGTTCCTATTTTTTTCTGAATAGTATTCCATCGTACAGATGTACTGGAATTTGTTTATTAATTCCTTACTGATGGATATTTGAGTTGATTCCTGGACATTGATGAAGTGTTTTTCCTTTTTTTCACATTTTGTAACATATGTACTTACTTCTATCTTATTTCTATACAAGAAAAATATTTGTGCCTACTTCAAATTTTAATATATCATGTTTTCATTTTCATCCAGTAGAAAATATAATTATCTCTTTTGTGAATTCATCTCTGAAACTTGAATTATTTTAATGTGTGATATTTAATTTCTAAATATTTGGGGGGAATTTTCATATAACTTTCTGATGTTAAATTTTACTTAAATTCCATTGTGATTAGACAAATACTCTATATGAATTAAAATTTTTTAAGTGTTAAGAATTATTTTGTGGCCCAGCCTACAAATTGTCTTGGAGAATGTCACATATGTACCTGAAAAGAATGTATACTCTGTAGTTGTTGGATAAAGCATTTTATACACTGTATTTTAGGGTGATCCATTGATTATTTAGTCATCTATATTCCTGTTGGCTACTTTCTTCATAGTTTATTAGTGAGAAGGAGCTTTGAAATTTCTAGCTGGAATTTTGTATCTGATTATTTGTATTTTCAGATCTGTTGGTTTTGTTTCATGTTTTTTTAAACACAAATACATGTAGAATAAACACAATACATGTAGAATCTTCTTGATGAACACACCTTTTTAACATAATGAAATGAATCTTGTTATTATTTATTTTTCCTGAAATCTGTTTGATTTTAATATAGATATTTGTGCTTCCTTCTGATAGTGTTTGCAATGGATATTTTTCCTTTTTTAAAAATTTATTTATTTATTTGAAAGTCAGAGAGAGAGAGAGAGAGAGGCACAGAGAGATTCTTCCATCTGCTGGTTCACTCCCCAAATAGCCACAATGGCCATGGCTGGGCCAGGCTGAAGCCAGGGGTAGGAACTTCATCTGGTTCTCCCACATGGGTAGCAGGGGCCCAAGCACTTGGGCCATTTTCCACTGCTTTCCTAAGAGCTTTAGCAGGCAGCTGGATTGGAAGTGGAGCAGCTGGGAACTTAACTGGCGCCCATATGGGATGCTGGCATTGCAGGTGGTGGCTTAACCCTGTACGCCACAGTGCTGGTGTCTTTTCTTTCTTTTTCTTTCTTTTCTTAACCTGTGCCTTTATATGTAATATAATTTTCTTATAGGCAGCATAATACTTGAGTCTTGCTTTTTCTTTAAGTGTGGTGATATTCTCCTTTTAATTTGGAATATTTAGACTGTTCACACTTCATGAAATAACCATGTTAAAAACTATTGGGTTTAGATCTACTAACTTGCTCTTTGTTTTCTATTTCTCCCATCTGCTTTTGTTCCATTCTTTCTTTTTTTTTATTCTGTTCTTTTCTGGATGATTTTAGTACCCCATTTCATCTTTATTCTCTGTTTTTAGATCACACATCTTTGTCAATATGCATCTTTAACCATCACTGTGTAACTTCAAATGATGTACCTCTGGATTTCATCTAAGAACCTGAAAATAATAAAATTTCATGTCCCCCTCTCATGATTTGTTGTTATTGTCAAATATTTAAATTATACATGTTAAAAAATATACCAGAATGAATTGTGATTATTTTGTTCTAATAAATCAATTATCTCTAAAGAAATCAGTACATCAAAAATATTTTATATTTACCTACATATTTCAGATTACCATTCATATGCAGATTATTTTAGTTTTAAAAGACTTCCCTTAATGTTTTTGTAATAGACATATTTTACCCTCTTTCGTTTTCCAATAAAAGCATTTTTTATCTTAATATTAAAGCATATTTTTGAGAGGTTAAGAATTCTGCTACCACTTTAAAGATGTTCTATATTTTTCTGGATTGCATGATGCTATAGGAAAATCTACGACAGTTCTCATGTTTGTGTGGAATGTGCCATTGTATTTCCTGCCTACTAATTTAAAATTTTTTACTCTTCACTAATTTTCAGTAATTTTATTGTGATGTGCCTTGGTGTCATTCTTGTGTGTTTATCCTGCCTGTCTTGACTGAGATCTTGGGGCAACGGTTTTATCCAATATGATGCCACCCTTTGGTCATGATTTCTCTATAGTATTGTTTTCTGTGCTTCATTGAAGTTTACTTTTTCCTTCTGTATGATTTAATCTGATGTCCGTCTCATCCACTGAAATTTTGAATTGCATATTAAAACTTTGATTTGTAGAAATTCATTTAGTTTTATAAAAATGTTTTATTTCTCTTGTTACTATGCTCATCGGACTGACCCTGTATAAACCACGAATATCCATAACGTCTGCTTCAGCATTTGTGTTTGTTAATTCCACTTCAATTGTGTCTTTATCTGTTTCCATTGAAAGTTGTTTTTCTACCTTAGGAACACATTTTTCACCTCTTTGAATGTTTTCTAATTTTTTTTTTTTATTGAAACCGTTTGAATTCTAAGGTGCTTAGTGTTGTATTCTGTTGTATTTCTTTTAAAAGTTATCAATTTGTTTGAAACCAATTATATTACTTACTGGTTGGTTTGATTCCTTTGATACTTCTTTTACTCTTTTATGAGTTGGGCCTGGACAGTGTTATGCTAGTAAATATTTAACAATTGGCTTAAAATGAATGAATGAATGTAGTCTCTACAGCCTACAACTTATAATATAAAATAGTTTATACTATTTGTTTTAAATTCTGTGGAATCAATTGGTTCTCACACAAATTCTTTGTCCATTTTTGCCAGACTTTCCTTTGTGTAAAGTTCTTAAGATACTTATTTATGGAGAATGAGTATATGTCCAACATATCTGTCAATATTTTTCTTTATATCAATGAGTAAAATCAAAGTGAAACAACAACTGTATATTAGAACATAGTAGACACATTTACACTCATGTAAATGAGTTTTACTTGAATTGGCTAACATTCACCAATACTACAAAACTATTTATTTAGTATATGTGCTAGTCACAATATATCAACTGTACATGTGGCACATTTTTAAGTTTAATATCTATTACTAACATTTTCCTGTCATTTTCTTAAATCTAGTCAATCAACAAAAGGATAAACTAAGCCATAATAGTTCTTCCATGACACAAATATATCGGCCATAATGGATTCCAAGCTTCCAATAGGACATTACTAAAGGTAGCGAGGTGAGAGTTATGTAGAGTACACCTTATGCAGTATTTCCATAATACAAAACAGTAAGTAAAAATGTCAACAGCATTTATAGAGGTGGGCATTTGGCTTGCAGTGAAGGTGCCCATATCACATATCAGAGTGCCTCATCTCTGGTGCCTGCATCAGCTTCCTGCTAATGCAGACACTAGGAGGCAGTGGCGATTGCTCAAGTATTTGTGTCCCTACCATCCATGGGAGAGACCTGGATGGAGTTTCTCTCTGGTGGTTTTCAGCCCAGAAAGAGCCCCTTGTGGACACTGAGGGAATGAATCAATGGATGGGAAGCTGCTCTTTCTCTGTCTCTCAGTTTCTCTCTGATCCTTCGCCTACAGAGTAATGAAACCCCCTGAAAGCAGTATTTTTTCTCTGCCGTATTTAGTGTTTGCCTCAGGTATACATTCAATGATTGCAATGGCGATTGTTGTACAGGATAAAGGAAAACTTGATAAACAAAGAAGATTGTTTCTTCATCATCCCAGTTAAAAATTGGAATAATGAAGGATTCCATATAATGCAGTTAAAAATAGTTAACTGGAGTTTCAACACTTTGTTTTGCAACTAATAACAAATGACTTATATTGTATCTAGAAAGAGAAACAGGAAGGAATCACTAAGAACATACCAGAAAACAAGAGATTTCCTAGCAGATTATTTTAAAAGGCTTATTCATTTATTTGAAAGGGAACGGGGAAGGAGAGAGAGAGAGAGAGAAAGTAGAGAGAGAGAGAATGAATCTTTCATCCTCTGGTTTACTCCCCAAATGCCAAATGGCTACAACAGCCAAGAGCAGGCCGGACTATTCCTGGCTTCTCTCCAGGAACTCCATTCTATTCTCCCATGTGGATGA
Organism: Lepus europaeus; assembly: GCF_033115175.1. Classification (NCBI taxonomy): domain Eukaryota; kingdom Metazoa; phylum Chordata; class Mammalia; order Lagomorpha; family Leporidae; genus Lepus; species Lepus europaeus. Next base: position 55,473,003 of record NC_084839.1, read on the forward strand.
CAGGAACCCAGGCATTTGGGCCATCATCTTCTGCCCACCAGGCACTTTAGCAGGAAGCTGGATCTGTCAGAAGTACATAGTATCCAGGGCTTGAACCAGGCACTCTGATATGGGATGTAGGCATGCCAAGCAGTAACTTAGGCCACTATGCAACAATGCCCACCTCATTGTAGCAGATTTTGAAGTAATGTTTTCATTTGTACCAAAATTAGCACATATTTCAATTGGGTCTAAGAAATAGCCCTAAAACTAATCCTAGTCAAACTAATAAGTTGTATGATGAAAAGGATAAGACCACAGAATAATAAAGGAAGAATTTCTTATACAATAAATGGCATAGCATTTATTATGCTCACATCCTATATCAGTGAACATGAGTTCAAGTCCTAGCTCTAGCTCCTGATTCCATCTTTCTGCAAATACAGACTTTGGTGATGCCTCAGGTGATAATGACTCAAGTGGTCGGGTTCCTGCCATCCATTTCTAAGATCTGGAATGCACTTCTGGCTCCCAAGTTCAACCCTGGCTCAGCTCTTGCCACTGTGTGCATTTGGAGAGTGTACCAGTAGATGAGACCTCTCTCTCTCTTCCCCCATCTCTCTCTCTCTGTTTCTCTGCTTCACAGAAAAAAATAAAGTTTTAAAAATTAAAGGTAAATGACATTAGAAGAACAATGATATTAAAGAAAACATGGATGCATGAAATAATAGATATATTGGCAATGGAAACAAAAATGATTAGCAGTTAGGAAAATAAAAGGAACATTTAATTACTTTAAGTAACTATGGCATAAGATAATGCTTTCTACACATTCTGAAAGGCAGAACCTTCATTTAAAAAATTGTCATTTTTAAGTATCAAAGAGGAAACAGGGAGATTTGTTTTCCCCAAATAGGAAAAAATATCAAAACAGATTTTACAATTTAATAGAATAGGGTACATCCTAAGGGAGATGAGAACCTCCCTGGGGAAGGCACCCTGTTGACTTCCATTACCTAGCTGGCCTGGGAGGAGAGCTGGCCAGGTAAAGGCAGGTGGCATCTCTAATGGGAAATTTACAGTTCTGCCTGCAATGTTGCTGACCCTACTTGGCCATTTCCTCAGGTGGTCACTTTGGAAGCTGGGCTGAGTGAAGGGCTTTTCAGCTTAGAGCCAATAAGATCTGTGGCTCTGACCTGAAGTCCTTCAACTCCAGGGCAGGTCCATTTCCAGTGATCCAACTCTTGGCAGAGCTGCCTGGGCTCTCCACAAGCTGACTTCTGCTGAAGCCTAGGCTTGCCATGTTGGAAGCCACTGCAGTGGACTGGCCTGTTGGGTCTCCTTGAGGACAGATAACTGTACAGAGCAGCCATTAATCTTCTGATGCCTTGCTTCCTCTTCCTCCTGGTTTTTGTTAAAGCAGACCAGAGGATGCAAGTCAAGGGGGTGCTCAAGTCCCATCTCTAAACTTCGGTGGCCGAAACTAGAAGTATATAGTTACAGGCATGTTATATAGTGGTTTATATTGAGGTAGACAATGCCCATGAGGAAAGCTATGTCTTTACTTTAAAACTTTCTTTCCCTTTGGGGCTGAAAGGGAGGTCTTGCCTGTTTACTGTGCCCATGGCGAAGTAAATCTAGCTGTAAAGTTATAATTTAAGCTCTTATTTTGGCTATGCTATTACAGAAGAATGTTAGCCATCTCTTTTATAAGATCTAAAATCAAATTTTGCATCTTGGAGATTTCTTCATAATAGAATTAGTTTCCTACCTTGAAGAGAATAGCGATAGAACAAGTTGGGCTTAGAATAGAGAAATGCGGGAGCTAGTCCCAGATCGCTTACTGACATTAGCAATATCACATGAAAACGTAGCAAACAGTTTCAACCATTAGATAACAAACTTAAGAAAACATTTACCAGAGTGTGTAAAGTGGAGGATGTGGGCAGTAGTGTGTGGGTAACATTTAACAACCAGTTTCCTTGATTGATATTTAAATTTAATATGAATGCATAAGACAAAAATCAGAATGCCACTAAGACAAGAAACTTCTGTACTATATAGGATAATTGATTTCTTGAACAATATAAAAATTATTTTATCAATATTTAGCACTATTTGTAATAAAACCACAATAGACATGACACATTTTTAAAGTAAACCTGAATTTTAACATTTTTCTCCATAGCTTTAAGCACTGACAATCGACAAAATAATAATGCAGACCCTAGTTTATAGTGTTTGTTGCATTGCAGTAATAACATGACTCTGCCATGACTGATTTCAAACTACTAATACAGAATGAATGCTAAGAGATACATAATTGCTTACCATTGCACAGTATTATCATGAAGCAGACATCATAGACATATAGTTAGTATCCATCATATTATTGAAAAAACAATATATTTTATATAAATGGAGAAAAATTGCATATTATTGGATCTTATTTTTGTAAAAATCAGTTGTATATGTGGTTGCTTTATTCAGATTTTGGGATATGTATATTATATGTGTATTATTTATCTTGGTAATATATTTATAGACAATATCATCTTTCATTATCTGTTATCCTTTCCAAATGTTCCATAATGAGCATTAATTTTCAATTACTGTACATTCATCTACCGTTTTGTAGCTCTTCCATTGTCAGCAGGGAAGAACAAACTCTTGTTCAGAAAACCTTCTGCTTCATGTTTTTCAGGACTTAAGAAGGAGGGGAGAAAGGAGAGTACAAAAAATAGAAGATGCTGTTCAAAAGATAAAGTCATGTGGAATTGGTAAATTTAGTTTAATTTTGCAAATCCTAAACAGATTACAATTTCCATTGAAATAGCATTCTATGTCCAGCATGTCTCTAAATTCTTCCAAATTGCATTTTTAGGCCCCTTACCAAATTAGAAATGGTCTTGAACTGCCAAATTGAGGTTCTTTATCCATTAAACTGAGCACTGCTTAACACTCATTATCCCCCCACAATGTTGCAGCCTGTATTCTGAAACTGGATGTCGATATACATTTTTCCACAAAGTGATTATAGAGAGGGGGAAGCTGCACTTTGATTCATTAGTTCAGTAAAAGAGATGCTCAGAATTATTCAGTATAATTCACAGCACTTAAGAAGGCATATATTTTCATAATACTCTAAATCTATTGCTTACAGTAGTAACTCAAGCACATTATGACTGGTTTGCCATAGCACTGTCATTTAAAATTTGTGGTGGTGCTGTTTTCCTTCACTGTAACTGGCCAACATAAGAACTGATTTAGCATAATATTTTTATCAAACACCTCATATACAATCTTGTGGTTGTTTACTTTGCTGTTGTCGTGGAAATTATCAGTACTGTTAACATCAGGTATCAGTTGAACTATGTTTTATGTTGAAAATTGGTAAGTCTAAAAAAATAAACACATGAATCAGTGTGTGTTTGTGTGTACATTTATCATTTAAATGCTCTTTACTTGAGGAATTTTATCAAATGGCAGACTCTAGGAATTGTTTAACTTTTAAAGTGAAAGAGATTAAAAAAATAAAATGAAAGAGGTTAAACTCAGATGTTTGAAGATTGGTAAATATTCTGTTTATCCATGTACAGATGATTTTCCAAACTGTATATACTTCTATGTTATCAAAATTGCTGAAAACACATGATCATGGATTCATTACTACTGATAATCAATTAGTTCCTCTGGTACTCTTTAATAAAAAAAGCCATTGTTAAATATATTACCAACCTACATGTTCTTGGTAGAAGCTGTATTGAGTTCAGAATTGTCCATTTTTGTATCACTAACCAACATCCACTAGATTTATTCAAAAAGCCTATTTTACCAGAGTTCTCCTCTGGTGTCAAAATACAAATCTAGTTGGCTGGGGCTATCTTAGATAGCTACAAGCTGTCAGGTTTCTTGAACATTGTCTAAATCGCTTTAGTTATCTCTGCTTGATCAATTTATGCTTTAGTTGCATGTTCTCTTCTAGTGTTCAATGCATCAGACAGTTTCAAGCAAGAATAACCTACTCTGTACACAGCACTGGATACTTATGTTACAATTTTCTTTCTAGCTCTTTTCCGTTTTTAAATTAACCTTGCAAGGGGCAAGAGAAGAGGGAGATCAGACATTCACAGAAGGACAGAGATGGAGTGTTCCGGGCAGCTACAAGAGGACAGGGTCATTCTAGAGGTGTCTGTTTTCACTAAGGCTTAGACAGGCCTCCAATGTTGGAGAAAGGCTCTGGCTACCTAACAAGGTAAGATAATTTAGTCAAAGTCAATAGATAGGTTTTTAAAGTCAAGCTTGGTTATTTGGAACCAAATAAGTGAAATAGAATAAACAGATGAAACACAAGCCTGTGGACAAAATTAATGGTCTTATTGAAAGTTGACCATCCAATGAAAATGTAATATACCTGGTCACTCTGGAGTTTGAAACATCCAGTTAGTCTCATGTCAGATATTTATTTCATAAGCATTTATAGCAGTGAAATAATGTCAACCATTAAATGAACAACCAACAGTTAATTAACTGTTTTCAAACTAACAGATGACCTAAAAGCCAAAACAATCTGGAAAAGCAAAAAGTTTAATTTAGTAGTAGTTATCTGACTAACTCCTATGAGTGAGAAATTTAGTTTTTATAACTGCACATCTGTAAATTCCTGGTAACACCGAAACATCTAATTTATTAATTGTGAAGGCATCACCTTTTGACTCGTACTGTCTTCTAAAGCAGCAGCTGGCTTTATTTCAGTTGTGGTGTAACCCAGGATTGAGATAAAGAAAAAGGCAGCACATGAGGAGTCTGACAGTGACCCACCACTCAGAGTTCATGCTGTGCCAGAACAGGATGACAACAAAATGAAGAAAGGTTTGGAGAGAATGGGAGGCTTATCCAAACAGTCAAAGTTTGTGTTTAAGGGATAGGAAAGAGTAAAATTATATATATAATATCTATATTATATATACATATATAATAGATGTAATATATATTATATATAAATATATATTATATAAATATAAATATATATATATAAAACAGAAAAAGGTGAGGCACCCGGTTTGATAATGAAAAGAAAGAGAATGAATTCAATTTGATAAATGAAACAGTTGAAGTACTGAAAGGAACAAGGGAATTTCTCCCTCCCCTTTGGAAGGTTCAAGTGTTTATGTCTGCTAAAATAAACTGCAAATAGATTAACATGAGAAAAAGTATACAATTTAATTTTATATGCACATGTGCATGGGAACAAAAAATAAATATGAAAGTCAGAGAAGGCCATATGGTTGGAGCTTAAACACCTTCTTCAGAGGGAAAAGGAAATTGGGAGGGATAAAGACAATTTCTGGAGAGTAGTAAATGTTAGATGAAGTGAATGGGCCTAAATAACAGACATATTCTGTAACAAGGGTCCTCTGGGCTCTGAGGGGAGATGGGAACAAGTATTTCTGTAACTATTTAGAACCTCACAATCACTAAAATAACTCTCTGTAATTTCCTATTAATGATTAGTGTGGTTTGAATCATAATGACAATGGGCTTTTTTAATAAAGTTTGATAATTTGTTTCTAAAATTTATATGGAAAGGACTAGAATAACCAAAGTGATCATTGAAAAGTGAAACAAAATGAGCAAACATACACAACCCTACTACAAGACTTAATACAAATCAGTAATAATCAATACAAAGTGATGCTGACTTAATGAGTCAACACTAGATCAATAGGACAGTTGGGTGTCTCATGACTTTCAGGCAGTGGTCAGGAGACTCTCCCACCTAGGAGACAATCAGGAGACTCCTGAATCCTTGGCAACAAGAAGGCATCTGTTGCGGCCCAAAGGAGAGCCAGAACACGTACCCAAACATGGCCGTAATTACAGTGTTGGGAGTCAAAGAAAGGGATTTCTAACCCCCTGTGGCAGTAACGCAGTAACACTCCCTTTCTCCTTCGGAAGCAGTACCAGAGGAAGACAGCTTAAAGGGAAGACTTAGATACATTCTGGACTCATCATGTCAAGATGAGTAATCAAAATGCCAAGGATTCCACTGAAAATCACTCATAAAATAAAAAAAATGAAAAGATATAAAACTGAAGGAATAAAGACAATAGATGTCAATAAAGAGATGAAAGAGATGTTAGAATTGACATTAAAGTAGTCATCATTTTGAAGCAAAAGTCCTTTAATGAGTAATTATAAGCACACATGAAACAGTGGGGGGAAAAGTAACAGCAAAGAAACAGAGTCCCAGCAAATAAATAGATGATATAAATAAGAACCAGATGGAAATTTTAGAACTGAAAAGTATAACTGTATTCAATGTACTGATACAATAGTGGAATAGAAGGAAAAAAGGAAAGAATCACAGAAAGAAAAGATAAAATGATAAAAGTCACTCAAGATAAACAGCAGAGAGAAAAAGGACTGAAAAACAGCCAATGAGGACAGCCTCAGGGACTGGGTAGCAGGACGATCACAAAATATTGTGTGTTATCAGAACTCCAGAAGGAGAAGGGAAACTAAAAAGTAAATCTTCAATCAGGGTGGAAAGTTTTCCACATTTGGCTACCTGAAGATTCTCAAAGCTAAGCAAATCCCACACAGGATAAACTCAAAGGAATTCATCCCAAGTCATATCATAATGAAACTTTTGCAAACTAAAGACAAAGAAACAAATCTTGATGGCATCAAGGGAGAAATTACATCTTACATACACAGTAAAAAAATGTTTGGATGATGGGATTTCTTGTCAGAAATCATAAAGGGAAGAGGGAAGTTTCACAACTAGCTAAAACAATATTGAAAAAAAGATACAGGGGAAGAAATCATTCTACCTGATTCCAAGGCTTATTATAGAGCTATAACAATTCAGACAGGGAGATAAAGAGAGACACAGATAAGTGGACCAGAATATAGAACTCAAAAATGGAGCCACACCAATATGCCCTGCTGATTTAGACAAAAACTGAGAAAGCCTTCAAATGAGATAGACTTTTAACAACTGGGGATATTTAATATGCATTGTCAAAAAAATTAACCTTGACCCAAGTCTCGCTCCTCATACCAGAAAAAAAAAAGAACTGAAAAAATGGTATAAATTAAATATAAAACAAAAACTACACAAACTGAGACAAAATTTAGCAGAAAATATTCAGGATCCAGGGCACTTAAAAGAGCTTTTTTTCACTTGAATGCAAAAATCATGAACCATAAAGGCTAATATTAGTCTTCATCAAAAATAAAAGCTTTTGTTTTATGAAAGACCAATTACATACTCAGTGAAAATACTTGTTAACCACTGAAAAAAGACTACTACCCAGAATAAAGAACTCTGAAAATACAACTTTAAAAAACGAGCCCATTAGAAGATGAGCACAACAGAGGAAAGATATACAGATAGAAAATAAGCTCCTGAAAAGACGCTAAACATAATTCATCATCAGGATAATGCAAATTAAGTCACAATGAGATATTGCTGCATACCTACCAGACAAGCTAGCAAAAAGTGACTGCTGATTCACCAGATGCTGGAGAAGATGTGGAGAAACTGGATGATTCATACATTGCTGGTGGGAATGCAAAACAGTGCTTGATAGTTTCTTATATTCACATTTATTCTCAAGGGAAAAAATGCTCACATAGAAATCTGTACACAAATATTTAGAGCAGTTTTATTGGTAACAGCCCAAACTGTACACAGCCTTTGTATCTTTATCAGTTATTAAACTGTTGGTATACTATACCATGAAATATTGGTTAGCAATAAAAAGGAGCAAAGTATTGATACATGCAATAACTTGCATGAATCTCCAGAGAATTATGCTAAGAGGAAAAAATCCAATCCTGTGATTCTATCTATGTAGCATTCCTGGAATGACAAATTGTATAAATGGAAAAAGAGTATAGTTATCCAGGGGCTAAGGAGAGGAGGGATTGGAGCTAACTGGATGTGACTATAAGAAGACAATATCTTTATGTTGACAGAAACATCTGTATCTGGAGCAAATCAATGTCAAAACCTTACTTGTCAAATTGTACTGCAATTTTAGAATTTTCCATTGGGGGAAACTGAGTAAGGGTTGCACACACTTCTGTCATGCTTGCATTATTTCTTAAAACTGCATGTGGATCTACAATTACCTCAAAATAAAAAAAAATTAGAAAAAGAGAAAGGAAATTATACCAAAACATAAACAAAGCAAGAAAAAAACAGAGTGGAGTTTCCTTAGGTCCTTCCAGTTTGAAAAATACTAAAATAGTTTTCTATATTTAGGCTGTGCGGAATCTATATATAACCCCAGTAAGAGTTACCATTCTTTCCTTTTAGGATTGCACTGTTTTCCCTTGTAATGGGACTCATTGAGTCCTGCTTCCAAATAGAATAACATTTTTTCTAGATTAAGATTTTGACATTTCGTTTTAGGATCACAAGCAAGCTATTTGGACATCCTAGTATTTCGCATCTTGCTTGTAAAACAGCCAACAACATGGGCAAATCCATTAGAACATGCCCTTGTCAACCTCCTGAGTTTATTGATATTTACATTTATGATACAGACAAGTTTTTTTAAGAGCCTCCTTTTCTGCTGTCTGGTGTTTGCTTTCATAGAAGAGAGACCAGGCAATTGAGAGGGAAGGAGGCAGCACTTGTGCTGGATTTATTGGCACAGCACACTGAAGAGCAAACACACTACCAAATAGAGGATATTGATAAGGAGACTAAATTCATTTGAAATCACTAAAACTCAGTTAGGGGCATATTGTATTAAGTGAAATGCCATTACTGAAGGGCCCAGGGAAAGACTGTATGCCAAGTCATGAGAGCTTTTCAGCTCATTGGAAGACAGCCATTGCACCCACGCACTACATTTGATGGTTTGGAAGAAGGGATAATTTCTGTGTTGATCATAAAGGGACTTGAAAATGTCTCAGTCCCTAGGAGCACAGGCTGGGGCTGAATTGTCCCTGAGTGTGAGCATGCAAGAGAGGATTCCTGTGCGGTAAAAACACTCACTAAGCAGCCATGAATTCCAAGTTTTCATAAAGGCTTTCTTTCATTGAGATTGTGGCACACTGGTGTATTTAAAAACTCCACACTAAGGACCATCATTTGATTTTGTGATTTTTTTAGGGGGTAAAGCAACTTCCTCTTTGTAGAGAGTGAATCTAAAGAATTCTGGTCTATTGAATATATTTGAATCATTTAAATAGAAATTTCCCCCAAAGGAATTTTATTCTGACCATCACAGCAGCTTAGAGTTAGTTGTATTCTTGATGCAGGAGAGAGCACGCTAACTGGCACAAGTCAACAAGTAGATTCCTAAAGTGCTTTCTTCCAAGCACCCTTATGGTATTTTCCCAAAGGTTGTTTGAGGCTTCCATGCCTCATGTCTCTCACACTGTCCTTGCACTGTTAATCCTGGTGAGCAAGGACAGACTGTAAACACAGGTCCATTTCAGTGATGTGTATAAATCTTGTTCCAGTTATTCAGACTAAGGCAGCCTCTTATCTAACAAGCACCAGAGCAGACTTTAGAAAACACTTTTCACCTGTGACAATAGCAGCCTAGTTTTGTCCTCGCAAACAATGGAATACATGTAATATTTCATGTCAGCTAACTCCATGTCTTATTTATGCCAAATTCCTTTAGGATCAGCATTTTAAGACAGCCTTTCCATTAGGAATTTCTTCTAGCAAAGATTCCTGGAATAGCACTGTTTCGAGAAAAGGGAAGTTTTTAAGTAAAATACTTTAACAACCATGGTAAAAGTGAATTGTGCTATCTCACCTTACTATTCACTTGGTAAATCAGGAGAAATCATACTTTGATTATGTGAAAATAAATACGTTGAAAACTATGAGAGCTGAGCTGAAATACCATAAGATGAGCAAACTGGCACACAGGACAGATTACTGGTTAGCGGAGGATCAAGGGTCATTGACTAGCCACTGAGGATTCCATCTACAGGTAACTTTTTGTTAAGGGCATGCATTCTCATGTGGGATCCTAACAGGATTACATACACAATAGAAGTTGCTCATATTTGGCCTTCTGTGGTGCTAGAAATGCACTTTTGGAAGCATGATCATAGCTTTTCTCGATACATTCGAAACACAAAATGAACAACCTTCTACGGAACTAATTTTCACATGGAGAAATAGATTAAAAACTAAAAATGTCTGTGAGAATATCAGAAACATGATTGGTAAGTGTGTGTTTTCATATACCCAATGGTAAAAATGTCCATATTTTGAAGCATCTGAATCCAAATTCTTTAATTATGAAGCTTTAGCTTAAGGTAGGAAAAGACCCCGAGAAAAAGAAAAGGAAAGAGAAGGAAAAAAAAAATTCCTAGATCATCACATTTGCATTTATTCCTTGGATTTATGCTCTATATAACATCTTAGCATTCTATTACCTTTCAGATCTGATCTTATCTGTCTCCTGGAAAAATTCTTCAATTGTGGTCTACTTCATCTAGGATTAAAGCTAAACTCCTGTGCATGGAAATGGTGTATATTCACCAGGGGCTGGCCTCTGTCTAGCTCCGCAATCTCATCTACAGATCTTTGCCCACCACTTCTCTGGTTCAAAACCACTGAATTACGATTTTGGAAACACACCATATTGCCCTTGGCCTCTATTTGAGCATTTGCCTAAAAAGGCCTAACATTACTCAGTCAACAAACTTCTATTTATTAATTTACATCTGAGCTTAAATAGAGACCCTTCCTGGAAATCTCTCATACCCTCCAACTGTAAAACACCACCACCGTGTTTTGTGCATACACATACTATTACCATTATAAATATTTGCTGACATATCAATCCTAATGGTTGGGCCAGGTGTTTGTGGAATTTAATGCAAAGGCAAATGCCCTTATGGTGATGCTAAGTAAAGGTGGGCCGGGGGGAAAATGTAGCTGCATGAAGACTGGTCCCTCCAGTCACAGTGCTCTTCAAGTCTTTACAAAGTGACAACTGTCACAGCTCTGCCCTGACCTGAATGTCTGTGAACCTAGTAAGCAACCCACTCCGCTGCCTTCTAAAATCAATCTACCTGATCAGATTCTGATCTTGATTATGATGTGACTCAGGAAGTATTTAAAGGGTGTCTCCAATAGCAACCTTGTCAAAATATATTGCAAGTCTCTGAAAAGTAACCATGGCTTGGCTAGTTCGAATATGGGTGAACTACATGATAAATAACCAGAAAAGAAACTCAAAAGTAAACTTAGCTTATGTTATTCTAAGTTGAGTCATATTCTTGGAGTGGTCAAGCATTCCAACAACTAACATACCATTGAGAAGATTCAACTTTAGTCAACTGCCTCAGAACACTGTAAACCGTGCCCACACTGTATTAAAATAAGCCAAAATAGGTGCAGCATTTATAAGAGAATGTCAGGTGTAATGCTTGACAAAGTAAGCTTAATGCTTAAGAAACGTATCTTTGTCTGGAAAAGCCAACTCTTGCAATTTTGAGTTAGAGTATAATTTTAGAAACTCTTTCCTGTAAAGTCATTCTTTTATTAATGAGATCAGCTCTGGGTTAGCTGAAAGAGGTAAATTCCTAAAGCTTCCAGGAGGACCACAAGGCCTCCAAAGGCCCTGGGAAGTGAGTGCACCATGTGAAAGAAAATACCAAGAGGCAGCTTCATCCTAGTCTTTCCTGGGGAAGATGGTGAAGAATCTGTGCTCACGAAAACTCTTTTGATTTGCCTGCATTGAGTCCATTATTTTTTTTTCTGTGGGACACTGCTGAAAGTAGTGAAGAAATAAAAGGGTAGGGTTGATGCATCATTTGTATCTGGAGAGGCCTCAGGACAAATGTGCCATCAGGAAGTCCCCTGTGCAGATATCCATAGCTAAGGGGTCACAGCAGCTCAAGGCTGCAATAGTGCTGTGGGAGAGAACACGCGCATGTTGCACAGTCCCTCTGCTGTATGACTCAGGTCATGTCTCATTTATAACTCACACGTCCTTCCTTCACAAAGCAGGCTCACAGGAACTCCGTCAGCTGGAGTAGATCAGTGACAGCCGGCTTTGCTGAAACATGCAGCTCAGATTAGGGAAGAGCCTCAGTCACGTTTCATCTTGTGGAATCACATCATCTTCAGGAGCACTAGCAATTCCAGATGACCTTAAGATTCAGGCTTTTGACACACTGCCCCAAAGCTGGAACCTGTTTGTGTATATCTTGCCCGTGGGCCTAAAGGGTGAAAAGCTTCTAGGAAATCAGAATTTTTTGAACAACAATTTTAGAAAGAATGCAATGGTTTGTTCAACAGTTACTGTAACAGTTAAACCTTTTCTGTCATTACCCAGTGAGTTAGGAGATGCTCAGCTTGGTGATCTTGCCTATGAAACCCAAACAGGGCCAATTACCCGTTCATAGCAGCTCTGCATGCCTTATTGCCTCATGTAAAATGCAATCATATTAAAGAATAATACCAGCTAGACACTCATTTCCCTTTTTCTAAGGTCAACAATTTTTTCTCTCGGTGTCATTTATGCCTCTGTTCGACTCCTCTGTTTCTATCCTCGTTTTACTAGATATTGTTTTATAACTGTTTTACTGAAATATTTTCTTGAAAGCCATCCTCAATTTTTCTTACAAAATGAGGTTGATGAGTAAGTTACTGCTTGCCAATCAAATACATATACATATATACGTATGATATATATGTGTTACATACACATACAAGAGGTTTAACAAATGAGGAAAAGAGCTGTTGAGGTGTTCCTGCCAGATGACAGAAGAATTTAGATGGGTGAATGCAAATCTCTCTATATGTGGAGAAAGAAATCTGTAGATGGAGTTCTATATTCAGTGGAATTAGCTGAAGCTCTTACATCAATATTAGGTATTGAATCTGACCTTTTTTGAGGAATACTTTATGGAATGGACAGCCAACGTTATTTAAGGTCACACGGGTTATAAGGTAGTATACTTACCGTAAGCATTAAAGGCTTCTGGAGAAGGAAATGGGTAGCCTTGGAGGATAACAGCTCTCAATATTCATGGCCAGAGGCCAGAATGTCAGAAAGAAAGTGATCACCTACTTTTTCAATAGTGACTGCTCCTGGATGGGGAATAGCAGGCCTCTTTGGTATTCACTAAGCGTAGGCAAGAGTGTGGCTCGTTTTGGGTTTTGTACAGGGCCCAGCTCTACGCACACTCATTATAAGGTTATTACTATCATTATGGTGGACAATGCAATAATATTTTAAATGGGTCAAATTTGGCTCCCAGCTATTCAAGAGCTGCTCTTGCAGCCTTAGGGAAAATGGCTTATGAGTGCAGGGAAATCGAATCTGGCCCACATCCCGTTGCTTCCTCTACCACATGTCGCAAAGAGCCACTGTAAAGAATGTCCACGGCTCTGGTTTGCATGAGCTCTGAGGATAAGAAGTGGCTTTTGCAGATAACACTTTAGGCCCAATTGTAGACCTGGCTTTGGGTGAAAACATAAAAGTGAAGTTAGTGGTCAAGCCCTTCACTAACCCTTTCTGGGGCATTTCCCTGGAGACCTGCAAGTCCTCTCTGGGCCTTCTGCTCATGTACAGCTTTTCCTTTTATGAAGAACAAAAACTTCACAGAAAGTCAACATTTGCCAAAGTACGTTCTATGGTGTGGGGGCCTTATAGTTGCCCCATTATGAAAAGATTCTGGAGTCAAATACATTTGGGAAAATCTTTTTCACTTGGAGAGTCATAGTCATATTAGCATGAGGGAGGTGTGAGGTCACTCCAGGAGAGAGGGGCCTGTTTATGTTACAGTGCATCCGTTTGTAGCATCAGAGGTAAGACTTATTAAGATTATTATTGTTCCAGGGAATTCAGAATTCAAATTTTAAGTTTATCCTGGAGAGAATAATGTTTCATTTTGAGGATTTTGAGGATTTCCTTCTGTGAAGGTCAGGTGCACCTCAGACCTAAGCTTTGCCAACCAAATATTTAAATGAATAAAGAGTCTCAAATCCTTGTCCCTAGAACAAGCATTCTGCATGAGAACATCTACACACTGTGAAGCCATTTATTTCTTTGAAGACACAACTATTTCTATGTGAGAAACAAGGTATCTATCCATTAAGGGGAAATTCTTAGTGTCACTCAGTAGAGGATATTGATGGTAGTTTTAACAACCACAAATTATAAAAGTAATTTACAGTTTGAAACACAGCATATCTATCCTAGATCAGGAGATAACATTACCATCACTTGGATGACTTCTGGAAACCAAAGCTAAATTTTAGACTTTGTTTTGTATTTGTTCCAAATGTGAGCATCTAAGCCAATTAACACTATTCTGGATGTGTACCCTCTCAACTTCAAAATGGAAATTTATTTTCAACCAGACTTCTGGTGACTTTCAGTCCTAATGAAACGGTTATCCAACTGATTTTCAACCAATTTAAAAATGAGATTCCAGCAAAACAGTTTGTGCATATAACCATCTGCAGAAAGATGCCCCTGGCAATTATTAATTTGGTCTCCCTCTGCAGAATTCCTGAAGAAATATGATCCACAGTCAACTAGCCCTTTTTGTTAATAAGCAGTTATTGTAGCAGTGGAAACTCTAAGGGTGTTCTGTCCACAGACGTGAGGTAGGCAGTTTGTGCGTGAGAAGTCAAAGCTCCACAGTGTTGTTCTACTTCTATTCCTCAATGTAACAAAGTATTACCAGGGCAGGTTCATGAGGAGTGGGTAGAAAGAATACAATGCACAACACTCCTCCTCTAGAAGTGACTCTTTATCCAGAATGGAGGACAATTTACAATTTTACAAGCAACAAAGTCTTCCATAATTTTGGAGACACAGAACCTTACATACCTCGAAGAAAGCCCTTTTGTAGTGTTGATGTTCCTCATGCTAAGCAGTACAGAAATGGTAGAACAGGATTTTCAATGAAGAATTCCACCAAGAAACCCATAGTGAATCAAGTCAGTCATTGTTTCTTTAAAAATCTTATGTATGGACTAGTGCTAGGAGCAGTTTCTAAGATTCAGAATTTACTTCAGAAACATAAAAGCCAAAGTTCCCCTTTATTGAGGACTGCTTGGTTGTTTGGAAAGTCATGACCTCAGACCTACCAAGGAAGAGTTTTCACTCCTCTTTGGGATCTGTAAAAGACAATGTTTCTGGACAACAGAGCAAAGATGAAGAAAACAGAGGGGAAATTTTAAGGGGTAACTGAGATAGGCATTAAAAAAAAACCTCAGGCTGCCCATATGAATTGGAACATTTTAAATTAATAAATATTTACTACAATATGTTAGAATCAAGGTCTGAGCTAGTTAAGAGAATTCTTTTAATAAGTATAACATAACTACAACCTGTTTACAAAGTGACTTGAATATAGACTTGTAAGACTATTAAAGAACTCTGTGAAGAAATAATCCTGTCCATCTGCATGGTTGTGAAGAGCATAGGATCAGAATAGAAAAGTCTATATGTGAGAAGTAAATGGACACTCTAGTTCAAAATTCACAGACTCACAGCCCAGCACTGTGGCACAGTGAGTTAAGCTATCACCTGCTATGTCAGCATCCCATATGTGTGCCTGTTGGAGTTTCAGCTGCCCCACTTCCAGCCCAGATCCTTGCTAATGAGCCTAGGAAAGCTGCTTGTGTCCCTGCCACCCACATGGGAGACCTGGACAGAATTCCAGGATCCTGGCTTCAGCTAGGCACAGCCCTGGCTGCTGTGGCCTTCTGTGGAGAGAACCAGCAGATGGGGCATAGTCTCTAACTCTGCCTTTCATTTGAATAATTAAATCTTTTAAACATGTATTGATTCAGTACTATTTCTTATGGTATAGACTTAGGTAAATTTAGGTCAACCTCTATGTTATATTAGTAGAAAATCACTGTCCATGATTTCAAATCACTTTTGCCCACACTTCACTCTAAAGGGCAACTTGCTTTTGGTTAATATGTCTGCTACTCCCTACAATTTGGCACTTCATGGATTGCAGACCTGGAAGAATATGCCTTCTTCCCTGATCCATGACACTTAAGACTATTTAGTGCTACTATTTTACCCAGGGGAATTTGTAACTCCTGAGATGAGTCACTTTCAAACTAAAATAATTTAACTACAAGTAGAAGGCTTTCATGTACCAGCCAGGAAGCAAAAGACAATGTGAGGACCATTTACATGTTCTGGTTTGCAAGGCAGCATGGTGTGTTCTAGAAAGTTTATTATACTTCAGCTTCTGCATTAGTAAAATTGGATTCTAGAAGTTCTTTATACATTTGTTATGAGGTGTAAATATCAGTATCTGATAAATGCTTAGGATAAAAATACTATGTGAGTGTTTAATCATTACCTAAAAACAGATATCTAGATTTGTCAGGGTGCTAGAATGAGACATGATATTAAGTTTGGACACTGGCTTCATGGCCATCATGATATAATTCCAATCTTACATCCATATCTACTTTATATAGCAGTCTCTGCAGACAAATCTATTAGCTCCCTCCCCCATTTAAGATGCTTACTCAAAACTCATTCTTGGGCCTGGCATGGTGTAGAAGGTTAGGCTGAACCTTGTGACGCTGGTTCCAGACCGGGCTCCTTTGCTTCCAAACCAATTCCCTGCTAATGCACCTGGGACAGCAGTGGAAGATGGCCCGGACGTAGGAGAGAAGGATGAAATTCTTGGCTCTTGGTTTTGGCCTAGACCAGACACGGCTATTTGTGAGCATTTAAGGAGTGGGCCACTAGAAGGAAGATATCCCTTTCTCTCTCTCTTTCTGTCTCTGTCTCTTCTCTCTAAAAAGTGACATGCACAGGTAATAGATAATTTGTTTCTAATAGATAATTGTTTCAGTTTATTCCAAGCCACTCTCTTGCCACAAAGACAAGGGAATTTAAGACGGTATCCTTGCTCATTTTTCGGTTATGCTTTTTAGAAACTTTTACATTGTTGATCTTTGGCTCATAACTGCTAAAATATTCACCGACTGTTTACTGAGCATGTACTGTGCAAGGCCCTGAGCAATAAAATGAGGCATAAAGAAATGAATGAATTAAATAAAAGCAATAAGACAATTTTGCTTTCAAAGAGCTTTCTATGAAAATAAAAATCATTCTATAACTGTTGCAGCTCATTAAAATACCCAACAAGAGGAATTTGAAAAGCCAATGCAAGGAGAATCAAGAGGAATTAAAATTTTCTATGAATCTTAATAATTTATCCAGGAGAAAATTTTAAGAATGTATGGAGGGATATTTAGCATTTTATTAAAATTATTCTAACCCAGCTCTCTATTTTTTTTTTTTTTGACAGGCAGGGTGGACAGTGAGAGAGAGACAGAGAGAAAGGTCTTCCTTTTGCCGTTGGTTCACCCTCCAATGGCCGCCGCGGTAGCGCGCTGCAGCCGGCGCACCACGCTGATCTGATGGCAGGAGCCAGGTGCTTCTCCTGGTCTCCCATGGGGTGCAGGGCCCAAGCACTTGGGCCATCCTCCACTGCACTCCCTGGCCACAGCAGAGAGCTGGCCTGGAAGAGGGGCAACCGGGACAGGATCGGTGCCCTGACCAGGACTAGAACCCGGTGTGCCGGCGCCGCAAGGCGGAGGATTAGCCTATTGAGCCACGGCGCTGGCCTCCAGCTCTCTATTTTAACATGGGCAATGTTTGAGTTCAATCTACGTCAGTTTTACTTCACGTGAAATGATCCTTTATTTTTTATCTGCTGAATTGTTTATTTAGTGGAGCCTTAAACATAATATAAATTAAAAATATATTATCTCAAAAGCTAAAAAAAGAAAGGAAGGAAGGAAGACAGGGAGAGAAAGGGAGGAAGGGATGTATCACTGTATTCTTAGAATTGTATCTATGAACTACATGGAATCTGTGTTCTTTGTATTAAAGTCATATTAACGTGAGAATCGATGAGAATTATGTTGTAGTAATCATAATGCATTTGCTATGGACCTGATAATCAAATGTATCAATAAATTCCTTTAAAAAATAAAAAAGGAAGGATATAAAGAACTAAGAACAGCTCTATAATTTGGATTAGCAATTAGAGACAACACTTCCTTTGAGTATGGGCAAGAAGTCCATTGCCTTGTCCTGTAACCTGCGGGGTCTTGGTCTAGCTCTTTTGGCTCCTGGGGAAACAAGCTCTCTTTACAGACAGCATTCCAGGCCCTGGGCTACTGAATTTCTCACAACGGTCTAAGAGAGCCACAAAACTCCTATATAGCAAGAGGACACTGTTGATGTACAAATGGAGCTTAGGTTATGCTATGGGGTGTGCCCATAAACATATGGGGGTTCCTTATGATGTAGGAAAGAGCAGGAGAAAGAGAGAGAAAAGAGAATAATTGAGGTCATAAACCGTGGGCTAGGTATTTCTATACCACCATAAATTCACAGACTTGAGCTTTTGAAACACTGTGAAGGTATTTTTTTCCCAAGGGGTGTGGGATAGAAAATATGCTGCTTCACATTTTGTTAGATTTATTTATGACTTAAAAAATATTGGGCTTATTATATGTGTGGGCTTCCAGATTAATTCTTTTCCTATCCTCAAAATATTAAGAACAAACCTAAATATAGCCATAGGCACACATGACTTGTGGTTTGAGTCAAGCTTTCTTTAGGAACTCTCTTGGAACTCCTTCTCCAGTCCAGCCTCCCTGTTTGCTGACTGACTTCCTGGACTGTTTCTAGCTGTGGACCTGCTTCTCTGCCAGACCCCTGGGAGGAGTTGTTTAGGCCATTGGTCTCATCTCTGACCTTGTCCTTTCCAATTGCTATCTTACTATCTTTATATTTGTGTATCCCTGATTTCTAAATCCAGGTTACTCAACAAAATCAAGCTCAAATAAGATTTATGTGAGAGCTGGTTATATTCTCAGGAGCTGGCATTAGCTAAGTGTCCCATAGCTCAGTTGTTCTCTCATTGTTATAACGGATAATAAACTTTTCTTAGAGAAGAAAAAAAATGATAAAAAAAAAAACCCAAAACATCCTCAAAGACAAATACAATTGTTAGTGTTGACAATACATATAAAGAAGTCAGGGGGAAAAGTAAAGGTACTTAGCCAGAAACTTTTGAAATCATGAAAGCTCAGAATGACAACACTGATGAGATATATGACTAGCATGGGTCCACAGCATATGCAATCTTCATGAGTTGTATTCTTTGTGAATACAATGGTCTTCCATAGAGTAGATTCTGTTATATTCTAGTAGAGAAATAGTTTAATTTTTATTAAAATTAATAATTGGTTGATTCATTCATTCACTCATTCCACAAATACTCAACCAGCATCTGTCCAACAGACTAACTTAACTGATCTGTTCCAGAACAAGTCTGTGAGGGCTGACCCATGATCAGAAGAGCTCTATGGCACAGCTATTATGGAAAAGCAGACCCCTTCTTTTACTTTTCCACACCTTCAAAAACTCCCCTTTCAACACTAACATGTCTTATTTTAAGTGTTTTTGATGGAAAAATTCTAAATTGTCTTCAATTCCTTAGATTGTACTGAATGTTCTGTGAACGTTGATAAAGCAAATCACTCACTGTGTTTCAGTCAATTCTATGATGTAATCAGAAAATTTGAATGTATAGATGGTAATCTGTTTGGTGTCTGTACTTGTTCTTTATAATTTTTCCATCCATAGTCATTCAGCACTTCTACCAGAGTGCTGTCCACAGTACCTCTACTCCCTTTATGGGACCATATTTGGGCAGGAAAGTAATATTTGGCAAAACTTTTTTGAAAAAAACAGAGTATTTAACATATTGTCTGTGAGAAAATTGTTTAGAATTTAACACGCCATTTTTATAGCATCTTTTCTGTCTGCTTGAGACCAGTTTTGATTATTTCTTGTTTCACTGTTGTATTCAGAAGAGAACTTGTATGGTGAATTATGAGTCTGAGTTACTAAGTAATGAGGTACCACTGAAATATTTTCTGAATAATGGCATAAGATAACCTGATAGCTTAAAAATGTGAATTTTTAAAATGCAAATTCAATTAAACATTGACTTAATTGAATGACTATCAACCAAATTAATTCACTCAGTTGACTGTATCTTTATATAGTGTTAAGTATTCATTTTGCATTATATATATTCTACAACTCAAACTCTGAGACACCTAGGTAAATTGGAAAACAAAACCTTAAAATGGACTAAAAAAATCAACTCCATGCACAATAGCATGAGGATCTATGCTGGCCTGTTCTATGGTGAACTGGTGAAATCAAGCAAAAAAGAAAAGCCTTTGGAAATTGTCCTATGTGAACAGCAAATAAAGAAACACGGAATCAAGAATATCTATGGATATTCATTGGGGAAAGGGAGAGTTTGATATTTGAACCAAGATCTCTCCTATTTCACCTATTCTCAGTTCATAAGCTGGAGACTCCACTCCACTTTTGTGTGTGTGTGTGTGTGTGTGTGTGGTTCCTCATATATGTCGATTAAAAAATTACAGCATTATTCAAAAATGCAAGCACCTCGGAGGACATCATAGTTTACCCAGGGGTCTGTGGGGCCCATGTGCCCTCCCCAGGCTGGCATCTCATCACTGTGGCAGCCCTCTGCCCCAGATGGGAAGGAGCCTGAGGGACACAGGACCCCTACTAAGTGCTCCTGGTCCAGGCCGCGTGGCCAGCAGCTACCCTGCCATCAGGGACACAGAGTTCTCTCTTCCCCCATCAGTTAGGATTTCTCATCCTGTTTCCAGTTCCCTGCTACTAATGGCAAGTCTCAAGCAAGTGTGATTGAAAGGTAGGGGTTTCTTTTTTTTCCCCAAGCCCAACTTATGGGATGGAGTCTCCACGCTGGACCCAGTGTGCTGAGAATACTGAGACCCTGAGCACTCGGCTTGTGAGCCCACCGTTCCACACTGTGTGAGACAAGCTCAGGTTTCTGACACTTCTCAGTGGAGCCACCTCTCTGGGGAACTCTTATTCAGAAAGAAGCTTGTCATTGTCTCCACCTAAGCTCTGAAGCCTTAACTCATAGATTTTCCCTGGTGAGAGAAACAGGTGATAAATCAGAGAACTTCCAATCTCTCCCCAAGAAACTGTCTTCTTTTGCAACTTAGAATGAAGAAATTCAAACCAAAAATCACTTTCATGAACAATAGAGGCTAAGGTGAAGGACACGAGAGGAGACTCAAGACAAAGACTAAAGGCCAACTGGATTGCAGAGAAGAACCAGGAAGTGACCCCTTCCCCCACTGCAGAACAAAAATCAAACTCGGATTTCAGAAATCATTCCTTCCTGGGAGCTAGAACTGGAATAGATTATTTTGCAGAGTGACTTGCACTCCAGGGTTTTATGTAAGACAATCATCATAATACAATGGGTGAGATTAAACAGTTGGGTGTTGTAGTCAAGGAATGCTAAGAGAATCTATCAGTGCTACTGTCATCCTTGGATGACTGGGGGCATGCCAAAGCTTTGCATCCTTGAAGAGCAACACCAAAGGATGCAAAGTGGGTGGGAGAAACAGAATACACTTAAATATCCCAGCCCATCACTAGACAAACAAGCAAATAACAATTAACAATGCAGGCAACAGAAACTACCTATGAGAGAGCCATTGTAAACAAGTTCACAGAACTTAAAATCTATGATTAAAGACATAAAAAGTTATGATTGTATCAAATAGAGAATATTAATAAGGGACTAGAGATTATTTCAAAACCTAGAAATTATAGAGATTACTGTAAAATCTCAACAGAACATCTGAACTGGCAGAAGACAGATGAAATTAACTTGTAGACTGATAGAAATTACACAAGCCAAAAAATGAAGAAAGAAAAGAATGAAGAAAAATGAACAGAGACTCAAGAAACATGGAGTATCATTTAGCATATCAACAGAGTGATGTCTAGCCTAGCAGTTCAGATGTTGGTTAAGATGCCCATGTGCCACATCAGAAAGCCTGGGTTCTCTACCTGGCTTTCACTGCCAACTTTCTGTTAATATAGCTTTCTGTTAGTATAGACTCTAAGAGTCAACTAGTGATAACTGAAATAGTTGAGTCCCTGCCACTCACATGGGAGCCCAGGTTTATATTCTTTGCTCCATGTATCAGTCCGGGCCTAGGTTCAGCCATTGCAAGAATTTGGGGAGAAAACCATCAGGTAAGAGTGCTGTCTCTGTGAGTGTGTAAGTGTGCCTGCCTCTCAAATAAATGAATAAAGTGCTTTGAGAAAGCACAATATATACATATGGAAGCATCAAAAGGAGAGAAGAAGGAGAAAGAAGCAGAAAAATTATTAGAAGAATAATGGCTTAAAACTTCCCTAGGGCTGGTACTGTGGCATAGCAGGTAAAGCCACTGCCTATAGTTCTGGCATCCCCTATGTTCTCTGGTTTGAGTCACAGCTGCTCCACTTGACTCAGCTCCCTGCTAATGTGCTTGGGAAAGCAGCAGAGGATGGCTCAGGTGTTTGGGCCCCTGCACCCACATAGTAGATCCAGAAGAATATCCTTACTCTTGGTTTCGGCTTGGCTCAGCCTTGGCCATTGTAGCCATTTGGGGAGTGAACTGGAGGATGGAAGGTCTATCTCTCTCTATCTCTATCTCTATCTCTATCTCTATCTCTATCTCTATCTCTATCTCTTCCTCTCTCTGTGTAACTCTTTCAAATAAATAAGTAAGTCTTTAAAAATAAAAAGAATTAAAAACTGACCAAATGTATTGAAAAACATTCATGGGGGCCGCCACTGTGGCACAGTAGGTTAAGGCCCTGGCAAAAACGCTGGTTCTAGTCTCAGCTGCTCCTCTTCCAATCCAGCTCTCTGTTGTGGCCTGGGATAGCAGTAGAAGATGGCCCAAGTCCTTGGGCCCCTGTGCCCATGTGGGAGATTCATAAGAAGCTCCTGGCTCCTGGCTTCAGATCGGTGCAGCTCCAGCCATTGCGGCCATCTGGGGAGTGAACCAGAGGATGGAGGACCTCTCTTTCTCTACCTCTCTCTGTAACTCTATCTTTAAAATAAGTAAAAATAAATCTTAAAAAAAATTCATGTATACAAGTAGCAATTATAGTGACTTCAATTAGTATAAATACAAACAGACCCACAAACACACACACCAAATAAAAACGTTGCAAGTTCAAAACCTAGGGCAAATTTTGAAAGTAATAAAAGAAACAATGACTCTCTTAAAAGGAAGTCTCATAAATATAACAGCTGACATCTCAGGAGAAACAATGAAGACCAGAATTCAGTTGGGAATATACTTAAAGTTCCCAAAAAAGCCAAAATGACAATTGTGGAATATGATGTTCCAACCAGCAAAAAGATGTTACAAAAACCAAAGTAAAGGAAATCTACAAACTGGAATTCTAAAATTTAGCCAGCATTAGCAAAGATCCATCAGAGACAGAATAATCTTGACAAAGAAAAGCAAAGTAGGAGGATGTGCCTTTCCCAATTTCAAAACCTGCTACAATGCAACAATCATTAAAACAACGAGATTACTAACACTAACACAGAAGTTACCTTGGATCAGTGGAATATAATTGAGAATCCACAAATGACCTTATTTCTGTAATAAACTGATGCATAAAATGTGGGCCAAGATCATTCAGTAAGCTATTCAACAAGCAATGCCAGGATGACTGATATCCACATGCAAAAGAGTATAGTGGCATTCAACTCATACCACACACAAAAAAAATCAAATAAAAAGAAATCAGACTGCAATACAAAAACAAAATATAAAATGCTGAGATCAGTGTTGCGGCATAGCAGGTTAAGCCACTGACTGCAGTGCTGGCATCCCACATGGGCTCCAACTGGTGTCTTGGCTGCTCCACTTCCAATTCAGCTCCCTGCTAGTGCACCTGTGAAAGTAGTGGAAGTGCTTGGGCCTTTTTCCCCCACATGGCAGACTTGGAAAAAGCTCATGGCTGCTGACTTCAGTGTGGATCAGCCCTGGCTACTGCAGCCATTTGGGGAGTGAACCAGCAGAACCGAGATCTCTCCTCCCTGTCTCTCCCTCTCTGTAACTCTGTTTCAAACAAATACGTAAGTCTTTTTTTTTTTTAAAGTCTATATGATGGTTAGAAGTAAACACAGGGGTAAATCTTCTTAAACTTGGATTTGGCAAAGGATTCTTAGATATGACATCAAAGGCACAAGCAACAAAAGAAAAATGAGTAAATATACTGGGCTGCATCAAAATAAAAATTGGCAAATGACCATTGAAAAAGTAACATTTCACATAAAGGGAATTTGCAAACCATGTGTCTGATAAGACTTGCATCCAGAATTTATTTTTACAAATTCTTATACCTCAGTAATAAACAAATAGATAAATAATAGGCAAATTACCCAACTAAAAATGGGCATAAGATGTGAATAGACATTTCTCCAAGAAATATTTATAAATGGCCACTAAGCATATGAAAAGACACTCAACATCATTAATTACCAGGGAAAAACATGGAACCTCAAATGAGATTCTATTTCACACTAATTAAGATGGTTAAAATCAACAGCTAGACAACAACAAAAGCTGGTAAGGATGTGGGGAAATCAGAACACTCAGACGCTGCCAGCAGAAAAGTAAAATGGTCTAACCATTTTGGAAAACACCTGAAGTTCCTGATACCATTAAACAAAGTTACTATGTGACCCAATAATTCCAGTCGTAGGGAGATACCCAACAGAAGCAGAAACATGCCCATACAAAAGCTTCTATGTGAATGTTTATAGCACTGTTGTCCATAATAGCCAAACAATTCAAATGCCTATCAGTGGACAAATGGATAAAGAAAAGTTGACCCACATAATAGAATATAATGTATAAACATAATGAAATATCATTATGTGCTACCCTGTGAAAATTCGTTTGCTCAGAGTTGGAGTAGTCCATGTATTATATCATTCCATTCATCTAAAGCCTGGAATAGGGAAATCTATAGCAATATAAAGTAAATGAACAAGTTCTTAGTTATGGTGTTGGAGAGGGTGGGTTTGTGAGCACAGGGCATTGACAGCTAAAAAGGTACATCTCTTTTTAAGGTGACAAAAATGGTCTCAAATTGACTTGCTGATGGCTGCACACATTTGTAAATATTCCAAAACACTGAGTTGTACATAGCATAATAGAAACAATTGATACATTTGGTCACATATAATTTTAAAATGTCTGTATTATATAAGAGAGTAAGAACAAAGTTTAAAAAATGAGACAGAGAATATATTTTAAAAATTTAGTAACAACCATAGTATCAAAAATCTATAAGTAACTTAAATTAATAAAAAACAATAAAAATTAGCAAAGAACAGAATTGGCATTTTGTAGAAGAAGAAATCTGATTGTAGGTACTATAAAAACATTTTCAGCTTCAATGAGTAATCATGAAATGCAAATATTAAATAATGAGACAATTTCACACTCACAGGATTGACAAGAATAGAAGATCTAAGCACACCAATGTTGGCAATCGAGTGTAAAAACAGGAACTCCCACATTCAGCCTAGTGGGCTTACAAGCTGGTACAACCAATTTGGAAAGCCACTTGACCAAATCTTATCCCCTATTCCTCAGTCTTTCTACTCCTAGATTACATTCCTTAAAATAAGTCAAGTACATGAACTAAATGAGACAAATATAAAAAATGTTCATTGTAATACTATTTCTCATTTCAAAAAATCTGGAAACACAAATGTCTGTGAACAGGAAATTCATGGTATATTTACTATGAGGCACTAAAAAAGAGCTTAAATGAGGAATAAAAGGTATATATGACTATGAAGATAGATTTTAAAAAACAGACTGAAAAAAATCAAGGCAATTGCTAAATGATCCATATTTAAATAAAATGTCAAAGTTTTCAAAATTAACAGCCCACAACTATACAGTAAAACACATGGGAATGATAAAAACTGAATTCATATCAATCAATATTCTTGGAGAGAACATCAATGGGATGGGATTTGAATGTGTTCACAAGGAGAACGTTTATTGTCAAATGTGCAGAGCAAATGGTTCACAATGTGTGGGTTGGAAGGAAAGGCCACAGGTGATATAGGACAGGGACTGTGGGAACAGCTGCTAACCCAAAAGGCTTTTTGTGCCCTGCTACCTACCAGTGTGTGACCTCACGCAAAGTACTTAACATCTCCATGTTCAGTGAGAAAATGGGGAGGGTAGTAACCCTACCACATCCTAGAAGAGCTCCACAATTTTTTCAGTCTATATGTATAATGTGTACAGAAGGCTTCATATGTAGTGTTCAATATTTTCATTGCTGAATTTGGGTAATTAAGCCTCAGTTTTTATATGTTTTCTATTCTAGTCTCTGTATGTATTTGAAATATCTCACTATAATAATATAAATAATACCAGAACTAAATGGGGGGAAAAGGCGAAGAGCTAACCACGGGGACACATTTGATATAAACTGATGAGTCCCTGTCTTATAATCCAGAAATTTGAATTTCTAAGAAATGAAAGTTAACTATGGGATATTCTAACAATTAAGGCAATGACCACATAAAGTGATCAATAATTAAATTAAGGGGCCGGCACCATAGCTCACTTGGTTAATCCTCCGTCTGCAGCGCCGGCATACCAAATGGGCGTTGGATTCTATCCCGGTTGCTCCTCTTCCAGTCCAGCTCTCTGCTGTGGCCTGGGAGGGCAGTGGAGGATGGCCCAAGTGCTTGGGCCCTGCACCTGCATGGGAGACCAGGAAGAAGCACCTGGCTCCTCGCTTCGAATTGGCGCAGCACCAGACATGGTGGCCATTTGGGGGGTGAACCAACAGAAGGAAGACCTTTCTCTCTGTCTCTCTGTTTATAACTCTACCTGTCAAATAAATTTTAAAAAAATAAGTTAAAAGAAATTTGTCAAATGACTTTGGCTTCTCAATTCTTACTTAGGCAGTAGACAAATTAAAAAAAAAAAAAATTGCTAGGCCAGTGTTGTGGTGTAGCAGATTAAGCTGCCTCCTGCAATGCTAGCATCACACATCTGAGTGCCAGTCCTGACTGCTTTGCTTCTGATCCAGCTTCCTGCTAACGTGCCTAACAGAAGATGGTGCAAGTACTTGGACCCCTGCCACCCAAGTGGGAGACCAGGATGGAGTTCCAGACTCCTGGCTTTGAAGTGGCCCAGACCTGGATGCTGTGGACATTTGAGGAGTGAACCAGCAGATGGAAGATTTCTCTTTCTGTCTCTACCTTTCTCATTCTGTAGTCTGCCCTTCAAATAAATAAATAAATAAATAAATATTTGAAGACTATCAAAGTATAATCAACAAATTCCTTGCCCTTATTGCCATATAGAATTTGCTCCCAAAGAAAATAACCAGAGAACAGGGATAGGAATTAGGCAAATGCTTTATTTTTAGGGCCTCTAAACTGCCCCTCTAGGGAAGTTGGGCAAGAATAACAGGAAAGGCCAATTTGTTTATTTGCTTCTTTTTCTTTTTCACTGTAAACAAACTGCTTTCAAAGTGTTAGAGAAGGGTGGCAGAGAAGACTAAAAGCTCCAAAGCAAGAGTGAATGAGGGACTATCTGCATGTTGGGAAGAGAGGGCATAACCTAGGGGATGCCAGAGAAATGGGGTCAGATAAGCAAGGTAGCTGGCCTTAGCATCAGAATTGTACTTTATGACAACTGAAGGGGAATTCTTTACAGTGGATTCTGCTAGAGTGGATTCTGGGAGCTCTGTAACTGGGAAGAAGGCAAACTAGAATTGTTCTTTTCTGATCAACAGGCCACTTGATGAAGTTGAAGATATTTGGATGAATTTTCAACAGGGTCTCCTTCAGAGCAAATATCTACATACTCATATAAACAAATTTAGTTTTAATAACAACAGTGTATTTAAGTGAGAAAAAGGAACTGGCTGTGAAACTCACCAATTCTTTTCGGGAACTCACAGAGAGAGCCCTAGGGCTGCTTTACAACTACCCAATGAGCTCTTGAAAATGAGCTCTTTCTGTGATTTAATAATACCATTTACAGGGGGAAAAAACGTTAACTTTTTTTCTATATATATGTATCTGCTAAGAGAATGTAAGAAAGATAAGTCAGTAGCCAGAAAACAATTCATTATCTTTGTGCAAACAAACATGTAAATAACCATTTATTTAATTTCATGGATGTGGAGTGGGCAGGGGAGAGAGTAAATCCTTTGAACACTGTGCTGGTGGCTGTAAAAACCTCTCACCCTACTCTGTGGTCTCACTGACATCCTGGTGTTAAAGTGAAAATATTCTACCAATTCTAATAGACTGAAAATAAAAATAAACAGCTTAATTACATGGTGGGTGTTTTTGAATGGCTTTCTGAATTGTAAAGTGCTCATCATATGTCTCTATTATCTCCACACTCCACAAGACTTCCTTACTTGAAGTACTCAATGAAGTGAGATTGATGCAACAAATAGCCAGGAAGCACTGTGTTTTGAACCCAGTATCTTTGTTGATTTTCATCACTGGGGAAGGCAGGGGAGTGATAAGCATCATGGCTGCCCTGTTGCTCCTATTTCTAATTGAATATCACCCTCAACTCAAAACTTCTACTTCCAATAAGGAGATGAAGGAACACTAATTGAGAAAATGTCCCAGTTTTCTTTGGTTTACTGAAATGGAGAGTTGCAGGTTTCAGAAGCTGTTGCAAACTTTTGGAAGACAGAATCGCACCTGTTCCACTTGCTGTGATGTTATATTCAAAGGGATGTCTTGCATAAAAATACAATGTCAAATTATTAAAGAAAAATTGTTTTGAAATCTTTCTTGAGAAATCAGTGGGTGAACTGTGATTCAGTCATTCACATTTTGAATTTTCATGAATGAAGGAGAGAGGGGGAGTGAAGGGGAGAGTGAGAAGGAGAGAAGGAGGGGGAAGAGGAGGGCTAGCGGAGGAGAAGGAAGGAGAGGAATAAAAAGAATGAGGGAGAGAAAGGGCAAAAAAGAAAAGGAAAAAAAGGATGGAAGGAAGAGAGTAAAGAAGGAAGGGAAAGCAAAAGGAAGCCAGGGACTTTTGCAATTAAACAAAAGTATTTTCAGAACATTTTTAAAGAAACATAGATAGGGCCAGTGCTGTGGTGCAGTGGGTTAAGCCACCACCTGCAGTGCTGGTATCCTATACGGGCACCAGTTCAAGTCCAGGCTGTTCCGCTTCCCAACCAGGTCCCTGCTATTGTGCCTGGGAAAGCAGCATAAGATGAGCCAAGTCCTGGGCCTCTGCCACACATATGGGAGACCCAGAGGAAGCTCCTTACTCCTGGCTTCTGCCTGACCTACACTTGACAGTTTCAGCCATTCTGGGAGTGAACCTGCAAATGAAAAATCTCTCTCTCTCTCTCTCTCTCTCTCTCTCTCTCTCTCTCTCTCTCTGTCTCCCTCTGTCTCTCCTCTCTCTAACTCTGCCTTTCAAATAAATAATAAGTCCTTTAAAAAAGGAACACAGACATATATTGAACGAACTGTTTATTAGAAATATTCCTGGGGCCACTGTTGTGGTGTAGCAGGTATATCCACCACCTATAATGCTGGCATCCTCTGTGGGTGCTGGTGAGAGTCCTGGCTGCTCCACTTCCCAACCAGCTTCCTGCTCTTGTGCCTGGGAAAGCAGCACAATAAGATCCAAACAACTGGGCCCCTGCCACCCACATGAGAGATCTGGATGAAACTCATGGCTCCTGGCTGTGCCCCAGCCCAGATCCAGCCATTGCCACCATTTGGGCAGTGAACCAGCGGATGGAAGATCTCTGTCTCTGTCTCTCTCTTCCTCTCTGCAATACTGCCTTTCAAATAAATTAATTTTTTTGTATTTTTGTGTTTTGTTTAAAATTTTTTAAATTTATTTTTTAAGGAATACAAATTTCATAAATACCACTTGAGGAATATAGTTATTCTTCCCACCATATCTGCTCTCCCACTCCTCCTCCTCCTCCCTCTCCCCTTGCCAGTCCCATTCTCCATTAAGATTCATTTTCAATTAACTCTGTACACAGAAGACCTACTCTATACTAAGTAAAGATTTCAACAATTTGCACACATACACACACACACCCACAACTGTCTGAGAACTGGTTTTACAGTTAACTCTCAATACAACTCACTGAGGACAGACGAGTCACTGTGCACTAACTTCCCATGCAGGACCGCTGTCCTCAAATAAATTAATTAAAAAAAAAAACACACACACACAAAAACTCCTCTTCTCTTACAATGTGTTCCTCATAAAAATAATCTTATTGCATGACATCAAATTTTATAATAACTAAAATGTGCTACCATTTTCATCCATCTTAACTGTGAATTACTTTTGCATTTCCTAAAAATCAACTTGAGGTGGACTTTTGAAAGGAGAGGATATAAACATGTAAGGATATGTATGAGACTCTCGCCATGTGTGCTGAACAGAAAAACCAGTGGGACAGATAGAATAGAAAGGAAAATGCACAGAGACAACAAGAGATGCAGGTGGTAGTGGTGGTGGGGAGGCATCTTCTGGATTTTCTGACACTTTCCATTTCCAAAATCCCTTGGGTTCCAAGAAATGCCTCGCCAGCTTCTGTTTAGTTTTATTTCAGGTTAATCACATATCTCAGTTCATGGCATTGTCTGAAAGGTTTATGAGAAGCCCCCTTTGTTTTGCAGATTTGTGTATAGATAAAATGTAGGTAATGTATGTATTTGCTTTCATTTTAGTTCTCCTTACTTCTGTAACAATGACTCTGATATGCTTAATACATAAGCCTGGAATTGAATTTAGCATTGTCCAGTATTTGGTGTGCTTTGTTGTATGTTTTTGGTTTACGTGAATGGCACTGTATGAAACCCTTAATTGTATTTGTAACTTCCTTTCATTTCTGTGCTTAAAAAAATAAGGTCTTTATATGTTTATTCAGTTACTGTTAACTGTTGAATAGAATTCTATAATGTGATTTTACCATTTTTAAAAAAATCTACCTCCTCAATGTATAAATAAAAAGTCTTTACCATACATCAAGTTTACAGGAAACATTTGAGAACATTGCATTGCGGAATCCTGGGGTATCTGAATATGATAGAGTACTGTCAGGTGGTTGCCCAACAGTTTACAGCAGCTTTACTTCCATTAAGAACACAAGAAATATTTTATTTCAAACTCCACTAATTTTTGGTATTATCTGGCTCTCATTTTTATAAATCTCATGGCTATGAAGTAATATCATATTTGTGCTTTGATTTTCTCTTATTATTAATGAATTTGAACACTTTCTCTTTTAGTTGCTACCATTTATTTTTCCTTCTGAGAATTATGCATTCATACTCATTCTTTTTTACACAATTGGATCTTTTTCTTATTAATTTGCTTGTTTCCTATTTTTCAGTATCTTATCATTGAGCTATTATGTCATTCTGTGATCTATATCAATAAGCAAATATTAATTATATTGAGGTGATTTAACTTACTTGCTCCATAGAAGTTTCAATAAATACATTGCTTCTGTTATATAAGAGTTGCTTTAAAAGACAAGGGAAGTGGCAGGGGGAAGCAAACAACTAGCTCATGGCTCTAGAGAAATCTTAATTTAGATAAATAAATTTTGACTTGAGTACATAAATAAGAGGTTCCTAATTATGAGATGTCTTCAAAAAGTTTATGGAAAATGTGCATTATATTGATATTTCATTTTATATGAATTTTGTGAAGTACCCTTATATATTAATTACTCTTAATAGTGAATTGAATAGAATACAAAGTGATAAATGGCTGATTAAAGAAATTCAAGGATAGTTCAATATCAGATAATATAGAATTATACATTTTATAACAGAAATAGCACAAAAATTTTACAGAAAATGTTTTCTGATAAAATTCAATACCTACTGGTGATTAAAAGATAAATCTCTCAAAACACTAGGAAGAATATATTCTTAACAAATGTTAAATGATAAAAATCTAGAGAAAACATGTCTTTAAAGGAAAATGATTAGATTAATTCACTTTAAGATTAGAAAGAAATAAAGTATCCCCATTGTCTACTGTATAATATAAAACTAGGTCTTTAGCAACTCCATAAGCCATTGAGTGAAATATGAAGCATAAGGTTAAAAGAGAGAAGCCAAAACTTCATGAACATTCCTAGAAGATTAAACAATATAAAGTGAACTATTAAAACTACTGGAACAAGAGAATTCAATTAGGTTATCAACAAAAGATGATCCCCCCCCCAAAAAAAAAAAAAAAAACTAACAGTGTTCCTTGACTAAATAAAAACCCTGGTTATATCCTTAGAAAAAAATAAGATTACATTAACAATTCGTGATATACACAATTTTGACATGTAGAATTTAAAAGATATTAAAGGAGAACAATTAAACTACAATCCATCATCACAGATGAGACAGCTTAACTATACAAAGCTCTCAATTATTATCCTATAATTATCCTAAAAAACACTACTTACCAAAATATCAGTTGGATTTTTTTTGAGAAACTTGATAAAATATATAAACTTGATAAATTATATAAAATTAATAGAGTCCATAACTATTGTCAAGTTTGAAAAACAAAGTCAAAAGCAGAGACTTGGGTACTAGCTATTAAGAATTCAAAGTCAGTGCAATAAAAATAGTTTTATATTCCTAAAGGAACCAATAAATATAATCATGGGATAGTCATTGTTCAGAAATGGCCCTATATAAGTGGGGATTTTATAAACTATCAAAAGGCCAACACAAATCTATAAAGGACAAGGTAGGAAGTAGCAAGTCTTGGAAAGAACTTCCTATCTTACAGCATTTACAGAATTAAATTCCAGATAGACTCAAGAATTATAAGCAAGACGTAAAGCTTGAATTATAGTGAAAAATGTCAAATAATAACTCTTACCTGACATGAAGAAGCCTTATAAACCTCCAAACTCAGCCAGTAGGTCCACAAATTGGTTCTTCTTTGCCTTCCTTTAAAAAAAAATAAAAGAACAAAATAAAAATAAAGATTGACTGAATTTCTGTTATATGTAATTTCTTTCTTTCTTTTTTTTTTTTTTTTTTTTTTTTTTTTGATAGGCAGAGTTAGACAGTGAGAAAGAGAGAGAAAGGTCTTCCTTTTCCATTGGTTCACCCTCCAAGTGGCTGCTATGGCCGGCGCACTGCGCTGATCTGAAGCCAGGAGCCAGGTGCTTCCTCCTGGTCTCCCATGCGGTGCAGGGCCCAAGCACTTGGGCCATCCTCCACTGCCTTCCCAGGCACAGCAGAGAGCTGGACTAGAAGAGGAGCCACAGGGACAGAATCTGGCGCCCCAACCAGGACTAGAACCCGGGGTGCCGGCGCCACAGGCGGAGGATTATCCTAGTAAGCTGCGGTGCTGGCCTGTTACATGCAATTTCTAATCACTTAATTATATCAAATCTCAAAAGATAAAGACATCTTGAGAATAAGCATTTAGCCTAGCGGTTCTCATGCCTCTGTACCACACTGGAGACTCTAGGTTTGACTCCTGGCTCCAGCTCCTAACACTGGAGACTCTAGGTTTGACTCCTGGCTCCAGCTCCTAACACTGGCTTCCTTCTAATGCAGTCCCTGTGAGCAGCAGTGATGGTTCAAGCAGTTGGGTTACTGCCCATATCATGGGAGACCTGGACTGAGTTATTGGCTCCTGGCTACAGCCTGGCTTTGATCTTGACATTGTCGGCATTTATGGAAGGAACCAGAGGATGGAACCCTTGTCTGGCAGTCTGTTTCTCTGTCTCTCTGCTTCTCCAATAACTGAAATTTGAAAAAGAAAGAGGTAAATTCATGTTACCTCTCAGCAAACTGCAACAGTATCTGAAGATCTTTAAAAAACGAAAATTATAAAATCAATGCAGTCTCACTGGAATAAGTATCTTAGTTCTGAAAGAGGCCATTAGGAAGAGAAACCCCTCATGTGGTTGTAAACCTTCTGATACACTAGTATATGAACTTGTTAAATAATTATTCTCATTATTTTATTATTACCTCTTAGGACTTAGGATAAAGAACTTGTAGTCAGTATCAGGGTCCTGGAGAGTGCTGATGATATAATATTGAGAAACCCTTGACACTTTCAAGCCAATTTCTTCACTCCATATGTGAAAACTCTGAGACCTGGCTTAGCTTTACTCACAGGTGGCTCTGACATAGGCATATGCAAATTCAATATGGTATAATGTGGTGAACGACATTGGATTTTGATGGCTGAGACTGGGAAGCAACATTTGAGCTGGAATTGGAATAAATGTTGTTGGTTGTTTCACCTCTAATTTAGCCAATATTTCCTGTTTGGGATATTAGGATTCACTGGTATTTAAAAACTTTGTTTCCTCCAGTGGGAAGAGTCCATGTACATTACTGTTTTTATGATAGCTTAATTCAAAATTAAAAACATGAATTTTAACTAATATAACAATGTTTTTCAATGGAAGAAAGTATCTCTGATCCTCTTCCCATCATAGCAAGGACCATTTGTTATGAGTGGAAAGAATGAGGGGAGAAAGCAAGGTACAGCTCTGCCAAGAGCAGAACACATTACCAGTTCATAGTCGGACTATGACAGAAAAAGTATATGTTAAGCGCTTACTAGGAAAGTTATGCAAAACATAAAACATATTAACACAGTGATCTAAGTGCTATCGGAATTTAGATGTTATTATAAGGTAAGGTTGTTCCCTGGATGAAGCAGATATGGGAGGAAAACAGGAAGAGATACGTTGGGTATTCCAGTTCAACTGAATGAAATATCTGCATTACCTTCAATGCACCTACTTTTCTTTTTCAACAATTTATTTCAAATGGATACCTAGTTGATTCTATATTTTGGCTATTATGAACAGTGCTGCTATAAATGTGGTGGTGCAGATTTCTCTTTGATACAATGTGTTCCTGTCTTTTGGGTATATACTCAGTTGTGGGATTGCTGGATCATTTGGCATTTCTATTTCTAGCTCTGTAAGAAATCTTCCTGCTTTTTTTTTCCACAGTGACTGCACTAATTTACATTCCCACTGACAGTGTATAAGAGTTGCCCTTCCTCCACATCTTTACCCTCAATTGTCACTCTTTTTGAAAATAGCTTTTCTTATATGGGTGAGGTGATATCTTATTGTGGTTTTGATTTGCATTTCCCTCATGGCTAGTGATACTTAAGATTTTTCAAACATTTGTTGGCCAGTTGTATTTCTTCTTTTGAGAACTGTCTATTCAGTTCTTTTGTCAGTTTCTTAACAGTTTTGGCTGTTTTGTTTTTGTTGTTGTTGAGTTTTTGAAGTTGCTCATATATTTTGGATATTAATCCTTTCCCAGGTAACTCACTTGAAAATATTTTCTCTCATTCTGTTGTATATGTTTTCACTCTATTGATCGTTTCCTTTACTGTGCAGAAGCTTGTGAGTTTGAGACATAATTCCATTTGTTTGATATAATTCCATTTGCTTAGTTTCTCTTTTGTTGTTTGTACTTCTGGGATCTTATCCAAGAAGTCATCACCTACTCCAATGTCTTGAAATGTTTCTCCTATGTTTTCTTCTATCAGTTTCCTAGTTTCAGGTTTCAGATGTAGGACTTTGATTCATCTTGAGTTGATTTTTCTATATGATGATGGTAGGCATGTAACTTCATTCATTTGCTTTTTCTTGCTGTAGAAAATACAGAATCTATGTTTGAAATCTCTGCCCTGGCTGTGCAAATTCCAGGAAACTGAGGTTGGCCAAAGAGAAGAGCAGGTGGAGTGGAACATATAACTATATTCTCCGATTCAAAGAAAAACTTCATCATAATTCATTTTAGCATTTGAGGAGGAAAGAAATGATATGTCTCTTTTAGTTCCATTACAGATCAATTCAAGTGGCAAGAATATTGTGAAACTAGGTACGTTCTTTCTTATTTAAATGTTCTCAAGACCAAATATGGGCTAGCATATTTCTAGCTGGTTCTTTTTCTTAAAGTCAATAGGAAAAGAAGGTAATTTAAAGAGGAGAAATGGGATTTGGTATTTTCAACTGAAATTCTTATACTGAGAAAGCCATGAAGAGTGGAAAAATTGATGGGCTGATTATTGTCATGTTTCAGCTAAGATTAGAAGGGTATGCACTGGAGAGTCCTCATAAAAGAAATAAGTTTTGATCAGTGATCACTTGCTTATTTATACACACTATCCTTCCTTAAGCGAGTCTTGACTCCAACCCACTCCCCCACCATTGCTTTTCTTCTTATAAATAAGTGCCAGTCCCTTCACTGTTCTTAGCACCAAGAGAAAAAGGAATGTTGGCATAAAACATGATCTTTTCGCTTAATGATAGCTTCGACAAAGCAGAGGAATATACATATGCTTGGAAAAGAGGTATAATTCCTTTTTAACCTTCATCAGCTAGTTTTTTATTCCTGCAATTCTCCAGAATAACAAAATCATAATGGTGAGTAGGGAGACATCCCTAGACTGCAGCCCACAGCAGCACCTTAACATTTTCAATCTGATCCTGGGTTAAGATTAATTTGTCAGGGTCAAAGGAAGCAAGTTTTCCCTTGGCCCCTCCTTGTATGCCCTAGAACAGCATTTGAATTTTTATTTGGGGACAATAGTCGTATTCTCTAGGAAACAACTTCTGTTTTATTGTTGCTGATTCCACATCCAGAGAACTGTTGAATGTGGAACAGGAAAATCCTGTTGGGTTGATCACGCTGGACAGTCAGGTGGAGAGGAAGCACCAGGTTTAGTTCAGAGGCCATAGTTATAGTGATAATGTAACTACTCATTGTCTACCTTAGAGGCTGAGTTGTTTGTTCCTACGTTGCTGTGAAAATCTTCAGTGGTAAGTGGTTCATGTGTTCCAGCTTGCTTAGGTGGTTACTGAAATTGTCAAACTACTCCAGGTACATGTAATTCTCCCCTGTGTACAACAAAAAGTTTCCTTCCTCTTTTTGGGCCATTTCTTTATTGATTCAAAATTTTATTTTAAGAATGTATTTACTACCCATTTAGAGGCTTCATTTCAGGTCTGACTTCCTGAACAGCAAAAGTAAAACCCTTCTAATATCTTACAGAACATAAAATACTGTAATTATTCTGAATTTCAGTTATTTCACTGCTTTTCAAACTTTCCCCATCTTAGCTTTCTTCCATGGGATTAAGTGTCCTGCTTAAAATATGGCACCCAGAACTGAACAAAATACTCCGGATGTGGTCTGAAACACAGAGTAGGGAGACTATTACTGGCTCCAATTTAGAGAAAGCGTTTCTACTAATGCAACCTATGAATGTGATTTTTTTTCTAAAGCATCTGCCTCACACTGATGGGTCTTATTAAAGTTGTGGTCGGCTAAATCCTCCAGATCTCTTTTGCATGAAATTCTGCCAAACCAAGGCTCTCCATTCTGTACTTAGACAATTAATTATTTGAACTTTTATGCAGGACATTATATTTATTCCTATTAAATTTCATCTTATTGGAATTTGCTCAGAATTCCAGCCTGTCAGAACAATTTTGAATGTTGATTGTTATATGTACTGTCCTTTCCAGCTTTGTGCTTTTTAGATTGTATAAGTTTCCTTTCCATGTTGTCATCAAAATCATTGGTAAACAGGCTTAATAAGGCTGGGCCAGCCAGGGATCAAGTGAACATCCACTAGATGATGAAGGCTAAAATACATTATTTAGGTCTGATTGTGAATTCAGTTAACCCACTTTCATCCAGTTTGTGTGTCATATATATCAATGCTATGGGAAACATTGTTGAATAGTTTATTTATATTAAGATGTTCACACAGTTTTGCCATAATTCACTAATTTTGTAATCTTATTGGGAGAAAAAATAAATTCCGTCACCTATTATTTCATTTGTATTAGTATACTTAGATATTATTAAATATTTGTTATTGCCTACTATAAACCAATGTCATTTTTTGCTAAGATATAGTGTTGATCATTTGTATTAGTTTGGATTTTTTCTATTAAAACAAAATAGTTAAGGCAACTTACTTTTGGAAAAAGGAGTTTTTTTTATGGCTCACGATCCAGGAGGTTCACAGCTCAATATTAGGCAGCTCTCTTGGTTCAGTGTCTAGTGAGCAGGTAGAGGCTGGCAATTGTAGATGTACACAAAGGAAGGATCATGTGGCCAACCAGGAAGCATTGAGAGTGGCTGAGTCCAATCTGGCTTTTATAACCAACCATCTCAGCATTACCTTCCAAGCTTACACTCTCAGTGATATAAGGACCTACCACTAGACTCACCTCCTAAACACCATAATTGGTATAAAGTTTTCACCCTCTCAGCACCTTTAACACAAAACTCAAACAATAGTGCTATTATAAAGAATTCAGATCTTACTTGCAAGGAAAAACTGTTAGAGTACTTATTAGGTAACATAAGATGATACGAGTTTCAAGTTTAAAAGATTATTTTGATATTCTGTGTAGAATGGGTTATAGAGGGTTATAGAAGGACAGGTTTGAAAACAGGGAGAATCTTATGTGATAAACTGATCATACTAAGTATGGAATTGATCATATATATAGGACCATAAGTCAAAGGGATCACATAAATAAGATCAAGTGCCTGGTAATAACAATAGATAGAATTACAAATGAGACAAAGTTCCAACATGGGAAGCAGTCCACACAGCAGACTCATAGAATGACAAATGCCCTAAACAGCACTCTGCCCTCAGAATCAGCCCCTAAGGCATTCAGATCTGACTGAAAAATACCATGAGAGCATTTCAGGCATGTAAAGCCAAGACAGAGTGGCAAAAATAGTTCTGCATGGAAGATCTCTGTGAGTGAGACCCCAATGTAAAGAAGGGGCCATCAAAGAAGGATGTACTTTTCCCTGAAGAGAAGAGAGAACTTCCACTTTGCATATGGCCCTGTCTAAAAACCGACAGACTTTGTGAACTCAAAAAGCTTCCATAGCCTTGGCAGCTCATGTCAAGAGCCTCGGGTGATCACTGATGTCATAAATAAATAAGAGTGTCAGTTGTTAACAACTGTGCACTGTTCACTTGCTCCCCATGTTGGACCTCTATCCTTAATGAGGTGTACTATGAAAATTAACAGTAAAACTTGTCTTCAAACTGTACTTTATACTTTGTGTGTCTGTGTGGGTGCAAATAGTTGAAATCTCTAGTATAGAGTTGGTCTTTGGTATCTAAAGTCAATTAAAAATGAATCTTAAAGGAAAATGGAACAGGAGAGGGAGTAGGAGGTGAGATGGGAGTGGGGGTGGGGGGACGGGAATGGGGGGATGAAACACTATATCCCTAAAAACTGTACATATAAAATTTGTATTCATTGAATAAAAACCTTCAAAAAAGAAAGCAGGGAGACTAATTATGGAGTTATAGAGATGAACAGAATGAATATTCCTCTCAGAGATAAAAAGAAAATCTAGGTTCTATGGCTCTGGACCCTAATGAAGGTATGAGTTTGGGAGTGGCATTACAACCTAATTGTTGTAAACCTGGGTTTCCTTATCTATGAAATGATGTATTGAGAGAGTTTTGTGAAATAACACCTGTAGTACTTATAGCTTCTAATATCCATGTATATGAGATTTTATCAGTTGTTTATAGTTAACCTAGAATGGTTCATGGCTCAATGACAATGTGACCTTTTTGTCATTTCTGAGATATGTACTCCTCCCTTATTTAGAAATTGGGACTACCTTTGTTGTAATACCTCCAAAGTTCAAATGGCCAGAACTTTGAGATAAAAATTGGCTAATTCTCTATATGGATCAAAAGAGTGGTACTTACTTTAAGAAACTATGTCTCCTTTTCTAACCCTCCACTCAGATAACAATGTTCATTTTACATCATTCAATTGTTTTCTGTCTGATGACCTTGCTCCTGCTTGTGAGACTATAGTAAATTAAGAATTAAATAGCTCTACCTTCTTCAGATGCTACTGAAAGTCCAGGTCATTATAGATGCATTCACTGCCACCATTGAAGTTAAAGAGGGCACAAGCCAAATGGAAGCATTTTAGCCAGAAACACTGAGAGTTACTTTCTTGCTGCACAGGCTCACCCACAGACCAGAAGCAGTCTCTCTATGCAACTCCTCAGTTGCATCATTATTATCCACATCAGCAACATATTGTCCCTGAAATCCATTCAATGTATCATATATGTCTGGCACTAAGCTAAGAGATTTATGTGCATTATCTCATTTTATAGGGCAATTTATTCAGACATCCACTCATTCATTTGATTGCTATTTATAGTGTACCTCTGAAGTAGTAGATATTGAGGAAGCACTAGGATGTGGGGGTAAGGCAAGCAGTCAGAGTCACTGCTTCATGTAATGTGTAGCTCTCAGGAGAAGATAAGCAATAAACAGGTAGTCACAAGGCAGTGGGCACTATTTCTTGGAAAATGCAAAGTCTATGGGTGTTTATAGGATAGAGAACTCCTAGATGACTGCAAGGTTTGCTATATCCTAAATACGCTAAGTGCTCCTCTGCTTGAGGGTTCTTCATTTCCTGCTTGTTTTATCTAACACTCTCTTCCCCTAGATACCCTCATGGCCCATGCATATGCTGCATCCATTCAAATGACAAATTACTAGTAGAGCATTTCCAACCACTCCACCTCACAATTTAAGTTCTCCCCATAGTTTTGTATGGTGACCTAATTTGTCTTCACAGAATTTATCAACACCTAAAAGGATATGTATATCTCTTCTGGATCTGCTGCCCTACTACGTCAGCTGCACGAGTCCAGAGATGTTATTTTATTGTCTGTTACTTCCTCAGTATTGAGAATAATACTTGGTACATACAAGGCTTTTGCTCAATAAATATCTGTTAAATGATAGGTTGATTGGAAGAATAATCAGTGAATGAATAAATGCTTTACAATCTCCTAAGTGAAAGTGTCACGTTTGTCATGCTGTGCCTTAGAGTGAGAGACTAGTGCTTGGATCTCTTGTCTCTGGCTAAGGGAAGGGACAGTTGACATCTGTTTGGAGGATGGCTGTCAGAGTCTAGGATTCCTGAATAGCAAGAGGACATAATTGTGGGCAATCCTATAAAAGAGACAACTAAGAAGCTCAGTATTTGTTCCAGGCAGGCGTTGAGTCCATGAACAAATGAATACATGTATAAGTGGATGCATACAACTCAGTTTTGGTCTATTTCCTTACATGATGTTGTATGCAACATTTCCATTTTTTTTTTCTGCATCCTGTGAACCTCACAGCCTTTCTCAGCCCAGTCCATCTGTCTGTTCTTACTCCTGGCCCAGACACTTGTCCCCATAGTTAACCATGCAAGAGGCTGATAAAAAGAAAGCACAATCCAAAGTCAAATAGCAGCAAGGATCACATAAAAAGAATTACAAAGTAAAGGAGCAAAACACGAAGAAAATCAGCTGAATGAAAATCAGAAGGTGACATTAAGAAAGCAGCCTTTGGGAAGGGGCAGTGGGAAACTACAATCTCCTTTCCTAGGTGCAAGTTGGCTGAAAAACCAACTTACTTGATGGGGAGATACTCTCTCTAGTGGCAAAAGGGGCAGAAGCAGAAGGGATGCAATCAGTGAGTGAAGAAAAGTGGTCTGCAAGTGGTTGGGTGCTTCTGGCTGTCGGACATCAGGGGGGGCACAGAAGGCTGCCAGATCCAGGCACAGCAGACAGGAATGCCAGCAGGCCACCCAGGGTGACTGGGTGACCAGCGGGGGAGATGGCCCAGGGCTGGATTTGGTAGAGGAGGCAGACCCAGGATGAGAAAGCAGAGCCTGTGTGTGATCAGTGTCACTTCCCACCATTACACATCCAGTTTTTGCCTTTGCAGAACAAGGACCTCCATAATCATTCTGTTTCCTGCAAGAGGTAATACGAATGCCTTAGCCCCAGTTTCCTTCATCAGCATCACAGAACAACCAACTAAAAATACTCCAATTTGAGTGTGGGTCTCAGGAAACAACACATGGAGAGTTTTGTTTTTGTTTTTACCAAATTCCTCCCAACTTCAACTCTTCACAAGGCCCCAACTGGCAGCTTCATTGAGTTATTAGCTAAAAGCAAAGGAATAGTAGGAATCTTGCCAGAGTGTTTTTAATGTAAATTTACATAAGCAGGCATGGACATTCAGCAGAGTAAGATCTCTTGGCAGGTAGACGTCAACATGAGGCCTTCTAAGTGCATTTCTTGTTTCTTCCTTTAAGAAATCAGAGATAGTGTTCAGTGAATCACCAGATGGAGAATTTGTTCAGGCAAAATGGCTTTGCAAGTTCTCTTGTAAATCGCCTCTGGCTTCTAAAAAACAGTAGCAAATGTGCTGAAGACTGAATTAGCTAGAACAGAAGTTTCACTTTTTTCACAAGAATTATCTGGGACTGAGCTAAAACCCGGACTCCTTGACTGGAAGGGATGTGCAAAGACTCCATCA
Source organism: Lepus europaeus (assembly GCF_033115175.1). Classification (NCBI taxonomy): domain Eukaryota; kingdom Metazoa; phylum Chordata; class Mammalia; order Lagomorpha; family Leporidae; genus Lepus; species Lepus europaeus. The sequence continues at coordinate 55,515,346 of NC_084839.1, forward strand.
CCCAGTCCTATTTCAGCTAGGAAGACTTAAAATCCGTATGAAACTTAGAACAGGGTGGTGCCCCCTTCCAGACTTAAGAGAAATCCACTCCTTGGATAACTGAATCTGGAAGAATTTGCTACCTGTAGGACATGCGTACTGAGAGAGACACTGACTTCTGCACAACTCATAGATAAGCCCTTGAAGAGATGCCCAAATGAAGGAGAGTGGCAGAAGAGGATGGTTGATAGAAGGTGAGAATCTCCCAGAAAGCCAGAGGTTGGAACTCTGTCTTGCTTTTGAAAACGTTCAAACCTCCCAGAAGACAAGACGCAGGTGGAGGCTTCTGCTGAATGGCACAAAGGACACTGTCCAGACTGAGATCCCTTGGGCCCTCCGGTGACCCTTGACCCTCAGACTGCCATGCAGCTGGGAGCCCTGCACTTGACCATATGAAGCATTCTGAAGAGTCTTCAGAAAGGATGTCTTTCTAGAGGATTGCCTCCAGGAGGTAGAGCCCCCATTCCCCCCACAGTACCCCCGAGTGGGGTCTCTGCGGAGACTTCCCTGCGGAAAAAAAGGCTTTCACCTTCACTTTGCCTGAAGTAGAAAGAAAAATTGATGAAGGTTTGGGGATGGGGTGGGGCGGGGGAGAATAGCTTTTGGCTATTTTTAAGCTATACCTTTCATCAGCTTGAATAAAACTCAGGGCACTGAGTCAAAATTGTGGTACCGCCCACCCCGTATTTACTGAGTTTTGCATGTGCTTCTTTTCTTAAAACTAAAGCTTGCATTTGGAGGGAAAGAAAAAGTCTAAGGGGATTATGGAATGTGTGCAATTTAAATTCTTTTGCATTTAGTGATTCTTTTCTGGCTAGGGAGGGATTCAGATATTTGGATAATTTCATAAACCATTGACTTTTTAAAGAGGAATATGAAGAAACATATGCCACTTGAGTTAGAAGCTGGGCATAGCTGTGAGTCAGATATTAGTCCCTTTTACCAAAACGTGGTTTATGAGGCTTTTAATAGAGATTAAATTGGTGGAAACCAGGTTTTCCCTTATTATGGATTTGATGGTTTCCACATTTATCTCCTCAGTGTAATGCTGAATTGTGGGACCCAAGGAAGAATCTGCACTTCTGCAGAGATCACCTGCTTCCGATTTAGAAATCTGAAATGACAAACGTCCGCATCAAAATCAAAATAATTCACCAGTGATTTGTTATCCCCACCATCCAAACCACTCCTGCTGCCCTTGTTTCTGTCGATGACTCTCAGGACCACAGTGAGCCACTTTGAGCTCTTTCTCCAACTCCCATCCCAGGACATGTTTTACTTAAACCTATTCTACTCATTCAAGACAGATGAGGGCACTTCAGAAAGTTCATGCAAAATGACATGGAAAGATGAGTTTGTTTTTGTGCCAGCTTTTTTGAAATCCTCAGATAGCTTTTTCATATATTTCCCATGAACTATTTGAAGGTCCCCTCATATTTTTGAGTGTTTATCAGTGCTGAAGTTTCTTTCCAGGAGGTAATGCACACTATGAGGAAAAATAAAGCAGGCAGAGGAGCAGAATGCCTGTTTTGAAGGCATGTGAACTGTGGGAGAGTCATCAGAAGACCTCTCCAAGCAGGTGCGACGAGACACAAACACAGAAAGGCAAAGTAGACAAGTGCAGAGCTGGTGCCTTCATGAACAGCAAGGGACCTGATGGCTGGGGAAGAAGCACAGTGGGGAACAGGAGTACAGGAGCAGGCTGGGCTGGGGCTACAGGGCTGGGGGTCGTGGCCCATGAAGGCCATAGGGTGTTGTGAGACTAAATGGGATAAACACCACCAAGTGCTACCCTCACAGAGCCTATGTTCCAATGGGGAAACGGAGATGAGAAATGAGCAAATCAGGGATGAGCTTGTCCTGTTTCAAAGCATATGCCATATTAATATTTTACAAAAGCAAGAATTCCAGAGCCCAAACCTGTATTAGTTTCCTCCAATGTGTAGAGGACATTCCTCACCTGGATGAGTCATCTACGTGTGGGCAATATGCTAACTTTTCATCACTTCCAGCACAGATTAATGGTATATGCATTTTCTACCTTACCTTCAGACAGAAGATAATATTTGATATTCAAAAGGGGCCCCATTAAATCAAGATATAGAACTCGTTTTAAGAGGACTACTTTTTTTTTTTTTTTCAAAACAGATGCTATACGTGTAACTGCTTTGCAACCTTGACTCTTGAGTTGATGCACTTGTGACCTCACTATTGAATGGTGCCTTAGTCGGCACAGGCAGCCATAGGAGAAAGCCACAGACTTGGGTGGCTTAAGCGAGAGAAATGTATTTTCTGACAGTTCTGAGCTCTGGAAATCAGAGCCCAAGATGCCAGTAAGGCTGAGTTCATGTGAGGGCCCTCTCTCTGGTTTACATTTATCTACCATCTTACTGTGCGCTCACATGAGCTATTTGTGAATACATGTGCTGGGGTAGAACAAACTCTTTGATGTCTCTACTTACCTCATTTAAACCTAATTTCTTCCTGAAGACCCCATTTCCAAATATCACCACACTGGGGGCTAGGGTAGAATTTAGAGGAGGATACAATTTGATCTGTGGTAGATGGGAAATTTTGATGATATCCTACCTTAAAACTCAGTGTGCGTGTTCATTTCAGTGTTTGTAATCACATGAATTAATGAAGGAGGACATGAGAAGACAGGAAATGATGCTGCTTTTTCTGAACTTCATTTTCTTTTGTCCTGTAAGTCTTCATTCACTTAATATAATCAAAGCAAGGTTCTAGAAGATGCAGCTGCCCCTTCTTCTTCCTCACAGGTCATGAACTCCCCAGTGATGGCCATGGGAGATGAAGGCCTCCTGTCCTCCCACACAGGACCCCTCAGCCGGCTTATAGAAGAAAGGGTAGCACTAGCCTGCTGGCTAATTTCTTATATCAGTCCTGAACATTCCACATTCTTTGACCCTATTTCTTTCTTTCCAGATAAAGAGGTGAAAATCAGACAGTGTCGGGTGAAATAAAAGCAGATTTAAATTCCCATTGCTCTACAAACCAGAGAGATGGAACTGGGTCAGACCACTTGGCCTGAAGCTGCTACTTCTGGATAAAGGCTTCAAAGGGTTGTCCTGAGGTCTGTGATTTGCCAAAGTCCTTGTAGCGATGTTTATAGACAGGAAATGGCAGGACTCTGAGACTGGGAGGCTGACAGGAGGGGCAGAAAAGGGTGCAGGCAATTTGTGTAAAAGGAGGCAGCTCTGTTGCTGATTTTTTTTTTTTTTTTGCCATGCACAGGTCCACAGGTCCATTACTTGGTTCCCCCTCAGATAAACCCCTGGCCCAGCTTGGAACAACCAGCGGTTCCTATGAACAAAGGAAAGCAGAGGAGTGGAGTTTGGAGGTGCTTTGAGTTCTCTGTCCCTCACAGGAAAAGGGCCAGTACCTCGCTGTGGTTTAAAGACATTGTTGGCCCATGTTCATTTATTTATTTATTATTATTTCTCTGCAGAGGTTGACCAAGGAAGAGGAAGAAGGCAGGGGGACACTTTGTCAAAATCTTAGGAAATTAGGGGGTCCCAGGCAATGCCAATCCTGTTCAGTTCAGCTGAGTGAGAGCTAAATAATGAAATCGTATTATACAATGCAAAAGTCAAGCCAGAGCAATGAATACAGAACAAAGGCACTTTGGAATATGCCATCCTAATATTCCTGTCTGCACAGTTTAGTGTTCTTAAATGTGTTTTATGTTTAATGAAAGAAACAATGACTTTCAGTGGAGGGAAAAAATAGACCTTTAAAGATAATCAGGGCCTTAACTACCTACCTTATGTAGCTGAGAAAAAGCTCCTGTACTCTTTATTTTTTAACACTCCAGATATGTAATTTAATGCAGGTCTAATGACAGTCTCAAACATGGGGCTTTAATCGAAATTGTTCAAGCTCAGTACTGTGACAGGAGCTCACCAGCCCCCAACAGGGCTGTCCATTTTCTCAGGTTCTGCAAGAAAAAAGGAAAGAAGAAAAAAACCTCTTGAACTTATGTTGCTATTGATGTGTAATATACAATAAAAAAACAGTTAAATTTCAATTACCCACAGGTAATTATAATTTTATTGTTTGACTGTACTACAGGGATTTTTGTAATTCCCAAGACTAATAATTTTCTATAATTTTACAGGTTGTCAAATAAACTATTAAAGATTATCTTTGAAAAGGCGTCTGCAATTGTAAGGACATATCATACTGTTCATGTACTGTATTAGTAATTAGAGATTCCTGGATAGTGAAAGATCCGCGCCGGGAGCTCACTACCGGGGAGCGCATTTCCTTACAGCCGCCTCTAATCTCCTATGGAAGCTTTCAAACTTCTCGGGTATTCTCCTCACTGCTGCGAGATGCACGCTCACATTTTATTAATATTCCCCTAGCAATTCCAAATGGTTTGTCAAGATAAATCTCTCCCTCCTGGTGGGAAGAAGTTAAAATCAGAAAGATGGGCCCCACCTATGGTTAAGGAAAACATCTCAGAACCAATGGCACAATGAGAGGTGTTGCTGTGGAGAGGGTAAGTGCAGACTGTTTGGAGGTACTGGCTCTTATATGTATGTGTGTGCGAGTGTGTGTGAGTGTGAGTGTGTGTGTGTGTGTGTGTTGGGCTTGCAGGCCAGGAACAGAAAGGTTCCAAGGCCAAAATAACTATTTCCAGCAATAACTAATACACTCAACCCCAGTAGATTAGCTCAATAGCAAAGTGCTGTCTGAAACTTTCTCTTTTTGGCAGGGCAATCTCTCTCTCTCATTGGCAAATATATACTGTCAGGTGCGAGCTCTGGGTCTATCGAGATAAAGCCTGTCCTTATGGGTTGGGTGTCAATGTTCATGACAGGTGAGCGAGGTATGGATATGACTTCCTGGTGGACCCTCTGGTCCTTCAGACACACCACAGTTGTCATACCTCCATGTTTTAAGGCACATTTAGCGCTTAATGCCTCCCTTCCCCTCTTCCTGCCAAACCCCAGTTCATTTTTAAAGATCAGAGTGAATGGGGCCCCCTTAGGGAAGATTACTCATTCTTCTATTGGTAGGGACATTTTTCTTTTCTGGGTTCTCAGAGGATTTTCTTGTGTATCACTGTTATTGGGGCATGAGGAATCAAGTCACCAAATGAAACCCCAGAGTAAGGCAGCAGCTGGAGAATGTCTTTCACTGTCTCATGGATTCAGGGAAGATCCAGAGTGAATGTGAGGAGCCCAAACCAGAGATAAGGATTGTGATATCTGGGCGGGGGGAGATAGGAGCACAGCCACCGAGGTTGGGAAATTGAGAGATGGAGGAGAATGATGATTTGCTAGAACACAAAGATTTGGGGGGTGAAATGCTGCAGAGTCTGGATTATTTCAGATAGCAAGAAAGGATTGAAGAGCAGGATGGGGTATAGGCCACCTGTCTTAAATATCACCTTACCAAATCCCTCCTGGGTCCAACGCCACAAATATGCCATTATCCTATAAATTGATACCTCCATCTATCTCTTCCAATCGCCCAGCAATCCCTAAAGGGCGAATACTTGCACATTTTTTTTGCTTCCAGCCCCTTGCCCAGGAGGTAGTCAACCAACAAAATGTTTACTGTCTATGGCTGGAAGTGCACAGAAGATCCAAGCTGTTTTCCTGGTCCTCCCACAGTCTGTCTCTATAACCGGAACCAAGATTGAGCCTCACATGTCTGTGTAATGTACACATCCCATTTCCTAGTTTAGAGGGAGCAGAGAAAGCACCTTTTCCTAGCACCCGCAAACTCAAACACTTGAATACTTACTTCTTGAGTTTCTATAACAGGAGAGTGAGCTCTTAACTCTGAGGACAGAGATAATTGCACAGTAACTCAGTTCTCCCATACTGTTTTGTGCAGTAAGAGAGTAACAGTTTCCTGGTGTGACAAAGTCGCATGTGGGTGAGGGGAAGAGGATGCCAAGGGGAAAAGCAGGTCATGGAAGAGAAACAGGTCACATAAATAAGGTCTTGGAAACTATAAGATAACTTTTTTATCTTTACACTTTGCCTATAGTTTCTCTGGGTAAGAGGGATTAAGCATGGCTTGATTTTTAGGTCTAAAAAAATGGAGCAGAGAAAGGTCAAAGTAAGAAGTAAGACAATAATTACCTTAACCTTATGAGTTAATAAAGCCTTACGAAATTTAAAGATGATCACATAAAAATTTTCCAGGGCCTTTTTTGATAGCAACAACGTGAGAGAACCAAGAATGAGACCACCTGGTTTTTAGCCTAGTGCTCTTTGTGCATTGCTCTGTTTCCAATCTTTGTGCTGATGCTTTAAAAGAGACTGTGCAACACATGGAAGAGACATTTTACAGTCAAATAATTTTGCAAAGATGAAGATGAACTAGGTCAAAAATCTTAAAATACCAGTGCCTAAACAAAGATTGCATTTTTTTTTTTACCAATATATATTTCATTCCAATACAATGTATTCTCCTTATTGGACACCACAAAGTCAGTATTTGTCCTTGGGTGTAAGGTTCTGGGCACTTGAACCTCTAAAATGTTGAATTATTAAACAAATAGCCCTTATTGCAGCATGTCTTACTTCTCGATAAGTCATTTTGATAACAGTTTTGTGCCCTCTGCTGAAGGCAGTGTCAAGGTCAATCATTTCATTGAAGTCCCCTAATTAAGACTACTTGTTTGAGGTCAGGATAACGCATTACTTTATTTTAATAGGAAGGAGATCAAAGCTCTACCTTAAATTTTCCTGATTCAATGCAATGCTGCATTAACCTGGGTTACATTAACAAGGGAGAACAACTATTTGCCTATTGGAGCCCCCACTCTACCCCAAAGATAGTGTTAGGTTTAATAAAAGTGAAGTTTATTTAATGATACAGACTGACAAGTTCTGTTTTCACTGTATGTCCTTAATTCTTTTGTTAAAATGCTATCAAAAATGTGATTTCTATAGAATATACTTGAACTAGCAAAACCAGTTTACCCAGAAATGCACAAATGATCCACCTAGCATACTTCTGAGATCCTGGCTACCAGAGTCCCTGTATTATTGTGGTTGGAATGAGAGCTGGCTTCCCCTAAGATGTGCTGCATTGTGCCCAAATGAATTCAGGTTGCAGCATGTTTAAAAAATCTCTTGACTTTTTAGAATTTTGTGAAAGGAAAGCAAAATAAATAAATTAATAAACAAACAAAAAAATTTTAAAAAACTAACACTAATACTATAATCCCACACTTTTAAATGGTAAGAATTGGCTAGAGCTGATGGTATGCCAGCCTCCTTTAGACAGGACACACTTGTGTTCCAATCTGTTCCATCCCTACTGCTCATTGTCACAAGGGTTACAAGATTATTATTATTATTTTAGATTGCAATTCCTTGGAGCAGGATTTACACTGTGAAGTTCCACAGACTGAACAATTCCCTATTGTTCTGTACCTGTCTAGATGCACTTGTCTGTTACTAACCTAGCATCTGTAGTAGTCTTCCCAAAAGTACCTAACCCCCCTGAGTCCCCAGATGCTGGGGTTTTCCCCAATACCTTTATGCTTATTCTGTCACATGGCACAAAGAAATGCTGGTGTTAATGACCCTCTTGCGGCCTTCCCCCAGCTAGGGCGGTGAGCATGGATGAACACCCACCTGATTCTTCCCAGCACTGGGGAATGAGTTGGAGACCTGTTCCATGTGGTTTCTCAGGGACTCACAAGTGCAGTGGACCCCACTGCCCACAGCAGTAATCAGCTCATTAACACATACCTCGGGGGCCTTTCTCTCTTCTCTGATTTCCACCCTCCCCTGCTTGCGTTTCCTGGGATCACCTTCAGGACTTTGATTCAGGTTGCTTTGGGAAAAACTAACCCAAGACAATATTTAATTGCATTCTCCCTTGTGGCCATCCAGAGAGACACTGTAAGGATAGTTGTTTGGGATGGGATAAGTGATAGAGTCCACGTCACAGAAGGAACACATACAGGAACTGCAGAGGAGACTCAAAATAAGTCTGATTAAAAAATAGTCAAATTTGGAGAAAATATCCTACAGAAAGAGATACAACTGGCAGTCTAGTTCTAGAGGGCAAGATTAAGATTACTTGATGCAGGTAGCTGCAGTTCAATAGAAGGACTCCTGTTTAATCTTTAGAGCACACCTTGATGGAATGGACTGCCTTGTGTTGAGGGTCGCATTTCAGAGATTTAAGGTAACCAAATTATCTTACTTTACACATGTGTGTGTTACCCATGTTGCCCATACACCTTCATTAGCATCACAAGCATGGGGTTCAAGACAGAGGGAATGTTGCTGTTTGTCCGGTTGAGTAGCTTTTCAGAGGTTTCTTTTGAGGTTGAGGAAAAGGAAAAGAAAGAGATAAAACTGGCATTTGGTAGTGGGAGAAGTCTTTAGTTCCTCCACTGTTATGCAGCTATAATTTAGCACCCCTATAAAACCTAGGAATGCCTCAAATCAAAATGCATTTTTCTGTTGAGACTGAGACTCTCTTAAGTGCACAGGAACGCCTAAGATGGGTGAATTATCTATTATCTGAAAGATATTTACGATGCCTAAGGTGGGAGGGCACGGATTCATATCTGCTCCACACAGGAACTCAGACATGATCGTGAGCCAGCAGGGCGGAAATAGCTGAAATATTTGGAAGAACAGACTCTCCCTGTCAGAGGTTACTGTGAATTCAAGTGTTTTCCACTTCTGCCCTTCTTCAAAGCTACAAAGCAACGAGGTAGTCAAATTAATGAAGTATTGTAATAGAAACGGAAAGATTAGAGTGTGCCAAAGAGTGGAATACAGTTTTGTTCTTAAGAGGCACGATAGGAAAGAAGCACTTTGATGTAAGAGGCTGGCTGGAGGGGCTATTCAGCTTCAGTGTCACACACACACAGACACACACACACAATCAGAATGGATTAGCATGATTTTGTTATCATTACAGATAGGATAACACAGGAGAAAATAGACATTACCAGGTTGTAATTCAATAGTTTCTGACAAATTTTTTTTTTCATCAGAGCCTCCTGCGGATTGAATTACAGCTCCCACAATGGCCAGCAGCCCTCCTATTTATATTTATGGATTCCAGTCCACCTAACAAAAGTAAAAATTAATTAGAAATTTGTTAAGAAAGAGCCTAAGAGGTCTGGTGGGACTCCCCAAGTGCTGGTGGTCAATTTTCAGGGAAGGAGAAACTCTGAGTGCTACCCAACACAACTTCATGCAATGACACATAGCCATGCAAATGAAAAACTTAGGTCTAACACCAAATGACAAGATTTGCAAAGCTGAGAATGAAAGTGGTTGTTCTTTGAGCGTCAATGCAGCAAACTGTAAATCGCATCATGCCTCTGGTACAGAGGGCTCCTTACAGTTACACGGCCACTAGGACAATTAGGAGACTTGGTATCCATCATTTTATTCTACTTCCACCAGCATGCCTGGCTCTAGCAGAGGATACCAGCCTCAATCCCTGTACTCCTGCGGGTGGGCCATGACAACAGATGACTTTTTAAATGACATGCTGTTTCCCGTTCTCCTACTTGTGTAAGTTGATTTCGCTGGGATTTTCTTTTGATGATACTAATTCCACCAAAGATAATTAGGGAACAAGGAAGTCTGCTTTTGTTCTTGTGCCTTTGGGATGTACAGATTTAGCGTTGGAACAAAAATGAACTTCACTGAGAGAATAGAGGAAACTGTATTTTAAAAGCAAAGTGAAGGTAGCTTAAGTTTTGGAATCCTCTGCAGAGAAAACCTTTCTATTACAAGTCCCTCTGGTGATATAAACATTCCATCATTTCTTCCACGTTTCCTATTTAGGCATAGCCAGCCAATGAAATGGGTTGGTGTTTGTAAAAAGACACCTATTATTCAAACATCAAACTCTCCGATCTAGTGAGAGTGGTATTGATGGATGTCTTTCTGAATTATTAATGTTGAAGTAACATTTCACATTTAATGTGTTTCCTGAAGAAAAAATATTAAAAACTGAAAAGAACTCAACTGCCCACTGTGCGATTTGGATGATGTCTTGCACAAAACTTTCTGACTACACCAAATGTGTCAGTGGTTGTCATAAAATAATCCATGTGGTAACACTGACAGTTTTTCTTTAAAGATCTGGAGTAAGAAAACTGGCAATAAAATATCACCAAAATTTAATATCTTAATGGCAGAAAATATCATGACCCAGCCCAACATCATCACTACCTCTCATCAACATCTTTATCACATTGACAATGCTTTTTTTTTTAAACAGTTACTCTACCTATTCTGCCCAAGTACAAGGATGCCACAATTACAAGAGGGAAACAGGAGACTCTTAAAAATATTTTTTGGATTTTAAATTCTTTTACAATATTTCCAATTAGAGGTGGGAAAATTTTTCCACTTAGCTGTTAGAGACATTGTCATAAATATTTTAGTGTAGTTATTTTACAATAACAGTTAACCTTCAATGCCTAATATGACTTATAAGATAGGGAAGAATCCATGAATTGTTCCAAGACTGTTGAGCACAATGCTGTGTGCTTATACAACTGAGATAACAAATTCTGCCCAACAGGCCAGATATGAAGATGTTTGACAACATTATTGATTTTTTTGAAAAAAAGATTTATTTATTCACTTGAAAGTCAGAGTTACAGAGAAGGAGAGGCAGAAGGAGAGAAGGGGTGTGTGTGTGTGTGTGTGTGTGTGGAGAGAGAGAGAGAGAGAGAGAGAGAGACATCCTTCATCTGCTGGTTTACTCCCCAAATGGCCACAATAGTCAGGGCTGGGCCAGGCCAAAGCCAGGAGTAGGAGCTTCCTCTGAGTCTCCCACATGGGTGTAGGGACCCAAGTACTTGGACCATCTTCCACTGCTTTCCCAGGAGCATTGGCAGGGAGCTGGATCAGAAGTGGAGCAGCCGGGACTCCAACCAGTGCCCATATGGGATGCTGACACTGCAGACAGCAATTTACCTGCTGTACCACAGTGCCAGCCCCCCAAATTATTGATATTCAGGCCCCTCTAGGTATATGCAGAAAACACCAGTAAGTTCCAAAGAATATGCAGGTCTGAGACAAGATGAGATTAATATGTAGACTGAGAAACTTCAGAGAAAAGTCAATTATCTTCGGTGACTAGGGTACTTTGCATACACAAATTAAATATTATAAGTAACTGAGAATTAATTTTATAATGGAATCAATTCTGAGTATTGTACTCCCACACACCTGTTACAATAGTGGGATATTTTTCATAACAGAAAATTAATGACAGTGGCTATTTTCGTAATGTGAAAATTTGTAAGAACCAAGCCCTATAGGAAGAGGAAGGTAAGGGCTGTGAAGGAAAGAGGGAGGAAAGGAATCATAATTTGAACCAAAACTGAGGACTATATATATTTGTTGCTGTGGTCTGAATGTTTGTGCAGCTTTAATATCCGCATTTTAAAACCTAACTCCCAAGGTGACAAGATTCTGCCGTAGGACCTTCGGGCAATAATTAGTTTCGGAGGGTGGAACCCTCATGAATGAGTTTAGTGTCCACAGAAAGAGGCCTGAGAGAGACCCATCGTCCCTTTGCCTGGAGGAAGACACAGAGGGATGTCAGCCATGAGCAAGGCAGGCCCTCCTCAGACAATGAACCTGCTGGCTCCGTGGCCATGGACTTCCTAGTCTCCAGTACTGTGAGAAATAAAACCCTGCTTTTTTGTTACCACAGCCCAAATAGACTAAGACACCACATATGAGAGAAGATCATGTTTCTTCTCCTAATGCAGCTATTATCCCATTTTCCAGAACATTTAATATGTAAAAAACAAAATCTATTATGTATCAACATATTTGAAACACGGTAATAAAATGAATATGTGTAGGCTTTTTTATCTCATTGAACAACTAGAACATTGACAATTGGATTGCTTCTACATGAGGGTCTTCCACTTCTTCCTTTCCAGTCTTCTCACTATCCTGAAAAACAAGTCTTAATCAACATGTGTGTGTCACCCAATACTCCATATTAACCACTTCTTGTTTTCAAGGTTTATGAAAATGGTATAGTGCTGAATATAATCTTTTATGACTGAGTTTTACTAGTAAATGTGTTAAAGTCAAGTCCATAACTGGCCCCAGCTGCTGTTTATTCACTTTCATTGCTGCGCATATATATTGCAAATGACTTACATGTCACATTACTCAGCTAGGACTGCCATAAAAAATACTAGACTGGGTGGCTTAAACCACAGACATTTGTTTTCTCACATTTCTAAAGGATGGAAGTCCAAGATCAAAGTGTCAGTAGGTTTGGTTTCTGGTGAAGCCTCTCTTCCTAGTTTGCAGACAGCTGCCTTCTCATGATGTCCTTACGTGGCCTTGCCTCCAAGGATCTACAGGCGCCTCCTCCTCCTCATGTGAGAACACTAGTCTTATTAGATTAAGGCCTAGCCTCAGGGTCTCATTTAACTTTTACTGTTCCCTTTAGTACAATCAGTTCAGAATACGTATCATCCTGTTGGAGAACATGAGGGTGGTCTCCAGGTTTTTGTTCTGAGAATCACTGCTTCTTTGAACATCTTTCTATATATCTCCTAGGATTCATGAGCAGGAGTTTCTCTATTTCACATAAATAGAAATGGAACTTCTGGCCCACAAGCATGAAAATGTTTGGATTTACAAACTACTGCCAAATCATTTCTCAACATGGTTGTAACAAGTTTTACTCTCACCAGAGTGTCTATGCATTCTCCAGTGTCCATAATATTACCACTAGCTATTATCAAATGCCTAAATTTGTACTAATCTAGTGGGCATAAGGTGGTATCTTACTGAGGTCTTTAACATGACTGCCTTAATTCCAAAATATTCTGAATAATTTCCTCAACTGTTTATTTCCAATATATGCAATACTATCCTACTTCCTGTTTTGTTGCTTTTTATTATTGGAATCTATTAATAGACATTTAATATGAATTTTATATATAAAATCTTTGCTGAATTTTATATTGCCAATGTCTATAAATTATATCTTGTCATTTAACTCACTTTAGATGAGTCAAAATTTTAATTTTAATGCAAAGTTATCATTTTTTTCTTTTGAGTTTAGTTCCATGATGTCTTGTTTGAGAATTTATCTGTGCCCCAAGGTCATAGTTGACATTTCTCTATGTGTTTATGTATATCCTAAGCCCTTCATTTGAACTTCACTATAAGAAAAAAAAATTGGTTTTAGACCTTATAAAATCCTTCCTTCATTTGTATCCTAAGAGTTTTAGAGGAAATGCATAAATTGGTGATGTGGATAATAAGTTCCTTTAACTCATTTTATTAGTAACTACTGTAGGAAACACTTTGATAAATTGAATATAGTCCTTGCTCTCCAGATGCTTAACGTCTAGCCCAGGGACTTAGGCCATCCTCCACTGCCTTCCCATGTCATTAGCAGAGAGCTGGATTGGAAGTAGAGCAGCTGGGACAGGAACCAGTGCCCATATGGGATATCAGCATTGCAGGCAGTGTCCATACCTACTACCCCACAATGCTGGCCCTGTGTTTTCAAAATGGCATTACCACCTGAAGCTTGGAAAATTGTCCCACTTGCTCTAGAGGACCCTGGTAAAAAAGATGAACACTGGCATTTGATTTAAGGTGGTCTGGCCTCACGAGTCCTATACATTATCTCTCTTTCTTCTTCTTGCTAAGGGGTAGTAAAAACAGGATCAGACACAGGGAGAGAATCAACTCGGGCTGTAGCATTAGACATAGATCTTAAAGGAAGTGAAAATTTTGGAAGTCAGAGAATGAGAGCTTTGGCATGGAGGAAGTCAAGAATATGATATGCAGAGGGGATTGCTGTGTTTTGAAGACAGCAAACAGTGTCTTATTGAAAAGGTTTCCCCCTTGGAAATACAGGACACGAGTGAAAGAAAAAGGAACATTATTCCAAAGAAACTATCGTGTTGTGTAGGGCCCCTAGTCTCCCCCAAGTCTGTCCTCTCAGCATGCTCCACGCTTCCAGTTACCCTGGCTTCTGGCCACTCATGAGCACTGCACACTGGCTTTCTCCTTTTCCATAATCACTCTTCCCCTTGGCCTAGAATGCATTCTTCTACCTATTACTTGGTTCTACTCTCAAACATTAGTCATTGTTAAGGACTCTCTTAATTATCTTGTCTCAGCTAATAAATTTTCTTCTCTTATTCTTTGTTTTTAAGGTTTTTCCTAATGTTTATTTTTATTTTCATCTAGTTCAAAGACAGAATAACAAAGGGGTTGGGTGAGGGAGAGAAGGAGAGGAAAGAAGGGAGGAAGAGAGGGAGAGGAAGAGATATCCAATCCATTGGCTCACTTCCCAAATTCCCAAATGCCCACAATAGCCATGGATGGGCAAGGTCAAAGCCAAAGGCCCAGGACTCCATTCAAGTCTCCCACGTGGGTGGCAGGAGTAGTATTTGGGTTATCTTCAGCTGCTTTTCTGGGCACATTAGCAGAAAGCATGAGCTGAAGCAGAGCCACTGAAATGCTGATAAGGGATGTAGGCATCACAAGTGGTGGTTTAGCCACTGTGGCACAATCCTTGCCCCCTTTTTATTCTGTCTTCTGCTTTACCTTCTTTCATAGCACAAATCACTACCCAAGCTTGTGTTGTATCACTGGTTTCTTACTTTTCCTTCTTTGGGCAAGAACTTTGGATGATTCTTAGCCTTACCATAGCCTCAGTGCCTGAACCTCACCCGGTACCTAATGTGTGGTCCATTATTATTTGTTTAATAAATGAAGTAATGCAATAAATGACAAGTGAATGACCATCTGAATGAACAATTATCATGATGGCTTCAATAAGATTTTGTAGGTTGTGATGGGAAAGTTTAGTTTTTAAGTAGTCTGTGATAGGAACGTAAAGAGGAATAGCAGAGATGAGGCAAAGCAAGCAGGGAGAATGGTTATGAAATTTTTACAATAGGTAGTGGGGTGGAGAGAAGGAGTGAGTGACTTGAATTCATAGTTCTGCAGTCAATTCCCAGAACTAAGACCACTGAGCCAGGTACCCTTGGGTAAGTCATTGACACTTTCTGCCTCTTTTTTTGTCTGTAAAATGGAGATGATTTTATCCCTTGAGTTGTAAGCCTGCTGGATGGCTTAGATGAGACAATGCATTGAGTACATGACTCATAATTTATAGAGATCACTAGTGAAAAGTAAATATGCTAGGGAAGCATCAGTGGGAATTAGAAGGGGAAATAGTACGGAGACATTGACTAGGTAGGACCAGAAAGCTTTGGGATAGAACATAAAGGAAATGTCTAAAAAAGATTAGAGTAGACAATGCTTTTAAGTGAAATTCACTGTGCAGCTAAGGGATTAGATTTTGAAAGTAGAGACTAGGAAATATTCAGGAATAATGATCTTTCTGGAAATTTTTTTATTTGATATGTACACACTGATTTTACATGCAAATATCTAACCAAGATTGAGAATGCACATTAAAGGATGGTGACAAACTTTAAACAGTTATTTTTTAAAATTGTACAAGAACATTTACAAGAGAATTTCCTTGAATAATTCACTTTTTCATTGAAATGTATTTTGTGTAACCTGGGTATTATTATCTCCCTAAATCTTATTACTTGAACAAATATTTCACAAATTTTGCAGCATCCATGAATAAGCATCAAGCTTACCTGAAAATATTCCTGTCCCTAGCGTTTCACTGTACAGAGGAACTCTGTAGGTCTCCAAGACTTGATTCAAATGTGTTGTAGGGATGAATAAAATGAATGCTGAAGGACTGTCCCAAGGGAATATGACCAACACTCCAATTTGCAAACCAGAAAGCTCATGTTTACCTCTCTCATTTTAACCACATACACAGTGCTACTCAGAAGAAATGGTCTGCATGTGGATAGCCAAAGAGCAAAAAGGGGTAGTTAGAAATCTGTAAAAAATGTATGTAAGGGAGACAGAAAATTAGAAAATGGCCACCTGCCAGCAGCCACATAAATTTTGGAGGAAATGCATTTTCTACTGGGATGCTTTATCATAAGAATTGCAAATATTTATTAAAAGTATTAAAATAGTCAGAATGTTAAATGCTTCCTCCAGTGGAGAAATTTCACATTGCCACATTAGAAGATGGGATATTCTGATACAGCGTTTATTAAAATGACTTCATTTTATTAGTCTGTCATCCACAATAAATGGGCAGATACCTTTAAAACAAGATCTATTGTAGATAAAAGAGATTTGGAGGAGGGGCAGCATCTCATTGTGTGAATGTGGCTTTGACTCTGCAAGCATATCAATCTTGCAACCTTTCCCAAATGGTGCCAACGAGACATTTGCTGTTATTTTGATATGGAGTTTGTTAGATTTTGTCATCACACAAAAACCAAAAGTAACACTTGTCATTTACTCTCAGCGCTCTCAGGCAAGGTCCACCTGAAAACTATTTGAATGGTTGGTCCTTCAAGGGTTCTCACGTGTAATTACCGAACATGTTCAAGTGAGGATGCTAAATGGACTCCAAATGAACAGACGAGGGAAGCAAGCGGCTGCCCTTGTTGCCCAAGCATGATGCGATGACAGTCAGAGCACATCATTACTGAGTAGCATTAAGTTGAAGGGTGACAGGATGAGCTGGACAGATTAGCTCCATAAGAGGCTTGTGCTGTGTGTGAGGCACTGACCTAATAAAGATCTTATGCCATCACCCAGGAAAGAAGGATTCTTTTTTCCATGGCAAGTCACTCTTTTTTTGTGTGTGACAACATTTTCCTGAACCTATCCCATGAAAACGCTGATGGTGTTGAAGAAATTTAAACTAGTTTATAAGCGGGATGGGGAGAGGCACAGGAAAGGAGGGTGCAGGGCTGTCTGCAAGCCAGGTACTTCCTGGACAGAATAATTAGGAGTCATTAGCCTTCAGTAGTGCATGGTGTGGCCATTTTTCTTACTAAATGTAAGCATTTTTAAAGGTAGAATGGTCTATGTTCTGTTTAAGGTGTTTGCTCTAGATTAATTCCTTTATTCACCGGATGTTTGGGGAGCATCTCCCATAAACTAACCAGTAACGTAGGTGCTGGAACTTAGAGGTGAACAATAGTGACTCAGAGTCTCCCTCAGAGACCCGACATCCTAAAAGGGAGGACGAGGGCATTTATACACTAAACAATATTTCAGGAGAAATGAGCACATTAAAGAGAAAAATGAATCGGGGTCGCAGGGGCTTCTTTTATCCCCAGGAATGGCTGTTGAGTGATCTCACTGAAGGCAGTGAGATCCATTCAGCTCTCGGTGGGAATCTGAGGGAAGGGCATTGATGGCAGAAGGAATAGCAGGGACAAAGACCTGGATGGTGTGCACTGTGTGCTGTAGAGTTGCTGTTCTCTCCAGCCACCAGCCAGGCTTCAAGAAAGGGGTTTAACAGGTATCTGAGAATGTCAGCACTGCTTGGTCATTGCTGATCTCAGTAGCACTTTTACTCCACTTTCTGGATGTTACAGGTTATTTCTGACTACCTCAGAAGGGGTATACAATTCTCCAAGAACAGAAACCACTCCTCTAGCTATTTGCAAGGGCTACTAGGTCAGAAAACTTTAGGGATGTAGGAGCATTTGATGGTAAATGGGCAGAAATTCCAACTTCTGCTGAAACCTGAGGGTGACTGGCACAGTTGATCTTAATAGGGTATTAGATTGTAAGTTTTGACTTGTATGTGAGCCCCTCGGTAGGTCATTCATTCATTTCTTTCATGCCTCCTCCATTCCTTTTTGGAGTGTTACTGTCTATAGGTAAAAAGCAGTCAGTGCGTGATGTGCTATGGGGGACACAGACAATGGGCTATACCCTAGTGGTGAAGTGCATGGAATTTGTATTTAACTGCCCTGGTTTGGAATCTGTGGTCAATTACCACAGGCTCTGGATGACCTAAAGATTCTTCAAAGGTATAATTCCAGTGTGACAGCACCTGCTTCACAGGAGTTTTTCAGGAGTGAAATGAGATAATATCCATGATTTAATATAATGCCAAAAACAAAGGAAGCCATTTTGTAAATGTTAGAGCTTTTATAAATGTGAGAATAGAGTCATCAAAGATTCACAGGGGTTCTTTAACTTTTATTTTTTCCAGTGATGCATTTAGAGCACTTATTCTGAATCCATTCTGAATTTTAAACTGACTTCTTGTTTCTCCAATTTAGTAAAACTCTTTGAAGTTATGAGTGGAGAATTAAGAGCAAATTGGTCTGAATATCGTGAATACCAAACCTGGCACTTCCTTGTCACTAATTTATTTGGTCATTTATTACACAAATATGTAGTAAGGGCCTGCTACGTATCTAGCTCTGTGCCAGTGCTGAGGATCGACCAGGAAACAGTTAAGGAAATCAGGACTTCTTGGAGATAGCAGGAACGTGACAGGATAGAAAGGATGTGGGAAAAATTGGGATTAAGGATGAGTATTTCAGGTGAATGGAGTCACACTGGATGGGAGAACAGTCAAGTAATCAGCTTGAGTAAACATGAGACCATCAAAAAAAAAAAAAAAACAAGACTTCATGATGCAGGAGCTGTGCACCTGCAGGTTGGCAATGGAAGAAGGCCCCACCCTCAGGAAGTCTTCAGTCCACACCATTTGGCACAGCTTGCCAACATTTCCTGATTATTTACTTCAAGCCTAATGTCTAAAGCACATCTTTTCCTTTGTCATCTATCAGAATCCTGACCGCTTTGCACGTGGGACTCATTCACCAAGCGTAGTAACAACCTTATCCATTGTGAGAGCAGTAAGGGAGCACTCAGAATCCTGAGTCAGTCCTGGACTTGAGCCCTACCATGCAGCGATGACAGATAATGCAGTGGCCACTCCAGGGATGATGGGGGAGGCAAGCTAGAGCCCCTAAACAACTTAAAGTATGGTCCTAGAACAGCAGCAGCAACACTTGGAAACCAATTAGCAATAAAAATATAAGGCCCAGCCCCAAACCTACTGATTAGAGTCCAAATTCTTTTATTTATTTTTTTTATTTTATTTTTTACAGGCAGAGTGGACAGTGAGAGAGAGAGAGAGAGACAGAGAGAAAGGTCTTCCTTTGCCATTGGTTCACCCTCCAATGGCCGCCACGGCCAGTGCGCTGCGTCTGGCGCACTGCGCTGTTCCGAAGGCAGGAGCCAGGTGCTTCTCCTGGTCTCCCATGGGGTGCAGGGCCCAAGGACTTGGGCCATCCTCCACTGCACTCCCGGGCCACAGCAGAGAGCTGGCCTGGAAGAGGGGCAACTGGGACAGAATCCAGCGCCCCAACTGGGACTAGAACCTGTGTTCTAGTCCACTAGGCGGAGGATTAGCCTGTTGAGCCACGGTGCCAGCCTAGAGTCCACATTCTAACAAGGCTCTAGGGTAATGTGTAAGATATTTGAAGTTTGAGAGGCCCCACAGCAGAGTTCAATCTATTTTGGACTTGGTATCTTTAACCATGAAATTGACTAGTCCGCTCTCCAATGCTGATAAGATGGGAATGGGTAAGAGGCAAGGGAATAAATGGAGTTGGTTTCTTCCTCTACTTTTCTCACCCTCTACTGAGGGTGCAACAGACGAACTCTTGGTTTCATTGACTCTGAGGACACAAGGCATATTTGCTGCCCAACATGTTGTCATGTACAGCTTGCTTAGGAAAAAAATGAATTTGCTAGCTAAATAATAATAAAGGTTTAAATAAATAATATTAGTCTATAAAAGTAAGGTATTTTAAAAATATTAATAAAACATTAAACAAATTAACATTAATAATTTATTGAATAAGTAAATTATAATATTCATATATACTAAGTTGGTTACTTACATTAAAATGAGGTAACAAAAACTTTAGTATGTTTTATATGTGCTCCTGTTCTCTGAACTACTATGTTTTTCTGTAATTGATGTCTGTGTTTTGCAAAAATTTTGAACTTAAATACTGATTTTGGGGTGAAGGTTGGGCCCAGTGGCTAAGAAACTCGCATCTCACATTGGAGTATCTGGGTTCTATGACTGCCTCTGGATCATGTCTCCAGCTTCCTGTTAGTGCAGATCCTGAAAGGCAAGGTGATGGCTCGAGTAACTGGGTCACTACCACCCACATGGGATTGAATTCCAAGCTCCTTGCTTCAGCCTTAGTCTAGTCCTGGCTCTTACAGGCATTTGGGGACTGAACCTGCAAATGAGAACTCTGTCTATCTCTCAGAAAATAAAAATTAACTTTGACTTTACCCATTACTAGTTGGGTGATTTGGGAGTAGGTAGCTTAACTTACTTGAGTTTCAACATGCCCATCTATTTTTGTTTAAGTGGGGAAGGCAGAGAATCACGTAGTAAGTGTGCTCACATGAAGATGGAACCAACTGGGGTTTTCTAAAGGGTCAGCTCTGACCTCCTCTACCCTAGTGACACTACTGCCTGATTAAGGTAGGTCACGTAAGGGCTAGCAGATGGTTACCACTTTCGTTGTGATGGAAAAAGGTTCCCATTGGGTCTTATCTGAGGGTTGTACTTATTATGTGATCTTAAAATAATCTCTTACCCACTGACCATAGCCATTTTCTTTCTGGTTAGGTAAAGGGATGAAAATATGTACTCTTTTAGCTCTAAAATGCCAAGCTCAGTCTTTTTTCAAGTATCTCATATATTCACAAATATTTTTGTTGTAGATACTATCAATTGAGTATCTATGCTCACAGCTTTCTTTTATGTCAGCCTCTATTGCAGATGCTAGAACCTCAGTGTCTCATTCCCAGTTCCCATTACAGCTGGGGAGCCATGGAACTCCACTCTGGTCCAAGTGTTCTAAGCAGAAATCTGCCTATTATATGCCTGCTACCTCCTCCTTCCTTTCTGGATCACAGGGCATTCTTGGAGATGCCATTAAGCCACAGTACTAGTTTCAGATGACCCATCACTGTGCTTTGTTATATAAGATTAACAAAACCATTTATATTGGTTAAGACTGTGCAGCTGAGTTTCTACGTAGAACTAATTAAGACCAGCATCTGCTATTTTCCAGGCATTATTCTAAGAAACAGAGATTCCATGGTTGTATTCAGTATGGACCAATCTGTTGCCTAACTTTCCTTGAGTTTTTTAACTATAACATTTTACATATAATGTCTTCTCATGGCCCAAGAAAGGACTTTTAACTTGGCTAAGATTACCACAATTCAGAAAACTTTGTTAAATTTTTCCTATGACAAAAGCAATGACTATCTGATTCTCTAAAACTGAATGTAGATTATGGTTTCATGCATCCCTTTAAGCCATGTGCTCTTGATATGAAACAAAAGAATGAAGAGAAGAATATTTCTTATCCAAGAATTGTCCAACTGGTGCTGTGGCATAGGGGGTAAAGCCACTTCCTGTAGTGCCGGTATCCCATATGAGTGCCTGTTTGAGTCCTGGCTGCTTCACTTCTGATCCAGCTCTCTGCTGTGGCCGGAGAAAGCAAAAGAAGATGGCCCAAGTCCTTGGGCCCCTGCACCTGCATGGCAGACCTATTAGAAGCTCCTGGCTCCTGGCTTTGGATTGGCACAGCTCCAGCCATTGCAGCCATTTGGGGAGTGAATCAGCAGATAGAAGACCTCTCTCTCTCTGTCTTTGACTCTGCCTTTCTGTAACTCTGCCTTTCAAATAAATAAATAAATAAATAAATCTTAAAAAAATAAGAATGGCCCTGAAGGAAGTTCTACCATGTGAATCTTAGCTTAGAAAAAGCATGACTTCCAAAAGTTTCAGCAGAGAAAGAGGTTACAATTAAAGCAGATATATTTGCCAAGATACATTGAATAAATGAGATATGATTCAATGCCAATACTTTGAAATACTAGGAATAAAAGCTGTGTGTGTGTATATATGTGTGGTAGTGTGTGAGTATTTTGAAAGGGCTACTGAGGTACCTACAGAAAGGGAGTTCTTGGACTTTTTCCAGTCCAAGTACAGAGGGATTGGAGGAACACATAGAAAGACAGGAAGAGAAGGAGCAAATGTAGAACCATAAGAGAAAGCATTTAGGATGTGATGGGAAAAAAAAAAAAACCTAACAAATCAAAGGAAGGGTGAGAAAATATTCGATTAAATGTGAGATAACTGCTGTGGGAGACACAAGTCTACATGGAGTTTACCTCACTGTATACTCATGGCCACTCTACAGAGAACAAGACTAAACCTCTATTTTAAGGGCAAGGAAACAGGTTCACGCTCTGAGAGGAAAACTTGATCATGAACTAACAACTACTAAATGACCAGCATGGGATCCAAACTCAGAACTATTAGACTTCAAAGCCTAGGAGTTCTATAGAACTCTTTCCTCTGTGCGATCCGTGAAAGAATCTCTGAAAATGAGTTAGCTTATTAAATATATATTTACTGAGCACCTACAAAATACCCTGAAATACATACCAGTGAGAGGAGAAACAAAATCTTTGCCTTCATGAGTTTAGCGATAGGGGAAAATGTAAACAGGCATGGGTATATAAGGTGTTTGGGGTGATGGTTGCTCTTTAGATAGAATGGTTAACAAGATTTTGAGCAGAGATCTAAAATAAGAGAAATGAGCTATGAAGAGACCCCAGGAAGAGCACTTCAAGAGCAAAAGCCCTGTAATCTTTAGTAGTTTAGGATAATAAGAAAACATAAACCATTTATTTGCAACAGCAATTCTTATGCACAAAGTGGGGTCTATTCAAATATTGGGCTAGTCTGTGGCAAAAGTACTGTCCAGAAAAAAAAAAAACCCTAAAATGTTTAAAGTATACAAAATGCTCCTGAAACAACTGAGTTGGAAAAGAGAGACTGGGTCAGAAGGCATTACAAAAGATGCCTGCTTCAGTCCTGAAGAGAATCTGCCAGTGAACCAAGCTTCTGTGGGCTCCAGCAAAGTATAGAGAAGAGATAGCAAGCAGTTCTCCACTAGAATTTGAGGCTGGTATTGGGTCAGGTCATATTTTGTGTTTTGGTTCCATTTCCTCCTTGAAGGGTTTCCATATTGTGGTGAATCTGTGCATGGCTGTAATGGGGGCTTCCATCTGTGATCCTGGAAGAGACAGGTCCCTCAGCATAAGCCTGGTCACTCACTGTCTTTGGAGGAAACTCAATTCAGACCTTGGGCAGAAGGACGTCCATATAACACGACAGATAATCTCCTCAAGACCAGCTGCTCCTTGCTTTTTGGACATGGAATAGGGCTGAAATTATTGAATCTGGGACCAGCTCTGTCCTGAGTGCCACATATTGTTTTCCCTCCTGGCAAGACAATCGATGTAGCCTTTTCTACAAGATGTGCACCAGAGTGACACAAAAGAAGAACGCAATACCCATTAGTGTGAACCTGTGTTTTTGGTGCCTACATTAAAGTGCTTATCAAATTAACCCTCATTGAATTGCATCAAACTCCAAGAAGTTTGCCTTTGGATTTTGATGTATTTCCTGTTTTTCCATGCACCTTTTTCCCC
This sequence comes from Lepus europaeus, assembly GCF_033115175.1. Classification (NCBI taxonomy): domain Eukaryota; kingdom Metazoa; phylum Chordata; class Mammalia; order Lagomorpha; family Leporidae; genus Lepus; species Lepus europaeus. The sequence goes on from NC_084839.1 coordinate 55,538,835, forward strand.
AAAACATATGATGCCAGTGGATACCATTCCTTGAGACCACGGGCTTCAGTTGATTCTTTCCTTCATCCTCAGTATTCAGTAGGAAGGCAGCACGTAAGAGATGTTCAGTGTGTTTATGGAAGAGAATTACAGCAAGTCTCAAAGGTCAAATTAGCCGGAATCTGCTCGACTTTGTCAAAAGATTGATGATTGACACTTCACTAGACCTCAAGTGCTAGTCTATTTTTTTCAGAATCAAGTAAAAAAATAAGAAAGAAAAAAAAAAACTCAGAAAAAGTGATGGGCATTTTGGGGGAAATTCAACGAAGAATAAGACATGATTCTAGAAAGAGAATTGTACAATCTAAGGGCAGAGTCAAAACAGAAGCATATGAGGATGCAAATGGCAAAGCTCAATTTGAATAACGGTTCCAGTGCAACAGAAGAACACCACCAGACAGGTCACCTGTCATTGCCAAGTGAATGAAAACATAGTAAGTGCTACAGAACTTCAGAGAAGGAAGGGATTCTTGTTTTTTTGTCTTCCAGGTTGTTCAGAAAAAGATATAGGGGTGGATATGGGGGTGGGAGAAACACTCAGTAGCCCTTGAAGGAGTGGGTGCGATTTTTATAGCATGAAGGAAGAAGCAAAAAGAGAAAACAATGGACTCCAGCAAAAGCCACAGGAGCAGGTGCCTTCACCTGTAGAAACTGCTCATGGGAGAACAAAACAGGGTGGTTACAGCAGAGTCCTGCAAGAGAGATTAGTGGGAAAGAATGGGGAAAATAGAGGCAGGAATCATATTGCTAAGGAGCCTGTGGGGCAACCTAAAACATTTTTCGTAAACACTTTCAGGAGGCCATAGGTTTTTGTTTTGGCACTAGAAGAAATAAAAAAAGGAAACATAGGCTGGCATGATGTCATTTGCAGCCTGATTTAGCAATGCCTTATCTAGTTTGCCTCTGCGGGTGCTTTTACTAATTTTCTCACTGCACAAAGAAAATAAATAAATAAGTGTACTATAGTCTTATTTATCCTTCTTTGGACATTTCTTTACGAGGCAGATGGTCAATTAAGAGCACTAAACAATGACACTGTTTTCTCTGTAAACATTTTTTTCTAATAGCCTAACAAATGTAAGTCTGTGCTGCCATACTGCTGAATACCATCTTGACTTTCTAATTACAAAGAACTGTGTCTTGATAGTTACAATTACAGCTGTAACAATGATGCCCGCCCGAACAATACCGTTAGAGGCAAAGTGCTTATCCGAATATTCACAAATAAAGGCTTAAATTTATGCCAGAGATGTAGTTGGAGGTTAAACAATTGGGAGGGGAAAAAAAAAGGTTGAAAACACTGGTTTGATGCTACAGATGTGAATTTGAATCCAATTACTCTGAAAGGAAAAAAAAACTTGAAAAGGTGCTGTTTTCTTCTGTTTTAATAATCAATAGGTTAAGGGGTGGTTTAACTTCGCATGCTAATACCTCTAATTTTGATATTTGACTACACTCTGGTGTTTTCAAAGCATACTATCTTTTTAACTAAGTAGGTCTTTCTAAAATGCAAATGGGTATCCTGATGTTGCAATAAAAGGTAACTATTCTTCAATCAGCTAAAGTGTGAGTGAAATAATATATTATTTTTGAGCAAATAGTAGATTTGTCTAATACTGTTTTAGTGAAGGCATTGTAACACAGTGATTAAATTCTGTTGGGGCTTTGATGCTCGATGGCCATGCATCAAAAGCTCAGTCTTTGTGTTTTCTCATAATGGGGAAAACAAAGGCATCTACCCACATAACAATTACACTAGATGATAAAGAAGTTTAAGGAGTAGATACAAAGTATGCAATATAGTGACTGCTGTGGTAAGCATCTAAAAATAAGTAGTGTTGGTATCAGTGGACAGGACACTTCAGAATGAGCACCCCAAATCCTGGAACAGGAAGACAAAGGCAAGATGTCTGTGAGAGGACACCTTCCATAAAGAAGACCAAAGACCACTCAGCATCTCAGGGTACAGCCATGTTCAGGAGATCAGTCTTTCCATAATTCCTGGTCAAAGTAATGATTGGGCCAGTTCATAACCATATTTCGCCATTAATTGAAATTAAAGTATCAATAAAGAATTTTCTCCTAGCTCAGGCTTGATTGTAAAATTTGGGATTTTGCAATGCTAATTGCTCATTTTTTTTTTCTTCACAGTACTCACAATCTACTATGGCACTAAGATATCAAGTCTGAAAAATACAGAGACAGTCACATTCCCAGCACTGGGTGGAGTGAAAAATGTGGTTATTCGTTAGCTTCAATATTTAGTTAAAATACTATCAATATCATTGTCACAATAGATATGCCCTGGATAAACCCTTTACATGTCAAAACTTCTTTATTCCTCTTGAAACTTTTTAAGAGGTAAAATTGTAATTTTTTTTTATTTTATAAATGAGTAAATCAAAGCAGACAGGTTCAGTAACTTCCTGAAAGTCAAACTATAAATACATGACCATAGATGTTTAAATCTCATGAGCAAACTAATTACATGCAAATACATTAAGGCCTCAAAGCAAACAGACAAAGAGTAAGGCCTATTATGTATGCTAGAATACTTGACATGGAGTTGCAGGTTTGGTTAGGCTCAGTCCCGTCCCGAGAATGACTGTCTCGCCACTAATCACGTCCATTTCACCTGCACACAGCTGTCACAGTGATCTGCTTAAGAGCCAATCTAATTACATTATCTGTTCTATTAAAGCCTTCCCTGGCTTCCCCATTTGTATACGATAAAGGGCAAGTTCTTTAGCTTGGCACACCCAATCCCTGTGACCTAATCCTCATTTCACCTCTGAACATGCCTTCTGCACCCCCTCCTTTCAAGCTGAGAGAATCACAGTTCAGTGAATAGGCCCTGCTGCTTCACACCTTCTTGCTTTTGTGTCTGCCTTCCCTGCTGCCCAGAACAGAAGACAAGCATCAGTTTCTTCAGAGACCTGCCTTGAAGCCCACCAGGTGGCACAGTCCACACTGCCAACATGTAGCCCCCGACGTCACTCAATGTACCGAAATCCTGGTCTTATAATTTATATTCTTTATCAGATGTAAATTCACCCTTGATCAGACTTATCTCCAGTGTTTAGGTCCACGCAAATAGATGCTCATTGAATGCTGAGTGAATGTAGAAGAACAGCAAGAAATGCCTTTCTCAAAGTCCCAGGAGAAGAACAGAGAACACCCAACCCAAACTTGCTGACTTACTCTGACAAATGTTGAGCAGTGCCAGTCACACTATTTGTTTACCTAAAATGTATGCTTACAGTACCACCCTTTTCTCTGCCTTCCTTTCCTCCCAGTAGTTTAAAGTCCTCAATGTCATATGCTTAAGAATCTGTTGGAGTAAGGAGTAGAGACTAACACTTATCTTTGAAATAATCTCCCTTGAGGTGTTTTCTTGAGCTAAGTGGAAGACTCACGTTTTCTTCTTTGAATCAGCAACGTGAACAGGTATCTCTTCAGGTACGTAATGGTATGCTCCGGGAGACCACGTCTAATCTCATCTGTATCATAATCCACCATGCCCAACAACCATTTGTCAAATGAATGTATGGGCTTGGCAATGCATCATCGGCAAGAGAAACAGAAATAACCTGTAGGGTAGGCATAATATTGCAGATTCACTTTATGTAAAAAACTAATCTTGGCTAATTACTCTTTCTACATTCAGACAACACACAGCACTCCATGGGGAGAAAAACTAATTCAGAGGTTTTTCATCTTGACTAGTTGAAAGTAGATGGTGGTATTAACCAACGGACAGATCAGGATAAGGCTAGTTTGTGTTCACTTACATTTGGCCATGTACATTTTGAGACCTCTAGCAGTTATTCAAAGGGAGGTGCTGCTTAGTGAACTGGAGATATTAATCTAAGGGTCAAGGGAGAGGTCAAGGTTAGAGATGTAAACGAGGGAGTCAACAGTATAGCATTCACTGCCTGGAACTGGAAGTTATAGACCAGGGAATGCAGGAAGACTAAGAGATGCTAAGACTGAGAGCTACAACACTCCAAAATTTAGATATTGAGAAGCTAAGATTCCAGAAGAGAAATCTAAGAAATATGAACCATTAAGATAGGAGAACTGGTGTTCAGAAAGGCAAATGCAGGAAGTTCTAAGCAGGAAGGGGCAATCAGCTGTGTCAAATGCTGTGGAATTGTCAAATGAGATACAGTAATGTAGCAATGTGGAAGAATATTTTTTGAGATTTATATTACCTTTATTTCCTTTTCCCAGAACACAGAGTGTCTGTTGATTTTTTTTTTCATTTGCTAAATCATCCTTCCACACATTTGTGTTTGCCACCTTTCCTCCCAGCCTTTCACATTTGCCATGGGGAGGCTTTCCTGTCTTCCTGAATGAGGGCTTAGACAGCAAGCGACTGAAGTAAGGGTCACACATCATTACAGAAAGTTCAATTCCCAGGCAGAAATTGGAGCCTTCTTTTCTTCCATTTCCATATTGCAAAGATGCCTCTGGCTTCCTGGAATTTCTATTAAGAATTCCAAATCTCCCAACAATGATTAAAAAAAACCCACCTAGTTTTTCTTAGGATACTTAGCTTGGCTTACCCCCATGAGACAATCCAACCACTTCAATCACTGCACACGTCTCATATCTCTCATCTCTCTAACTTCTCTCCAGCATACACCATCTCCAGACCACCCTTCCAGAACAGCACATTCTAATTCACAATAGCTACCATTAATCTGCCCCAGTTTATCTACCTTAATCTTGTGCACGTAGTAGGCACTCAAACAGTATTCGTTCAATACTTTGAATTTCAGTCATTTCCTATGTGCATTATTAAATCTCTTCCTTCCTTTCAATTAGATTCATTTTATTTTTGTACTCCTCTGTGTAGCTATTTTTAAATATAATGAGAGAATAGTATCACCAGATAGTGTGTGAAAGCATTTTGATATTTAATAATTCCATATGATTCTAAATGATCTTTTTTCTCCCATACTTTATAGTAAATAATAAATACATAGATGAAAAATAAGTGTTTTGTATTTAAGGGAAGAGCTATTAAATATTACCAAAAAAGGGAGAACAGTTTTATCTTAAGTCAGCCACATAAATACCCATTAATTTTTTAAATGATTTTATTTGGTTGATGGAGTATTACATCTCCAAATTACATAGTTTAGATTTCCCATTACACACTCCTTATGGATCATATGCATATTCACAAAGTTATACAGAAGATTCTACGATGGGAAGGAGCCAATTTTCATTTTCTCTGTTCTTGTTTGAAGAACCAAAACTGTTAAAGGGATAAAGCACTCAGAAGTGCCTGTTCCAGGTTAATTGTCTCAAATTGCTCATTTAAAGCACCATTATAGTACAGCAAAGCCAGTTAATCTACTCTGAAGCTTCCTTTTTTATGATCGTAGCTACATTTGGTGAAATGGCACCTTTGGCAAACACCCAAATTGGATAAAATTGCCATTTTTCTTGGAACCTGGAAAGAATAACACATGTTTTCAAATCACTTCATATCATGTGGCTCTAAATGGTAGGCTGCATGTTTGTCTTGCTCTGGAATTCTGTCTTTGGCATTTTCTGATTTGACTTTAGGTTTCCTTTGCGTTACTGATGCGAGTAAACCATGTGCTTTAGCACACGATACATAGGTAAAGGGGAGGGGGCAGTGCAGAGGAGACTGGCAAGAGGAACTGTGGCAATATTTTTAAACATCACAACTGTGTAAGAAAATGATGAGTCCCCGCACTGACACTTGTGCACAACTTCCAGTGGATGGTACCTTTATTATTGGAAACACTGTACTTTGAGAGCCTCTTCAATGTCGACATAACTAGCAGGTGCCGCGATCATAATGGTAGAAACATTCGCTTATTAATCAGCGCACATAATTCCTCTCTAATGCTGTCAATTTAAGATGGCAACCCGATTTTTTTTTTTTTTTTTTTTTGGAGTGGGGAGGAGGGTCAACAATTTAATGAATCTCGTCTGCATTTTAATTCCAACCTAATAATCTGCCTCCGGCTCTTTTCCCTCCCTCACTCTGAGAACATTTCTCAGGATCCTGCTATTAAGCACAATGGGATATTACCTCCCTGCCTCAGTTAAGCATTGGGATGGAGGAAACAGCCAGACAACAAGACCCCCTAGTCCAAGTAGAGCTCACGTTAAGCTGTCACCAACCCTCAGTGACATCATCCTTAAATGTCCTGCTCTCCAGTAGTTCACATAGAATTTCCACCCTCCAGATTCTGATACTGTAGTGCATTTCAGATTTCTTTTATTAAACACCATTGGGACCCATAGTCAGAAATATGCAGTATGTTGACATAGTTAAAATAAATAAATACAACCCATTGCCAGAAATATTAAAAAATGCATTGAAATGTACTCCTGTCAGAGATGATTTGTTTTTATCCAAACAGGGAAGACTGATGGCTTCAGGATGGACTGGGCGAAGAGGCTCCATCTATTCATTCACTCCTTCATTCATTCATGCCTTCATTCATTTCCTTACAAAACAAAAAAAAAGCCACCTACCACTTCTAGCTCACCATGTCAAATGTAAACAGAATAGACTTTGTTATTAGGAGAGATGTGACTCCAAGTGTCTGAGCTGCAGAGTGACAGCCGGCTCCTCTCTGAATTTCAGGCAGCCTCTGTCACTCGCCTTGACAATGAAGGGAGTTAATATATTCATGACATTACCACACATGCATTCGCAATTCACAGCATATTGTATTGTTTACCCCTGTTCTTTTGTACTACTGCATGTAGTAATTTGCCTTCTAGCAACAGAAAAATTCCTCAACTTAAAATTTTACCCTCATTTTATTTACCCTTAATAGAAAAACCACAGCTTCCTGGCCCATCCATGGTTGGCAAGAGCACCTTTCTGCTGCATTGCAAACAGATAAATGTCAGATTTTACATTTTGATCAGATATGTCTACAGTCATTTCCTGTACTTATTTCTCATCTCCTCTCATCTCCTGCTTCCCACGCCTTCCTTCAGCAGCAATCCTTGCTGCTCTTCCTGTGTGTTCCTAGCAGAGCTGGCACTAGGTGGCCAGCTCTTATAGGGAGATGCTGGAGAGGGAGTAGGAGAATCATGCCAAGGACCTGGTCTATTCCCCCAACAATAGGGTCAATGCTACTGAGAGTGAGGAGCATTCTGAAGCTCCACACTTGACTAGGTATGTCCAGGGTGCCCACCATGCATGGTGTTTAGCCCCAGGACAGCTCCTTTGTCTTCTCCATCACTCACAGGGTACTGGATGCACTCCCCAGCATGCGTGCATCCCCACCATTCATTTAAAACCTTTTCTATACATTTGCTTCTGTGGCGTTTGACTACTGAGCCTTGTAGGCCAAACTTATTTATTCTGATGGGGTGCAAACTTGTAATAATGTCAAATATTTAGACAGATGGTTTTACTATGATGAATCCTGGGTAGAGGGAGTTGTTATTCTCAGATACTGCACTATTGTTCTTCAGAATTTTGCTGTTGGGGACCAGGGTTGAAACGTGCTTTGAAGGCTTAGGGTAACTTTGTGGAGCTGGCTGGAAGAGGCAAGCAGCCTGGGCTAGCAAGACACAATGGCTGTTTCATTTTCCACACAATGATGAGCTGTCTGAATCCCAGTGTGTGTCACAAAACTCTGGGACTGAGAGAGGCAGTGAGGGGTCACTCAGTCCAATGCCCTGCCTTTGACTAGAATCATTTTAAAAATATCCTATGCTAACAGTCTTCAAGACAACCTACACGACTCAGTCCACCTGAATGTTGAAATCCTGTCTGAGAGTAGGCATGATCTTCCCTATAATTTAACAGCACTTCCTGTTCTGTTAGGGAGAAAGCATTTGGTCATTCTTTATAACCAAACCTTTTCAGATGTAAGAAATGTGATTGAATTATAGTTCCTCAAATTTTGCTGCTCTGACAGAAGGCCATAAGTGTACTTTAGGGTTTATCTTGGTAGTTTCTTATTCCCTTTCACAGGATCTGTATTGTTTTATCTGTGTGCATTTACCCAATTACCTTGGAAGCTCCACTGGATGGTAACTTTTATAAACTCTTACTAAGGACAAAAAAGAGGCCCAAGAACAGTGGTCCTCAACCTTGGTTATATATATCAGGATTTCCTGGGAAGATATTTTAAAATACCAATATGTGTGTTGGGTTGCACAACCTGAGATTCTGTCTTAAACAGTCTTGGGTATAAAGGGCTATAGGTCCCACAGGTGATTCTAATGTGCAGTCAAGGTTGAGAGTCTGACAGATCATTTAATATCCTTGAGCCTTGATTTCATTATGCAAGAAATGGAGATAAAATAGCAACCACCTATTTCTTCCAGGTTTAAAAGAGTTCACATATATAAAATCCTTAAACATAATGCCTGGGCTACAGCATATTCAAAATAAATGTTAATATAATTATTTTTAGGTTACTATTTGACCTAATGTATTAGCAAGTGATTGGAAACCTAAAAGGTACTTAATATTGAATATTGAATAATAGCTTCAGATTATTTAGCCAATTGATTCACATCTACAAGAAAAAAACTAAACATATAAAGGTAAGTTCCAAGTAATTCAAATCAGCTTTTAATTCACCTTACATATAAAAGTTCTTGAGGAATATGTGGTTTGAGTCATTATCCAGGTAATTGTGTTTGGTCATAATTTTTTCATACCTGGAGAATAATTGAATTGACTGTGGCCTGTAAGATTTAGAGTGGACAAATAAAAGAGTCACGATATGAGAAGAGATGGTGAAACTATCAATAATTACCAAATACTAAGAGCAAAAGGAATTTTTCTCAAGGAGATTTCAGCATTATAATGATAACAGGATCATTACCAGGAAAATGAAACAAAAATTATAGTTTTCCATGTATAATAACTTCTTTCATTATAGTAGACAAAACTTACAAGTTATTTGGGAAATCTAGCCATCCCTATTCACCCATTTTATAGGTGAATGAGCTAAGGTGAAATAATTAGGTGACAAATAGTTACAATGCCACATATGATGCATTAAAACCAAATCAAGAAACTTGGAAATTCAGAAAAGGAAATAATTACCTCTCGTGCAGGTGATCTTAAAGGTTTTACAGAGGTAGTGACATACAACCTAAAACCAAAAAGAGTAAGCTATTTTTGACAAAAGAAGCCGATAGAACAAGCAAAACAAGATACCTGATTGACTAGAGCACAATGTGCAATAAAAGGGTGATGGAGGATAAGATTAGAACAGAAGTTTAAGGTCAAATGTTAAATGGTCTTGAACAATCCACACTGCAGAGATGTCAGGAAAACTGCACCATAGGCTAACCCTAATGTAGAGATTTTTTTAGATGACATTAAGAGATCTTAAAAAGCTTGAAAAGTTTGAACAGATACAAAAGTAACTTAAATTATTACATCCTCCTACCAAAGGGAGAGAGAGAGAGAGAGAGAGAGAGAGAGAGAGAGAGAGAAATAATTCAGTACTCTCTAAAATAAAACAACAAAATCCATACACTAAAAAAATTAAGAATTTTTAAAAAGTGACTGACTGTGATTATAATAAAGCAGGAAAATGTGATCAATAATCAGTAGGAAAATTGCTCAAAAGAAACAGACCCAGGATCATATAAATGATGGAACTATGGAGACACAGATTTTAGTCAGCTTTCTGAACATACTTTAAATGAAAATAATGAGAAAAAGTGGAATGAGAGACAGTGGAAGATATAAAAATAAAAAAATTAGAAGTCATAGAGCTGTAACAACAAGTATTAGATATAAAAGTTCACTAGTTTAGTTTATAGCAGATTAATCGTTGAAGAAGGAAAAATTGGTGAATTTGATGAAATAGCAATAGAAAAACTGAACATAAAAGGAAAAGAAGCTGAGGAAATCACATAAATTAGAATTAGTGAACTGTGAGTCATTTTATTCATATATTTTTTACAGATACATTTATTTGAGAGAGAGAGAGAGAGAGATCTTCCATCCACTGGTTCATTCCCCAATGCCTGCACAGCTGAGCCAGGCCAAACTGAGTAGCTGGAACTCCATCCAGATGTCCCAGGTAGGTGACAGGGACTCAAGTACTTGGGGCATCTTGAGCTGCCTTCCCAGGCACATTAGCAGGAAACTGGATGGGAAGCAGAGTAGCTGGTACCCAGGCTGGCCTACAGATATGGGCATGAGCATCTCAAGCAGCTCTCTAATCTACTGTCCTGCAATGTCCCCTACTGTGAGTCATTTTAAAAAATAAATGGTACTGGAGACCTAAAAGGAGGATTAGAAAAATGTTGAAGAAATAATGATATAAGTTGTCCAAAATTGATGTAAAACATAAACTCAAAGTTCTAGGAAACTTGATGACACCAAGAAAGATAAACACAAATAAAATAATATTAAGAGACATTGCAACCAAACTGTTTTAAATTAGTGAATAAAGAGAATTTTTAAAATATCTAGAATACGGGGTTGGTGTCTGGCACAGCAGTTAACCCAACATTTGAGACTCCTGTATTGCATATTAGAGGGCCTGGGTTTGTGCCCCAACTTCACTTCCATTTCCAGCTTCCTGCTAATGCATGCCCTGAGAGATAGCAGACGATGGCTCAAGTATTTGGGTCCTTTCCAGCCACATGGGAGACCTGGATGGAGTTCCTGGTTCCTGGCTGTGGCTTGGCCTAACTTCAACTGTTGCAGGCATTTGGGAAATGAATCAGAAGATAGAAAATAACTATCTGTGTCTGGTTTTCTCTCTATCTGCCTCTCTCCCTCTTATTCTATTAAATAATTTTTAAAAAAGAAAAAATTAAAGTAAAATAAAGATTTTTCAGTCAAAAAGAGTAAGAGAATATATTACCATTATTCTCGAAAACAAGTTGTTAAAGGAAGTTATTTAGACCAAAGAAAATATAACACCTGTTAGAAAATAAAATCAATAACAAGGAATGAGAAATACTAAAAAGGAAAATATGAGTAACTATAAAAGACTTTTACTTTTAAATTTAAAACATTACTTACTTAAAGCAAAACAATAGAGTATTTTGGGAATTTCAGATGAATTTGTATGAAATTCATGATAAGATGAATAAACAAAAAACAGTGTTGTAATTTATCTTATATGTAAATGAGTATACTTTGATACAGTTAATATTTTAATGTATACTTCAGCAAGTTAAAAATGAGCATATGAATATTTGAGCATATGAGCATTTTTAATCCTGGAGCATAAAAAGGAACTAGTGAAACTAGGGAGTACAGCTAGAAAGTTAAAGAGACAATGAACTGTATTATTAAAAAATGTGTTCATAGCCAAAAGAAGGTAGAAAAACAGAAAATAGGACAAAAGTGATGTGGCAAAAAAATAGCAAAATGCCAGACTTAACTGGAACTATTCAGTAATTACATTAATGTTAATGTTTTGGGAATAGAATTAAAATATAAAGGTTGAAAGATCAGATAATCAAGTGTAAACCCGACTATATTCTATATATAAGAAATAGACCTTAACTATAAAGACAGAGACAGAATTAACGTTAAAAGATAGAAAAAGGTATACCATGCAGTCACCATTCTAGATAAATTCCAATACACCATTCTAATACAGCTGTGTTAACACCAGAAAACATGGACTTTGTTTAAGAAACAATCAAGAAATGAAAAGGCAGGTTTCTTAGGTGGTCAGTTAATTGAGAAGACATAAGAATCTAAAAAAGATACAATTATAACAAAACTTTAAATATATGAAACAAAAAGGCACAGAAGTATAACAAGAAATAGACAAATCCACAATCATAATCATAAATTTCAGTACCCCTCTCTCAGTTTAACAAAAGTAGATGATAAATCTATTGACCAATAATAAGTAATAGGTATTTATGAAGCAGAACACACAACACCAAAATATGCATTCTCTCCAAACACATGAATCATTCACTAAAATATACCATATATTCTGTCATAAAAGAAGAATCAACAAATTTAAAGGATATAGTATATATTTTGTAACTATAGGAGAAGCAAAATAAAATTCAATTGTTTAAAAGCCTAGAAACCCCAAAATTACTATTAGAAAATATTTTTAAAAACTCAAGTCAAAAAGAAATAATGAGGGAAATTTGAAAATATTGTGAACTGAATAAAATATGACACATCAGATACACCTAACATGGTACACTGGGGGGATTTTTTAGCTTAAAATGTTTAAATTAGAAAACAGGAAAGACATGAATTAAAAAACCTAGGTTTCCACATTAAGAAAACAGTTACACATTAACAGGAAGAACAAATTAAACCCAAGTTAAGTAAAATGAAGAATATGAGTTTAAAGTAAAAATCAAGAAAAAGGAAAACACCCAGAAAATAAATTAATAAAGCTAAATACTGATTTATTAGAAAAGATCAATAAATTTGATAAATATTTAGACAGAATTATCAAGCAAATAAAAGACATATTTTAGAATATCAATAATGAAAGAAGAGGGGCCAGCATTGTGGCAGAACGGTTAACCCAGAACTTACAATGCCCACATTCCGTATCAGAATGCTACTCAGTCTCCATTCCAGCTTCCTTCTAACGGGCCTGGGAAGCTGGAAGATGTTGGTCCACGTATTTGGTTCCCTTCTACCCATGTGGGAAACCCAGATGGAGTCCTGGCTCGCATCTTCCACCTGGCCTGACCTGGCTGTTGCAGTAATTGGGGAGTGAGCCAGCAGATGGAAAACCTCTGCCTCTCCTTCTTCTCTGCCTCTCCTTTCTCTCTTTCTGTCTCTGTCTCTGTATCTCTCTTTCTTTCTCTCTGCTGTGCCTTTCAAATAAACAATTAAGTCTTTTAAAAGCAAAATCAGTGGTCTGTGGTGCTATGGCATAGTAGGTTGCGCCTCTTCCTGCAGAACTAGCATCCCCTATGGGTGCCGGTTCATGTCCTAGATGTTCCTCTTTCAATACAGCTCTCTGCTTATGGCCTGGGAAAGCAGAAGAAAATGGCCCAAGTGTTTGGGCCCCATCATCCACATGGGAAACCCAGAGGAAGCTCCTGGCTCCTGGCTTTGGATTGGCCCAGCTCTGGCCATTGCAGCCATTTGAGGAGTAAACAAGCAGATAGAAGACCTGTCTCCCTTTTGCCTGTAGCTCTACCTCTCAAATAAATAGTAAAATCTTTTCTAAAAAATTAAAAGCAAGAATCAAAGAGGAGGCAATACTGGATATCCCACACACATCAAAATATTATGGGTGACTATGAAAAAATTTAGGCCACAAACTTGACAAATAAAAGAAAAATGTCATGTTTTTTGAAACAAATTTACCAAAACCAACACAAGAAGAAAGAAAAGCTGACAGGCACTACTTCCACTTAAAATTACACATATATTATATTTATCACTAGAAGTCCTAGTTAATGAAATAAGCAAAGAAAATGAAATAAAAGACAAATAAATTGAATATAAAGAAGTAAAATTGTCTTTACCTATGGATGACATAATTATGTAGATAGAACAATTTAAAGAATCTATAGAAAATTCTCTAGACATAAAAATGAATTTGGCAAGGTCACAAAATAAAAGAGAAGTATACAAAATTAATCACATATCTATACAATAGCAATGAGTATTTTGAAGATGAGATTTTGGAGGTTTCATTTATCCTGCTTCTAAAATCATAAACTTATTAGGTATAAATTTACTAAAATAAGTACAAGAACAGCACACTGAAAATTACAAAGACTTGCCAGGAATAATTAATAAATCTAGCTACATGGGAGACTTATAATGTTAATGAGTTGGAAGGATAATAACATTTTATATCAAATTTAAGTTGATTCACAAATGCTATACAATCTAATCAGAATGCATAAAATCCTAGCACACTGATAAAAATTGTCAAGCTAATTATAAAATGTCTGTGAGAAATTGAGATGGCAAAATAAGCAACCTGGAATAACCAGAATAATGTTGAGGAAATAGGACAAATATGTAGGATGAATATGAAGAACCCATACTACATGGCTGAAGATTTGAATTAAATATACTTCATTGTAATTAGTTAATCTCAATCCTTACCTCCAATCATACATAGAAATTAACACTAGATGAATAACAGATATAAACATATACAACTTAATATTTAGAATTAATTAGAGGCCAAAATCATTGCCAGTTTGGATCTGAGAAAGATTCCTAGATAGGACATGCTCACACATAGAGATATATCATAAAGAAAAAAAAAGATCAATGGGTCTCTCTAGAAATTTAAGCTTCTGTCATTTGAAAAATACATCAAGAAAGAGAAGACACAAACAATAGACCTAAAAATAACATTTTCAACTCATCCATTTGGCAAAGCTTTTGGATCAAGAATGTAACAAAATAAAAAAAGATTTTTCAACTCAATTATAAGACAACAACCAATCTAATATAAAAAAAGGCCAAAGATTGATCAAAAACTTCACAAAGGAAGATGTACAAATGATCATTAACTACATGAACAGTACTTAACATGAGTCATCAAGGAAATACAAATTAAAACCATAATTAGTTACCTCTATGTTCCTATTGCAATAGTTAGAATGAAAAAGGCTCACTAACAATCGTTGGCGAAGATGTGTTGTTCTAGTACTAGTGGTTGAACTCTGTAATTAACACACAATTATTCTTAGGTGTTTAAATTTTAACTGAAAAGTGATCCCTGTTAAATATAAGAGTGGGAATAAGAGAGGGAGGAGATGTACAATTTGGGACATGCTCAATCGGACTTGCGCCAAATGGTGGAGTTAGAAACATGCCAGGGGATTCCAATACAATCCCATCAAGGTGGCATGTACCAATGCATCTCACTAGTCCAAGTGATCAACTTCAGTTCACAATTGATGACTCTGATAGGTCTAAGAGTCAAAGGGATCACACAAACAAGACAAGTGTCTGCTAATACTAACTGATAGAATCAAAAAGGGAGAGAAAGATCCAACATGGGAAGCGGGATACACAGCAGACTCATAGAATGGCAGATGCCCTAAATAGCACTCTGGCCTCAGAATCAGCTCTTAAGGCATTCGGATCTGGCTGAAGAGCCCATGAGAGTATTTTAGGAATGGAAAGCCAAGACACTCTGGGGAAAAAAAAAAAAAGACCTAAATGAACGATCTCTGTGAGTGAGATCCCAGTGGAAAGAACGGGGCCATCAAAAAAGGAGGTACCTTTCTCTGAAGGGAGGAGAGAACTTCCACTTTGACTATGACCCTATCGGAATAAGATCAAAGTCGGCGAACCCTAAAGGCTTCCATAGCCTTGGCAACTCATGACTAGAGCCTAGGGAGATTACTGACGCCATAAACAAGAGTGTCAAATTGTTAAGTCAACAACAGGAGTCACTGTGTACTTACATCTCATGTGGGATCTGTCCTTAATGTGTTGTCCAATGTGAAGTGATGCTATAACTAGTACTAAAACAGTATTTTTTTTTTCTTTGACTGGCAGAGTGGATAGTGAGAGAGAGACAGAGAGAAAGGTCTTCCTTTTTGCCGTTGGTTCACCCTCCAATGGCCGCTGCGGCCGGCGCATCTTGCTAATCTGAAGCCAGGAACCAGGTGCTTCTCCTGATCTCCCATGCGGGTGCAGGGCCCAAGCACTTGGGCCATCCTCCACCGCCTTCCCGGGCCATAGCAGAGAGCTGGCCTGGAAGAGGGGCAACTGGGATAGAATCCGGTGCCCCAACAGGGACTAGAACCCGGTGTGCCGGCACCGCAAGGCAGAGGATTAGCCTGTTAAGCCACAGCGCTGGCCCTAAAACAGTATTTTTACACTTTGTGTTTCTGTGTGGGTGCAAACTGATGAAATCTTTACTTAGTATATACTGAATCGATCTTCTGTATATAAAGATAATTGAAAATAAAAAAAAAAAACCTGGTGTTAAATTGGAAATGGCATAGAAAATTAATTAATTTTTAAAAAATATCATGTAGGATCTCTGTCTTTAATGTGCTGTACACTGTTATTTAATGCTATAACTAGTACTCCAACAGTATTTTTTCACTTTGTGTTGCTATGTGGGGGCAAACTGTTGAAATCTTTACTTATATACTAAACTGATCTTCTGTATATAAAGAGAATTGAAAATGAATCTTGATGTGAATGGAAGGGGAAAGGGAGCGGGAAAGGGTAGGGTTGTGGGTGGGATGGAAGTTATGGGGGGGGGAGCCATTGTAATCCATAAACTGTACTTTGGAAATTTATATTCATTAAATAAAAGTTAAAAAGTAATAATAATTGAGATCAGAACTCTCATGTTGCTGGTGGTAATGTAAAATGGTACAACTGCTTTGGAAAGAATTAGACAATTTCTTATGAAATCAAACATACATTCAATTTTATGATCAAACAGTTCAACTTTTGAAATTGATTACCTGAGAGAAATGAAGCACTTTTCTATAAAAAAGACTTGATGTGAACAATATAGCAACTTTGTTCATGATATCTCAAAAATGGAAATGATTCAAATGCCTGCACATGATTGAAGGAGTACATTATTGTAGTATATGACATAAGTGAATACTATGCAGCAATGTAAAGCAAAGACTAATCATCTACTCTTCTGTATTAGGTGGCACGAAGGTAGATAGATACAAAGGATTACAACCTATAATCCTCTGGCGCCTGTGTTGTGGCACAGTGGGTTAAACTGCCCCCTACCTTGCTGGCATCTCATATGAGTGCTGGTTTCCATTTCCCATCCAGCTCCCTGCTATTGTGCCTGGGAAAGCAGCAGCAGACGGCAGGAGTGCTTGGGCCCCTGCCACCCATGTGGGAAACCTGGTAGGTATTCCAGTCTCCTAGCTTGAGCCTAGCCCAGCCCTGATCCAACCCTGGACACTGTAGCTCTTTAGGGAATTAACCAGCAATGGAAGATCTTTCTATCTCTGTCTCTCCCACTTGCTCTATGACTCTGCCTTTCAAATAATAATAAATAACTCTCAATTTAAAAAAGAGGATTCTTCTAATGTGAAATTAGTGGTTGAATGCAAACTGGATTGATGTGACAGGGTAATGAGAGGAATTGGTTGCACCCAGACATGATGGATTTTACTGGGGTGATGAAATTATCCTATATGTTTAAAACAGTGTACACATGGAGCAAAACTCATCATACTATTTACTAAAAATGGGTACATTTATTGTATATAAATTTTATATCAATCAAATAGGTCATATTAATTTTAAAGACTTATAAACAGTTAGCTTTAGGAAAGTATTTTTTTCCTAAAATGAACACCCTTTTTATTCTTAATTTATATGAGGCAAACAAATCTCATGTATTTCATATATACAGATTGAAGATAGAATAATACTTTCCACTGTTTCCTCCCTCCTACACATGCTCCGACCCTCTCTCCTTCTTTCTTATTTTTTCTTTCAATTTTTACAATGACATATTTTCAGTTTATTTTATAATCACAAGCTTAACCCTCCATCAAATAAAGAACTCAGCAAGTACTAAGTAGCAAAAACCACTGTTCCTCACAAGTATAGACAAGGGCTGTAAATAACACTCAAATCTCAAAATGTCAATTTTGCTCATGAACATTACATTTTTTTGGGTGCTCTGCATATTAAATACTACAGATCAGGGGAAACATTTGATATTTGTCTTTTTGGGACTGGCTTATTTCACTAAGCCTAATGATTTCCAGCTGCATCCACTTTGTTGCAAAAGACAGGATTTCATTCTCTTAATGGCTGAGTAGTATTCCATAGTGTATATGCACCAGATTTTCCTTATCCACTCATAAATTGATCGACATCTGGTTTTATTCCAAATCTTAGCTATTGTGAATTGAGTTCCAATAAACAGGAGTACAGATAACTCTTTCATATGCTGATTTCATTTCATTTGATTAAAGTCCCAGGAATGGGATGGCTGGGTCATATGGTAGATCCATTTTCAGATTTCTGAACAATCTCCACACTGTCTTCCATAATCTACCAACAGTGGATTAGGGTAACTTTTCCCTCACATCCATGCCAGCAGTTTTTTTAAATCTATTTTTGGGTGATAGCCATTATATCTAGGGTAAGTGGTTTTTTATTTGTATTTCCCTGATGGCTAGTGATCCTGAGCATTTTTTCATGTGTCTGTTATCCATTTGCATCTCATCCTTTGAAAATGCCTATTTGTGGCCTTTGCCCATTTCTGAACTGTATTGTTTGTTGTTGTTGAGTTTCTTGAGTTTTTAATAACTCCTGGATATTAATCCTTTATCAGTTGCATAGTTCGCGAATATTTTCTCCCATTCTGTGTGTTGTCTCTTCACTTAAGAAACATTGAGAAAAGAAGGTTATTATAAAGATAACTCTGGGACTGAATTTGAATCTGATCTGAAAACTTTTGTTTATAACAGGCAACTTTCAGCAAAAAAGCAAAATCTAGGATTAAGGAAGAACAGGGCAGAAAAAGCAATAAAACTCAAACTCACTATTTTTGCTGTGCTAGTCTTTGTGTGAATGGTATTTTATTTATTATATTGTGTGGTCATCAAAGCAATATAAGGAAAGTATTATTAAACCTCTTATGCAATATACCCAAGTAAGAAAACTATAAATAGACCTGCTGAGATGTGAGTTAGGCCTGTTTTTTCCCAAAGATGTAGTAGTTCATGTCACAGAAGTAAGAAAATAAATAATTGACGAGCCAGTGCTTAACAAAGATGCTCATTTTTAGGGGTAATTTATCTTTAAAAGTGAATAGAAAAAGACACATTTGAATAAATGCAACAAAAGATTTAAAATTACAGTGATGACTCATGAGTTGGTACAGGTGCGTGATTACCAGAGTCTGATTTACCACTGCATATCATGGTCATGAATTGTGTAATTAGTCCTCAATATTTTCATGAAAAATAATTTAAAAAAACTATTTTTTAAAAACTGAATGAGAACTTTGGCCACTGACAGGGAGGCCAGAAGGTGAGTGTAAGGAAGGTACTCAACATTTTTGAAATGGAAAATTTTTAAATGGGAGAGAGTTGAAGATACTCATACTTGGTGGTCAAGTTGATTTGATTTCTAGTTTCTGGACTAATAAACTTCCACAGTTCTGTTAAAATTTCCTCAATAACTAAGTTATTGTGGCAAAATGACAGGTTTATATTAGTAGCTTTTCAAAATAACTAGTTCCAGATTATTCCTTATGAGAATCATCATTTTTTTGGCAGTTTCTAGTGGTTTTATGCAACGGTCTGCATTGTTCTGTTTTGATAAAGGAATCAAACCCAGTTTTGTGAGGGTACAGTAGAATGAATTTCCCTGTTGAAAATAGTATAAAGTTGGAAAGAAGCATGCTAAGAGTAAATGAATTTACACATTCAAAAGTCTGAAGAAAGAGAACAATGGGAAATTAAAAACCAAAAACACAATCTAGTATTAAATTTGAAGTCTTGTATTTAAGTTTGAAAGCCTGAGAGACACTTGAACTTGAATAAACTATAGCTCTTTGAGAGGTAGGCATTCAGAATGGTGAGAAATTCAGAAAATACATCTTAGGAGGAACATGTGAAAAAATTGAAAAATGAGAAGGTTTTGTGGTTGCCCAAAAGCCTCATGGAGAAGTCTGATTTTGCACTCTTCCAAGGGGATGATCAGAATACCAAGAGGGACATCTAAAAGAGAGCTGCAAATAATGTAATGACTGCCTCCAGAGGATCTTAAACTTCAGTGCGGTTTAGAAACTTCCTTCATCAAAAGTTAGGAGAAGATAACAAACCACAGTCATTAAGATGAGTGTAGATGGGGTTCTAAGAGTCTAGGTTTTTCATGCTATCAGATACCTTAAAATTTACATCAAAAGGTTTGGGTAAAGTTTAATTGCAATGAAGGAAGAGGAGGAAAGAATTCAAATGTGGTTTCATAGTCTTGAGTGAGAGGAAAGAGGATAAAAAAAAAAAAGAAAAAACATGAAGAGGAGAAGATTTGCAAAGGGTGGAGGACCAAATAAGCTCTATTTTACACTACAGGCCAGTGTTGTAACCAGCTACAAATATTTGATTGGTATGATTTTCAAATTCAAGGCTGTGTCATGAAAAGAAGGTGAAGGAGTTATAGTTTTAGAACTCTTAGCCTAGAAATAGTTGCTGAAGACGAGGACATATGTGTCATCTCAAGGGAAGGGAATAGAGAATGATTACTTTTTAGGGTTAGAAAATAGCAAAGGGTCAGAGAATAAAACATAAAAAGAAGGAGAAAGATAGGATGTTTGCAGTCTATAGAAGCTAACAGAGAAGAGACAGGAGGCAGGAGTCTGAAAATATTTTAAAATACTACATAGAGGGCAGGTTAAAGGAGAGTCAGAAAATTCCATTTTAATTTCATCATCAGGATTTGAAGATAATTTTCTGTGAATTACAGTAGTAAATAGAAGCAGATAGTGTACATTACTTTTTTTTTCAATGAATTTAATGTCAAGGGGATGAGTTAGTATGTTGATTATAAAACAAGATGAAAGTTTTTTGTTTTTTTTTGAAAATTAGGTATTTTTTGTATGTTTATACAAGTAAGAACAATTAGGAGAAAAGATTGAAGCTGATTGAAGGAAGAAGTTTATCCTACAGATCCTGGAGAAACCAAGCATTAGGGGAGCAAGGGCCCGGGGCACTGGTGACGTCAACGGTGCTGCTAACTCTGCAATTCTTGGTTTCCTGATATGGCACATGAAATAACTACTTCTAAATGTCACTGAAAGGCCTAGACTTGCAATGCATGTCGAGTGCAGCTTTGATACATAGTAGCTATTATTTTTAACAACCAAGGATTTTTCTTGGAAAGGAGATGGAAACAGGAGGGAAGAGAAGGAAAGATGAAGATAGCAGAGAAAGTTTCAGAAAGTGAAGCCTGGTGACAGATGGAGAAGAGGAAAGATTATGGAGGTTGTACCAGATGGCCTCTGCTTTTTCAGTAAAGTAGGAAGGAAGGTCATCTGTTCAGAGTGAGGACGGCATGGTTGAGAATGAGGCATCAAACACGGAGGGAAAAAAATGTTAGAACTTTTTTTTTTTCTTGAAGGAAAAAGGATATACAGTTCAGAAAGGCATGGATAGGAATAAAATGTCTAAAAATGAGATTGGGAATAAGAGGTTAGCAGACCCAATGGCAACTTTCTCCTAAATGTATCTGATAAAGCCTGCCAATTTGGCAGTGAAGAAGTAGCCTGCAGATGGAGGAGTAACTCCCTTTGAAGATTTGCCATGATTTAAGGCCTTGTAACAAGTGATGGTGGTGTGTTAGAAAGGATGGCTTGGAAGTACTTACAGTCTTGGGACCTGGACTGGCTCCTAAAGCTAAGGTGGGCTAAAGAACAGAGATCAGTGAGATAGACGTGAGGACATGGGGACTGTAAGGAAGGCAAGAATCAGCTACAGGAAATGGGAAGGTATAAAACAGTTACAAGATGTAATGTAGTTGTATTAGGAGAGAGGAGCTCTTAAATATGGATTATGGGAATTACTTCAGTGCCAAGGGAAAATGGGTCCAAAGTAGTAGAAGTAGAAGATTGGCATAAGTGTAGTAAGATCAATGGCACAAGAATGGAATGAGTTAAGAAGGCTTTGTAAATTTATGGTGTTGGACATGAATGAAGATTCTCAAGTTATTGAGCTAATAGAAGAATTAAAGATGAAAGCTATAATATAATAACAGCAGAACTTCATGGGAAAAAGGTGATAACGGTGGTTAAATGATAGTTCTTTGACTGTGAATAGATTTTTAAAAGATAACGAAAAGTAGAATTTCAGAACAGAGAGTATTTATCCAGACTCAACATACCTTGATTTCAAAACACGCTCTAGGCTTCCTAGACAGAAGTGACCTCACTTACACCATGGCATCTTGAAGAGTCAGGTCATGGAAGCAGACAGTAACATGTGGTTATCGGAGGCCAGAGGAGAGTGGGAGGAATGGGGCAGTGTGGTCAGAGGTACAGATTTGCAGTTAGGACAAATTAGGTTTTTAAGATCATTTAGACAACACGGTAACTATAGTAATAATGTAGTTTTCAAAATTGCAAGAGAATATATTTTAGTATTTGTGCCATAGAAAGTATGTGAAGTGATTACTATGTTGATCATAATTGAATTATTCCTTAATGTATGCATATATCACAACTTCATAATAGACATCAATAAATATATAGAATTGTTATTTATCATTTAAAACGCAATTGAAACAATGACAGACTTGGACTCTGAGATGAGTCTGAGTGAGTGCTGAGATCAGTGAACTTCCAGGCAGTCAGAGCTCCCCAGAAGCACATAGAGCAGTTAAAGATACATCCTCATGCAAAAGCAGTAAGAATGGAAGTGACCTAACTATGCAAGACTGGTTGGGTGTTGAGTCTGAGGCAAGGAAATACTTGCTACTGGTACCTCTCAGGACAGGGATCCCTGGTAAGGTTGCCAGTTCTCATTAGAGAGAAGTAAGGCCCCATGGTGATGCTGCTTTAACAAGATCCATGGTCACTCAGTGCCACTGCCACCAAGGCACGTCTCCACAGTGAGCTAGCTGCTTGCCTGGCTGTCTTCCCCAGGGAAGCTCCAGGACAATCCTCTGCACCTTCCACAGACTCACTGCAGAGAGAGCAGCACAGCCTTGACCATCAGCAACATCCTACTTCTGCTCATACAGTTTTTTTTTTTTTAAGATTTATTTATTTATTTGAAAGAGTTACACAGAGAGAGGAGATGAAGAGAGAGAGAGAGAGGTCTTCCATCTGATGGTTCACTCCCCAGATGGCTGCAATGGCCGGGGCTGTGCCAATCCCAAGCCAGGAGTCAGGAGCTTCTTCGAGGTCTCCCATGTGGGTGCAGGAACCCAAGCACTTGGACCATCTTCTACTGCCAGACCATAGCAGAGAGCTGGGTCGGAAGAGGAGCAGCGGGGACTAGAACTGGCACACATATGGGATGCCAGCGCTTCAGGCTAGGGCTTTAACCCACTGTGCCACAGTGCCGGCCCCTACTCTAGCTCATACAGTTTCAAGGGGTCTTCAACAAAGCCTTCTGATATCTGTTACTTTTCTCTTCCCAAAGCCCCAAACCCAACCTCTGTCTTAGACAACCAGGCTCTGCACTTATCACCTCCCATGTCACTTTCCCCCTTCTGCAATATGATGATTATAACAGTTCAGGTAAGTCATCACCTTCTGAATGGGTTTAAAGCTGCCCAGCCTCAGAAAGTCCCAGAGCCCTGCAGTGTGCAGGCTTTACTAGAAAAATCTTGTGCCCTATGGAGTGGCCATACCTAGCACAGGCCCACTTCACTACTGTTGTTCAGATGGACTCCGGGCTGGCATCACCATCAGGTACAGTAGGCCCAGTACCTATGGTGTACCCTAACTCTAGGGGTTAATGAAATAGTTTGAACTTATTTTCTGTGAAAATTGGAGAGGAAAACATGATTACAATAAAAATGAACATAATATGTTATAATGAAATTATCAACTCAGGCTAAAAATAATAGTTTCTAATGTTTCTTTTTTCTGGAAGAAAGAGCCCACAGTGACAGGGGTAGCTTGAGCCCTACCAAAGTCATAAACAGTACTGGCAGTGACCACATATAACCTCTTTTTCCTTCCTCTGAAAACTGTCCTGGTTTTAATTATAAAATTCTATGGTGGCCCTGCATATGAGAAAGAAGAGCAAAGTGGGGAGACATGGGGAGACAGAAACTCTCAAACCCAAATGAAAATAAAG
The DNA here is from genome assembly GCF_033115175.1 of Lepus europaeus. NCBI lineage: Eukaryota > Metazoa > Chordata > Mammalia > Lagomorpha > Leporidae > Lepus > Lepus europaeus. The sequence continues at coordinate 55,562,601 of NC_084839.1, forward strand.
GCGAAAACCTGTTTGAGACCGATAGCCATAGTTAAATGCACAGCCACTTTTTGAACACTCTCAGAAGTGTCCTTGTTTCTTGGAATTCTTCTAAGGAAGCCAGCTCATCATCCAGGACACCCCAAGAGCACCCGAGAAAAGAGATAGGGAGACGGTGACCCCATCCCCCACATAAGTCCTGCCCAGCAGTCCCCTCAGAACCATCTTTTTTGTTTGCTATGTCCCCACCCTTGCTCTCTCCCCCATTCTGTCTCCCTGGCTGCCAACTTTTGTTAGCAGTATTTTGAAAGCATGCTGATTGGTTCTGCCACAAATTTGTGTTCTCCACCCCTTTGCTGGCTCACTGATGTCCCTTCATCTCTCGTTCCCCATGCTGCCCTCTCCCAACGGCTTGAGAGTAGAATGAGAACTAGATGAGTCTTGTAGGTGCTCAGCAGGTCCTGATGGAAGTCCTCCAGCAGTTCCCAGGTTACCAGGCTCTGCCACAGACCCGACCTCGAGTCACTTAACCATGAGACATTATCTTTATTTGCCTTGTGTGCCTAAAATGCACCTTGCTTGGCAGGGAATCCCCAGGAACAGAAAGAAAAGAGTTTGACATGGATCCTGCTTCTTCTGAAGAACTCGCTTTTCAAATATATGCAAATAGACAAGGGCAGTCTAATTGTTGCCGCTCTTTAATGGGTTTGGTTCATGGCTGACGATGCTAAGTTTACCTCAGGAAAGTCTATAGCTCTCTGTGAAACCTGACCAGGCCCCCACAACAGACATCCCTTTACTCTTAATTTGGATCTCGTTGCATACACAGACATTTCTTCATTAAAACCATAGTGAATATGAGATTATTTTTCAGTCATTAAAACCATCGACCCAAACAGCTAGCCAGAGCACACTGTTCTTAGCTAGGAACGATTCTTAGCTAGGAACAGCTCTGTCAGCATCGCTTAACAAGACAGCTGAACAAAGTGTTAAGCGAACGTACACGCTGAGCAGAAGGGGCAGTTCACATATCGCCAGGTAACCCAAACCCACTGTGCTGTGGCCTGGGAGTGTTCATCTGCAGACTCAGAGAGACCGCAGCGCTGATTAGGGTTTTAATCTTACCCCAGTAAGTATGGAAATTCTTCCTGTTGCTGAAAGACACGAGGAAACCATTATTTCTTTGTAAAGACAAATACCCATTTCGGTAAGTAATTTAAAGCACACTCTGTAAAGAACATGTGTGGGTATTTGGCATTGAGTGGGAAGTACTAATAAAATAACTTCTCTTTAGCTGGTCTTCTCTACACTATAAGAATGAATGGAGTCTATCTGGAATTTACCCTATTAGAGATGCTTAGAGTTGATAACTGTTAAAAAATAAAGAAGTCTCATAAACATAACATAAGGGAAGGCAGACGAGAGACATCTGACACCATTTTCTGTCCTTCCGCGGGATGTCTTCAGTTTTTCACTAACATTCTTGATGTCAATCAGGCTAATGACTCTGTCTCATTATTTAGATGTATCCACATCAGAATAGTTCTGGGATTGCCCAAGCCACACATATTTCATTTTGACATGGCTTGCTCCCTTAGGATTTCACTATTTTTTCTATAAAAATGCCTTTGTATTTTAAGTAAATATATTTTTGATGTGTATGATTTTAAGAGAAGATTGGAGATTCATGACATTATCAATCACTAAGAAAATTTTCACCCTGGAAACCATGCCTCTTGCCATCTGTCCTTCATCTTGGTAGCATGCTGGGCAAGGGAAGATGCATTTAGTATTCATATAGTCAGTACAGTGGGCAGCTGGCTGATGTGAGGGGAAAAGCCTTTGTGTCCTGACTGTTACCCTCATGGAGCTTACTATCACTCCTGGATAGCAGACAAATAGGGAAAAGTCCAAAGATAAGATTTAATGAGTAAAAATGGCCAAACAGAAAAAAACAAGGGTGTGGCATTCCATGGCTTCAGTGAATGCTTAGCGCTGTGTCCAGCTCCTCAGAGGTGCTCAGCAAATCTTTGTTCCACGGATGAATACGTGTGTTCTGTGTCCAAGAATATGAGGGCTTCCAGCTCTCATACATTTAGACATTCATGGCAAGCATGAGGCTTCAAGATTCCCGATGGTTTTTTTCCCTCATGAAAAATTGGCTCCTTATACATATCAAAGAAGTATACAAGTCATCAAGTACAATAACCCCGTGTGTCCAGTGAGGTTTCCGAGACAAAGAGTGATCTTCCATGCCTTTGGGATGGGACTTTTGATGAAGACTTTTGAATGGCTCTTCCATGTCACTTATCTGCAGACCCCTTATGCCACTTAAAATCTTTAGTGCCCTGCAGAGACTCTTTATTCTAGCTTTCAAATTACCAAAATTTGTTTCTTCACATGTCATTTTCTCTCATTTCTGCCTATTATAGTGCAGCATCTTCTGGATTGAATTAAATAGTTCCTCTCCTCTCTTTGTTTTTCTACCTTTGACATTTTTGCAGACAGTAATTATTCTCCATCTTGGCAACGGCTTCAATGAATTATCCACTTTCTTTAATCCACCCAGATGACTGGATCCTTCTATGGGCTGAACCATCTTGTGGCTCTTGTCTGGAGTTCCTCGCATTGCTGATCTGTTCATTCACTCTGAAAGGAGATGCCTCAAACTGAACCCTGCATGTTGGTGGGATTTTAAAGGAGCAGATGTTTCCTTGGTGCCCTCCTGATGCAATTTCATTGCTATGTGGCTTTTTATGACATTACCAACAATTTCTATTTTTTCCCAACCCATGCTGAGAGCTTAGAAAAATTCTACTTGTTCTTATGCATCTTCATTTTGATTCTATTCTCTGAAGAGGGAAAGGAAAGAAAGAGGAAAGGGGAGAGGGAGAAGATGAGGGAAGGGGGAGAACGAGAGAGAGAGAGAAAGAGAGAAAGAGTGAGTTTCTGTGTGTGAGATAGAGATTACTTGTGTTTACATTTAGAAGATATAAAAAGGGAAGAGGTACCAAATGCATGTATGGCTTTTAATTTAGCCCATTCTATAGAACTCAAAACTCCAATATTGCATAGCAATTTTAAGAGCTCTTATTCATTCGTTTATAAAGTATTTACAGATAGATCCATAATGTTCTAAATAAAATTTAAATCTAAATAGAGGTATTCAATAGCCAATCCTGTGGGACAAAATTGTCCCATTGTGTGGGTGATGAAACTGATGCCAGAAGAGCCCAGTAGCAGGCATAATGTAGCTCAGGAAAGAACTGGACTTAGCTTTGCTTCCCCCGACTCCCAGTCCAGAGCCAATTCTGCTTCAAAACAGCTGTCTCTTCTTCACAGCTGTTGTTTAGGAAAGCCAATTCCAGTCTCAGATATTGCATATATAATAAAACATTATGGTAAACTTTATCTTTGGCCTCACATACTTATTGTATACTTTGTTTCATCAGATTGTTTTACAACTGTCAAAAGACAAAAAAAAAAAAAAAAAAAAAAAGACAGACTAGGAATATGGAGTGCAGCTCATGTTTTTCTTTGCAAAGACCTGGCTACAGCGGGAGTCAGAAACCAAGAACAAGCTCATTGTTCTGTGCTTTCTCTGTTACTGCAAGACAAAACATCACCATGCTCTGGTGATAAAACAGAAAGTATGATGTGGAGAATTCAGTGCTAATTTACTGGCCTGAGAGCTCCCAAGTTATGAACAGGTTGTCTTCCAAATATTCTCCTGCAGGAAGTTGTCTAGAATGGATGTGTCCATATTCTTATGGGGGAGGGGAGACAAAAGTCTTATAAAGGAGGTTAAGAGTTCAATTCTACCTGCAGAAACCCGCCTGTACATAGCTAGTGTGTAGTACAAGGTATCCTGGAGTCTCTTGTATGAGTGTGTGGATTTTTTTTTTACTGAAAACTACTTATTAAAACATTGAAAACTATTTATTAAAAACTAAATTATTTGTAAAGTCTAGATATTTGGTATTTGGGTTTTTTTATTTTTGATAAAATAAAACACCCTTTCATGATGAAAACTCTAAGCAAATTGGGTTTAGAAGGAAGATTCCTCAACACAAAGCAATTTATGACAAAGCCATAGCCAGTATCATACTGAGTGGGAAAAGCTGGAAGCATTCCCACTGAGATCCAGTCCCAGACAGGGATGCCCACTCTCACCATTGCTATTCAATATAGTACTGGAACTTTTAGCCAGAGCCATTAGGCAAGAAAAAGAAATCAAAGGGATACAAATTGGGAAGGAAGAAGTTAAATTATCCCTATTTGCAGATGACATGATTCTATATATAATGGATCCAAAAAACTCCACTAAGAGAGTATTGGAACTCATAGAGGAGTTTGGTAAAGTAGCAGGATATAAAATCAATACACACAAATCCACAGCCTTTGTATACACAGACAATGCCACAGCTGAGAAAGAACTGCTGAGATCAATCCCATTCACAATAGCTACAAAAATTCAAATACCTTGGAATAAATTTAACCAAGGATGCCAAAGATCTCTATGATGAGAATTATAAAACATTAAAGAAAGAAATAAAAGAAGATACAAAAAATGGAAAAATCTTCCATGTTCATGGATTGGAGGAATCAATATCGTCAAAATGTCCATTCTTCCAAAAGTAACTTACAGATTCAATTTGATACCAATCAAAATATCAAAGATATTCTTCCCAGATCTAGAAAAAATGATGCTGAAATTCATATGGAGGCACAGGAGATATCAAATAGCTAAAGCAATCTTATACAACAACAACAAAAAATCTGGTTTAAATCACATCCATTAAACAGTCTTCACACGGGTCCAGAGATCCCTCTCATTTTCTCTCCTCTATGAAATCCTTTCATTACTTTATTAATGCCACTCTTAGGATCATTGGTTATTATTCTCACCCTGTCTTTTATACTACTGTGTCTGCTTAAGTATTTACAGGAGGTGATAATGGAATGAACCAAGGCCTTCAGCAACCAGGCAGTCAACCAAATGCTGCTACAGGGATATACTCAGCTCCCCACCCAGGAGACAGTGGCTTGAGACATCACCCCATGCCAGTAGAGAGTATCTTGTCATCCCATGTCAGCAGGAAGTAGCTCTAAAGACAGATAATCGTCTCTCTACCCCTCCTGGACTTTTTGGGTTAATGTAACCCCATAGAACAACTGCTTTATAAAGAAAAGGGGGGGGGGATGTTAGTAAAATGGCACAGTCTTATCTATGGTGCAATCTATACCCTGACACCATCCTAGGCCCTAGCTCCCACTGCCATTGCTGGAAGCCAGGTGGCTACATGGCCCAACCACTGGTGTCAGCTCCACCCCCATCCTAATGGGATTCACTGCTCCTACTTCCCTGCCTGCCCCCCCGGGGAAAGTTTTAAAAGGGTCCTTTTCCTGAATATGTGGCTTTCTTTCTCTCAGTCTCCTGATCTCTTCCTCTATCTCTTTCTCTGTCTCTCTCTTTCTGTCTCTCTCTCTCTCTTATGCTCTCCTTCTCCCTCTTTTCCTTCTTTGCTCCTTCCCTCCATTCTGTCGGGTTCCCCCTAGTAAACCTTTTCCTTTAAAAAAAAAAAAGCCAGAGGCATCACAATACCAGATTTCAAGACATACTATAGCCTGATACTGGTACAAAAACATATGGACAGATCAATGAAACAGAATAGAAACCCCAGAAATCAATCCAAACATCTACAACCAACTTACATTTGATCAAGCAGTTAAAGCCAGTCCCTGGTATGAAGACAGTCTATTCAACAAATGGTGCTCAGAAAACTGGATTTCCACATGCAGTAGTATGAAGCAAGATCCCTACCTTACACCTCACACAAAAATCCACTCAACATAAATACCTAAATCTATGACCTGACACCATCAAATTATTAGAGAACATTGGAGAAACCCTGCACAGGCAAAGACTTCTTGGAAAGGACCCCAAAGGCAGAGGCAGTCAAAGCCAAAATTAACAACTGGCATTACATCAAATTGAAAAGTTTCTGTACGGCAAAAGAAACAGTCAGGAAAGTGAAGAGGCAACTGACAGAAAGGGAGAAATTATTTGCAAACTATGCAACTGATAAAGGATTAATAACCAGAATCTACAAACAGACCAAGAAACTCCATAACAACAAAACAAACAACCCATTTAAGAGATGCGCCAATGACTTAAACAGACATTTTTCAAAAGAGGAAATCCAAATGGCCAACAGACACATGAAAAAATGTTCTGGATAACTAGCTGTCAGGGAAATGGAAATCAAAACCACAATAGGGTCTCACCTCATCTGGGTTAGAATGGCTTTCATACAGACATCAACAAACAACAAATACTGGTGAGGCTGTTGGGGAAAAGGTATTTTAATCCATTGTTGGTGGGAATGCAAACTGGTAAAGCCACTATGGAAGACAGTTTGGAGATACCTCAGAAACCTGAATATAGTTCTTCCTTACAACCCAGCCATCCCACTCCTCAGAATTTACCTAAGGGAAATAAAATTGACAAAATAAAAGAGCTACCTGCACATCCATGTTTACTGTAGCTCAATTCACAATAGCTAAGACATGGAATCAACCTAAATGCCTGTCAGTGGAAGACTGGATAAAGAAATTATGGATATATACTCTATGGAATACTACACAGTGGTATTACACATTTGCAACAAAATGGATGAATCTGGAAAACATATTACTTAGTGAAATAAGCCAGTCCCAAAAGGACAAATATCATATGTTCTCCCTGATCTGTGATAACTAATAGAGTGTGTTTTATTGAATGTCTAGGACAAAAATCCAAACCCTGGTCCCCTACGTCTGTAATCAATAAGATCTTACCAGGCTCCTAATCACAAATATCACTGTGGGATCCTATGGCCTCAGACAGGGGATCCAGTAAGACAGTGATTGTGAGAGCCAGAAGACCCCTGGAGAGAGGAGGAATCAGTCAATAACACTGAAGGCTATAATGGAAGCCAGAGACTCTGGCCAGGTAAGCCATGGGGAGAGATTCCTTCACACTTCCCTTTGAGCAGACACACTGTGAGTCAGAAGAGAGACCAGGGCTTCCCCCTCACACTCAAGTCCTGAAGCCAACACCCAGTGGTGCTAAGAGTAGGCTGAGTTTGTACCTCTTCCTGTCCTCCTTCATAAAGAACATACCAGAGAAAACAGACTCTTGCCATGCCCTCTGCTCTCTCATTATTCTGTATGTTCACAGCCATTTACTTAATACACAAAGCTGTAAGATGCACTTGGTCAAAATATCAATGGCTTAGGTTGTGCCTATTCGTGGGACTTACCTGATATTGATTAAAACAAATTATCCATAAAATACCATTATTCTTAATATTATATATCTAAATTTCTAATCCATTGGTTCAAGAACTTTTTCAAGTAGTTACAACCATAGGGGCTCTGGAAAAGAACTGACTAGGCCACAGGCTAGATTTCCTTTCCTTAATTATTTATACAACAAGAAAAACAATAATACCCACTTCAAAGCATTGTTGACAGCATAATGGACTTATCATAGTGATTACCACAGATTTCCTTTGCTATCATTACTGCCCTTGTCCTCTTATGTTATAGAGTTGCATGGATTCTGGATTTCCTAGGGAATATTATTAAAAGCATTGGGGAGGGGGCAGTGTTGTGGTATAGCAGGTAAAGCTGCCACCTGCAATGCTGGTGCCCCAGCTGCTCCACTTCCAATGCAGCTTTCTGCTAATGGCCTGAGAAAAAAAAGCAGAAGAGGCTGTGCCCCTGCACCCACACGGGAGACCCAGAAGGAGTTATGGGCTTCAGCCTAGTGCAGCCCTAGTTGGGTGGGCAGAAGAGTGAATCAGGGGATGAAAGATCCCTCTTTCTCTCTGTCCCTCCCTCTCTCTGTCTCTCTGGGTTTCAAATAAGTAAATAAACCTTTTTTAAGGCCTTGGGAGGGTCTCTATTTCTCTAGGGTCCTCTAGGATTAGAAAGTATATGAAGATGGGCTGGTACTGTGGATGTATGATTCCCTCATGTTCTTTCAGTGGAAGATGGGAGGGTGGGAAGAAGGACTAACCCTTCTTTGCACTCACAACTACAGTGGCCCAATCTCAGAATGAATGGAATTAGAGATGGCCATAAATCACAGGCAGAAGCTGCAGAGTGAAATGGTGACATGTACCCTTGGGGACAACTGTCTGGCTTTGGACCCACTGCCATCCCTGAATACTTATATGATCTTGGCCAACTTACATAAACTCCCAGTGCCTCAGTCTCCCTACCTATAAGCAGTAGATATTGATCTTATCTACTCAAAAGATGACTGTGAGGATTAAATGAGCTAATGTATACAAATTATGCAGAACAAAACCTGACATAAATAAGACTAGGCAAGGGCTTAGAGATGGGGACTATCACAATCAATAGAAAAAGCAACCTACTTCAGTGGCTTTTTTGAATTCTAGTTATGTGCAAGATATGGTCATATGTCAATTGTGTTTATATACCTGAAGGTTTTAGAATAATGGCCTACCTGTTTTTTTCCCTTTTTTGCAACATTGTGTTTTTTTTTCTGCCATGGTTTTTTCAGTATCATCCTAATGTCATCATCAACCTGAGCAAAAGAAAACTATATGAAGAAATTTCAGCTCCCCTTTGTATGGATAGACTCTTAGTCTTTTTTTTTTTTTTGGACAGGCAAAGTTAGTGAGAGAAAGAGAGAGAGAGACAGAGAGAAATGTCTTCCTTCCATTGGTTTACCCTCCAAATGGTTGCCACGGCTGGCATGCTGCACCGATCCAAAGCCAGGAGCCAGGTGCTTCCTCCTGGTCTCCCATGTGGGTGGTGCATGGGAGGTGCAGGGCCCAAGCACTTGGGCCACAGCAGAGAGCTGGACTGGAAGAGGAGCAACCATGGCTAGAACCCACGGTGCCGGTGCTACAGGAGGAGGATTAGCCTAGTGAGCTGCAGCGCTGACCGACTCTTAGTCTTAATCTGGACTCTGTTCAGAATTTCCCCCCTTTAGAGTCTAGAATAACAGGTAAGAAGGAGTCTGTGTCAGCAGGAGGCATGACCTGGCTATACTTTCCCTTACAATTCCTGCTCTGAAGCAAGGCTGAACACTTCCTTGATCAATCTGTAAAGATGTGCAATTTCTCCCTGAGAAGGGCTGAAATGATGTAAGACAGTGGACAAAGCCAAGTTAAATCAGGCAATCAGAGGACACTATAGAAACAGTAAGTACCATTTGACCTCTGAACTTCAGTTTCCTCTGGAGAATGGACATCAGATGACCTATCATTTTGTGCAATATCTGTAGAATCATTGAGACCATGGGTTATTACTGCAGTGCCTTATTTTATTAAAGTCATCATATTTTCTTTCTGGGTCTCATCAAAATTCTCATCTCCTCATGGCAGTATATTATGCATGTGAGTGACTTCTTTCATGTGTGGTGAGACAGTAAAGAGTTGTGCACACTTGAGATCAAGCACGGATGGACTGTGGCCCCTCAGAAGTTCCTCCATTGCTGCTCTTCTCACCTGGATTTGTGATATGTCCACAAGGCAGAGAGCTCACTTTTGGGCTCTTTGACACAGACACAGCATGCCACTCTTCCTTGCTTTATGCCTGTATACATGCATAGACCCAGCAGCCTACTAACTGATACAAGGCTTGCCATTCTCCTGAATATTCAAAAACCTGACAAGAACACTTGTCTGGATTAAAGGCCATTTTTCCTCCCCACAGTTATCTCTGCAATTAGGGACAAACTTCTAACATAGTAGTTTGAGATCATCTGTGACTCACAAATGAAAGCCAAATCAAGACTCTGGTATCCTAGGTCACAGGATAAGGCTACCACAATGTTAAGCTAGAACAAAAAGTGAATATTACCAAATGCTTACTTCAGTCATGATAGAAATAAACGGAGGTCATCAAAGGATAGCAGACATAGAGTATGATAGGCTCATTACAAACTTTTTATGAACTTGCCGTTGAATACTCAGTTAATACTGGTGTTGAACATGCTAATTTGTTGTGTCTACTCACCCATGAGGGTCTGTGGCACCATTATGAAAAGTCAACAGGCTGCACAATGACAATTGTTCTGTTTTTAATTGTATATGTTCAGATTGCTTATAAATTTTAAAATATGCAGGGAGAAAACATGTTCTGAACTCTCCAGTAGACCATCTTATAAGCTAGTGCTGCTACAAATTTTCACTGCTCAGGTTGATATGCGAATTTACGCCTTGGTAACCAATGATCACGTCCAGTTGGAGCAATTCTGGCTGGCTTTAGGTGATCATGTCCTGATGTTAATGAGACAACGATCATCATGTGTCTGCTATTGTACTCTTGTTGGATTCCTTTACTAATTATGAAACAAAAATTCCTTTCACAGTGATAAGCTACAAATGAAAGGTATTTTCACAGACTAGGATTTTAGCTTCATAATTTATTTAATAAATCTAGAGTGTTTTGACATCATGAAAATGACAGTGTGGTGGAATAATGTTCTACATTAATTGTCACAGGCTAATGAGAAAAGAACAGAGGCAGATTTAATATATAAATGGGGCTTTTGTACCAAATGAGCAGTAAATGACATCAGAGCACATGGTATAAACTTACAAAGGTTTTACAATTATGCAGGGAGAGAATTCTGGGCAAATAATTAAATTATCACAGGGCACATAGTAGTATAATATTGAATTCAAAATTATAGCAAATAGCATCCATTAGTTCATGGGTGTTCTGTCCATCTCAATAGTTTATGAAGAGTAAAGGAATGGTGCTTTAGACTCAATGCTACAACTATACAAGTTGACAGAAAATGAGAAAATGATTAAACTGGTATGTATATTTTTGTTTGTTTGCTTTACAATTAGACCTACATGGATCATCTAGTTTAGCAAAATAACAAAACAACTTGTGTAACAATAAGTTATTTTATGTAGTTTAAGACACATATAATTATTTGTATATAATGTGAAGTTTTATTTAGATTGTTTTTACAGTTCTAAGAATTATGAGTATGCTTGTACATGCTTAGGTAAAATTAATTGTAAAAACTTCTTAATACAACAATGAGGACCTATGCTAGTGGTTTTCTTTTCTCTACAAAAAGTTTCTTCACTCCAGCAGTATTTAATATTTATTTTCATTTTTGTAAGATTTATTTATTTATTTATTTGAAAGGCAGAGTGGCAGAGAGAGAGACAAGAAGTGAGCTATTCTATCCGCTGGTTCACTCCTCAAATGGCTGCAATGGCTGGAGCTGGGCTGATCCAAAGCCAGTAGCCAAGTGCTTCTTCCAGGTCTCCCATGTGGGTGCAGGGGCCCAAGCACTTGGGTCATTTTCCACTGCTTTCCCAGGCACATTATCAGGGAGCTGGATTGGAAGTGGAGCAGCTGGAACTCAAATTGGCACCCTATGGGATGTCAGCATCACAGGCTGAGGCTTAATCTGATATATCACAGCACCAGCCCCTTCAGTTTTTTTCTAAATAAATGTTTAATAGTGAACTATTGGTATAATACCTACTACATATACATCATTAGGTATTATTATTTTCACTTTAAAAATTTAAAAAATGGGATGGATGTTTGTTTCAGTGTTAAGATGTTGCTTGGGATGCTTCCTTTCCATAGCAGTGTGCTTGAGTTCAAGTCCTGCCTCTGCTTTAGATTCCAGCTTCTTGCTAATGCAGACATGGGGAGGCAGCAGGCAATGACTCAAGGAATTGGGTTTCTGCCACACAACACAGGTGATCTGTGTTGAGTTTTTGGTGCCAAGCTTCAGCCCCAGCAGTTGTGAACATTTGGAGATTGAACCAGTGAATGAGGCTATTTGAGCTCTTTTTATCTTTTACTCTGTCTCTCTGCCTTAATCAAACTTTTTCAAAAAACGAAAAATGTTCCAATAACTGCTATATAAGTAGCACTCAATTTTTTTAAAAAATATTTATTTATTTTACTTGAAAGTCAGAGTTACACAGAGAGGCAGAGAGAGAGAGAGGTATTCCATGCACTGGTTCACTCCCCAATTGGCTGCAATGGCCGGAGCTGCGCCAATCTGAAGCCAGGAGCCAGGAGCTTCTTCCGGGTCTCCCACATGGGGCCCAATGACTTGGGCCATCTCCTACTGCTTTCCCAGGCCATAGCAGAGAACTGGATAGGAAGTGGAGCATCCAGGTCTCGAACCAGTGAGCATATGAGATGCTGGCACCTCAGGCAGTGGCTTTACCACAGCGCTGGCCCCCTCACTCAATTACTTTTAATAAAATGTCAATATTCAATGCTAAGAAATATATGTGTAGGGAAGAGAATGCCCCTCTTCTTCTTCCTTCTCGTTTTCCTGTATCCCCTTGCTGCTTCTTTACCTCCTCTTTCTGCTATACTTCCTATTCTTTCTCAAACTCCTTCTGCTTTGTTTTGTTGTCTCTTTCTCCCAGTTTACATGTCTCCTGATATCATTGTCTACTTTTACAGACACTTCCATGTGTTTCTTGTGTTACTCTTCTACCTAAAAATTTTACCTTCATAGAGTGACTTTAAGGGACACCTAATCCACTGCCTAAAGAGAAGAATGCTTCATTTTTTTCTTATAGGGGAGTTAGAAATTCTAACACCTGAGAATCCAAAATTGTTTAACACTGAATTGATGGTATTTTCTGCAAGTAATGACTACATCAGAAAGTTTAAGAGCTTTCCAAATTAAGGCAAATTAAACATTGTTGAGCACTATGTGCTCAGAGAGATTGGGCATATGAAATTTTAAATTGTAATGCAGGATAAGTAATTGCTCAAAGGCAATTGTAGAAAAAAAGTCAAAATGTAATATAAGATTGGTTTATAAATAAACAGTGATGACAAAGTCAAACTTGAGAGAAGACAGAGGTAGAGTCTGTATTTCATTTGGAAATTAAGGATTTGCATTTTTGGAACAGTAAAAATGCACCAGAATTATCACTGCATTATAATGGTGATTTATTCTTATCAATTCTTTATTTAATATACAAATCAGCAACAAAATATTCTAACAAACCTTAACACTAATGAAAATATTTTCATGAAATTTTTTAATGAAAAATTTTTGTGGAAATTACATATTATTGTTAATAGTGATAGGAATAGTAGTTGTGCCTAACAGTAGTAACAAAAGTATGTACAGTGATAGTTTGCACTTACAGGAAACCTATTCCATCTACATGCCAAGAACTGCATTTAGTGCTAGAGATTCAACCAGAATCTATAAGATTAACTGGCAGGTCATGAGTGGTAATTTTAAATTGTTTGCTTTTTTCCTTAGGTGCTGTATCCCATCTTTTACATTTAAATCTGCCCTAACTTAAATCTAAGAAATTGTCAGAGATGTGATTTGTATCCGGAGAGAAGGTATTATTTGGGACAAGGCAAAATGAAAAAAAAATAATTTTTTTGAACACATGTTTCCAGTTTTGTTGCTTAATTTTTGGAAAGAGGTAATTCCATGTCAAAATTAGGCCGGGTGAAAAATGCACACACAGTAATCTTCATTTTCATTATCTGGAGTAGTTCAAAAGGCTCAAAAAATGGAACTATTCTCAAAGAAAGGAATGCATGTTCAGGTAATTACAAATAACAGACGCATCTGGTTATCTTAATTGTTTGGGAATGTCTCAATTAGCTGAGAATGTTTTCATGATGGTTTGGAGACAGTGAAAATTTTTCACAGCAGATTGAATTCAATGGTGAGAGGAAATATAGGCAGCTCACCCTGAAGTCTATTTATGACTATAGAATTCATTCGAAGATCCGTATCTTTTGGATTTCATTTGCCTGTAAAGGCAATATAATGTTTTTAAATCCCTGTAGCTTCATGGTTGATCTGAAGAGGAAGTAGGCTATTGATACTGGGTAACTTTATCCAGGCTATAGGGAGCACATCCACTCTTATGTTTTCCATCTTGATCACATTTCCTTTAAAAAAAATTTTATTTATTTATTTACCCACTTGAGAGAGAGAGACTGGCAGAGAGAGTGCCCACATCTGCTGGTTTACTTCCCAAAGGCCCACAAAGACTGGGGCCAGGCTGGGTTTAAATAGAGAGTGAGGGATTCAATCCAAGTCTCCCATGTGGGTGTGAAGGAGTCAAGTATTTGAGCCATCACTTGGTCCTCCCAGGATCTCCATTAGCAGGAAACTGGAATGCAGAGCCAAAGTTAGAGATCAAACCCAGGTACTTTGATAACAAGATGTGGGGGTCTTAACCTGTGTCATATTTGCTAGGCTTAAACTCTTGCCCAGTTCCATTTTGAAGAGAACTTGCTTTCTCACTGAAAGTCAAGCCTAAATATTCCATAATAATTTGGGTTTCTTCCTTGAGAAGATTAAAATGATTCAAATTTTGGGTATATCCCCAGTTTGGTTTAGGATTAGTAGTTCTGAGTTATGTTAAAAAAAATTTCTTACTGGCACACTTCATAAGTTATTCAGCAATATGTTTCCCTTAGACATGCCACCACAGATTTGTCACCATACCACTATCATGCTTCTAGTAGGTCAAATTCAGTCTAGATCCTGCCTTTTTCTGAGTTGAATTCATGATATAGTTATTAAATAGATTTTTTTCAACTGCAGGGAAGTATGTAAGCAATTACTCGGGTGTTTAACAAATCATTGTCTCATACTTCCAAGCTTCCTTGCTGGGTGAAAGCCCTCTCTCCACAATCCCTTACTTTTGTTTATTCATGCAGACTAAAAGAAATGGCCTCATCTTTTACAGGTGAAATGTCCTATGCAACTGTTTAGAACTGCTTCATGACTGATTTTTCTAATTTTGATACTCTCTCAAGCCAGAGGAAGCTTTTCATAATTCCTAGTGAAGAGGTACTGAGCTATTAGACATCACTAATTCTTTGCATAATAGGTATCTTTGCACAGAAAACATGATCTATGTTAAATCCTACAGATAGAAGGAATGCACACTTGGGGTTAATATAACAAGCAAGTGGATGCCCCATTGCCCCAAGCAAGTTCAGATCAATATTATTTGACAGCTTCTGAAAAAGAATATGGTCTCCTCCTCCAAATCTTCCTTACCTGCAGGAATCAGCAGGAGAAACCTAATGTTCTTTGGTAATTAATGGCTCCCGAAATGGAAGTTAGTTTATCTTAATATTTCAGTGCATCACACATACACACACATACACACATAGTACTGAAGAGAGATATACAAACACAAATGCTTAACTTCCGCCTTTGCAGGGTAGAACGTACACCTGGGTTTTTCAACCATCTTTCAACTTCTAGTTTATAGATTGACCTTTTCCGAAGCAGAATTTACTCTGTGCTCTTAACAGAGACAGAGTTACATGGGTCCCTAGTTAATGGGCATCTAGTCTCTGGCATTGCATTTTAAAAGTCTGAATCCTGGAAGAGAATGTCCTAAATTAATACAAAATGACATGAACCCCAAGTACTTAATCCTTATGGTTTCTCTCATGCCACCCACTTTCCCACTGCAGCCTTGTGTGGCCACTGGGCAAGTGTTGGGCAGCTCAATGTCAGGTTCCATATGGACCCTTCATATTTCAGAAGATAGCAAACAATCCCTTTACTGAAATGCCTTTGTAGTGCTGAAAAGCTTTAAGAATGAAATAGTCATAATAGAGACATGAAACCCGTTCTCAAAGTGAGCATCTTCCACTTCTTGTTCCATGCTTTTTCTCCAAGAAATACCTTGAGTTCAGGCTCCCTCATGTTAAAGCATGTGACTAACCTTCAGGATTTCCAATGTTCACCTTTTCTAAATCTTCCAGAATGATCATTCACTATATCGGAATGATTCTTGTCTTCCATATCCATCCACCCTTAGGGTTCACCAAGATTTACCCACTACCCCATACACAACTGCTTTGAAGTGACTGATTACTAGTCTTGGTTCTAAAGACATTCTATCTTAGAAGCGTTACAGCATTTAGTTTGACAGTGGGTCACTGAGCATTCAATTGAATCCAGTGCTGCTTCTACTACTGTGAATGTAGTTCAGAGCCATAACCTCTTTCAGGAGGGCAATGTGCTTTGTGTAATTAGCAGATCTTTGGCCACTAATAGGTTCTCAGGTTAGGATGAAGGAAGACCCATCTGCCATGCTGCAATCATAGTTAAATATCGTCTATGGAGGTTCTGATGTGTGCTTTAGGCCTTATGGAAATGAAAGTTAAACATTAACAGTATATTGGTAAGTGACTGGTTTTATTACCCAGAGAAGTCCAAGGGAAGTTTAAAAAGTAAAAAATGGCCTTACATACTATGGAGGCCAAAACTGACTTATTAAAAATCAGGAAGCAAAGATTCAGCATTGCTGCTGATGCAGTTGATGATATATTTTGTCTATCAAGTTAAAAAAATACAAGTGAATTAAAGCTACAGACACATACCACCATGCTGGTGAAGACAATACTAAGTTGGACATGAAACAAGTGACTTCCACCCTACACAAATTTCCCAGAGCAGAAGGAAGAGGCTGCAGGAGTCTCCTTGGAGCAGCCATGAGTGTTTAGCCTTTCGAATAAGAAAACTGGCCTCAAATCTGAACCATGGCTTTGGAAAGTCACTTCACCTATCTGAGTCTCTTTCCCTTTTCCTTTTTAAACTGCAAGGAAGAATACCTGGTAGAATCAAATGAGATTGAAATTCAAATAATGCAAGGGTCTCAGGACTTAAATACCACATGATATAAGCAAATGCAATCTCATTAATGTTAAATCTCAAATCTTGTTGCTCAATGTCCAAAACTGATATCTTCAGAAAGATGAGACTTAAATAGTTCCTCTTCCTCAAACAGTTCCAACCCAAAGGTGGTCTTCCTCTCTCCACTGATTTCCCTTAAATTTCTGTCCTTGAAACAATCTCCTCTGTTGAGCAGTCATGGAACTTAGATTTAGAAAGTGCTCAAAATAATCATGCTCTGAGTTGCAGTCTTACTCTCTTTATTCTTTCTACAATTGATTTGCTGGAGGACCAGAAACCAGCCCACTGTCTCACCAAGGGAGTAGGAGACAGGGCCATGGCCTGATGCTGGCCTTTCTGGTGCTAAGCTGTGTTTCCCTCTAAAGCCAGTGATGGTGATGGGCTGATGAGCTTCATCTTTGTGCTCACAGTCAGAAGGAAACTGGTCCCTCTTTTAAGCTTATTAGAATTGGATGAGGGAGAGTGGGGTGTCACAACAAAGCTGTTGAAGCCTCAAGTATCATATCTTTTAATTTTGGAGTCTTTTGCATTGGGAAACTATAACTTTATCCAGTGTTCTTAGATAGGCCACTAAAGTCAATGGAGCAGAGCAATCCTGGCAACAACCACCATGCTGAATGGATGATCACTGCTAACTACTGGACCAAGCTATTCCTGGGCATGTCTTAGCACACTTTATCTTTGTTTATGATATGGATACCATTATTTCTCTGTGATCTGGCCTCCAAATAAATATTTATCCAACTCTCTCTATCCCTATTTCTATTCCTCTATCCAAAGCTTCTTTATTCCCAGGAGTGTCTTCTACCCATACAAAATCAGTAAAAAGAAAATCATGCAGGTTCTTCCTATTTCTATTTTTGAACTCTCGTCCACTTGATTTTATACATGAATAACAAAGCACTCAATGAACATTTGACAAAAACCACACACAAAAAAAGAAAGTCAGAAGTGAGAGGTTAGGAAGAGTGAGTAGTAAGCCACATGCACACATTGTCAGAAAAACCAAACTGAAAGCTAATAGCTTATTGCAGTCAAATATACTGAACATTGGCAGAATTTCATCCTTGAGTATGAAACAGGTACATAGGCTTGCATGCGAATGCCATAATTGGTGTGCTGTTGTCAACTCAAGTGTACAGTCACAGATTAAATCAAAGATTAGCTCAAATTTCAATGTTGTTTTTACCCACCTAATATTCTTCATAAATACTGTTCCACACATCTCTTAGAGGAAGAAGAGTGGCAGGGACAGCTAAAGAAGCCTGGGAAGTATCCAGCAGAGGACTGATAATAGAGAAGTGTCTCTTTTTGCAAAGGAAAATCAAGGAATTTTAGCATAAAACGCCTAACTCCTTGAAATCACATAATCAGATACACTAATATTTATGTACAAAGATGGTGGGGCACAGAGAGGTTGTAAGTGAAACCAAAACAGTATTTCTGAGAGTATCAAATAGACGTTTGAATAGTTTAAGAAGTCTTAAGAGGAGAAAACTGACTATGGCATTTCCCAGACATTCTAGGCACAGAGTCCAAAACAAGTTCAACTGGTGAATCTTTGGTTTCCAGTTAGCATGGATAGGACTAGGATTATCATAAGTATTCATTATATACTGAATCTTGTATTCAGAGCATTGATATTTCAATTTGTAGAAGCACGTTTTCCTCCCAAATCTCCATAACAGAATTCTCTAGGGCCAGACCAAAGCCAGTAGCCTGAAGCTCAATCTGGATCTCCCATTTAGGTGGTAGGGACCCAAACACTTGCTGCCTCCCAGGACGCACATTAACAGGAAGCTGCAACTGAAGGAAGAGCCAGAACTTGAACCCAGGCATACCCTTTTGTAAACTGGGTATCTTAACCCCTACACCCAAATCCCATACCCCATTGTTTAATTTTGCAAGGCAGAGAGTCAAATGTATTAGCAATGTAACTGGCCAGAAGAAGGCAAATGATTTCAGCCTGACTTCCATGAAGTGAGTAGCAATTCGGGATCTCTCCTCCCATCTACACACCCTTTGTAAAGGGGCTTGGCAGCTCTTCCTACACAAGACAGTGTTTACTTCCATACCCCTGAAATCTGGTCTGGCTTTGTGGCTTGACTTGGTGAGAGGCAACATGTCAATTTCCCTCTCCCTCTCTCCCTTTCTCCCTCTCTCCCCTCACTCCCATCTCTCCTCTCTCTCCCCTCTCCCTCTCTCCCTCTCTCCCTCTCTCCCTGTCTCCCTCTCTGCCTCTCTCCTCTCTCTCCCCTCTCCCTCTCTCCCTCTCTCCCTCTCTCCCTGTTTCCCTCTCTCCCTCTCTTCCCCCCCACCATGAGAACAAACCCAGCCCGGTCTAGTGTGCTAAGGAGATGGGATAATCAGAAGCAGCTGAGGTCCCAGGCACATAACACAACCAGCTAAGACTGCAATGTCACCTAGCTGATCTGTGGATGAAATCAAGTGTAGAAGTGAGCCGTACTGAGACCAGAGCCACCATCCAATGGACCCATAGCATCATGAGCAATATTAAATAGCTACTGCATTAATTTACACAGTTTTGAGAGTGATGATTTTTATTGCAGCATTTTGTGACAATAGAGAATTGACATAGAGACCTATGTTTCTAATGGAATTAGCTAGATCATGATATTGGTATGAATCTGATTTCTGATACAGTGGATTGGATATCCTTAATTTGATTAATAAAAATATAGATATATAAATATAATACATAAATAATTTTTCATTTAAGTGTGTGTGTATGAACAGAGAGCCACATACATACTACATATAATCACATACTATAGACACAACCAACTTTAAACATATATATTTACCTATATCTAGATTAACAGACACAAATGTGAAATCAGACAAGATACTGTATACAGAACTCCTCAGCCTGATACGTTCATCTTCCTCTAACAGTAGATTACTCATTCCTGTCATCAAGGATTTCCTAAAGGTACAATGATAGCATATCCCACACACTGACACAGACTGGGCCTGGGCAGATTTATGCAGTGGGCTGCGTACCTAACACATCTTATGATTTAGCCAAACACGGGTTTTATTTGCTCACCCATCTTTCTTTTCTTTCCTCTTATTATGGTGCTAGTGGCCCAGAATAAGATTTGCTCACATCAGTGATTAGTTCCTGTATCATTTTTATAGGTCTATTTTTAAAAGGTGCTTATTTAAGTGACTGGTAACTAATCATAGTTCTATAATTGACTGAAAAGTTGACTCAGTGTAAAATCCAAATTAAATTGAAATGAAGCCCAAACCCTCATTATAAATTATTCTTCCCGGCTCCACAAACACTCATTTTACAAACAGTGAAAGCATGAGGAGACAAAGTTTGCCTTCCTGCAAAAAATATGTTCAACAATTACAGAACAAAATTTATAGCAAAGGGAGAATGTTCCTCTTTCTTTGCACTGACACTAATAAAAGGAAAGAAATATAAGTACTGCTTAGTGTAGGCTGGGAAATGCCTAAATTTTAGAATTAGAATAGTAGCATTTTATTTCTGGACAAGCTCGACTGATCTTTTTACACAGAGCGACAGACAGGCTTAGGGGGGCCATGACCTCATCGCAAAGATTTGGGCTTCAAAGGCCGCTCTTCAAGCCTCTTGCTGATCACCTGCCCTTCCACCACCCCAAATTAAACATTTAAAAGTTTTGAAGCCTTCTTGCTTTACATGAAACATTTTTCTCTCAGCCTACAGTCAATTACCCAGAGGCCAAAAATCTCTCTTCCCCCACTCAGCCCATGGCATCTCCACTGTGAAGTGCTCTAAATCCATTAGCGGGGCCCTCTCTGCATGCTACATCATCAGAGGAACAAAGCCCTGATGATGTAGCACAACCCGCGTCCATGTATGTCACCAGAGTTCTAGCCTCTCCATCCGCCGGCGGGTTTAATAAACATTCCAGATGGCTTGCTCTGCCTGGAGGAAGAATGGATAATCACACTGCACTCCCCTCCACACAATAATAAAATAAGGCCGTGGTAGCACAGAAGCCCAAGCCTGCCAAAAAACACTGAAAGGACTGCTTAGAACAATAGAACCAAGTGATTGGAAGGCACATCAGTGCCCTCACTCTTTATGAGGGAAGGTGGCCTGCTTTCCTACAAAGCATGCGAAACCGATTGTGTTATGCAACAGCTCTGCTGAAAAATAAAGCCAACAAAAAAAAAAAAAAAATCAACAACAACAAGAACTCCATATAAATACTTTCTTTTAAAAGAATTTAATGAAAAGGGAATTTAAATAAAAGCTCGAAAATAAAATAACATTTGCAAGCCAGAATTCAGAGCTGTATACAAGGAACCTGAGACACATAGCCACGGGTTCATGTTTGTACCCAGCCAGCAGAAAGGTTCTGAAGAGCTTTACATTCGCCCTACGAATGGTTCAATAGGGTCCAGAATTAGAGTGGGTGAGGGTATTTGGAGAGGGTCTCGAGAGGCTTTGGAAAGGAACTGTCGGCCTGCACTGTGGCTCACTTGGCTAATCCTCCGCCTGCGGCGCCCGCACCCCGGATTCTAGTCCCGGTTGCTCTTCTTCCAGTCCAGCTCTCTGCTGTGGCCTGGGAAGGCAGGGGAGGGTGGCCCAAGTGCTTGGGCCCTGCACCCACATGGGAGACCAGGAGAAGCACCTGGCTCCTGGCTTCAGATTGGCACAGCGCCGGCCATGGTGGCCATTTGGGGAGTGAACCAACAGAAGGAAGACCTTTCTCTCTGTCTCTCTCTCACTGTCTATAACTCTCTCTCCGTCTCTCTCTCACTGTCTAACTTTGCCTGTCAAAAAACAAAGGAAGGAAGGAAGGGAGGAAGGGAGGAAGGGAGGAAGGGAGGAAGGGAGGAGGGAAGGAGGGAAGGAGGGAAGGAAGGAAGGAGGGAAGGAAGGAAGGAAGGAGGGAAGGAGGGAAGGAAGGAAGGGAACTGCCAAGAGCACCAGTGATTCACAGCCCTGAGGCCAGTCCTTACAATACCCAGTCCTTCCAAACTTGCTCTGAACCCCTCTCCCACTTTGCTCTTTGAACTGATGGTCAATTTGGTGCAGTTAAAATGCTCTGGGTAGATCATTTAAATTCATTTTTAATTTAAAGCATTAGATATTTTTACTATGTGATTACAGTATATCAGAATTGAAACTTAAAATCCAGTTGATGTTTATCAAGAAAAATCTATGCAGAGCATAGAGAATTCTCAGGGCAGTGAAATTCTGTGTTGTACTGTAATGGTGGGTACATTTTATTATAAATTTGTCCAAACCCACATAAAATACAACATCAACTGTGAACGCCAATATAAATTATGGATCTTTGGTAATAATGATGTATCAATGTAAGTTCATCAGGTCTAAGAAACAGACGATTCTGCTGGGGATGTTGATAAGAGGGAAATTGTTTTCAGGGGCAAGGAATATATGAGAAATCTCTGTACCCTGCATTCAATTTTATGTGGACCTAAAACAGCTGCAGAAAATAAAATCTATGGAAGAAAAAGAAAGGAAGGAAGGAGGGAGGAAGGAAAGAAAAGGAAAGGAGGAAGGATGGTTGGTCATTCTATCTTTCCTTTCTATTTGTTGGTGGACAATTAGGGGGCATACACCTAGAAGTCTGAGCAACATGCCCGGTACATAGCTTTCACTCAGCCTATGATGCAAATGAAAGTTTTTAAATAAAGAAGAGATGAATCTGCTTATCCAAATATACCAAGGTTCCTTAAACCTAAGGCTAATCAGAAGATTATTCCCTTGGGCCTAGTGTTGGGGTGTAGTGAGTTAAGTTACAGCCTGGGACAGTGGCATTGTAGCATCAGTTCAAGCCCTGGCTCCTCTGCTTCTGATCTAGCTCCCTGGTGATGCACTTGAGAAAGAAGAGGAAGATAGCCCAAATGCTTGGGCCCTTGACACCCACACAGAAGAACCAGATGAAGCTGCAGGCTCCAGGATTTTGCCTGACTTAACCCCAGACATTTGTAGCCATTTGGAGTGAACCAGTAAATGGAAGACTCCTTCCTTCTTTCTTCCTTTTTTCCTTCCTTCCTTCCTTCCTTCCCTCCCTCCCTTCCCTCCTTCCCTCCTTCCTCTCTCTCTTTGCCTTTCAAATAAATAAGATAAATCCTCTGTAAAAATTATACTTACTTGAAGAAAAGTAACTGCAAAAGAGGGCATATGGTGCTAGCTCCCATCTCTCCTGATGATGCTTCACTTATTATGAGTTGTGGGTTGTTATGGTGATGAGAAGAGGGCTGAAGTGATGGAGGTTATGAATGGTGTTGCCTTCTGCATAGAAGCACGCCCATTTAAAGGTCTACAAGGTTTACACACGTGCCCACATTTAATATTGCTGAAAAATTAGTCTTTCAAGTTGGACTTGATATTTGGCATCTTTGTTGCCAATGATATCAGCTTGTTTATAAGTCTAATAAATCAAAGATTATGTAAGGAAAATAGTTTTCTGTCTTTGATACAAATTCAAATGGGCAATAGACACATGAAAAAATACTCAGATCACTAGGCATCAGGAAAATGCAAGTCAAAACCACAATGATTTCATTTAACCCAGTTAGAATGGCTCTCATACAGAAATCAACAAACAACAAATGCTGGCGAGGATCTGGGGGATAAGGTGTCCTAATCCACTGTTGGTAGGAATGTAAACTGGTACAGCCATTGTAAAAGACAGTATGGAGATACCTTACAAAGCTGAAAATAAATCTAACATATGACCCAGCAATCCCACTCCTGGGAATTTATCCAAAGGAAATGAAATCAGAATATGAAAGAGTTATCTGTACCCCCATGATTATTGCAGCTCAGTTCACAATATCTAAGATACGGAGTCAACCCAGATGTCCATCAACTGATTACTGGATAAATATATTAGGACATGTATACACTATACAATACTACTCAGTGTTAAAAAAAATCCTATCTTTTGCAACAAAATGGATGCAAATGGAAATCATTATACTCTTTTAAAAATGGTGTTTACCTTAAAGAGGTAAGGCCTAGTAGGAAGCCTTGAAATAAAGGTATTAAAGTACTTGTTCTCACAAAAATAAGTTTTTAAATTCTTTTTTTAAAGATTTATTTACTTATTTGAAAGTCAGAGTTACAGAGAGAGATGGGGAGATAATTTCCATCCTCTGGTTCACTTTCTTAATGCCCACAACAGCCAGGGCTGGGCCAGACCGAGGCCAGGAGCCAAGAGCTTCTTCTGGTCTCCCACATGGGTTCAGGGGCCCAAGCACTTGAAGCATCCTCTGCTGCTTTCCCAGGCCATAGGCAGAGAGCTGTATCAGAAGCAGAGCAGTCAGAACTCGAACCAGTGACCATGGGATGCCTGCGCTGCAGATGGAGGCTTAACCTACTATGCTACTGTGCAGGCCCCAAGAACCGGTTGTTATAAAGCTTGAGCCCAAGCCCCGGGCCTCTCTCTGGCTTCCAGCATGAAGAGGTGATCACTGTTCCCACATAGGTTGCTGCCATCACCACCTGCTGTGAGGTGACGGACGCAGCAGAGGGCCTTCACCAGAACTGAGTGGATGCCACTGCCATGTCCTTCAACCTCCAAAATTATGACCTACAGAAAAATTTTTCTTCATTAGTAGCCTGCCAGAGGCATTTTGCTGTGGTAACTCTAAACTGACTAGTGCATATGGTATGGATAAGACAATTTTTCACATGAGGCAAGGGCATAATTGACAAAGAACAGCTTTGAAAGATCTGAACAGATAAAAAGAAAACATCTATATCCATGAAAATACATCACAAAGTTTAGAGTAAAAATTAAACTGAAAGAAAATGTCAATATATAGACAAGGTTATTAACCTTAAGAAATGAATTTTTTTTCTGAAAATCAAAAAGACCAGCATGACCAGAGAAAACTATGTAGAAAAAATAATTTCATTCACAAATCATACATAAACATAATATGTCACTCAACTACATGAATGTTCCAAAAAATGCAACTTAAATAATAAAAATCCCAAGAAATATGACAGATAGCTATAAAGTGGAAGAACAATTCCATACATGAAAGTGTTAAATAAGTCCTACAAAACATGTTCACATATGTCTTATATAAACATCAGCAATAGTGACACAATCCTAACCTCCTTAGCCTGCTTGAAAGATTCTTCTCTGAGACAAGTAAAGTGTGCCATGAGAAAAGGTAACTAGATAATGATTCTCCACCTTCCGGAATGGACTCAAAGCTTTGTCACTTTTTCACTGAGAGTGAAACTCACCAGTTTCCCCTCAAATTTTAAAATTCTCTTCTTAAAATGAATGGAGAGGGGTCAGTGCTGTTGCGTAGCAGGTAAAACCGCCACCCTTGGTGTTGGCATCCTATATACATGCCAGCTTGAGCCAGGCTGTTGTGTTCCAATCCAACTCTCTGCTTATGGTCTGGCCAAAGTGCTCTGGCCCTGCATCCACATGGGAGACCCGGCCGAGGCTCCTGGCTCCTGGCTTTTGATCTCTTCTTCTCTGGCCATTGTGGCCATTTGGGGAGTGAACCAGCAGATGGAAGGCATTTCTCTCTGTCTCTGCCTCTCTTTGTCTGTAACTCTACCTCTCAAATAAATAAATAAAAAAATGTTTTAAAAAATGAAGAGTTAAAAATCGATCATGGATATCTGAATAAAGCCTTAAGCAGAAATAAAAACCACCAAATGAATAAACAAAGTAAAATACAGAATACCTTACGGAAACTACAATAGAGATATTAAATGAAACCTTAAAAATTAGAAACAGACTCTAACATCCTCCAAGACTTAGGAGAAGATATTTTACATATAATATAATAATAAAATGCTCTAGAAACAAGTACTTGAGAAGGAGTTTTGAAAACTGAAAAGTTGTCAGTTGAAAACCTTTTTTTCAAGATTGCATGTACCAATGCCATCTCACTAGTCCAAGTGATCAATTCCAATTCACAATTGATCACACTGATAGGTCTAAGAGTCAAAGGGATCACACAAACAAGACTAGTGTCTGCAAATACTAATTGATAGAATAAAAAAGAGAGAGAACGATCCAACATGGGAAGTGGGATACACAGCAGACTCATAGAATGGAAATGTCCTAAACAGCACTCTTGCCCAGAATCAGCCCTTAAGGGACTCGGATCTGGCTGAAGAGCCCATGAGAGTATTTTAGGCATGGAAAGCCAAGACACTCTGGCAAAAACAAACAAAATAAAACAAAACAAAACAAAACCTAAATGAAAGATCTCTGTGAGTGAGATCCCAGTAGAAAGAACGGGCCATCAAAGAAGGAGGTACCTTTCTCTGAAGGGAGGAGAAGAACTTCCACTTTGACTATGACCTTGTCTAAATAAGATCGGAGTCAGCGAACTCAAGAGGCTTCCATAGTCTTGGAAACTCATGACTACAGCCTAGGGAGATTACTGATGCCATAAACAAGGGTGTCAAATTGTTAAGTCAACAGCAGGAGTCACTGTGTAGTTACTCCTTATGTGGGATCTCTGTCCTTAATGTGTTGTTCAATGAGAATTAATGCTATAACTAGTACTCAAACAGAATTTTATACTTTATGTTCTGTGTGGGTGCAAACTGATGAAATCTTTACTTAATATATACTAAATCGATCTTCCGTATATAAAGATAATTGAAAATGAATCTTGATGTGAATGGAATGGGAGAGGGAGCGGGAGATGGGAGGGGTGCGGGCGGGAGGGAAGTTATGGGGGGGAAAAGCCATTGTAATCCATAAACTGTACTTTGGAAAATTATATTTACTAAATAAAAGTTAAAAAAAAAATCAATGAAAGAGGCCAGTGTCGTGGCTCACTAGGCTAATCCTCTGCCTGCGCTGGCACCCCAGGTTCTAGTCCAGGTCAGGGTGCCGGATTCTGTCCTGGTTGCTCCTCTTCCAGTCCAGCTCTCTGCTGTGGCCCGGGAGGGCAGTGGAGGATGGCCCAAGTGCTTGGGCCCTGCACCCGCATGGGAGACCAGAAGGAAGCACCGGGCTCCTGGCTTTGGATCGGTGAAGCGCGCCAGCTGTGGCAGCCATTTGTGGGGTGAACCAAAGGAAGGAAGACCTTTCTCTCTGTCTCTCTCTCTCTCACTGTCTAACTCTGCCAGTCCAAAAAATAAATAAATAAATAAATGAAAGAGAAGAAAAATATACTATTTAGAGTAAATTAAGTAAGGAAAAATGGTCAGGACATGAGAAACTGGGTAAGAAAATCCAGAATTCCATTATTTGAATGATAGGACCCTCAGAGAGAAAAGCAAAATGTTGCAGTAGAAGTTATCAAACCATTTATAAGAAAATATTGTAGAAGTAAAGATCATGAGACTCTATATTAAAGTCTCTACACAGTATCCAAAAACTAATGAATCAGTGCCACCAAACCAGAGTCTATCACCATGACATTATAGACTAGTATGTATAAAGAAAAAAATCCAGGAAGAATAAGGGGTTATATAATAAGATCAGGAACCAGAATGATACCTATTTCCTCAAAGTAAACCTGAACACAAGGAAACAATGAAGAAACACATATAAATTAAAATTTCAGCAGATATTTGGCTTAGTATTTAAGACATTCCTTTGGACTGGCACATCCCATTTCTCAGTGCCTGGGTTCCTGTCCCGGCTCCACTCCTGAATCCAGCTTCCTGCTACTGTGCATCCTGGGAGGCAGGAGGGGATGGCTCAAGTCCTTGGGTCCCTGCCACCCACAACGGTAATATGGTTGGAGTTCTAAGCCCCTGGTTTTGAACTAGATCCTGTCTGGACTACTGTAAGCATTTCATAATGACCCAGTAGATGGGAGATCTTTCTGTTTATCTCTCTCTGCCTTTCAAATAAACATATTTTAAAAATTAAAATAAAAACATTTCTCACATATAAATCTGTATTCAACAAGTATATTGATAAATGAAGGCATTGTTGGTATCTGGAAGGATGCCCTTTCCCAAATATATTTTACACATGAACTCCTTCCCCAGGAAACAATTATGGAACATACATCCTCAAATTCAAGGACTAAACACAAATAATGTGAAGCCAGGATGCTGAGGAAAGAAGGGATTCAAGACAAGAGCAGGGAAGAGGCAACACTAAGGCAATTATGAAGAGAAGCCCCAAGGTTAAAACTGTGCAGCACCCCTGAAGAGAAAAGTTCCAGACTGGAAGAAGAGAATTCATCTTCTGTCTATCATGGAGGAATTGCTATCAGAACACATCCACTCAAAACAGCTACAGAATACGAGAAACAATTTATTTAAGCATGGCAGAGGGCTGCTAATGTAGAGACATCATCTTGAGAGATCAAGATTCCAAAGAGAGGAGCCCCTCTGTGAGACGAGCCCCAACACTCTGCAGATACTTGATTGTATGCAAGAAATTGCAAATTCTGCTCTACACAGCTACTAAATGACAGAGAACCCAGTAGTGTCTTAGGTAATCTTACAGGGCTATGAAGACAACAGCCACAAGTGAGGGTTGTCAAAGTACTTGGTACTTCAGGGGCAATATCCCATTATAAAGGCAAGTTCAGAGAAGACAGCCTAAATGCCAGATTCTCCTTTAAGACATCTGCCACCTCATAAATTGCCAAGGTCAAGTGCCTAAACAGCCAAACAGAAACTAGCTAAAAGGGAGAGTGGAGAATTCAGTAGTCATCCCATGATGGTAAGACAAATCCCCGCTTAGGATCCCAAAAAGTTCCACATGCAGCATCCACGTTCCTCAATGAACTCTGTATTATTAATTAGGGTTGTACAGAGAAACAGAACTAGTGGATGCTATAGAGATGCATGGAGGAGATTCACTATGGGAACTGGCTCATGTGAGCATGGAGGCTGGTAAGTCCCGTGACCTTCCATCGGTAAGCTGGAGAACCAATGATGGAGGCCCTGTCGGAGAATGGACTGGATGGGGTCCACTGACATTGGGGTGAGGGTGGCACAATTTCTGTAGTCTACTGTTTAAAATATTAACCTCATCTAGGAACATCCTCACAGAAATATCCAGGGTTGGGGCTAGCACCGTGGTGTGAGTGGTAAAGCTGCCACATGTAGCACCACTATCCCATGTAGAGGCCAGTTTGAGTCCTGGCTGCTCCACTTCTGATCCAGCTCCTTGCTAATGCTCCTAGGAAAGCAGCCGAATATGGTTCAAGTGCTCGGGCTCCTGCACCCACGTGGGAGATTTGTAGGAAGCTCATAGATCCTGGCTTCCAACTGGCCTATCTCTGGCCACCACTGCAGCCATTTGGGGAGTGAACCAGCAAATGGAAGATTTTGCTCCCTCTCTTTGTCTGTAACCCTGTCTTTCGAATGAATAAATCTTAAAAAGAAAAATAAATAAATACCCAGTGTAATGTTTAGCCAAATACCTGGGCATCCTGTGTGCCAATCAAGTTGACATAAAATTAACAATATAAGCTTTCCCATAGACCAGAGTGCAAAGGAATAGTACACCAGATCTTGTACAGTGAAAGACTAACCAAAATTTCAGCTCTGAGGTGCATGGCCCATTTTCTTAATGTAAAACATCCTCCTGCAGCAGACTGATAACTGACAGAAATCTTCCCAGAGCTGTCCAGAACATCTGAGGGGATAGCAGACGTTCTGTGAAAGCTCAGGACGGGCCTGGGAGCTGTGAGAAGCCACAGGCAGCTCACAGGCTTTCACACATTGCACTGCACTGACTGAAGGCTGAGGGCAGAAACCAGACAAAAACTGGTCTCTCAAGGCACAGACAGACAGGTTAGAGAGAAGAGAGACCAGAGAAAAATCCCCCTAGGAATATGAAATGATAGTAGCCAAAAGTAAAACAGAAAACCCCCATGAAACAGAAAGGGAGTAGATCAGTTGAAAAGCATAAACAGATCTCCCGAAATTTTTTAGTGCCCAGATTCCAAGCTCAATTGAAGGAAACTAAGTTTAACACTGTCATAAAAACCAAATCTCGATTAACTACACTAGAGGCCTCCCAGACAGAAAAGCTGATTTCACGCTCTGCTTTCAGTTCCACAAAACATCTACCAAATAATCAATCATTCTGGACCTATGAAGAAAGATCGTAATGAGACCTAGTCAACAGATGAAACACACAGTAGAATTAGACGTGCAGGTTGCAACTGTCAGAGTCAGCCCACAAAATAAAGTTAATAAATGAAAAACACTTAGTGGAAAAGTTGGATAGCTATGTAAATAGATAAGGAATTTTAGTAGAGAAATAGAAACTAGAAAACTAACCAAATGGGAATTCTAGAAATGAAAATCCACATATCAAACATCCAAATTTATTTGATATAGTTAACTACCATAAAAATGTTTGCTGCAATCTAATCAGAAAACAGAGCAGGAAAGGTTTTCAACTTGAAAATAAAGGTTTTTCAACTTGAAGACAGGTTAGTAGAAGTTATACAAGAGTAGAATCAATAGAGCACAGCATCTGAGAGCCTTGGAACAATATCAAAAAGTCAAATATACATATAATTGGAGTCTCAGAAGTAGGACTGAAGAAATTTCAGAAGAGATGGTAATATGGAAATTTTGTAAAACTGATGGAAATATGGTTATAAAGAAACAAGAATTTCAGCAAACATCAAGCTAGATAAATATAAAGAAAAAAATTTAAGCACATAAAATTCAGCATGCTAAAAATAAAAACAGATAAAAATGTTGAAAGCAGCTGAGGGAGAAGACATGTCATATCTCAGACATGGTTCCTTTATTTTCAGTAAAATCGGAGGCCAGCAGGCATAGGATGTAGTATTTGAATGCTAATGGAAAATTCTATCTATCCAGTAAATCTATGCTTTAAAACTCAAAGTGAATTAAAATATTTCTATGCAGACAAAAACTAAGAGAATGGTTCCCAGATGATCTATACTTTAGGAAATGTGAAAAGATCTTCAGGCTGAAGGGAATGATTTAATAAAGAAACAGATTTTTCAAGGTGGAATAAAGAGTGCTAATAGAATCAGTATTTGAATTAATATAAAAAAGCTATAAAATACATAAGCAGATGTATAAAATATTCACATAAAATACATTTGCATAGATGAAATTTCACATACAGTAATTATTTAATTATTTAGTTTAAAGTAAAAATATTAACAATATGGCATGAGATATTTCAGCATATACAAAAGGTATATGGAAAATATATTTTTTTAAAGATTTTTTTTGACAGGCAGAGTTAGACAGTGAGAGAGAGAGAGAAATGTCTTCCTTCCATTGGTTCACCCCCCAAATGGCCACTACGGACAGCGTGCTGTGCCAATCTGAAGCCAGGAGCCAGGCGCTTCCTCCTGGTCTCCCATGCGGGTGCAGGGCCCAAGGACTTGGGCCATCCTCCACTGCCCTCCTGGGCCACAGCAGAGAGCTGGACTGGAAGAGGAGCAACCGGAACAGAATCCAGAGCCCCGAATGGGACTAGAACCTGGTGTGCCGGTGCCGCAGGCGGAGGATTAGCCAAGAATTCCTACAAGCAAATAAGAACAACATAGACTCTATTAGTCTATTTCTTGTTACTTTAATCAAAATACCTGAGAGGAGCTTCCTGGGAAGGAAAAAGATTTATTTCAGCTTACAATTTGGAGGTTCATAATTCAGAATCAGGCGGCCCCATGAGTCTGGTGACTGGTGGAGGCTGGCCGTGGCAGGGTGGGTATGGAAGAATGATCTTTTGGTGAGCCAGGAAGCATAAGGAGAAGCAACATAAAACTCAGCTTAAATAATCAGCCTTTTTAAGAGAACTACCTGCTGTGGGCAGGCACCCAGTGACCTAGAGACCCCCACTAGACCCACCTCCCAGATGTCATAAATACATTCAGTCTCCACCCCTTGTCTATCAAAGCTTTACATAAGATTTCAGAGTCTATACCTCTACATGAGTCTGGGAATCCAAGTTTTATTCAGTCTATAACACAGGCAAATCATAAAAAATGGTAAAATACTTGGACAGCCAATTTATAAAAGATGGTATTTCTAAATGGCCAATAAATAAAGCTGTGCTACCTCATTATAATTAGGGAAATGAAAACAAAATCCTCTACCCAAACGATTAAAATGAAAACAAAATTCACAACATAAGAGATTTTGAGAATGTCAAATGACTAGAACTCTCGTATACTGTTGGTGGGAGTGTGCGTTGTTAAAACTATCTTGAATATACATATAACATATAGCCTTAAAGAATGACTTGAGGGGCCAGTGTTGTGGTATAGCCAGTAAAGCTGCTGCCTGCAGTGCCAGCATCCCATATGGGCTCCAGTTCAAGTCCTGGCTTCTCCACTTCTGATACAGCTCCCTGCTAGTGCACCTGGGAAGTCAGTGGAAGATAGTCCAAATTCTCAAGCCCCTGCACTCACATGGGAGACCTGGAAGGAGCTCCTGGCTCCTGGCTTTGGATCGGCCCAGCTCCAGCCATTGCAGCCATTTGGGGCATAAACCAGCAGATGGAAGATCTCTCTCTGCCTCTGTTTGTCTGTAATTCTGCCTTTCAAATAAATAAATAAATCTTACAATAATAGAATGACTTGTTTTTAGATATATAACCAACAAGAATGTGTGTGTATATATATGTAAATATATATATATATATATGAATATACACACAAACATGTTTATGCCAACTTTAATTGTGATAGAAATTGAAACATAATAACCATTCATCAATTATAGATTAAATAAATATTGGCATGGTCATAGCAATGAATATGAATTCATTGCTGCTTCATTTAACAATAGTAATAAATCTCACTAATGCAATGTTGCAAAGAGAAGCCAATCACAAAAGAGCCCATATTACATGATTTCATTTATCTAAAGTAAAAAGACAACTGAGTTTACCATTGGTGATTAATGCCAGCATACTGGTTAACTTTATGAGGTGTATGACAATAGGTAAAGGCATGAGAACCTTTTCCAGGCTCTGGTAAAGTTTATTTTTTATTTGCATAGCAGTTATACACATATGCTCATTTTATGAGGATTCATTGTGATTTGCACACTCTTTTTATATTTGGTGCTTCATTTTAAAGTTTTGTTAATTAAAAGAGAAAGAGAGAGAGAGATTGGAGAATGAATTGATAAAACAGTTTTGCTTGCCATTATGATGGGCTGTTTTATATCTCTAGCAGGGAGTTTGAAAAATAAAACAATAGATCAGTCAAGACTTCAGAAAGCAGTAGTAGTTCAAATTAGGATCATTGGAGAATGGGCAAATAAAGGGGCTATTTACAAAGGCGTGGCTGGGGTGCAGAACTGCAAGAAAGAACACAGTGTAGGATTTGTTTGAGAATATCTTAGTTGAGGAACTTTATATTAAGGAAAAGATCAGAGTAATATACAATTTGAATCCCTCTCCCCAGATGAGGGTCAGGAGAAATACCTAAATGGTATTTTTAAAAAATAGTCCCAGTCAATAAAGAAGGTTAATATAAATAATAAAGTCTTATGTGTATTATCCTTTAAAACAATGGCATGCAGTTCTATTGTTGAATTGTTGCTCTGGGACTATGTTCAAGATCTATTACAATATAAAATTAGATTATAGGATAGTACACACAGTTCTATTTTTGTTAAGAATCAAAGCTGATATATACACAATAGGTAATATACACAATTATTGTTTAAAAATTAAAGGAGAGCAGACAAGAATATTGGCTAAAGTATCTCTAGTTTTCTAATTATGGAAAAACAAACCTGCTAACTCCACAAACTGACAAGACCATTATTACTTATAGGATTTTTTTGCATTTTAATCATAATCTATTATATTAATTTGCATTGATGCAAATGCAAGATACCTATACCTTCATTGTTTCTTGGCCAAAATGGTTAAAAAGTTTTCAGAGATTTATTACTCATGATGATAATATATCCTGGATATTTTTTATGTCAAGGCATAGAGAGTAATCTCTTTTATCACATTCCACTAAACTCTTGAGTTGCTTGCTTTATTACATATCTGTGTAAGTGTTTGCATGACAGCATTCTGGGGAAGAGCTTTGCCACAGCATAATTGATGACTTTAAGAATAGTTTATAATAAATTTGGTTTGTTGAATTAAGTTTTCCAAATTGGACAGATCTTTTCCTTGAACACAGGAACAAGTGTCATGTATTACCTGGGTTCCAGACAAAATGTATCACAGTAATAATAGAGTGATGAAGGGGAAGAATGAAAGTGCTAATATTTATTGGGACCACTATGTTCTTATATTGCATTTAATGCATTCAAGTTCATGTGAATGCTTTCCAAATGCAAATTTATATTATATATATATATATATGTATATATATATATATATACACAAAATTGATTCTGGAAATCTAAATTCTCTGTCTGTACTTTGCAAATAGAATGCAGAAAGGTGCTTTGAAATCTCTAAATGTGTCTATCTCTTTCATGCAAGTTGTTTCATGCAAAATTCAGTTGGGGAATATTGATGTGACACCAAAAATAGAGGATGCTGGGAGTTAGGTGAGCAGTGACAGTAGTCTGTGCATGTTAGTGGGGGAAGGAGCAAGGGCAGAGAAACAGAAAGTCTGGAGGAACAGTATAGATACTGGAAGTAGTTTGGCATTTATAAAGGGAGGTCTTCATTGTTAGTCTTTACTATCTTATTAGAAGAGATTCTTAACCTTTACTGAAGTATTAATGGGAAAAAATGTTTAAACTATAGAAATTATGTTGTGGTTAATACTCAGCCCCACTCCTTATATCACTGTAATAATTAGAATTGAAAGTACGTGACCTATCCAGAAATTTGTTACACATACTAGGTAATTTCAGTCATATCTTTCCAAAATTAGGTAAGATTTTCCTACCAGTACATTTTGATCAATATGGGGATTGAATCCCAAAATCAAATACAGTTATAATTAGTCATACAAATGTGGTCAAAATTAGATAAAGCCAGGCTGGCGCCATGGCTCATTTGGTTGAACCTCCACCAGTGGTGCCAGCATCCCATATGGGCACCGGGTTCTAGTCCTGGTTGCTCCTCTTCAGTCCAGCTCTCTGCTGTGGCCCGGGAAGGCAGTGGAGGATGGCCTAAGTGCTTGGGCTCTGCACCTGCATGGGAGACCAGGAGGAAGCACCTAGCTCCTGGTTTCGGATTGGTGCAGCGCGCCGGCCATGGCAGCCATTTTGGGGGTGAACCAATGGAAAGAAGACTTTTCTCTCTGTCTCTCTCTCTTACTGCCTAACTCTGCCTGTCCAATTAAAAAAATTAGATAAAACCACTCATTTTTTTCTCAAGACAAAGAGAAATAGTGGACAAAGTTGTTGAGATGAGAGATCTTACTTCTGGCAGTCCTTGAATATTAATACTGTCTATGTTTGTAGATCAGGGAAGTTAGACTTTTATTAAGAGCCCTTCTCTCAATTCTCTTTGTTTCACCTGGAACAAAATGCCTTGTGGGAGATTATTCCTGCTATGGATTATCTTTATAGGCCCAAGTACATAAAATATCTACCCTCCATAGCTTTTAAGATTTTGAAACCATACACTCCATGAAATAGTGACAATTTGAGGGTATCTGGTTGCTACTGATACCTCCAAGGAAGAAATAAAGAGGGACATAAAGCAAAATCAAACTGGATGGAGAAGCAAGTTGTCAAGACACTGGAGTACAAGCAATACATACAGGCATTAACCCCGGCCTCCCAAAATACCCATTGCTGGCTATAGTCACCATAGCACCCTCACCAGCTCTGGCTCTTCATCAACATAGTCAAGTCAAGGGATTCAGGCATTTGACTTAGTGGTTAAGACACTGGTTAAGACACGCAAGTCCTATATTTTGCACCTAGATTTAGTACCTGGTTCCATCCCCTGATTCTAGCTTCCTGCTAGTGAAGATCCAGGCAAGCAGAGGTGATGGTTTAAGTGACTGGATTCTTGCTACTCACGTGGTAGACCTAGATTGCATTCATAGCTGCTGGCTCTGACCTCAGACAATACTCAGCTATTGTGGGTTTTCAGGGAATAAATCAACATATGGAAGCACTTTGTCTCTCTCTGTGTCTCTTCCTGTGTGTGTGTGTGTATGCACACATCTCTGAGAAAATTCAAGTATTTAAAAAAAAAATGAATTCAAGAAAAAGTAGTCTATGGAGGACAAGAATAGTACCTGTTCAAGGAATACTGGCCAAAGGAATGAATGCCAAATAGAACTTTTCTTTTTAAGATTTTATTTATTTATTTGAGAGGTAGAGTTACAGACAGTGGGAGGGAGAGACAGAGAAAGGTCTTCCTTCCGTTGGTTCACTCCCCAAATGGCCACAACAGCTGGAGCTAAACTGATCCAAAGCCAGAAACCAGGTGCTTCTTCCTGGTCTCCCATGCGGGTGCAGGGGCCCAAGCATCTGGGCCATCTTCTGCTGCTTTCCCAAGCCACAGCAGAGAGCTGGATTGGAAGAGGAGCAGCCAGGACTAGAACCAGTGCCCACATAGGATTCCACCCCTGCAGGCAGAGGATTAACCTACTGCGCCATGGCACTGGCCCTGCCAAACAGAACTGAGATGATGCTACCCAGAAGGAAAACAATAGTATGAAGTGTCAGATGTAGTTTGAATTTAAAAGTTGCAAGCGAGGGTTGAACCAAATACAGAGGTATCAAGTTATAATTAGGTTAAAATTACTATCAAACTTCTGTTTTCAAGCACGCCCCACACAGGGACAGGGTAGCACCACCAACTTCCAGAGGCATATTAGATTGGTTCTTTAGCAAAGATTTCAGACTCATTGGGAAGAAGCTGCTTGCTTGATCCCAGATTTCTCTCCAATCTCTGACAGTATTAAATGAAGTTCAAACAACATTTGTCTTTCTTACGCTATGGTATTTTCCATCTGTGATGAAACTTTCTTTTGCCATCAGTGGCTCTGGTGACTAAAAGATGTTCGGAGAGGAAAAACTCCCCCAAAACTCGCAGGAAGTGACACTCAGGAGACAATGAGCCAGCAGATGTGTGAGGACACCTGGGGGTCAGCAGAGCTGGAGGGGTTTCTGAGGTAAGTGCAGGTGAGGGAGCAAAGCCACTAACTGGCTCATGTGTGAATTCTGACTGTCAACCATCACAGGGACCTGTGACAGAAGTCTGCTGTCAGTGCAGCCAGGCCCTCATAAAAGCTCACTTCACTTTGCAAAATGCAAATCTTGAAATTCTTCCATTTCTTTCTTTCTATCCCAGTTCCCGTTTGTTTTTTCTTTCACAAAATTCACAATAGAAAAATGAATTAATAAGGAGAAAAAAAACTTTCCAAAGCAATTACTTCAGAAATTCTTTTCTTAGGGTGGCCTAAGGTTTTTTTTTTTTTTTCATTTTTGTTTAATTAGGTTTTAAATCTTTCCTTTCTTAATTACTTTTTTTTTTTTGGTATTAACACCTAAATATACTTCTATTCGGAGCACAAACATACAGTGATAACAATTAGCAGAATAATTACACTCTTTCTGTCAGTGTAACCTCATGGCACAGAAAGTATTACAAATCCATTTTAAAACATATTAAATGTTCATATTAATGAGGATAATAGAGAACAAGTACCAGCAAACTAAATATTGTTAATGATTTTGAGCTATTAAATTCATTACCATTTTCTTTCATAATAAAGTGGTTACTTGCTAATTAGACCTTTTTTAACTCATCATTATTGAATTCATTACATTGTGTGCAGTTAACCCTTGGAGGTCTGTGGGTGTGTGTGCACAATTAAAATCATTTTAATACCATATTAAGGAGATATGGGGAGTTCTTATGGCTTTTCTAATAGTGGTTCTGTATACTTCCATGGTGCACATTTCCTTGGCAAGATATGTCTGGCCACTTCAGATTTGTCACAGTATTTTCTCCAACACATAATACAGAAGCAGCCTAAATTCATTAGGGCTATTACCATTAGCGTTTAGCATGAAAGTACATCCCACTTGTTTCACTATGAAAATTGGACTTGTTAAAAATACACACTAGAACAACTACACAATAATTTATAAGAGTTTAGTTCAAGCTATGAGGAAATTATCTATCAATCTATAGTAAAGTGAAAATTAATATTGACCTATGAGAGAATTATAATTTCAGGATCTTAGGATTTAATTTCCTATATAAAGATGATGCTACTGGTCTTTTATACATGCAACTATCATTGGACAATCTGATCTACATAGGTATGTTTCACATATGCATATACATGTGTGAACACCTACAGCCACACACTGACCTTTCTTAGACATAGTCACATTGGTCCAGCTGTCTGCACACTTCGTTTCTGCTTTTTACTATGATCAAACATGTATATTTTGTTATGACCACTTGCCTTAGAAAGACAAGCATGACCAAGGAACATATTTTTTTGATGCAGGTATTTAGTGCTACAATCTAAAGTGTCATCTGCAGTAGCAAAGCCCGCAGTCTAAAAACTGCGGGAGGGTGGATAGGTTTATGGATGGTATTTCTTAGGCAGTGAAGCTCCACATGTATGTGTGTGCATGTGCACAATACACATGAGCAAGATGTGGTGATAAGCTTGGTGTTGGAGTGGGTAGGACACTGGCAACACACACACTGAGGTGTTGTTCAGCCATCAGGTCAAAGACAGAGCTCACCATGGCAGCTTGTCTCTACCTTCACTACCACTCACCTCTTCCTTCCCTGTGCACACTATTGTTCCATGGCGAAGCAGAACCTATGTCGTCTTTATGCTAACATATTGGTTGGCACTTAAGCCTGTTTTAACCAACTGAGTGCAGCTGAAATGTTGTCCAGGACCCCAATTCTAGATCATAAAAAGCTTCAATTTCCTCCAGACAGTTTTGAACTCTATTTCATAAGAAATCTGCCTTTAGGTAAGAAGTCTTGACTACCTCATGGCTGCAATCTATTGGAAAGCCACGCAGAGAAAGCAATGACAAATTGTCCTTAACCTGGTCCAGCCACCTCAGTGCTCCTATGAGGAAAAAGTCCAGATTACTCTGGTTTGAGCTGCTCTGTCACTGAAACCATATGCAGGGCCCCGGCTATTCCTATTAGTTCCCAACATATGGGATGACAATCAATTGTTCCTTACAATAGCTGATACAGCAACAGGCAAATGGGAGATTGTCTATTATCTAGATGTGGACCTAAAACAACTGATGTTGCTATTGGTAGACATATCCGATCTCCATTTTCTCCTTTTGTAAATTTATCCAACAGCAGCGAACTACTTGCAGAGCCACAGGAATTACAGACATCCAATAGAATACTACCGAAATGCAACACAATGTGATTATGCCCCGGAGCACAACATCCTGTATGAATGGTGCCCTCTGAAGTAGTGAAACTCAACAGACCCATCCTGCCTCACGCTTTTGCAGAATTGCACTTGTAACATAGTACGTTGGTCTAGCATCTCATTTCCTTTCATGGCAGGCACTGGTGGAACTTGGGACAGAAAACAGAAAGTCAACGTGGACTAGTGATTTAGTCAAAGTCACATAGCTGGTGAGTTTCAGAGCCCACATATGAGTCTCGGTCCAAAGTCTTTTTTCATGACATAGTCCTAAGTGCCTGGCTGGAATGTGAGGCAGTGTTTTATAGAGCCCTAGCACTGCATCATCTTCCTCTCCCCAGCTCTGCTGTTTATTAAATAGCTGACTAATCTTGGACTTCCCCTTTCTATGTCCTTATTATTAAAAAATGGGTTCAGAATGTCTCCATGTCTCCCTCAAATGCAGGGAGATTAGAAATGTGAAACACAATGCAAGTTTTAAAGCATTGTACAAAGATTAGATGGTGTTACTATTCTTTCTTTCTACTATTACGATTACCAGAAACTATTTAATTTTATTATGAAAAGTCACAGAAATCAAAAAAGAAATAGATAGGTATAAGGCATTACCAGGGAACATTTTATGTGGTGGGGAAGAATTAAAGAGACGTTTTGATGAAAGCAAAAGTCATTTGAGTAGGTTAATGAGGACAGAGAAGAAGGGAAAGCCAGAGTGTGAAGTGGTCATTGGGAAGGGATCTC
Organism: Lepus europaeus; assembly: GCF_033115175.1. NCBI lineage: Eukaryota > Metazoa > Chordata > Mammalia > Lagomorpha > Leporidae > Lepus > Lepus europaeus. The sequence goes on from NC_084839.1 coordinate 55,602,337, forward strand.
CGAGGAAGCACTACAGCAGTCTCTGAGCAGGTACTTAGCAACAGAAAGGCACTGGGTCCTGAGAAAGGGCTTCCAAAGAGGGGCACACAGAACTAGTCCATAATTCTTGGCACGTGGAGAACTAGAGTCCATTATGATAGGCCCTCCTTTTTTTCTTTCAATTCTCTGTCCTCTTCCATTTCTTTCTACCCCAATAGCCCTTACACTTTCCCACAAGCCACCACTGCCATGCATCAACACTTTGAAGTTTACAGAGAAAATACTCAATCAAGACATGAGTTCAGTGGAGTTCCTACATGGGAGCTAAACATCCACACACACGGGTGTGCTACACACACCACCACCATGACCAATGTTTGCGACTAAAATGAATGATTTCATTGTCTCATGTTTTCCATTTTGTTGATTAGTTTTCTCTTACTTAGCAAACATTTTTATGACAGTAAGATATGCTGTATCTCAGTTTAATAACAATGTGTAAAAATCCCTGATTAGAGGAAAACTTGTTTCACTCTGCACATTGGAGAACTCATAAGTAAAAACGTCTTATTCTCTCTATGTTTATAATGCTTGGAAAGCTAAGAGTAAAAAATTTTACAATTTTTTTCAATTAATCACCTCTTCTCTCTATTTGCTATTTTTTCCCTTAAAGAACTGAAGCACAGAAAATACAAAAGTAAAGAAAGACTTGGATTTTGCAAATCAATATACTGAAAGAATGTAGGTCAGGTTGCTAGTCTTCTGAACATGCTAAATGTCTCTCAAAATTACTTTTTAAAGGATCTGGGGCATGAGTCCTGTCCCTCTGCGCCTGCCCTGATAAAGGTTATCAACTCTGAATCAAGATGGCTGACTCCACAAATGACCTTCCTCTCCTTCCTCCTCAAATCCCATCGAAATGACAGTAGAAATATAAAAATAAATCCATATCAGTTGTAGGAAGCCTGCTGGGGTCCTAGATGAGTGCCCAGTTAGGAAATGTAGAGACTAGTTAGCAGACGGGAACTGATAGATCACAAAGCCCCCTAAATGTAGAAAACAACCCCCTAGACAAAAGAAAGGACCTTCTAGAAGAAATTTCTCTTGTTTTATCCCTAACAAACTTTGAGATTAGAGACAGTTGAGTCTATGAGAAGGAGCAGTTTGAGAAACTTATAATAGGGCAAACAGCTATAATCAGAGCATCTGACCCCAGCATTTGCTTCGACACACTAACCAAAATCTTTTAAAGTTGGATTTTTAGCAGGACAAGATTGTCACATGGACATACCCACTCTGTTAATTAATGGGATCAAGATTTTGAATTCTGACCCCAATCAACTTGAATTTGTATATTTTTTTACTCATTAAGTAACTTGGCATTGCCAGATATTGCACATATACTGCAAGAAACAAAGTATTCTTACTCCGTATGGATTGAACCAAATTATGTTTTAAGTTCCATTTGCCTCTTCTTCTGTGTGACATTCTTCATGTGAGTGAGAGTTGTCTGGTTTACAGTGGAATGTGTATGCCCACTTAACCTTGAAGAACAGAATGTCATTACCTGGAGCTGTTCAGGGCATACCAGCAGGTGCAAACCGAACTTCAGTCTTAAATCTTTTTATCTGCATGTTCAAAGTGTGACCAATTCAGCTTAGAAACATCAATTCTGACTAGCTCAAGGTTTCAGAAGTATTTTTACTACTGGAGGAACAATATTAGGGTGAGGGTGGGAGGCAAGCAGAACTAAAAGATCTACCAGCAAACTGTTGAACACATAAGTAGCAATAAATTTAGTTGGAATTTATAGACCTCATAACAAACGAACAAACAGGTTCCTCTATTGCATTGGATTAAATGTATTGTTTTCTATGGAAATTTTAGATAATATATCATAAAGTAATAGGACAGAATTTATTAAAACATATAAAATTTAAAATCAATAATAAAGTTATTGTTTTCAAAATTCTTTGTGTGAATTTTACCTACATTCCACTAACAGCACCTTTCTCCCCAAACTTTCAGATTTGTCTTTAGATTTATCATCAGAGCCTAGGACACAATGACTCAAACATATTCAACTCACACGTTTGTCCCCACATTTTGGAGTAAATTTGATTTCTTGGTGTAGCCAAAAGTCATTTGGCTAAACGTCCAGTGACTAAGATGGTTAATCTGGGAATAGGATTTTTGGTCAAAATGAGATGGATTTCACATGTGGCTTGTAAACTGATTAAAAGGGAAGGGGTTATTGCTTAATAACCCCCTCTCACTCATGATTACTAATATTGTAGACCTTCCAATTGCCACTCAGAGTTCATAGTGGAGAGATGAATAACAATCAAATGGATAAGAGGACACAGTAATAAAATTATCTTCATAATCGGGGGCTATAAGAACCATCCAACATTATAATTCAAGTACAGAATTACATGTATTCAAGAGTTTCACTACTCCAGTTTTAGAGCTATATGATATCAAGGAACTTAACATTCCTCCATCTCCCCACTTCCAATCACCAGTACTGTTTGTGAAGAGGAATCTATCATTCTAGTGTTCCATCAAAAATTCAGAACATGGGACAGACATTTAGCCTAGTGATTAAGATGCCAGTTAAAATGCCTTCGTCCTGTATCAGACTGCCTGAGGTTGATTCCTAGCCAGAAACTGACTTCAGCTTCCTGGTAATACAAACCCTGAGGGGCAGCAAGTGATGACTCAAATAGTTGGGTTTCTGCTTCCCATATGGGAGACTTGGATTATTATCCCAGGTCCTGGCTTCAGCCCTGGCCACTGTTAGCATTTGAGGAGTGAACCAAGGAATGGAAATTCTCCCTTTTTTTCTTTTCTCTCTCTCACTCTCTCTCTCTCTGCCTCTCAAACATCTCCGCTTCTCTCTTTCTCATACACAAACACATGTCACATGCACACACAAATTCATACCACTTGTCTTTTTGTCTTTTATTGCTTATTCACGAAGAAAAAATAAACTTGATCTTCTTTTGTTCCTTATTGCCCTTTTCAATAATGGTTTATCCCTGTTAAAGTAAATGTTCGACTTAAAGCTTGTACTGTGGGCTTTTCTTTTAAACAGCCAGTTTTGCCTTTGGTCCTTGCAGCCAGAAGGTCTGTTTGGGGAAGCAAATTATCCCACTTTACAAAATATAGGGTTAGAAACAGCCTATTTCAATTTAGTCTTGTTTATTCTAAGTATTTTATTCACTGAGGACCCGCAAATCAAATTCAGGCTCTTTTGTTGCTTTGTGTTTCCAGATATTTTTTAAAATACATGTCTTCATGTTTGTTTTTTTCTGTGATAAAACCTTCCACTCCTGGGTGGCAGATAATCCTAGCAGATAATCAAAGAATTTGGTGGTTATGGTTGATATTTCTAAAGTCCTACCAAACTTCTATAAATCTCTTCATTCTTTGAAAATTGAGTCAGTCAATTTGAAAATATTCACCTCTCAGGGAAAGATGATGTCTTTCTTGGGGATTCTACCAAAGTTAGTTATTGCCTCTTAGAACCTTCTATCCAAGAGTCCTTGGAAAGGGCAGAAAAATGTCAAGAGAGAGACATGAGGTGTACAGGGTAGAAGCTCACTTGGCTACAAACATCCAGCTCTTTCTGGGCCATTGCTAAGGGTTTGTCTTTGCAGCAAGAACTTGCTCAGCATGTGTGAATCTGGCTCCACATCCTAGTGGGAGGGGATTTATGTGGGCAATTCCTTCTGAGCAACATTATAAACATAGCCTATTATTTCCTGACTTTCCGATTCCTACTTCCTCTCCTAATGAATGATTCATGTATTAATAATGGTAAAAATAATACTTTGTAATTATAGGATGCTCTTTTTCTCTCCAGGGCGCTCAGTGGACATTAAGTATATAATCATTTTTTCATTCAGATGGTCCTGGGGGTGCTCAGGAGGCTTGCCGCTTGGGATAGCAGCTTCATATTATCCTTGTTTGGCAAACACACATTTTGTGCAAATGCCAATTTTCTGCATTCTTTAAGAGAAGGGAGTTGAGCTGGTTCATCGTTTCAAAGTACTGTAAAACTGTGCCAAGATACATTGTTCAAGATTAAGAGTTCATTGAATTTTTAGGTCAATGGGTAACCTTGGGCTGATCCATTCAGGCCCTGCCTTGGTTGGTTTTATACTTTTTTAATATGCAAATATTAGAATGCCTTGGGCCTCAACTCAGAGTCTTCTCTCAGCTCTACCTGCACTCTCCCTTTTGATAATGTAATCTAGTACCAATGCTTTAAAAGCTAACTCTGGGGCCGATGTCACAGTGTATTGGGTAAAGCAGCCACTTGTGTTACTAGCATCCCATTTGGATGCCAGTTTGTGTCCTGGGTGCTCCACTGCTTATCCACATCTCTGCTAATGGTCTGGGAAAGCAGTGGAAGATGGCTGAAGTGCTGGGCCCCTGTCACCCATGTGGGAGATGCCAAAGAATCTCCTGACTTCTGCCTACCCCAGTCCTAGCCATTTCAGCTCTCTGGGGAGTGAACCAGCAGATGGAAGATATTCTTTCTCTCTCTCTCTCGCTCTCTCTCTGACTTTCAAATAAATACACACACACACACACACACACCTCTATGCTGATTATTCCCAAGCTAATATTCTCTACTTCTCATCTCTCTCTCTCTGCTTATTCATATATATGTTCAGCTACCTGGTTGATATCTCTTCTTGGATACCCACTGAGCATTTCTGAATTTGCATGTCTTATTCTTCCCACCCCTGACTCCCACATCTTAGTAGTCCCTAGCCTAATCTTCCCTATCTATGGACTGAATGCTGTTGTCTCCACAAAATAATTATGTTAAAATCTTAACTCCAAAAGTGGTGGTATTAGGAGGTGAGGGTTTTTGGTAGGTGATTGGGTTGTGAGAGTGGAAGCCCTATGAATGAGATTAGTACGTTTACAAAAGAGGCCCCAAAGATCTGCCTTGCACCTTCCACTGTGAAAGGACACAGTGAGAAGGCACCATCTACAAAACCAAGAATCAGGCCACCACCATATAACAGATCTTCTGGGGCACTGATCTTGGACTCCCAGTCTCCAGAATGATGAGAAACAAATACTGTTTATACGCTACCCAGTTTATGGTATTTTGCAGTAGCAGCCAGAACAGACCCAGGCAGGTACCACTATCTGCCTAACCTAGGAATGCCCTCAGCTCTCCCCTATTCCTCACCTCTGACACTTTTTCCATCAAGTCCTTTCAGTTCTATCTCCAATATCCACCCCACTCCCTGGACAATAGGCCATCATCTTTCACCTAGACTATGCCAGTCACCTCCTAACTGGCATTCCTGACCTGTTCATAACAATCCACACTCTTTCCACAGCAGCTACAGTACATAGTCAAAGTGTGAGACTTTTCAAAATGACTCCTCTCTAAATATGCCTTTCCCACATACTTGAGTCCCATTGAGCACAGAGGAGCATGGGCTCCAAGGACTTCCATGTCATTCATTGCCTGGCCCTGCCCTCTCCAACTTATTTAGGTGCCACCCTGCTCCTTGCTTACTTGATCAAGCCACACTGGACACCGGTCTCTTCCTGGAACAAATCAGGTTGATCTATGCCTCAGAGCACAGACAACTTCTCTCTCCTCTTCTCTCTGCTTGGTGTTCCTCCTCTTCATCTTCATAGCAATGGCCTCTTCTAACACTCCGGTGTTTTTAAATCACACTTTCTTGGAAGCTTGATATAAACTTGCCTCAATGCTCTTTCTTTCTCAGCAACCTGATTATTTCCTTGGTTTTGATTATTCTTGTTTAAAGTAGTTCATTGTATTTTGTCTGCCTTAGCTCAAGATTCCAAGTGTTCTAGGACCTCTAGTGCCTTAATCTTCCTTCTATTTCCATCTTTTCAAGTAGTATGTGACTTGTAGTAGGTGATCAACAAATAGTAGTAACTAGATGCTATTCAATGAATGAATATAGGTGATGGTGAATATATTCTGTATTCCAACACAGGAGATGGGCCTCTTTATATTTGGGTATTAAAGATATCTTCCATGGAGGATGACCAGGAAGTGGGACTAGAGGCCAAAAGAGCAATATGAATACTACTGTACTAATTCAGGTAACAAGAGGAGAGGACTTAGTTGAAGTCAACATCACCAGGCATGAAAAGGAGAAGGAAGAAACAGAGGTGGAATCAACTGGATTTGAGGGTAAGAAGGATCAGATTCAGAAATTATGTCCAGTTTTCTAACACAGTAATCCATGGGCAGATGGTGTTATTAATTAAATTTGAAAATCAGGAGAAAGATCAAATTTAAGATTTGTGGTTGATAAGATTTAGAGGAATCTGACTATATTATGCCAATATATTTTCTTTGGATTTTTTCCCTCTCAGAAAGATGGGCCCCTAGCGACGATATATTTTATATAGCCTGGTCTCTTGCTGTCTCTAGTTAGAACTGGATTGGCCAGCTAATACAATATGAGTCAATCAGACTCTTTCCTTGGAACTTGGAATTGGAGCTGGTTAATAGCTAGGCAGACTCTGCATGTGACTACTGTAGAAGCAACATGCATTCTCAGACTGTGGGGCTGTCTTCTTCATAAACTAGGGAGGAAGTCAGTTCGTACACCAGCAGGGCGAACATCAGAGAATGATATCACCGAAGGGGAGGGCACTTCCTGCATTTCCCAGGATCACTTAGTTTCTGCATAAAATACTCCAAAGCCCAGCTGCCTTTCATTTCCTAGGGATGCTCCAGAACCCAGTGCTCTTGCAACCAACTTCTCATCTCTCCCTCTGACTACTTAGCTTGTCTTTTAAAATAAAACGTTAATTTATTTGAAAGGTGGAGTTATAAGGAAATCTCCCATCCAATGGTCCACTTCCCAAATGATTGCAACTTCCAGGGCTAAACAGGCCTGAAGCCAGGAGCCAGGAACTCCATCCAAGTATCCTACATGGGTGACAGAGGCCACATACTTGGGCCATCTTCTGCTGCCTTTCCAGGCACATTAGCAAAGAGTAGGATTGGAAATGAAGCAGTTGGGACTCAAATTGGTGTTCATATGGGATGCCAATGTCACAGTGGGCAGTATCACCTGCTGTGCTACAATGCCAGCCCCTAATTAGCTTGTGTTTTAAAATCTGCATTCAACAAAATATATATAACTGTATATTTATGAGTGTATACACACTCAGAGAAATTTTTATGTTTTTGTCATAAATAAGTGATAGAAAGAATTCTTTCTTCTTGCCCTAGTACTTTAAATCAATAAATAAGCACTCCCTGAGACCATGTGCCCCAGACTCTGATGGAGAATTCAAAGAGAATCCTCGTACAACATTTGGGCCCTGCCTCAGAAAGTGTCAGGAGCTGTTTGGCACCTGGAAAGGTAAATGGCTTGAATCTAATAATGATATCATAAAGGAGATGTCACAAGGCAGTGCTATCCATGATTAATTGTCAAATAGTCCAGACAATAATGTGGAGTGAGTTCAGGGGTACAGAGTGCCGTGGGCTGGGTGGACATGTAAACTTCAGTGAGGAATGAGGACAGAGGTTGGATCTTGAAGAATGGCTAGGATTTGCACAAGCAGACAGGAGTGAGAAGGCAGCGGAAAGTCCTGCACCGTGAGGCCTGCCAGGAACAAGAGCATTAGGTCAGGGAATATTTAGAGTCCAGATGCCCAAGAACCTTGACTGAGAAGGATGCCTGATGGATGGAAGTGACAACAAAGAATACTCTCGTCTGCAGAAAATAATTTAGCGTTTCCTCTCATAGGGAAAATGCTCTTTGGCTCCTCTCAGAAAGGGGAAGTTTCACACCAATCTCTTTTCTACTTGCCTGCCTTTAAAATTGCCTTGGCCAAAGGAGCACTTAAACCAGTGCCTACAACAGCAACAACTCCCAGGCAAACAAGCAGATCTCTGCAACTCTGCTTCTGTTATATTCTGTGGAATCATCAGTCCAAGCAAACTCCCCCAAATAGCAGTGTGAACACTGGCAGTGTGTTGCACTCTCCGTGGCAGGGCTGAACAGCTTGGAGAATGGGAGAGAAGGAGCAGAGGTTTGGCAGCTCCGCTGCAGAGGGTGAGTGGACTGGGCATGGGATCCATGTGGAGCACATCACGGCCAGGATGGCTCCATCTGAGTTGGCCTGGGACTGACCCCGAGAGGAGGAAGCCTTCGTAAGCTGAGGCCCTGCTCTGCTCCCAGGCACATGTGCAAGCAATATCTTCCCCAACCTGCTGCATGACACACAAGATCAGGGCACTCCCCTAACACAACACAGATGGAGCCGTCTCCATCAGTCCAGGCAGGATGCACCAGCATGGGCCTGAGCTTCCTCTTCTGAAATGGCTACACATTTCATAATGAACGTTTCAAGTCACTAACTGTAAATACAAACAAATGTCCACCTCTGCACCTAGAAGCCAGTGTAATTAACATGACGGAAGGAAAAGAAGAAACCTGATTCTCTAAGAGGAGGGTTCCGAGTTCCACTTCCCAGTGGAAGCACTCATTTGCTTTTTAAAAATTTTCTTTCACATACCCTGTGGAGGAACAATTCCACTGCTCAGGTGCATTTACTCAGTCCAACCTGCAGTGTGAAAAGATTTGATTTGTCAGCATTCTCCACCCCACCCCACCCCACCCCCTTCTGTCACTTGGGCTGAAACAGTCCATGTCTTGTCCAGCCTGCAGTCTCACTATCTCCATATGAATCTAGGTCAACAGCAAAATGTTGAAAAATTGGTGTGCCAGGAGGAAAGGAAAGACTAGTAAGGGAAGATCTCCAATTCAGTTCCTGGTTCAGCTTTCCTGTGTCACAGAGAGAAAGTTCAATCTGACCCCACATAGTCAGTCACACTATGATAGTGCTGGCCTTTAGAAAACACATACACAGCTGAAAAGTCCCAATTCAAATCAAAATCCACTCTCCCAAATGGCACAAGTCTTTTCCCACTTCTGTTTATACCCATTTACATGCAGAGGGGGAAAGATGCATAAAGAGGCTCGGGCAAATCTTGTTAGCACGTAAAAATCAATGAAGCTGCAAAGTCTGTTCGAAACAATGAAAAATTAATATGTGCTAATTAATTTCCAGCCTTAATTAATTAATGTTTGTAAAGCATTTTAAGATTCCTGGATGAGTGATGGCATAAAAGTACTTGAATACTTTTTCTTTATAGTGTCACCCTGGCATTTTTGAGTTCTGGTATAATAAAATTATATTATTAACAAAGAATAGTAACTACTACACTAAGATCATTCATAAATTTCTAAATAGCAGTTTACATTCTGTATAATATCTTAGCTGTGGAGTGGTTACAAAACTGTGGTCATTCTGCTATGTCCAAATAGGACCAAACTTATGATAGCATCCAACACTGAAATTACGGGGAAATTGCTGGTACATAAATCACTCCAAATTCATTGTTAATTCATCTCATGATATATTTCTTCCCCAGCTAAGCAAAATAGGCCAGTTTTCCCCATAACGCCCACACCTTCCTACATGTGTGATTTGACTTTGCTTTGCCCTAAAGTAGGGGTGACCTTTCTTCCCTCTCCCCTTAACAAAGACCAGTTAGCTCATCAATGTTAAAGCGTCACCATTCCATGAAGCATCTTGGAAGCTCAGAGGTCAGAGTGCTGTCTCCCAAAGGCACCTAACTAACTTTCATGCCATTCTAAGGCATAGGGTCTTTCAATCACGATGGCCATGATTATGCTGCAGTGACTTAAAACAGCCATGCTTATTGTTTGCTTGTAGAAGGCGAGCAAGGGAGATGAGTGCATAATTTGCCCCAGGTAGAAGCTGTACAGCCTTGGTGCAATGCTTGCCCTGATTAGAATCAGTGCTTTAGAGAATAGGCTATCACTGTCAGATATGAGAAAGGTAACTCACATACAGCTCTGCAAGTTCAGTATCTCAGAGTCTAGAACTGGCAAGTTCTTTCTCTTTCCTCAAAAGTTCTCCTTTTTCCCTCTTTTCTCTGCATTTTTCATTTTTTCCCATTAATTAAAGTGAATAAAAATAATTTTCCTTCTAAATAAAAATAAAAGCAACAAAGGTAAGAACTGTTTCAACTAACAGAAAATTACATTGTACTGATCATTAAAATTTCAGATGGAAATTATTCTTTATGTCACAGACTTTTACATTTAAAACTAGCTACCTCTCTTGGTGGGTTAAAAGACAGAATTGGGAGTGGACACTTGGCCTGTCAGTTAAGCCACAGTTGGGAACACCCACGTCCCAAATCAGAATGCCTGGATTTGAGTCCTAGCTTGGATCCCAATTCCAGCTTCCTACTAATCCACACTCTGGGAGAAAGAAGGTGATGGTTCAAGTATTTGGGTCCCTGCCTCTCTTCTGGGTAACCGGGATATAGTTCCCAGCTTTTTTTTTTTTTTTTTTTTTTTTTGACAGGCAGAGTTAGACAATGAGAGAGAGAGAGACAGAGAGAAAGGTCTTCCTTCTGTTGGTTCACCCCCCAAATGGTCGCCATGGCCGGTGCGCTGTGCTGATCTTAAGCCAGGAGCCAGGTGCTTCCTTCTGGTCTCCCATGTGGGCACAGGGCCCAAGCACTTGGACCACCCTCCACTCCCTTCCCGGGCCACAGCAAAGAGCTGGACTGGAAGAGGAGCAACCGGGACAGAATCCGGTGCCCCAACCGGGACTAGAACCCCGGGGTGCAGGCGCCGCAGGCGGATTAGCCAAGTGAGCCATGGCGCTGGCCTCAGCTCCTGGTTTTGACCTGGCCCCAGCCTTGCCTCTTGCAGGCATCTAGACAGTGAATCAGTGAATGAGAACTCTCTCTCTCTGCCTTTCAAAAATAAAAGAAATTAAGAAAAAGCATTACAAGTGAGTTTCTGCTGTGATTTTTAAATTTATATTTCAGTGATTTTTAAAAAATAATTTCCAATGTAACATTTAATAACTATTATTAGATTTTTAAAAATCTTATGGATTTTAATCCTATGTTGTCCTACCATGAAGTGAAACCTTCTTTTTATGTCCTTACAGGGCATTTGCTGGGTGTCAGCACATCCCTTGTTTTTCTCTTCTTGTAAGGACAGAAATCCTATTATATTAGAGCCCTACCCTACTGGCCTCACTATCTCCTCCCTTTTATTTCCTTCCACCCTCCTTCCCTCACCCTTTTCCCCTCTATCTCATGTGTAGAATTTAAACTAAGGAAGAACATGGAATGATGTTTCCCATTTTACAGATGTGAATGGAAATGAAGATCAGAGATCCACATAGATTCTAAGTGCCTGAATGCCTTTAAGCTGACATGAGAAGCCTCTCCTGGGACTGCTGGTAAGGGTGAGAAAACTGGAAGAGGCGGTGAGCAGGCGCAAAGTGAGGTTTTGGGGACTCCTAAGTGGAAACATAGCTACCAGCCCTAGTCACAGTAACAGAACCAGTGCTCTTCCTGGAACCCAAGTGCACACCATAGGATCAAGAAGTGCCTGGAATTGCTCATGAGTGCCCTTTACTGGTGGTCATTTTTCATGCTCACCTCTTAAAGCCCTTGTCTTACATTGTCCAAAGGCTCCCTGCCAATCAGTCAGTCTTTATTGACATCAGTCCCTAAGGCTGTACACAATAGCCTGGTTACTTGTCTATTAATTGGGGGTTACTCATATGCTTAGGGATTTGGAGGTATTCCTCGCTCTGTTCAAAAAGACAGTACATTGAAGTAAAGGGAAACACCCTCTTCTAATCAAGCTCATGAGCAAGATCACAGAAAGAGATGCCAGTGCCCTCAAATCTTTACTCAGGAATAATTTGGCCCTTCATAGCCACTTCCCACCCCAGGAATAAAACAAAATTCCTGGGGGGCCAGTACTGTGGCGTACTGGGTAAAGCTGTCGTCTGCAGTGCCAGCATCCCAATGGGCACTGGTTTGAGTCCCGGCTGCTCCACTTCCAACCCAGCTCTCTGCTTGGTCGGAGAAAGCAATACAAGATGGCTCAAGTCCTTGGGCCCCTGCACCTGAGTGGGAGACCAGGAAGAAACTCCTGGCTCCTGGCTTCAGATCCGCACAGCTCCAGCCATTGTGGCCAACTGGTGGAGTGAACCAACAGATGGAAGACTTCTCTCTGCCTCACCTCTCTGTGTGTAATTCTGACTTTCAAATAAATAAATAAATCTTTAAAATTCTTAGTAATTTGAGCTCAAAGACAAAAAATTTGTGTGGTACCACACAATACCAGAATTTTAAAAACTTCTGTCCTATAACCATACTCTTTCTTCCAAATTTAGCCATACTCTTTCTTCCAAATTTGTGTCCTCTTATTTATTTCTCCCTCATGAATAGTTCCTCTTCTCTCAACTGGGCTGGTAGAGAAGCCCCAGGGTGGTTCTCGTTCCCTAAATGCCCATGATTTTGGTTCCAAGATGAGCCACTGTATTTAGTTCTTATTCTTTCAAGAGATTATGAAGGACTATGCAAGCACAATCATTTTCATCCCTAGAAACATGCTTATATATACCTGAATATGCAATGAGCATGAAGTTTAGGGCATTGTTGGAATCTTGCTATATAAACTCATTTGATGGGTCACTTTTGTTCCCCGTGCAAGGATAAGAACCTTCTGCCTGGAAAGTGGTAGTCTTCCTCTTCCACTACCTCCACCACAACACGTCCAGGGAAAGAAAAAATCACCCCAAACACTGTTAAAACCAAGTTATCTATGAAGGGATTAATCTCTAGGACTTATGAAATGTGCAACAGCATGCATGTATCTAAAAAATACACAGCTATAATTTGGTTAAATAGCATGACTGTATCTCAAAGTAATATTATAACAGTTTCCTTGCCTATATTTTAATTTGATTCAAAACTTCACTAAATGACTTGTCCTATGTGATTTAGAATGAAGCCCCATACCAGTATAAATATGCACTCTAAATGCTCTAATAATTTATCTCTTCTCTATGTCCCTAGTCGTAGTCTCCAGAGCAATCACAGCCACTAGCTCAGTGGCTGGTTCACAGTAAGCACTCAATTATGTTTGTAGAATAAACAAACATGAAAGGAAGAGGAAAGTTAGATCGGAAATACTCAATACTCTTCTATCTTGAAATGCAATCAATGAGAAAATGTTATACTGACTAGCTAGCAGTGTAACGTGAATGGTGTTTTTAATCTACCCAATTCCCTTCAGAGTTAAAAAGGCGTCGCTGTTCCCAACTTTATCTTTAGTCAGAGGTTATGAATTGAGATGGACTGGACTCTAAAAGTCACATCATTCCCCTTGTTCTGAGGTACATCTGAGCTGCTGTGGGTGGGCTGGGGGCTGGAGGAGCAAGACCAGGTGAGAGGGTCCAGTGTGGAGGCGGGCCTTCACCACCTTTCCCTTTCCACCCCGAGCCCTGCAGAGAGCATCATCGGCATCAGTGTCATGAGCCCTTTGATTCACAGCTTTCTCATCTGGCTGCACAATGCTTTGGTACCTTAATAAGATTCAGCTGAAAAGAGACTGCCTTCTTTTCACAAATTGAAAGAGAAAATCTGGACATTTTTAAGGGAAATAAGGGGAAAATTCTGAGTTTTCTTGTATTTTTTTTTTTCCTTTAAAGTTGTTTCTGTCTCTTAACAGCTCTCCACCTCCATGTTCATGACAGCCAATTGGATATTTGGAAGATTACATGTGAGAAATAATGAGAAAATATTTACATTTTAGAGTCATGAGCTTGAAGGTCACAATGGAACCCATCCCAACTAACAGGTTTTAGTACAAAATTTTTTTTGTTGGTAATTGTAAACAAAAATTAACAACATCTTTTTGTTATTAGAAAAATATGCATGTATTTTTAAACTTTGCTTTTTACTGAGGTATAATTATTATTATTATTATTATATTATTATTATTATTAAAGGCTAAATTCTTAACTCTTAATTCTATGGATTTGACAAACACGTAAATTCATAAATCTATCAATCAAAATAGAATATACAGCATTCCTAGAAAACACTCTTCTTGTAGCTTCTTAGTCAATTTCCTCATCATTCAGAAAGACTTCCTTATTTCTGCCACTTTATTTAGTTTTACCAGTTCCTTATCTCATTAAGATATAATATAAAGATATTGCTCTATATTTGGCTTCTTTTGTTCAATAAATGATTTCTAAACCCATCCATTTGCTGTATTAGCATTATGTTCGTAATTAGCCTTCTGTTGTGGGGATGCACCAAAAATCTATTCTCCTGTTTATGGGGTGGGGGTTGTCCAAGTTTTAGCAGGTATAAATTAGGATAATGTGAACATACTTGCATAAGCCTCCTTTGTAAACACATATCTATAATTCACTTGGGCAAATACCTAAGAATGAAATTGGTGGTCCATAAGAAATATGTATATTTTACTTAAAAAAATCATGCCCCCAATTTTTTCAATATATTTCAAAAACATTTTTATGCTTTCACCAGCAATGTATGAGCATTCTAGTTGCTCCACATTCCTACCAACTTTTGTTATGGATATTAAGTCTCATTATAAAAACATACTCTAAGAAATACAAAATTATATATCATTAATTTGTGTCTCTCTAATGACTAATAATAATAAATTTTCATTCACCACTTGTGTATCTTATTTTGTAAAATGTCTGTTCAAGTTATTTGTCATTTTTAATTAGATGGTTTGTCTTTTATTGTTTATTTATTAGAGATTTCATATATTCTGAGTGAAGTCTTCATTAAGATATATTAGAGATACTGTTCCAAGGTTGTGGCTAATGTTTCATTTTCTTAATGGCTTATGTATTGATTGAGAGAAAGGTTTTAATTTTAATAAGGCCCAATCTATAATTTTTCCTTTTGTCATTATTTCCTTTGTCATGCTTAAATACTTTTTGCCTAACCCAAACTTAGGAACACACTCTCTCAATGGATTCTTTGAGAGTTTACAGTCTTAGATTTTATGTTTAGAACAACCTATCTCAAAGCAGTTTTTCTATCTGCCTGAGATAAAGGTCTAGGTTATATCCATACATCCATATAAATGTACATTGGATAGCAGAGAGAACATGAACATTTGGTCTAGTGGTTGAAAAGCTAGCTGGGATACAGATATTCTAAACCATATCATATTTGAGTCTGGCTCACTCCTGATTCTAGCTTTCTGACAATGTACACACTGTTAAAAGTCAAGTGATGGCTCAAGTAGTTGGGTTCTTTCAGCCTGTGTCAGATACCTGGATTGAGTTCATGTCTTTTGTCATTGGCTCAGCCTTAGTCCCTGCTGTTTGCAGGCATCTGGGGAACAAACAAGTGAACAGGTGTTCTCTTTCATCCTAACTCTCAAATAAATTTTTAAAATATGAAAAAAAGAACAAAAATCACATATAGAGTGGAAAGTCAGATAACAGAATAAAAAAACTTACCAGAGATGCTCAACATTAAATTTGAACAGGAAGTAGAAAGAATCAGTATTATGAAGATAAAGCAAATAGATCATACAGATTGAAAAATATTTGTTGGAAACTGTTTAGAAATAATTTGTTGATGCTATCTAAACTGTCAAATGGATTACTGAACTATTGTTCAGATTACTGATAGATCTGTAGTAATAGCTCATTTTTAAATTCTTTTTATCAGCAGCTTGTGTTTTCTTTATTTTTCTTTTGAACAAACTAAGATTTAACCAACTTACTACTTTCAAAGAATAAGCATTTGACTTTCTCTATTATCTCATTTGTTTATTTCCTTTCAATGTCATTGAGTTATGATCTTATGTTTATTATCTCATTCCTTTTATTTACTTTAGATGTCACTTTACCACTTCATTCCTCACTGATACTGTTAAATTTGAAATCAGTCTTCCTTTAAAATATAAGCATTTGGAATTCAAAGTCTTCTATAAGCACTTCATTTATTGTAGCCCTTACATTTCAAGTTGTTCTATTTTTATTATAATTTTGTTTAAAATGCCTTATGATTTTCCTGGTGATTTTTTTGTTTTTTTAAATTTTTATTTAATAAATATAAATTTCCAAAGTACAGCTTTTGGATTACAGTGGCTTTTTCCCCCCATAACCTCCCTCCCACCTGCAACAATCCCATCTCCCACTCCCTCTCCCATCCCATTCACATCAAGGTTCATTTTCAATTATCTTTATATACAGAAGATCAATTTAGTATATACTAAGTAAAGATTTCAACAGTTTGCACCCACACAGAAACACAAAGTATAAAGTACTGTTTGAGTACTAGTTATACCATTAATTCACATAGTACAACACATTAAGGACAGAGATCCTACATGGGGAGTAAGTGCACAGTGACTCTTGTTGTTGATTTAACAACTGACACTCTTGTTTATGGTGTCAGAAATCACCCGAGGCTCTTGTCATGAGCTGCCAAAGCTATGGAAGCCTCTTGAGTTTGCGGACTCTGATCTTATTTAGACAAGGTCATAGTCAAAGTGGAAGTTCTCTCCTGCCTTCAGAGAAAGGTACCTCCTTCTTTGATGGCCCTTTCCTGGTGATTTTTTCTATGACCTATTGATTACTTAAAAGTACATTTCTTAATTTTCAAATACTGGTGTTGTTACAGATTTCTTACTACCATTTCTTTCTAATTTAATAATACTATTTCAAAGAACACATTCTGGTTGATCTTGATCATTTGATATTAGTTAATATGTATTTCCTGGGACAGAATACATTCTAGCTTGGTGAAATCTACATGTATATCAAAAAAATGCAAATTCCAGTAGTGTTATATGTGGCATTCTCTAAACATCAATTAGCTGAAGATGTATTGCTTTTCAACAATCTTACTGATTTTCATTTACTGTTTTATAGATTACACAAGAATATTGTTAATGGCCAAATATAATTGTATACTTATTTATTTTCAGTTCTTTTGGTTTTTGCTTTAAGTAGTTTAACACTCTAGTCACCAAAGGACTCTGCATTGTACAAGTTCATATCAAAAGAAATCTTTCAGTGCAGCTATTTGCATTCTATTTCACATGAGTGACATTCAACTGGACTTCCCTGATTCCTGTGGCTCTAAAAGTTTATTGAGTGTTCTTGTTTAACTCCTCCACAGATTTGTTTGATATATCTATTTGAATTATATGTTCAATGATTGCTCTAGAGTTTACAATACAAATGTTTATGTTTAGATAGTCTGTATTCAAATCATACTATATTACTTCAAAAACAACATAAGATTCTTATAAAGCATAATTCTTTTCCTACCTCTAGTGCTGTCATTGTCATAGACTATTTTTTGCTTTCTGGAGATTAAATTTCTCCACATCTGCTTTCTTGTGAGTTTTAAGAAAAGAGTATAATTTTGCAACTTATACAGATTGTCTTCATTAAAAGGGAGGAAGTGATGGTTTCTTGCAGCTTGCTACCTGCTCTCCACTAGTGTGTTAATTAACCTTTTAAAAAGATCTTCCCTAATTCACAGAAATACATACATATAATTCATCGAAAGAAACATCAAGAATGTTTCCAACACTGTTGCTCATAGTTGTTAAATTAGGGAAATCACTCAAATGTCCTTTAAGAGTAAAACAGAAAAATCAACCATGGTATAATCATTCCACAGAATTTTACAAACTAAATGTTTGAGAGAAAGACAACACGAAAGAGTTTATGCCATGATTCTTCACATATAAAATTCAGAACCATTCAAAATCAGTCATAGCTTTAGAAATGAGTGCAGAACATATTTCAGGAGGTGGGCAGAGAATGATGGGGAAGTCAAAGAAGAGCCTCTAGGAAGCTGACAATGATCTATATCTTGCATGTATTTTGTGAGAATTTCATTGTGCTACATATTCATCCTTGACCTTGTACATATTTTTGGGTTTATATTTTAAGAAAAGTTTAAAGGAAACAAATACTTCCCCTTCCCTACATGAGCATATCTCATTAACTACTAGACCTGCACTCAGGCACAAGGCTTAACCCACTCTGCCTCTAAACAGCTGTGTCACCTTCATCAAATCATTGTATCTCTCTGTACTTGTTTCCCATTTGTCAAATGAGATCTGAAATCTACCATCTTTTTTTTCTTAGTCAAAAAAAGACATTACTTACGTTCATGAATTTATCATTTTCTTCTCCCTTCAGACATGCAAAATAATACAATGCCTTGTGACTACTCCTGGCTTGGAGTGGAAACTGAGTCATTACAAAAAGAAGCATTGGAAATCAAATGTGAGATCTCCAGGCTCTCTTTCCCTGGTCTCAATTATTGTGATGTAAAAACTTTGGGTTAAGAGGGCCAATTCACACAATCATAGCGGAAGGGTTTGCCCAATCACTGTAAGGGAGGCTGCCTGGTCTCATAACACTGTGTGAGTGAAAAACAACTTTGGGTATGTTAAGCAACTGAAATTTGTGGGCTACTCTGATTAATACAGGAAATGTCTTAAACAATCTCATTGTAGTTTCTTCTTACAGTTGGATGGTAAATTCTCATTTTCTGGATTTAACCTAATGTGAATTTTTTTTAATACTCCTGTCCAGAAAGAGAGGGTGCATAGCAGACTCCTTGATCAAGCATAGACTGAGGCTGGTATTAGCTTTTCAGTCTCTTCTCAACATTAGTGATGGATGAACCTGACTCTTCACATTGCCTTGACCTGGGACTGCTGGAGTTCACAAATACCATAAGAAACTTCTCTGGCCTGGGAGCTTGGAGGGGTTTGAAAACCAGGGACATTAGTTAAAATATGCGCATTGCCAAATGCACTTTTTGTTATTTGACTTCAAGCACCTGTCTTTGTAGCTCACATGGCTTTCATGTGTCCTACACATTGATAGTGACCCACATCTAGGGAAAGGAGCCCCAGACAACAGAAAGACATGTTTTACTTCCTCCCCTCCCACAACAAAAACGAATGGAAGGCAGGCTACAAAGGCAAGCCAACTTCTAGTACTTGAAAAGCAACTATTCATCTAGTACAAGATATGGTGATTGCAACATCAGGGCTTTATTTCCCAAGGGCCTGCTTTGTGTTAGTCTCTCTGGATACACAGATGAGAACATGTCCTCTGACTCCAACCGTGTTCTCTCAAGAGGTTGCTGTCTTTGGTGGTTCAGGGAGAGACAGGCATATTTAAAACCACACAGTTTTCAGTCTCAACTGTCTTTTCTTTATGTTCTGTACATTTTCCTAAGGCAATCTTGCCCATTATATGGTTTCAACTTCCATCTATATTTTAAGGATTACAAAATTTTAAGCCTCACCAATATTTATCTTTTGCAACAGCAGCCCCATCTATCCAGCTAGATAGTAGGCAGTAATATCTGAATGTCCCTATGGGCAACTTCAACTCAATGCATTCAAAGCCTAAAAGTCATCATCTTTTTCTTCCAAAACAGCTTTCCTTCAGCAGATCTTACCTTAGTATGTGTACTCTAAGTAATCTTTCTAAGGTTGAATTCCAATGCCCTGGTTGGACTCCTAAGATTCATTTACAGCAAATAATCTGAATTTCTGCGTTAGTGTCTTAGCAGTCACTAATCTCGCAAACTAGGCTCTTGGGCGATCCAAAGGTTTGGCTCTTTTAAATCCTTTAGGTTTCTTTCTTTCAAATTTTCTGTCATTACAGATGACTTCCCTAAGTATTTGTACATCACAATAAAATAGCATCTGCTCTTGTTTCTCTGCTCCTTTTTCGTGGCACTCAGCATTCACACGGAGTGAGTGTGTAAGTGTATGTGTGTGTGCATGCTTCTCTCTTTAGTTCCATCTCCCTCCACAAAGAAATATGAGCTTCTTAAGAGAAACTCTTTGTTTTGTTCACTTCTGTGTCTCCAATGCCTAGAAAGTCTTTGTTTCACAGCAGGACCTCAATTAATATTTATGAATAAATGAGTAAAATGAGGCAGGAAGGTGAGCCATCCTATACACTTTTTAAAATTTCCTCTTATTCCCATTTTCTAAAATTAATTTATATTTTTCTTTCTTTGTTTTCTTTTATTTTATTTGAAAAACAGAAGAGACATAGACAGAATGATCTTCCATTGCTGGTTCATTTCCCAAAAGCTTGCAATAGGCAAGAACTGGACAAGCTGATGTCTGGAGCCTAAAATTCAATTGTGGTCTTCCAAGAGGGTGATAGGGACCTAACTACTTGAACTGTCACCTGCTGCATTCCAGGATGTGAATTAATGGAAGCTGGGTTGGAAGCTGAGTATTGGGGACTCAAATCCAGTTATTCTAATATGGGATGAAGTCTTCCCAAGTGGTGACTTTACCGTTGTACAAATGCCTGCATATCTTTTCATTTGTAGTTGGAATAAAGGAACCTTTAACCTTTCCTAGAAGCTTATGTAAAACTTCCTTTTGTGTTGTTTCTTACTGTAATAAGGGAGGTTGAGAAAATTAGCTGGGCTTTTTTTTTTTTTTTTTTTTAAGGGAAAGGGTTTATTGAGGGAAACCCAACAGACCGAAGGGAAGGGGCCAGGAAGGAAAAGAGGGAGAAGGAGAGTGTAAGAGAGAGAGAGAGAGAGCGCGCCAGTGTTCAGGAACAGATCCTCTTAAAACTTTGCCGGGGAGCGGCAAGGAAGTAGGAGCAGTGAATCTCATTAGAATAGGGGAGGAGCTGACACCAGTGGTTGGGCCATGGGGTCACCTGGCTTCCAGAAATGGCAGTGGGGGCCAGAGCCTAGTATGGTGACCAGGGTGTAGATTGCACCATAGATAAGACTGTGCCATTTTACTCACATTCCTCCCTTTTGCTTTTTATAAAGCAAGAGCTGTATGGGATACATTTAGCTGGGCATTTTAACCTTTATAGTTAAAGGAAACAAGAGAGGAATAGATTGAGAGTAGAACTAGGATTGTCACTGCTTGGGGCTCACTGCTTCCATCACATTCTTTGCCCTTCTCATTCTTGCCGTGCTTTGGATTTCGTATGCTTAGTATTTCAGTACAACCATGACTTTCTTGAGAGCCTTTCTCCTGACCACTTTATGTCCAATATCTGCTTCAGGTTCTTTTGTTGAAAAACTTCATGGAAAAATTTTTTCAGTCATGACTCACATCAGTTATTGTCTTGCCAAATGATGTCCTGCAGATCTTCATCTAGGTGACTTCAAAGCTTAAACACAGGAGAAGGCTCCATTTTCAGCCCAGTAAAGCAGTGCCATCTTCCAGCCATGTTTGCTTTCTTGATAGCACTATTAATATCTGAAATTACCTTATTATGACTTTATTTTCTGTTTCCCCCAATAGAGTATAATAGTGATAGGGTAGAGTTCTTTTCTGCTTTGGGACTCAGGACTTGAAATAGTGCGTTGTGTTTAAAAAAAAAAAAAAAAAAACTGAGGATCCTTCAGACCCCAAAAGTCAATTCTGAAGACATGTTAGTAAATAAAGCAATAACTAAATGTATGCTATCATGAGTATCCTTACCTCTCTCCAAATAGATGATTGAGAACACGAGTTCAAAGGCTTTTCTGACCTGGAGTCTGATGATAAATGCTCAGAGTCAGAAAACATTAAAATCTAGAGCTGTGGCATTCAACTCTGAAAACTACCCAAGGGAGTCAGAAAACTGGATTCCACATTTATCACAATTTGATAATATCTTGATTCATAGAGAAATGTATAAAATTCTAAATATAGATACTCAGAAAATGTGGAATGGCTCCAAGAGTCATATTAAACCTTTGATAAATAATTTATATAATTCCTGACACATAAAACATCAGCTTTAATGGGGCTGTACTGTCTAATTGAATAAATTGACAATCAGAGTATCTAGCTAATCAGGACTGAAGTAATTTTGAGACCATGATCGTTCGTTATTTTCCCTAAAGTTACTTTCCTTATTCTTCTAACTATGAAAACAGAAAATTTACTTTCAAAGAATATACTTATGAAGTCACGGTGTGATTGAGGATAATAATTTTCAAGTTTGGGAAGTTAGCTGGGATCTTTGAGGCTGAAAGTGACAGGTAACATCAAAGTTATAAACCTTTCTCAATCTCAATTTAGCAGACTACAATGAGAACAGAAGATAACTACGGTAGATGAACTTAATCGAAGGAAGAAAGGAACGACACTGCAAAACCATAGCATCAATGGTAGATTTTAAGCTGAATGACTAAGAGGCACTCTCATCAGAGCAGCAACATTACCTCTAATTCCAGGCAACGGTGCTTAATTTTGAAAAGGGACATGACCCAAAGAGTAGCTGATCATCACTGGTAGCTGTCAATATTAGTAACAGGGCCACATGCTAACTTTGATCCAGCTACTTTATTATCATGACCATCAAGAAGTTACATCTGATGTGTGCTTTCTGAACCCCAATTTCTCATTCCAGAAATGAAGCTCTCACAGGCACCACCTCTGCCAAAATTACCCTACAATACAGAATTCCCACAATAACTATGGACGCTGTTTTTATAAACCACAAACATCAGGCATCCATTAAGGCTTCTGGAACTCCTGCTAGACTTATTCCAAGACCCTCTTCATCGTATCAAAGTACTAAGAGCAAAGAGGGAAGTTTAAAAAACAATCCAGAGTCTTTTGCTGCATAAAGGAGAAGAAAGAGAAGGTGGAAGTGGAGAAAGAAGCACAGGGAGAGAAGCCACTCAGAGAAATATTCAGGACTACAAGGGCCACTTTTTTTTTTTTTTTTTGCAGGGTTATCACCTCTAAGACCTATTCTACAACTAAAGCCTAATTTAAATGTCTTCCCTTTCTAGTGTCCCTGCATCCCTTCAAACTTGGTAAATGTTTATGTCCTCCTGTTTATCATTTATTATTATCTTCATTTATTATCATTATCTTCATACATTTTATATTATTTGGCACTCATTTTTTTCTGTGTCATCTTCACAACTTAAAATATATATATGCACTCTTCCCCAAAAGTATGGTTCTGGGATCACAGAATGTGATTCATAAAGTCTTTCCCATTCATTGTTGGAGTCACTGGGCAGCTGTTTTTCCTGTTCCATTGAGAACTGCTTCTGTTTCTTGGTGTCTCACGGCTGCAACCTGCCTCCATGTTCTACCACATCTCAGTGAACAAGCATCAAACATCAATGGATTCCCAAGCTGAATTTTAAACATCTCGGGAAAGGGCAGTCAAGATAAAAATCTTTATTTCCCATTTGTCTGTGTGGTTTGATATATTGGAATGTAGACTCTAGAGATCTTTAACCAATGGATCAAAATATCTGAAATTCCCTCATCAGAGAAACTCTTAATCCTATTCCATCACCGTCACTCCTTGCCAAAACTGAGGAAGAATTAAATTATCCCTTCTCCATACACCTTTAATACTTTGGGGGACCATCTCAGTGTTCTGGGGAGGCTCATTTCAGAAATATACCTCCTGATACAGAGACTGTTTCTCTGTTGTTGCCATGAGCAATAAAAAAATCAACCTCATTTTTCAAAGAGATGCTCTAGTTTGGATTTTTTGAAGTGATGAAAGAAAGATTTAGAGAAACCCTGAAAAGTATTCATTCATTTTACAAGGGCTTGGGTGCCTAAATCTAAAACCTGGCTTGCTTCATATCAGTTTCTCAATAAATTTTGTGGATTGAAGATTTTCATAATATTTATTTTTGTTATAAGTGTCTTGGTACTTTTTAAGAGCAAAATTCATGACTGCCTTATATTACTGATTGTGCTTTTGGACCAGTTAAGTACATTATCCATGTCATTTTTTCAATAATGTGAAATCAACAACCTTGAGGGTGAAGTTTTGCAAGTACCAAAATTTCCATTTTCCATTTATAGTCCTATATATGTCTACACTTTCACTTACATAATTATTCATGAGTTGACATGCTAATTAGTAGATCTTCCTGTGAAAGACCACATGGACACCCAATTCCTCTCCTACCAAAGCCAATGAGTAAGGCTTAGGTGGTGATGGACAAGTTAGGAATTCACTTGCACACCCTCCAGTGGTGGAAGGGTGCAAAAGCATACCTCTGATCTGTTGTCTTCCCTTGGAGTTCTGCCTATGGATCTTACATGATTAGGTTTTCCAGGTTGGATTATGGTGGCTTTCATCTCTTAACAAAGTGAGCCGAGAAATATAGACCTAAATGTTTACCATGACTATTTTATTCAGCTTCCTTAGTAGCCCTATGCTATGGTTTGGTTAATAGTCATGTGTCCAACAAAGGGCCATGGCACAACTGGAAAAGGTTAGAAACTTAATCCAATTATGCTGTTTGGGATGTGGTATTGGAGCATGCTCCTGGATGGTAATTCCCGTGAGAGGACTGTTTATAAAAATATAAATAATTCCAGTCTCTCTATCTATGCTTCTCTTGTTCTTATGGGTCATCCCTCTGCTCATCTTCCTCCATTGACATCCCCTGGCAATGCCAGATGGCCAAGTCAGTGGGGCCTACCTGATCCAGGACTGCCACACAAACCTTCTTCATTCATAATTAGCATCTCTCAAAGATGTGTAATAGTGACAAAAGCCTGACAAATATACCCTCTTCTCCTGTTTGTCCAGTCATTCTCCCAGCTATTTCTTTCTGAATGGATAAAGATCTCTCCTCAGCATGACCATCAAGCTCAAGATATCTATGATTCTCTGAGATCATTTAAAAAAGTTTAATTCTGATTATGAAATATTCCACTCACATCTAGTCTTCTCAATGCTTAAAAAGAAGTATGTAACAGATGTAAATTTTATGTTGTTTATTCCCTCATGTATATGAGGAAAAAATGTGGCTCAATACTAAAATTAGATGAGTTCAACTAGATGTGGAAAAATCATGAAGTTGATTAAATTTCTCTCAAACATCTCCTTCCATACTCCTCCCCTGCGGCCTTCATTTCAGTATCTCCTGCTTCAGAAGTGGCCCCCAAATAATGAGGATCTGGCACTTCCTGCTTCCAGGAACACAGTCTGTTTATATAATGTGTATTATTATGTCAGCCTCTGTACTATCTACTTCTAAACTTTCTCCATTTTGAAAACACAACATAAATCTGAACTCTCCAAATTGTCTCTGTGGAAAACAATCTTCTCTTGGGTTTTCTTATACTTTATTTTCCTCTCTAGAGTTTTGTCAAGCTTATTCCTACTGCCCACGTCTTTCCCCTCACTGTTGTTACTTACTGCATCCATTCCTTGGTCCATGTGTAGACAGATTACTGGACATTCTTAGCACAAAAAAGAGGCTCAGGCTCTCAACAATACTCTACCAAAACGTGAGATGAAAAACCTAAAATACAATCTACAATTAAAACTAAGTGACAGTAAAAATGAAGAGAATGTCATATGCAGAAACATTCCATTTCGCTGATGATAGTTGTTACTTGAGGACCATTGTGTCTATATATGGGGGATAGAAAGTATGAGATACAGGCACACCTTAGAGATAATGGGGATTCATTTCTAGACTACTGCTATAGTGTGAATCACAGGAAATTTTGGCTTCCTAATTCATATAAAAGTTATGTTTACACTATTTTGTAGTCTATTAAGTGGGCAATAGCATTATATCTTAAATTACACATACTTTAATTAAATATTGGTAAAGATGCTAATGCTCATCTGAGCCTTCAATAAATCATCTTTGTTCTGATGGAGAAAAAAAAAAAAAGAAAAACCTAAAATACAGATAACTTTCTAAAGAAATCACATTTTCAATATGTAAGTTTTGGCTATCAAATATTCAAATAAAAGCAGAATAATGCCCTTCTATTGAGTGTTAAAAATGGATCTTCCTTGATAGTAATATATCTGCCTGGAGCTGTTGGGGTAGCTCCTAAGATAGTTCTTTCTTCCTTTCAGTCTCCTGGTCTCATTGCATGTAAATTCTGTCTTTTTTGTTTTTGTTTTTTCATCTTTAAGTTTGAGTTTATTGAAACCTTTCAAAATGGAACACAGTCCTGGTCCAACCCTCCTGATCAGAATGTTACATGTATCAGTTCCAGTTTCCCGTAGAGGAAAAAAAAAAAAAATCACTTTTAAAATATAGGGTGTGGCAGGCGCCGCGGCTCAACAGGCTAATCCTCTGCCTTGCGGCACCAGCACACCGGGTTCTAGTCCCAGTCGGGGCACCGGATTCTGCCCGGTTGCCCCTCTTCCAGGCCAGCTCTCTGCTGTGGCCCGGGAAGGCAGTGGAGGATGGCCCAAGTCCTTGGGCCCTGCACCCCATGGGAGACCAGGAGAAGCACCTGGCTCCTGGCTTCGGATCAGCACGGTGCGCCGGCCACAGTGCGCTGGCCGTGGCGGCCATTGGAGGGTGAACCAACGGCAAAGGAAGACCTTTCTCTCTGTCTCTCTCTCTCTCACTGTCCACTCTGCCTGTCAAAAAATAAATAAATAAATAAATAAATAAAATGAAATAAAGGGTGCACATGATTGACCATATACACATGAGATAATGTAGTGATAAATTTTTAGCTATGTCACATAGTAGTTGTGTCACCTTCGGCATGTTATTGCTTTTCTTTGTCTCAGTTCCCTTTAGTTATAAATAAAATGGAAACGTAATAGTATTTACTTCAGCGTGTGTTTATTTGTTTTTCAGTATTGAATGAATTAATTCAAGTGAAGTACTTAGAAAAATATCCTTATTCTTGATGTTGACATTCTAGAAAACTGGAGAATACTCTATTTCTTTTTGGTCCATTTCCAGACATTAATGGAATATTTTATTGTATTTAATTCAGGTCTATGCACTCATTTTCAGAGAATATCTTGCAAATATATGCCTATGGGGGCTGGTGCTGTGGCACAGTGGGTAAAGCTGCCACCTCCAGTACTGGCATCCCACATGGGCACCAATTCAACTCCTCACTGCTTCTCTTCTGATCCAGCTCTCTGCTATGGTCTGAGAATGCAGCAGAAGATGGCCCAAGTGCTTGGGCCCCTGTACTAGCATGGGAGACCCAGGTGAAGCACCTAGCTCCTGGCTTTGGATCAGCCCAGCTCCGGCCATTACAGCCATTTGGAGAGTGAACCATCAGATGGAAGACCTCTCTCTCTCTCTTTCTCTCTTTGCCTCTGCCTCTCTGTAACTCTGCCTTTCAAATAAATAGATATTTAAATTTAAATACTTATGGTGACTCCGAAGTATTATTCTTTAACTTTTCAATAATAGTTCTTGCATCCTGCTACTTTGCCAAACTCTTCTATGAGTTCCAATACTCTCATAGTAGAGTTCTTTTGATCCCCTAAATAAAGAATCATATCACCTGCAAAGAGGGATAGTTTGAGTTCTTCCTTCCCGATTTGTATCCCTTTAATTTCTTTTTCTTGCCTAATAGCTCTGGCTAAGACTTCCAGAACTATATTGAATAGCAGTGGTGAGAGTGGGCATCCCTGTCTGGTACCAGATCTCAGTGGAAATGCTTCTAACTTTTCCCCAGCAATATACAGATTCAATGCAATACCAATCAAAATACCAAAGACATTCTTCTCAGATCTGGAAAAAATGATGCTGAAATTCATAGGGAGACACAGGAGACCTCGAATAGCTAAAGCAATCTTGTACAACAAAAACAAAGCTGGAGGCATCACAATACCAGATTTCAGGGCATACTACAGAGCAGTAGTTATCAAAACAGCATGGTACTAGTACAGAAACAGATGGATAGACCAATGGAACAGAAGAGAAACACCAGAAATCAATCAAAACATTTACAGCAACTTATATTTGATCAAGGATCCAAAACCAATCCCTGGAGTAAGGACAGTCTATTCAATAAATGGTGCTGAGAAAACTGGATTTCCACATGCAGAAGCATGAAGCAAGATCCCTACCTTTCACCTTACAAAAAAATTCACTCAACATGGATTAAAGACTTAAATCTATGACCCGACACCATCAAATTATTAGAGAGCATTGGAGAAACCCTGCAAGATATAGGTACTGGCAAAGACTTCTTGGAAAAGACCCCAGAAGCACAGGCAGTTAAAGCCAAAATTGACATCTGGGATTGCATCAAATTGAGAAGTGTCTGTACTTCAAAAGAAACAGTCAGGAAAGTGAAGAGGCAACCCACAGAATGGGAAAAAATATTTGCAAAACTATGCAACAGATAAAGGGTTGATAACCAGAATCTACAAAGAAATCAAAAAATCCACAACATCAAAACAAACAACCCACTTAAGTGATGGGCCAAGGACCTCAATAGACATTTTTCCAAAGAGGAAATCCAAATGGCCAACAGACACATGAAAAATGTTCAAGATCACTAGCAATCAGGGAAATGCAAATCAAAACCACAATGAGGTTTCACCTCACCCCGGTGAGAATGGCTCACATTCAGAAATCTACCAACAATAGATGCTGGAGAGGATGTGGGGAAAAAGGGACACTAACCCACTGTTGGTGGGAATGCAAACTGGTTAAGCCACTATGGAAGTCAGTCTGGAGATTCCTCAGAAACCTGAATATAACCCTACCATACAACCCAGCCATCCCACTCCTTGGAATTTACCCAAAGGAAATTAAACTGGCAAACAAAAAAGCCGTCTGCACATTAATGTTTATTGCAGCTCAATTCACAATAGCTAAGACCTGGAACCAACCCAAATGCCCATCAACAGTAGACTTGATAAAGAAATGATGGGACATGTACTCTATAGAATACTATACAGCAGTCAAAAACAATGAAATCCGGTCATTTGCAACAAGATGGAGGAATCTGGAAAACATCATGCTGAGTGAATTCAGCCAGTCCCAAAGGGACAGATATCATATGTTCTCCCTGATCAACAACAACTAACTGAGCACCAAAGGGGAAACCTGTTCAAGTGTAATGGGCACTATGAGAAACAGGGACTTGATCAGCCCTTGTCCTGACTGTTGATGTACAATGTAATACTTTATCTCTTGTAGTATTTTTATTGTTCTAGTACTTGTGGTTGAACTCTGTAATTAACACACAATTATTCTTAGGTGTTTAAATTTTAACTGAAAAGTGATCCCTGTTAAATATAAGAGTGGGAATGAGAGAGGGAGGAGATGTACAATTGGAGAATGCTCAATCGGACTTGCCCCAAATGGTGGAGTTAGAAACATGCCAGGGGATTCCAATACAATCCCATCAAGGTGGCATGTACCAATGCCATCTCACTAGTCCAAGTGATCAATTTCAGTTCACAATTGATCACTCTGATAGGTCTAAGAGTCAAAGGGATCACACAAACAAGACTAGTGTCTGCTAATACTAACTGATAGAACCAAAAAGGGAGAGAACGATCCAACATGGGAAGTGGGAGACACAGCAGACTCATAGAATGGCAGATGTCCTAAATAATACTCTGGCCTCAGAATTAGCCCTTAAGGCATTCAGGTATGGCTCAAGAGCCCATGAGAGTATTTTAAGAATGGAAAGCCAAGACACTCTGGAAAAAAAAAAAGAAGAAGAAGAAGAAAAGAAGACCTAAATGAACGATCTCTTCGAGTGAGATCCCAGTTTAAAGAACGGGGCCATCAACGAAGGAGGTACCTTTCTCTGAAGGGAGGAAAGAACTTCCACTTTGACTATGACCCTGTCTGAATAAGATTGAAGTCGGTGAACTCAAAAGGCTTCCATAGCCTTGGAAACTCATGACTAGAGCCTAGGGAGATTACTGATGCCATAAACAAGAGTGTCAAATTGTTAAGTCAACAACAGAAGTCACTGTGTACTTACATCTCATGTGGGATCTGTCCTTAATGTGTTGTCCAATGTGAAGTAATGCTATAACTAGTACTGAAACAGTATTTTACACTATGTGTTTCTGTGTGGGTGCAAACTGATGAAATCTTTACTTAGTATATACTGAATCGATCTTCTGTATATAAAGATAATTGAAAATGAAAAAAAAAACTTGGTGTTTAATTGGAAATTGCATAGGAAATTAATCAATTCTTAAAAAAAATATGATGTAGGATCTCTGTCCTTAATGAGCTGTACATTGTGATTTAATGCTATAACTTGTACTCCATCAGTATTTTTCACTTGGTGTTGCTATGTGAGAGCAAACTGTTGAAATCTTTCCTTATTATTACTAAACTGATCTTCTGTATATAAAGAGAATTGAAAATGAATCTTGATGTGAATGGAAGGGGAAAGGGAGTGGGAAAGGGGAGGGTTGCGGGTGGGAGGGAAGTTATGGGTGGGGGAAGCCATTGTAATCCATAAGCTGTACTTTGGAAATTTATATTAATTAAATAAAAGTTAAAAAAAATACTGATTGATCATCTATTCTAGGTCCTATGCTAGGTTCTAAGAATGTAAAAACAAGGGAAAAAAGAAAGAAAAATACCAATATACATCTAATATCATGAAAAATGGATCACTAAGCTTAGTTACAAATGTTGTCTGTTTTGGAATTTATACAACACAATAGTGAATCTCCAGAGATTGCCCCCAGTCCAAGAAGATTGCAGATATTCGTACCCTTGTGAAGTCACTGCCAACACTGAAGCTAGACCAGCCCAGGAGTCATTTTAACAAATAGAATGTGATAGAAGTAAGACCACACCACTGACAGGTCCTCGTCTGTGCTTTTGGGTGGATTTTGAACTGCCTTCTAAGTAGTTATTCACTCTAACAGAGAGAACTGCTAGAAAGACCTTGTGAATAGAGAGAGGCTCCAAAACACACAGAGAGAGAGACAGAGAGAGAGAGAGAGAGAGAGAGAGAGAGAGAGAGAGAGAGAAAGCGAGACAGAGAGAGAGAGACAGAGAGAGAGAGAGAGGGAAACTTCAGCAGCTTCACATTCCCAATCAGCTCAGCCTTCTGTACAATCCTACCAAGCCTGCACAATCCTACCAAGCCGCAGACATGCGAGTGAGGCATCTTTGATGCAACAGTTAGATCACAAGCCCAGGTGACTACAAACATGGCCAAAATAATGGAGCAAATGGTTCTTATTTTAAGCTACAATGTGTCAGGGTAGTTCGCTATGCATCAATAGAAAGACTACTACATGAGAACCTCTTTTCTTACTTTATGTAAGAATAACCTTGGTGAAATTGTGAACCTTCATAAGGCTCAATTTATGCAACTCTAAAATGAGATAGTAATAAATAACAATTCTCAGAGCTGTTATAAGCACCAGATACACATAAAGTTCCTTACATTTAGTATTAACACATGGGAGTGATCATAAGTGGTGAGAGTTTGCTAGTTTTCTGACACATTTCAAGGATTTTTTATTTTAAATTAAGATCTTGAACATCATTAGGTTTACCCCAAATTATTATTTATATTTGACCAAAACTACTTCTTCCCTAGATTTATACAAAGTCTGGGCTAAATGTGAATGGCTATTTCTTTACACATAAAATTCAGAAGATAAGAAGTTATAACCTGTCTAAAATATCATGTATCTTTAACAATTTTTTACTCTATTTTGTGTAAGCAAAAATACATATTCAGTTGCTGTATCAACATCAAGTAATTAAAATTGTTGTTAAACATGGCATCACAAAGTTCTCACCCTCGCCTCTCTGATTTAATGTTTCCTAAGAAGCTTTGGAATATTTGTAAAATAAATAATGTAAAACATGGAGTGTTTTGGGTATGACAAATCTCATTTATTTTCACTGTCATCACTCACCCTGGTATAAAATACCTGCTCGTGCAGACTGAAATATTGCAGATGTTTTCAAAATAATATTGGGCTATAGAGAGAATTCCTGAATTTCCCATCTGGTTAGCTTCAGTTTAAATCTTCATCCACAAAGTTTTTCTGTGTGTGTGTGTGTGTGTGTTTTAAAAGCATGAGCTTCTTGTGCACTTGCTCCTGGCCCCTGTTGCCCACACAACATCCAGCCACACAGAAGTTGAAAAACATTCCTGGCATTCCATGAGGCATGTAGGATTGAAGAACAAGGAGGCGAAAGATAAAACTAGTTATAACTATTCATTAGTTTTTGCTACATCCGATAATTTGTGCAATGGCTTCAGGGCTTTAATTGAATCACTTTTCCCACCTTGTCTTAATTTTAATTATGCAGCAATCATTTTTACCAACCTGTACAAAGGAACCATATGAAAATGTGACATATGACAATATACATTTACCTAAGCTCCAGGACTACAGTGACCTACAGGCAATTAGCTACTGCCTCTAGCACTGAAACGACCAATTAAAGAGTTAACGAAATGCCCTCCAAATCACCTACATGTTCAGGTTTTTGGACTGCCAGGAACATTGCACTTCAACTGATATAATTTTTGACTGACTGATTTAGTAAGTCTGCATCTGCTAAAATTCCAGACTCATGCCTGTAAAATTGAGGAGTCAGGTTTTATGAGGTGCTTTCACTGTCATTAAAGACGATCCCACCTTAGCCCTTCTCCTAACAAGACAATCTTGCAGCCGTCATTATGAGGCGTGATCCTAGCTTGTCACTATAGGAAAAAATGGCTTGCTAGGTCAATGAGGATGGGACTGAGTTCATCTCAAGGATGTATGGCATTCATTCTAGTGGCTATAAGCCAGAAACTAAAAATAAAACTATGGAAGGGAATGAGGGAGGGAGAAAGGAAGGAAGGATAGAAGGTAGGTTGATGTAGAATATACACTTTATGTTTTATAGTGGCTATCCTATAATTTGGATACAGAATAAGACAAGCAAAGAGAGATGCAACAGTTACCATCCCAATACTTCCTGAATTATTCCAAGCTTTGCTTGCAATAGTCTCTTTTCAAATGCAGAATTCATAGTGAGAGTTGTGTAGGTTGGGTCTGGTTGGATATAGACCCTTAGAAATGAATTTATTCACTAAGTGATCCTGTAAAGCTTCTTGAGTGGAGTTAGGAAGCAGACAGGAAACAGAAGGAGGCCAACAAAGGTTATGTTAATGAGCAGATTACCTATGTGGTCAACTGGAGCTCAATCCTCCTGGGAACCACTGAATGACAGTGTCAAACAAGTGGGGCTGTCCAACTCAATGGCTAAAAGTCTTGCTTTGCTTATCCACCAACCGCTATGCGTCACTGGTCAAGAGTGTGCTCAGATATTAGCTACCCAGCACTCTTGTCTGCCCCATATAAAGGCTGTACATGCTCCAACTGCCAGAGGAAGGCTTCAGGCACAGATTTGAGAGTCTTATAATAGAAAGCCTCCATCATGCATAGACTGGTGAGCATTGAAATAATTTAGATGGACACCAAGAGCATTTTCTATAAAAATTGACCCTAAATCAAATTCTGTTGCAGACTTGCTCCATCTAATCCAGTCCATATAATTCATTCATTATACTTTGAATATAAAAGTGATTTGTTTGCCTGTTGTAACCCAGTTTGGGTCCCAATATCTGTCCTTGCTTTTGAATACTTCAGAGCATTGCTCTTCCTGCTTGGAATGTCAAGGAGTGGAGAGACCAATGAGGAACAGAAAACACCATAGGCTCTGTGCCTTTATTCAAGGGGCAAAACAAAAATATTAATTCTGGTCACTTGATTGGCTTAGGCACCTAACAATGGTAAATATACATGAAGAATGTTTTTCAGATTAAAATAAAATGGGAAACAAGGCCTAAAAAGTAGCTATGTTATGAGAAACAAAGAATGCAATGGAAAAAAATGAGATTTTATGGAAGTCTGAGCCAAATCACAACCAGAGATTTAAACTCTCCTTTCAACTACTTTGACTGCCATTTATACATATTCATTAAATGCCACAGGAAAAAGACAGAAGAAACCTAAATCACACAATACAAAATGAACTATCAACACCTGTTGTTAATCTTACCTAAAGAGTCAGTTCTAAAGAGGAGCACAGATATCATGGAGAGAAAAGATACTTTTCCACATGACCTCTTGCCCTTGTATCAAGTTGGGAAATACTCTACTATGCATCTACTAGTATGAAAGCACTGGGTTCATGTCCAAGGCCCAGAGAAACAAAACTACATGGCTTTGCTCTGTCACATCTGGTAGAGATGGGCTGATGGGCGAGTGGATGGATGGAGATGGGTGAGGTGACTAATTTAAGTGAGAGAATCCACAAGAGCTAGGAGTAGGTCAGTTCAAAACAAGGAGCCTGAAATGCAATTTGGGTCTTCCACGTGGGTGGCAGGAACTCAGGATCTGGGCCATAAT
The DNA here is from genome assembly GCF_033115175.1 of Lepus europaeus. Taxonomy (NCBI): domain Eukaryota; kingdom Metazoa; phylum Chordata; class Mammalia; order Lagomorpha; family Leporidae; genus Lepus; species Lepus europaeus. Next base: position 55,636,363 of record NC_084839.1, read on the forward strand.
TGTTCCCTCCCGAGGTGCAAGTTAGCAGGAATCTGAGATTGGAAGTAGAGCTGGACTCAAATCCAGGCACTCTGATATGGAATGTAGGCTTCCCAAGCAGCTCTTAAATGCTGTGCCAAATGCCTACCCCTCCTCCAGTTCTTTCTATAACATTGCTGTTTCTCCCCTTTGATTATCAAGCTGAATAAATTTGTTTAACATAGTGTAAACCTAGCATCACAAGTCAGAGTATATGCTTAAGATATTAGTTTCTAGAAAATAAGAAATCCATATTAAAATTTATTTATGTAAATTATGACTGAAATTAGAAATTCTCCTGAAAGCACAGTTTAGAAAAGTGTGATTTATAGACAGTGAAGAGAATGCCAGAAGGAAAACTGACCTGTGATGGTTATCACTTGTCCCCATATTGCAGCCTAACAAGCAACCACAGCAGCTCAGTGGCATTTGATGAAAGCTATTTCTGTTTGTTATAAGCCCGTATTTTGGTTAAGTAGCTCTACCTTTGTGAGCCTGGCTTCCTCAGGTCCCTGCATTAGGGTCTCACTGGCCTGGCAAAGACATGGCTAGGATAACCTAGCTCTGTTCCATGTAGTCCCTTCCTACAAGAGATGTGTTATGAAACACTTTCATGGCAAATACTGGAGTCCAAGAGAGAGAATAAAAGAACACAATGTCTCTTGAGGCTCATGATCAGACCAGGCACATCCACACCATCATTCACATCACATTCTACTGTCCTCAAGAGTCACAAGACAGACCTGTACTCAAGAGCTGAAGTAAAAGTCCTCCTGCTGAGAACAGGCACAAGGTACACCTACAGAGGAAATCTATAGAAGACCATTAATCAGCATCATCAGTCTACATCATCACTACAAGCTTGACTCATCTGAAAAAGCAACTCGGGTATATAAAAATGGGGCTTTAAAAAAGAAAGTAAAAGCAACTGAGCTTAAATAAAACCTAAAAACTAATAATGGAGAGAGATTGATTCCACAGATACTATTTCAGGCTTCATGTTGGGCACACGTAACGGTGAGATTTAGTCCATATTCTCAAGGAGTCCACAATCTCAAGCAAGCATCATTGGACAATTTTTTCACATTGTGATAGAATTCTCAATGGATATTTACTGGTCCATGATAAGACAAATGCTAAACAAAGCATGAAAATCTCAGAACACATCCTCTTTGGCTCTATAAGACTATCTTAGGGTGATGATCCTTCAGTGTTGAGAATATGCTGGAAAATGAGGAAAAGTTAAATGTCTATGACACATCAATATATGAACTTAATTTCTCTGTAAACTTCTTTCCCTTTTCGTTATTTTTTTTAAATGAAGTAGGGATTGCACCTCAGCTGACAGAGTCAAAACACTAGTTGAGGACCTTCCTAATTAAAGGCAGTAGCAATTAAAACGATGACAGCGTCTCTCAGATATAAGCTTCAGGTTAGGCAGCATCTTCATGCCCTCTAATTCCCAGGTAGTGAAGATAAAGAGCTAGGATGTGCCTTATGCATCTTCCCCTTGGTGTATCAGCAAGAGTAGATGTGAGGGGTAAAAGAGAAACTGCCAACTTCAAGTTGCCCATATGTCAATGGATGTACACACATTATCCATTACACCCCTCCCCCCAACACACACACACAACCTGTCAATCAACAGTGAAAAATCTCTGGCCTTGGCATTATTCTTGGAGACATCTTTCTCATGTCTGTCTGTGGCAGCCAAAAGCACTACATGAACTAGGAAAGCTTGGAAGCTGGAGCTGAGGGCTCCCTTGATTTGAAAAGTGAATTTCAAGATGGAGATAATCAGGGTGAACCAGTGCCACACAGTTGTTTATGTGTGCATGTGATTGTGTGGACGTGAATGGGTGTGATTATGCCTCAGTATGTCTGTGTGTAATGGGGCATTAACACTAACTCATATAAGCTGCTCTGCTTTATGAGTTGGTATTTTTTCTTTAAAGAAAATCAAGCCACATTTTTTTTCCTTCTTGTTCTCAAAGATGAAGCAGTTTACAGATGCTGAATCCTTTTTTAGGAATAATTCTCAATGCATCATTCAAATATCCTTTGAGCTGAGCACACGATATGCACATCATGAATACATATAATCACCACGCAGTCCTTTGTGAAGATTTTGAAAATAGCATCTAAAAGCGCCGACCATGGGTCTCCATCTGAGGGTGTGCATTTGGTGAGTGTGGCTGAGCTGATGCTGGCGACTTATTTCCTCTTTAATGAGCCCTGCTCCATCTCCTATGGTTTGAAACATTGAACATTTCAGTGGTTCCAGTAGTTAAAAAGTGAATCACAATTTCTGTGTCCCTATATGAATTGTATGGCTCAGTTTATCCAATGCCAACACAGTGCATACAACCAGCCTTAAAAAAAAAAAAATCAGCATACTAAAACTAACTAATTTCGTTCTCCTAGGTTTGCTTGCTTGGAGCTGATATGACCAAATTTCTGGAGCCTGATGTTGCAAGCTATACTGCTAATGTTCATCCACTAGAAACATTTACAAATGTTCAAAGAGCAATTCCACAACCGCAATCCTGTCAGAAAGCATCTTTGCTGCTAGCACTGTGATTCTGTTAACAGTGCCCAAGTCTGTTTTCTTAGAGCTGTTACTTGCAACTCAGAAAACTTAGCTTAGAAGACTACATATCCTTTCCTCTTTTTCCAGTTGAAAAAAGAAAGATCCTTAGGCATTTACTCCTATCACCTGTATTACGTCTCTCCATCTCAGAAATTTGGGATTAACCACTCCAGATCTATGAGGTAAGAATCTTACCCTCTCCAGTTTGGGCCATGAGAAGTTTTTCAATAAACTCTTTCATGTAAACCTGAAGTTCATTTGTACAAGGTGGTATCCCAAATGTCTTCAGCTGCCCTCAATTCCTTTTCCAGATCCTATAGTCTTTAGATATATTTGATCTGTGGAGAAACTGATATCTAAAAGCATGTGTTATTTGAAACATAAAACAGAACATGAAACATTTGCATGTCATTACCATTTTATAAAGGTGGTCTTTAAGATTCAAAAAATAGAAGAATTGTTAACAGGGAAGTGATTCGTGTAATGCTCCATCTCCACAAAATAACATGAATAACATTAAAATAAAGTAGCATAGTTCTTTTACATAGAATGTGTATTCCTTCACACTGAAACTGGCATGTATATTGCCATGTGTTAGTTAACTTAAAACAATCTACATATTTATATATCTATCCTTAACATCCAAAATTTATTTCTCAATTTAGGATGCAATAATCAAGGGCCTTATTTACATTCAACATAGTGATCAAATGTGTATTTTAGACCACTGTGCTTAAGAGGAAACAAACTTATTGTATAAAATGCTAGAATAATTAAATATTGAAACATATTAAAGGCATGTGCCGAACTGTACATGTCCTCATTTCATTTTGATTTCTCTTCAATATCACAATTTCATGTTCTACTAAATTTCTCATTTCATTTTGATTCCTCCTTAAGATTTCATTTTCAACAAGAGAGATTTTCTGTCGTATCCAGTATGGATTTCTGTAGTTCATGAATTTGTTTTTGATACTTTCTAAATGTTCTTATCACAAATTTTTTGAAATCCGTATCTTGCATTTCTTTTATCTCAACATCTTCATAATCTTGTATTGGAGTGTCATGTTCATTTGGGGGCAACAAAATGTCTTCCTTGTTCTTGTTTCCTTGGTCTCTGTGTTTGGTTTCTTCTTTTTTTTTTCCCCTCTTTGTGGCTTTTCTTGTTATATTATGACTCTAGATTAAGTGGACTGTCTGCTTTTGGTGAATCTCTAGAGGCTTGTAGTGGGTGTGGCCAGAGAGCTCTGTTTAGTTCTTCAAGGTTAAGGGTGCCCCAAATGGTAGAGTTAGAAATGTGCTGGGGATTCCAATTCAATCCCATCAAGGTGGCGTGTACCAATGCCGTCTCACTAGTCAAAGTAATCAGTTTCAGTTCATAATTGATTATAATGATAGCATTAAGAGTCAAAGGGATCACATAAACAAGACTAGTGTCTGCTAATACTAACTGATAGAACTAAAAAGGAGAGAACGATCCAACATGGGAAGCGGGATACACAGCAGACTCATGGCAGAGGTCCTAAACAGCACTCTGGTCTCAGAATCAGCCCTTAAGGCATTTGAATCTGGCTAAAAAGCCCATGAGAGTATTTCAGGCATGGAAAGCCAAGATATTGTGGCAAAAAAAAAAAAAAAAAAAATCTCTGTGAATGAGATCCCCATGGAAAGAATAGGCCATCAAGGAAGGAGGTACCTAGAGGTGAGACAGGAAAACAGGGAGAGCGGGGCTAAGCCATTCATCATTTTACAGCTCTCTCCTGAGAGCACAACAGTATCCTACAAAGAACTCCCTAAATCCAATGCAAGTGCCCTCATATGAGGTAGGCTGATAGGATTTGAGATGAAGAAAGAAGAAAGAACATGTCCACAGAAAAGGCCAAGTGAAGACCAAAGCAGAGACTAGAGTGATGTAGCTGTAAGCCAGGACCCTGCTTCAGGAAAAAGACATTTGGCCTAGCATTTACGACACCCAGACTCCACATCAGAGTACTATTTCCAGCTCCTGCCTCTGATTTCCTGCTAATGCAAACCCTGGGCATCAGTGGTGTGGGCCCAAATAGTTGGTTCCTATCACCCATTGAGTTCCCAGTTCTTGACTTCAGCGAGGCCCAGTCCCAGGCCTTGAAGATACCTGGGGAGTGAACAACTGGATGGTAGAGTGTTCTGTGTATGTGTGTATAAAATAAAAAAATATATATATTTTAAAAACAGAAACTTCAGGAGCTACCAGAAGTTAGAAAAGGGAAGGAAGGGTTTGTCCCTGGAACCTATGTAGGGAGTGCAGCCCTGTACTTTCATTTTGGACTTCTGGCCTCCAGATCTGACAGAGTGTATCCTTGTGCTATCTGTGGTCATCTTTCATGGCAGCTGGAGGAGACAACTGTTGGGGTTGGGGGGCAGGTGAATTCATACCTGTGGAGTACACCATCAGTTCCTGGAATGTTCTCTTCCATTTAGTGAATATAAGAATCTTCCATGACCTAGTCCTAGTCTTACACAAGGAATATAGGCTTGGGAAAGAGGAAGTTAGATTCAAGGAAGTTGAATGTCTTAGGATTTTATATAGCATTCTGGTACACACTGAGTATCATTTTCACTGCTTCTCTGGCTCTACTTGTGTTACTGTTGTGATGCTTTCCTTGTTCCAGGGAAAGATACATTTTCAATTTTGACACAAACCCAGATTCTAAAGCTTCTCTTCATAGCCTTACCATCTCCCACTTCCAGTGTAATCTCAAATTTGTCCCCAGGAAGAGCAAGTGACCTCCAGTGACATGGCTAGTGCAAATGAGCCGCTGGTCCTCCCTAAGTATCTCTAAGATTTTTCTTAATAGAAAGGCAAGCCAGCCTTCCTTGTGATTCTTCCCAGCGTCTTGGCATTCTGGAATATGATTTGTAAACTGAGGGGTCAATTCTTGATTCTCACTCACATTTATCAGTTATATTTCTTTTTTCATTTTTCTGGCCTCTATAAATGGTTCCTTCCCATAAAAAAGAACAGGAGTTTTGGTAATTTTATGATGGAAATATCCTTGCCTGCAACAGAGATTGACTCTAATGATATCCAGCTCATGGAGGCAAAGTTATTTTCTTGATGGAAGCCTTTCTCCTTAAATTCTGTTATAACCAAGAAAAGGAAACAACCTTTCTAATACTATAGCACACACCATTTGAATGTAATATCTTTCCCCAAATAGGATTTAAATTATGGTAACCTCTAATATCCATGTCATATTTACCTGTGTCACTGGAACAGATGTGTCCTGTACTTTTGTTTTTTAAACTAATTATTCACTTTTATAAAATACATTTTTTATCAGCAGTTTCTTTGTCTACTACATTTTGTAAAGTTCCCTAGAAGAGACATTTCTTTTGGGAAATGACTGCTATGACAGAATTACAAACAGCCAAATGTACCCAGATTAATATAAATGTCCTGGATATGACGATTTGCCCCTACCAGAAGTGATTCTTTAATAAGATTGAACAATTTACCTGAGAAAAGCTTTTGACAGAGACAGAAACTGTCACTCGTCTAAAGGGAGGACACAGATAAATATTTTCATCTGACTCTTGCTCAATGCCTGACTGTGAGCTGCACATAACTCAAGTTTGCATCCATCACACTTACAGCATCACTCACATAGACAACATAAGCAAGCTACAAAACTCAGGAATGCACACTCTGTCCTACCTAGCAGACACTTGTGGAGATGGACTTTAAGGTCTCAGATGAACAACTCGTTTGCTTTGGTAAGAAAAGGAAGCCAGATGAAAAGTAATGATATTGATAACCAGGTAATGTTAGGATAGGTAACTCTTTTTCTAACTTGGAATTATGGTGGGGTCACAGGTTTTAATCAGCAGTAGACCAGCTTATTTTCCTACACAGGTCTTGTGGAGCTGAAGAAAATCAAACGATCTGTCAAGTCAGAGTTTTTATTTAATTTGGGGAGGGAGGTGAGGGCTACATTTGTCCAAATCTTCCTACTGGGCTCTCTCTCTTGGGTACCAGATATCCAGAAGAGACTAAAGGATAGGTGGAAAATAAAGCATAAGGTGAGAGTTGGGGATATACATTATGAAGATAGATAAATTTTAGGAAAACAGATGGTAAAAATAGGGAGAAGGAGGTCGAAGAATTCCAGAAAGGCTAAGGTGATAATATCAAATATAACTTTTTAAAACACGTAAGTTTGTTCCCTCTTCTCTTCCTGGGATTCCTAGAAATCTAGGAATTTATTTTTACTTAAGAGGTAGAGGTATGGAGGTACAGAGGTACAGAGATGTGGAGATAGAGGTAGAGAGAGCTCTTATCTTCTGATTAATTCCTTGAAGCCCTCAACGTCTGGGGATGGGCTGGGCTGAAGCCAGGAGTCAGAAATGAAATCCAATCCAGGTCTCCCATGTGAATGGAAGGAAGCCAAGTAGTTGAACTATCACCACTGCCACTAGAGGTCTGCACTGGCAGGAAGCTGGAGTCAGAAGTTGGAGCTGAGACCTGAGCATAAGCACTCCAAGATAGGATGCAAGTGTTTTAATGCTAGGCCAAATGCCCACTCATCAAGAGTTAATTTAATCATCAATCATTTGCTAGACATCTAAATAAGCCAAGCACTGTGTGAAGAACTTTGCTTACACAATTTTGCTTAATCCTTGCAGCAATTCCATATGCTTGGCTACTCTACATATTAAAATACATAAAAAAATCATACGGAAAATAGAAATAAATTAATTTTGCTACAATTTTTGAAATCCATATATATTTTCATAAAACACATTTACCATACTTGATGGATACTCCCCATAAGCATGAATTTCAAATGTTTTGGCATCCCAATAAATTTACCTTTCAGTTCCATTTCCCAATAACTTTTTAAGTGTCATGACATAAAGAATCTGAGGTTCAGAATATAAAAAATACCATTTCTCATTAGTGGCAAGTCTTACTGAATTCCAAGATTATCTGACTCCAAATGTGATAACACTACCCAGTATTCCAACAGTAAAACACCTGCAAGGAAGAATTCTTTTTAATCAATATTTTAATAGAAAGGCCCATGTTGGAAAAATGCATTGCTTCAGGGAAAATTTCTCTGAGATGAAGGTCCAGAAAAAGATGCTGTTCATTTTAATATTTTTTGATGAAATTTCTAATGGGGGAAGGTGGGGGCTTTCTCAAAAGTTTCATATGACAGAGAACCCATAAATACATATTTTCATTGTGAACTATGAGGAAAAACTGACAAAGAACATGTAAAATCAGTATCTAAAACATATACTCCGTGCTATATTCAGTATTGCTGTGTTTCTCATTCTTGTTAGTTAGCACTGTTTCTAATACAAATTTTCAGAAGAAAAAAATAAAATTGAGAAACTAACATGTTGAGTATTACTTTTATTTGGTATCTCCCTTACAAAATGTTTAACCCATTTTAGGATCCCAGGTGTTCTTTTTCTAAGATTTATTTATTTATTTGAAAGGCAGAGTTACACAGAGGCAGAGAGAGAGAGAGAGAGAGAGAGAGAGAGAGAGAGAGAGAGAGGGGTCTTCTATCCACTGGTCACCCCTCAGATAGCTGCAATGGCCAGAGCTGGACCAATCTGAAGCCAGGAGCCAGGAGCTTCTTCCAGGTCTCTCATCATCCACTGCTTTCTCAGGCCATAGCAGAGAGCTGGATTGGAAGTGGAGCAACTAGGACTCGAACTGGCATCCATATGGGATGTGGTTCTGCAGGCGGCAGCTTTACCCACTATACCACAGGTCGCCCCCAAGATCCCATGTTTTCATAAAGAATGGGGGAACCCCCACTGTGAGGAATGGTGTGTTTCACAATGGACTTGGACTTTTAAAATAGAGTGAACAGGTAGTGATTCGATAAAAGTCATAAAAACCCTCACCTCCCAGAATTTTCTAGAAGTTTAAGACTCTAGTAAGAAGCTCAAATCCAGGTCTGGCATTGTGGTCCAGTGGGTTAAATCCCCACCTTCAATGTCTTCATCCCATATCAAGGTAAAGGTTTGCATTCCAGCAGCTCTATTTCCACTCCACCTCACTGATAATGCACCTGGGGAAGCAGCAAATGATGGCCCAAGTACTTGGGTCCCTGCCATGCCTGTTGGACACCCAGATAGATTTCTTGGCCCTGATGGCAGTTTTAGTCATTTTAGGAGTGATCCAGCATATGGAAGATGGATCTCTCTCTCTCTCTCTCTCTCCACTCTGTCTCATCCTTCCTATCACTCTTCCATTCAAATAAATAAAATAAATGTTTTTTTTTAAAAAAAAGAAGCCCAAATCCTCACTCAATTGAGCACAGAATTCTGAACTTACTAAAATATATAATTAATTAGAAGCACAACATAGTAGACAGGGATACAGCAGTATTTTAAGTTTCATGTATTGCTTAGAGTTTCATGAATATATATATATATATATATATATATCTTAATTTTTTCTCAGCTATTTTAATACATTTTTTAAAAGACTTCATTTATTTATTTGAGAGGTAGAATTATACAAAGAGAGAGGGAGAGACAGAGAGAAAGGTCTTCCATCTGCTGGTTCACTCCCCAAATGGCCCTAATGGCTGGAGCTAGGATGATCTGAAGCCAGGCTCCAGGAGCCAGAAGTTTTTATTGGGTCTCCCATGTGGTGCAGGGGCACAAGCACTGGGCCATCTTCTACTGCTTTCCCAGGCAATAGCACAGAACTGGATCAGAAGTACAACAGCCGGGACTCGAACTGGCACCCATATGGGATGCTGGCACTGTAGGCAGTGGCTTTACCCACTAAGCCACAATGCTACCCCAATACTTATAATTTTAATACATATATACAGGTCGGCACCGTGGCTCACTTGGCTAATCTTCTGCCTGCAGCGCCGGTACTCTGGGTTCTAGTCCCGGTAGGAGCGCTGGTTCTGTCCCGGTTGCTCCTCTTCCAGTCCAGCTCTCTGCTGTGGCCCTCGAAGGCAGTGGAGGATGGCCCACGTGCTTGGGCCCTGCACCCTCATGGGAAATCAGGAGGAAGCGCCTGGCTCCTGGCTTCGGATCAGCGCAGTGCCAGCCATGGTGGCCATTTGGGGGGTGAACCAACAGAAGGAAGACCTTTCTCTCTGTCTCTCTCTCTCTCACTGTATAACTCTGTCTGTCAAAAAAAAAAAAAATATATATATATACACACATATATATATATATAAATATAGTGCCTATTTTTCTCAGCCATTTTAAACATGTGCTTTTTGATGAATCTTAAAGTATTAACTTGAACTCTAATACAATCCTCAACATTCCTCTCCACCATCACCTCCTTTTGAGGGTATGCTCCTGAAAATTCAAGAAGTAGGAGCTTAAGTTTACCTTTTGAACCTACCAGAAATGACATATAAAGTTTCAAATTTTTGACTTTGGGAGACAGAGTTATAAAGAAACATATATGCATCATTGTTGTACCCACTATTCTGTTCTCATTGCAAATTATTTTTTTCTTTGTCCCATATTCCAAAGGCTGGCATCCTTGAGTCACCTTACTAAGATCCTCTTGCACAAGTCCCTGCTGTGGTTTAGCCAGCAGGAAGCACTGGTGGCAGGTCAGAGTAGAGGGGTGGACTGATTTTTCCATGGCCCTGGCTTCCTGCTCATGGGCCTTGTGGGCAGTGGCTTCTATCTGGAGCCCCGTGTCCAGTGGTGCATCCGTTTCCTGGAGCTGCTGGAGTGTATTTCCACAAACTCAGAGGATTACAGTGAGAGAAATGTATTCTCCCCTGTTCTGGAAGTTCTTCCAGTTTGGAAGTCTGAAAGCAAATTGTAAGCAGATTGGTGCTCCCTCCAGAGGCCCTGGGGACTCTTTGCTCTCCTAGCCCTTGATGGCTCCAGGCAACCAGTGGCTCCAACAACTCCAACAACTCTCCATCTTCACATGGGCTACTCCTGTTGCCTCTTAGGGTCCATATGAATAATCCAGGATGATCTCATCTTGAGATCCTTTAACTGCATTTCGTCTTCAAACACTGTTTTCCAGGGAAGGTCACTTTCACAGGTTTCAGAGGGACACAACTTGTGAGGGACCATCGTTCAACTCACTGCAAATAGCTGTAACTCTGAGGAGTCCTGCTCACTATTTGTTCCTCTCATCCTTCTGACTTCCCCCGGCTGCTAGCCTCTCCATGCCTCATTGATATATCCCCTTGCCCACAACTATGAAAAGGATCTCCGTATTCACCTCTCTCCCATTGCACTAAACTGGCATTCCTAGGTATGCATGGACCCTGCTTAAAATAGTAAGATAACTTATTATAAATTTATTAAGATATTAAAGTAGTAAGGTAAGTTACTTATTACACTGTTGAAGCATAAAAAAAAAAAAGAAACGTGACCTCATCAATTGATATTGAGTGATTAACTCTCAACCAGAGATCCCTTCTTCCCACAACCAACACAATTTGTCTTCCCTGACTTACCCAGTAGGATTTGACCACTTGGAATTGGAGTGAGCACTTACAAGAAGACCAAGGGGCAGGGGAACTAACTCTCTGCACTTCTCCTATGTTGCAGCAGGATATTTCTAATCTTGCCATTTTGTAGAAAGAAGGGTCATCTTTATAATGAGGCTCTCCTCAATCTCCACTAAAACATAACGAACTTCCATGAACACATCTATATATGTTTTTGAAACTTTTCAAAACAGAAAACACAACCAACCAAACTACAGGAAAACCAATTTTTTGACACAATGAAAATCAGTCACCAAATCTACACTGTTTTTTGAAGATTTTTATTTGTTTATTTGAAAGCAAGAGCTACAGAGAGAGGGAGAGACACAGAGAAATCTTCCATCAGTAAGTTCACTCCTCAGATGGCTGCAAAGGCCATGGCTGAGCCAGGTCAAAGTCAGGATCCAGGAGCTTAATCCAGGGTTCCCATGTGGGTGGCCTAATACTTGAGCCATCCTTCTCTACCTTTTCCATTAGCAGGCAGCTGGATCAGAAGTGAAGTAGCCAGGACACAAATCAGTGCCATGTGTGATGCTGGCATCACAGGTGGCAGCTTTATCCACCATGCTCTCCACCTAATTAGGCCACACCTAATGTACACTTTTAAAATGACCTCCTGGGTACCATGAGCACAGTGACTTAGACTCATTTTTGTGTCCTTTCTGAGATGTATAAACATTAATTGTCTTTTTTATTGCTGATACAGCTCTATATGAACATGCTCAAAGCACAAGTTTCCAAATTAAAGAGAATTTTCTTTGGAAATTCAGGTTTTTTTGTTTTTTTGACAGGCAGAGTGGACAGTGAGAGAGAGAGAGACAGAGAGAAAGGTCTTCCTTTGCCGTTGGTTCACCCTCTAATGGCCGCCGCGGTAGCGCGCTGCGGCCGGCGCACCGCGCTGTTCGATGGCAGGAGCCAGGTGCTTATCCTGGTCTCCCATGGGGTGCAGAGCCCAAACACTTGGGCCATCCTCCACTGCACTCCCTGGCCACAGCAGAGAGCTGGCCTGGAAGAGGGGCAACCGGGACAGGATCGGTGCCCCGACCGGGACTAGAACCTGGTGTGCCGGCGCCGCAAGGCGGAGGATTAGCCTGTTGAGCCACGGCGCCAGCCGGAAATTCAGTTTTTTAAGAAAATATATCCATTTTCTCATTTGTAGAATAATTGAGTTAGACTAGACAATTTGATCTTTATGACTACTTTCTGGAGTGTCTTAGAGATTATATAAATTGGCCTGTGAACTAAGTCACTCTATCATGTCATCACCATGATGTCACAAGGAATCCTAGGGCCTTGAGGGCTCCCATTGAATAAAGAAAGTTGTTTAACTTTCCAACTAAATTTGGAAACTGTTGTATGTGTCTGGATTAGATTCTATTCATGGAATCTGCCTCCTGCTGATAAAGGGCAAAACCAGTCTAAAACTCCCTGCAGCCACTGCTTCAGCAAGTTCAAATCAAACATCCGACTCCATCAGTACAAACACAACCCAACACTGAGAAATAAGTCTTGTTGCTACTCCTGGACTTGCCCTGTTCTGTGGGATTTAACCCTATCAAATTTAATTTGTTTCACAGGCCAGTCTATGCTTGCTCCTGCACAATGTGTGTACTTAGAGAAGGCAAGTACAAGTAGTATATTTAAACTACATTGTTAACAAAAGGCTTATGTGCTCATTCATTTATTCATTCATTCATTTATGCCAAGTCTCCCAAGCATACAGCTTGTATCTTCAATAATATTCTTAATATTTCCTAGACAAACTTCATATATGGGATCATCCCTTAAAATATCTATATTACATCTTTCCTATATAATATTCACAAGACAATTCACAGGAAGTAGTGTGAGAAAAATGGTGTTTAGCAAAGGAGCAAAACACATATACAAATGTGCATAACCATGCATATACATATGCATATGTGAAATATGTGTGTATATAGTTAAAATTACGGTTTGAAAAGTGTTTGCCAAAATTCAGGGCTTTGTGTAAAAATAGCTCTATGTCTGCATCACTTAGTTTCTCTTGGAAACTTTAAAAAATATAATATTTTTTGATAGCTTTACCCTGCACTGCCCAGCTACATTAAGATAACAGTAAACTACATTCTTATGGCTGTCATAACATTTAGCTTGGTGCTGCTTGCAATGTGAGTAATCTATTAAGATATATAAGGTGCAAAATGCTGCCTTTGTGTCTTGGAGTTCTGGCTATCAGCTGTAACAACCAAGTGCAATTACTGCTGGTGTGGGGCCTGGCTGCTTTCCATCTAGGCCCTCATTGGCCAAAGGGTTTGCAGCAGTGACCCCAGGCAGCCTTGGCCACTGCCATGGGGCTGCCCAGAGCTCCTTCTCCCTGTCTGTGTTCCCTCCACTCCCTCCCCTCTCCTCTTTCTTGCCTGTTATCAATCTTACTAAAATGACAGCAGACAGATGTTAGCCTTTGCAAAGATCAAATGAAATCTATGGCTCTGGGGCTGTTCACCAAGGAGCAGAGCAGTCTACACCCAATGCAGACGCACACACACTAGCAACGACCCACCTAGAATCAATTTACTAGCCAGGGCAAGTGTCTCTCCATAGGCACCAGCTACTTTGAAATGGATTTTGACAAAATTTAGTTCTTCGGTTGCTTCCAAGAGGTTTAGTGACGGACTGCTGGGAATTTCTTGCAAGAGTGTGTCAGTGTGAATGTGTATATGCATTTGAAAGCAATTACCAATGCTCAACTTCGAGGAGACAGTATTTATGTTGGCCATAAACTCATGATTTTTAACCCCTCCTTCCAAAAGTTGGATGGTAACAAGGGCCCTCCTGCCACTTGCCCTTGAGTTTCCAGATTTCTCTGACTGAGCAAACATGACCCCATAGCATAACTACACTGAATGTGCCCTTGTCTCATGCAATTTCTTTACATCAATGTACAGGACTATTTATCCCCAATAGAAATGTTTACCTAATCTGGAAAATGTCAGGCCATATGGTGTACATTGTATGAATTTCATCCATCCTTTTTAACTCTTTCCGAAAGTCTTTTTTCCCTCTGCTGGCCCTTTGTTGTGGACCAGGCAGAAATGATTAAAGGGGGATGGAAATCAGAAGAGAGGGGCCAGGAGGGAAAATAAGTGGAGAGAAGCACAGATGGGCATGGGGTGGAGAGGGGCTGCTTTCCTTGCTGAAAATGACATCTTGCATACTAAAGGCCAAGGAAGTCTCAGGATCAAGGCAAACTTTGTGAAAACTTAGAGCAAATCCAGAATGAAAACACACACATACACACACACACAAACACTATACACATCAACAGTGATCTAAAGATGGTACAATGCATTATTAACAATAACTCCATAGGCTACCTGAAATGTAGAATGACCAAATCACCTTTAGGCTCTTATTTCCCCCATCACTTCCTAGAAATAATGAAGTCTTAACTGCATGAAGAAAAGAGCAACCCTCCGGTACTTTGAGCAGAAGCAAATGTTTCTGTAATGTATCTTTCTACAGTACCGTGGTAAAAGATAGATAGCTATTTAAAATAAGCGATATCAAGGAAGAATAAACTATTATGTTTGTGCCAATGCTTATTCATGGTTTTATAACAAGACATATCTGTTTTCTTCATATAAATCTTGACTCTATATTTAGAGTTTGCAAACAATGATTCCAGTTTTTGGCTGCCTGCCACTTCTGATAGAAAGCTGGGATAGCCTTACTACATTACTATAACAGTTTTTAAAATTCCCAAAATTCCATGTGCAGAACTTCCTAACAGGCAACAGCAAAGTGTGAAGTGTTCCTTTGTACACAGAGAATAAATGAGGGCAAAGGGTTACAAATCTGGGGAAGGGGAATTGAACAGTTGGTCCTTTTTATCAAGCTTCCTAAGTTAAAGGGATCTACCTGAGTTGTAGGCATGGAATAGAGGCCATCAACTCAGGTCTTTTCTGGTCTTTATTTTACCTTGAATCCAAAGACTCCTGCTCTTAGCGAAGCAGTTCATTCTGAAACAATGGCTGAGCAACCATCAAACACTGAGCAAATAGAAGTGCCAGTTTTAATAGTGCCAGTGTAGTGCCAACACATTTCAACAATTCAATCGCCTTAGAGAAAAGTTCTGGTCTTCTATCTCTTTTCTTTAATGCGTAACAGTGCTGAAAACACTTAGTGGTTCTGGAAAATTGTCATTCACTTAATTTTTCTCTTGGTTCTAAGCATAAAAAAAATAATCTCAGGGATGGGTGATGCCATGGCTCCATAATCTAGTGGTATTTTGGAACTATGGCATTAGCTCAAATTAATTCATTCATTCAATGATAGCATGTGAATTCCCATATCCACTTAACCAAAACATGCAGGTGACTGTTTCCAAGAACTCTGTTGAGTACCAGTGGTACAAAGCTCAAAGACAGGTTGTCTCCCTCAAGAATTTCCCAGGCAGATGAGAAAGACAGCCAGGTGAAGAGGCCAACACAGTACAGTGTCATAGATAGTATAAAATAAGGGTGCCTGGGGCTCTACCACCTCAGTAAGTAGGAGACACTAACTGTTCCCTGGGCTGTCAGGGAAAGATACTGGCAAGTGGCATCTCTTCACTTACACTAAAGAGACAAGAGCAATGATGGCAATCCAGAAGAAAGGTCAGGAGTGTGGTGTGGTTGCAGGGCACAGAGGACAATGGACCTGGGCAGGGGGAGAAGAGAGGATTCAGTGGTGGCAGATGGAGCCAAGGGAGTAGGCAACAAAATCTTGAAGGACCTTAGGCATCCTGAATAGTATGGCCTGGGAGGAAAGACTTCAAAGCTGTACAGGAACCCCTAAAATCCCAAGCAGAAAAATTCTGATGGGAATGATAGGAAGGCATCAAAAGATCTTCTGAACCTGAAAAAGACTTATATAAATATAAGAGCTAAATACAGTAACTAAATCACTACACAGTTCTAAGACTCAAGAGTAAGCCCATTATTTTGATATCACACAAAAATGAGATACTCAGTGGCCCTCCAACTTGAGATTAATTCAGGAAAACAACATTGACTCCAGCAAAATGAGACAAGAGATTTCAGAAAAGCAAGAAAAAAATACAGAGGGAATAAGTTGCAATGAACTAAATTTTAAGGAGACTTTTATATCAGTCCAAATGAACCTTAGCCGCTAGCTGACTATACCACCCATAAATTATTTCTTATTCTAAGGGAGAAAAAGAAAGCAAGGACAGTTGACAAAGAAATACACACTCTAGAGTGAATAACCAGCCTAGGTTATTTCAGACACCACAATTTTTAAATCACATCTAGAGAAGAAAAAAATCAAATGCATTAGTTCCATTTACAACCAATCTTGTCCAGCATATCAATTAAAAGCACAAAGTGCTTTCCCCACATTCCTTCCATCAACCCAATTTTCAAATATTTATTGGTGCATTATACTGAACATTTCATCACAATTAGTGTAGAAGTGATACAGGCCCATAGAATACACTGAGCTTTTCATTAGGAAAGTAGATAGAGCAGGACAAAGACTAAATTGTTAATATCTTAAAAACAAGAGTGTTAATTATTAAACAGAAGTAGCAATCTATGGAGTTATCTGCAAAAGAAATGGAATGTTCCATTTAGCCAGTTTTTAACCCTCCATTAGTGTATTTCCACTAATACTTTATTAAGTTATGTAAATAATTGAGAAATACATCACTACCTCAAGTGTCATAAATAAGATGTTGACAAAAGGCTCACAAAAATTGGAATCCTCCTTGGGTTTCTTTCATCCTTATTCTGAATGAGTCAGAATAAGGTAAAGCTGTGAAGAAAGAATGATCAACAATGTGTTTTGAAATGTAGACACATCTTAAAACCTAAGTAAAATGAACATGAGATACAGAAATAGATAAGGAAGGGAGGTAAACAAAAAGAGGAAAGCCAAAAAGGAAGGCAGGGTGTTGTCTGGCATTGTGGTACAGAGGTTAAGAGGCCACCAATATCCTAGATTAGAGTAGTGGTTTGTGTCCTGGCTGCTCTGCTTCAAATTCAGCTCCAAGCTCCTAGCTTTGACCTAGCCCAGCCCGTCCTTGAAGCCATTTGGGGAATAAAGTGGTGGATGGAAGATCTCTTTCTCTGTCTCTCCCTCCATCTCAGTCATTCTGCCTTTTAAACAAATAATGAGTTCCTGGTGCTAAAGGAAGTAAAAGAGCAAAAGTCAGCTTCCAAAGAAATGGATCAAGTATTTCACTTAGAGGCCTGTTCAACATGGAAAACATTATTCTCCCTATCTCTTTCTAAAAAGACTGTCTACCAAACTGCATAAGTAGCTTTTCTGTTTAAGGAACTGGAAGGCAGAGCACTTGATCACTGTGTGACAATCTCAACTGTCATTTTCACTGCTGTTTCTGTGGACTCAAGCAGGTGTATCTCTATTAAACATAACTTGAATTTGGAAAAAAAAGAGAGAGAGAAAGGAGAAGGAAGAAAATAATGGAAAAAGAATAGGTGGATGGATGGAAAGATGGGTAGAAGGAAGGAAGGAAGGAGGGAGGGAGGAAAGGAAAGGAAAGGAAAGGAGGAAGAAAGAAGGAATTCTAGTGCCTGAATAGTCTCATCTTTAAAAAAAAAGATTTTATTTATTTATTGAGAGGTAGAGTTATAGACAGAGAGGGGGAGACAGAGAGAAAGATCTTCCATCTGTTGATTCACTACCCAAATGGCCTCAATGGCTGGAGCTGGACCAATCTAAAGTCAGGAGTCAGGAGCCTCTTCTGGGTGTCTCATTTGGGTATGGGGGCCCAAGCACTTGGGCTATCTTCTACTGCTTTCCCAGGCTATTGTAGAGAGCTAGATCAGAAGAGGAGCAGTCAGGACTAGAACAGGTGCCATATGGGATGCCAGCAATGCAGGTGGAGGCTTAGCCCACCATGCCACAGTGCTGGCCCCTGGATATTCTCATCTTATAAGTCAACTTGCCTTGAAAATGTTTATAGAACCATGAAAATAGACAATGGAGAGTTGTAGTGTTTTTATCACCCCAAATTATATTGTCCTTTGTTTCTCAATTTTAAGGGTCAAATATTACTGTCAATTAAAACTTGCATTTCTTTTCATAAAAGTATTTATCTATTTTCATTTTATTTGAAAGCTCAAAAGACAGAGACAGAAACAAAGACACAGATCTTTCATCTGCTAGTTTGCTCCCCCAAATGGCTTCAAACATCAGGGCTGGGCCAGGCAGAAACCTGGAGCCACGAATTTCATCTGAGTCCCCCACATGGGTAAGTAATTGAGTCATCATTTGCTGCCTCCCGGGACACATTAGCAGGGAGCTAGATCACACATTAGCAGGGATCTGAATGCCTTGGAGAAGGCATTCAGTTATGGAATGTGTGCATGCCAGGCAACTGTACCACATGACAGCCCCACAATCTGTATGACTAAAACTCTCGCTATCTACCCAAGTAACTCTGTAGTATACTCAGAAATCTTTCAGGGGAAATTATGCTGGGCCTAAGTCATATCCTTTCAGTGTTGAGAGCTTCCTTGTGATGCTTCCTCTGCAGAGCAAGGAACCAGAGCAGAAGTGCAGATCTGGGGAGCAGAAGGCAAGAGGAAAGTGGCAGGAAACATCCTTTGATCTGGAATCCATTTAGACATTAAACATTCAGTCGTGTTTACGACAGAAAGTAACATACATTGAAATCTTCATCACAAGAACAGTTGTCTTTCCCACGGTATCCAATTAGGGTTGGTTCCTGGATCCCTCACAAATATCAAAGGCTGAAGAGGTTCAAGTCCTTTAAATAAAGTGGCATAGTATTTGCATACAACCTTTACACCTCCTCCCATAAACTGTAAATCATCCCTACATTATTTATCAGACATAATCAATGTTAATGCTATGTAAATACTTATGGCACTGTAGTATTTAGGAACTAATGACATGAAAAAGAGACTCTGCATGTTCTGTAGAGACACAACATTTTTTTTTCCAAATATTTTTGAATATTTGGTTTGGGTGAATCTACAGATGCAGAGCCTTTGGATATGAAGGGTGAACTATATATCCAAAATCCTTAGCCAATTTATTTTTCCAACTTATATTCTAGACTCATTTTTCTGTTATACTACACATCAAAGTGTCAGTGAGCTATTTGTCTTGAATTTGCCTCCATATATCATTCTATATTTTAGCCTACCAAAGAACTTTGAAAATGAAGCAATATTTTGTTTAAAAACCTAATGTACATAAGATTTGAAAAAGATCTCAAAAGTGTATGCCCTAATAATGGATTAAACATTGCCACCTATAGCTGAGACTGAGTTTTCTAAAAATGGTGTGTAGAACATTCATGCCTCCAGGAATCAGCAACAGCGTCTCTTTCAGTTCCTTCTTATGCCCAAAGTAATAACAACGAACAAATAACAACACAGGCAGGGCACAATACTTACTGAACCAGACACCTCATCTGCATTATCTCATTTGATCCTTATAAGTTCCAAATGAGATAGGTGCTACTCTTGCTCCTTTGTAAATAGAAGCAAACGGTCAGAATCCTTAAAAATCTCCATGCCATGATAAATGGAGGAGCTGCTGCTCAGATCCCGCTGCCCTGACCTCTGGAATTCATGCTCAGTATGAATATTGAACACAACGCTTTGCTGCCTTTCCAAATTAACTGGTTTTGCAGACTTGTCCTGTCTTTACTAATCAAACAGAAGCTTAACCAATAAATCTAAAACTTCAGCTCTTTCAGCAAAAGACTTTAGGATACAGTTTAGTTCTTGGCTCCCCTTCCTGGACTGGGTCCTGTTGCTACAGGACATCTTCCCACCACCCTTGCCTGCTGGCTGCAGTAAGTGTCCTTTCCTGGGCTCTGAACTGTAGTCCCTCAAGGGGTTAATCTGTGCCACTCCAAAGTTCAGTGAAGGGACAATCAGCACTGAGCAGCGGGGATTTTAGAATGTTAATCGGCGGCTCTCCTCAGATTGGCCCAGAACGAATGCAGGGTACAGTAAATTGTCCTTGTCAGCTCAGCTCACATGATGATATGCTTTATTTCTAGACATGCCTTGAATCTGTCCCCTGAATTTATGTTCAGAAAATAAACACTTCCAGACGGCAATAAAGCATTCAGTTGTGGCTGGCGATTGCACAGCCCCAGACCATCCAAGGCTCTTTGCTTGGGAGACTTTCAGGGTTTAAGTGGCCAGGGTTCCAAAACTGTATGTCCTCCACTTACCAGTCTGACACGTAAGTGTGCTATGACAACCAGAACCTGAATCTCAGGCCTGTTCCATTTTTTCAACTCCATATCTACTCATTTTATTCCCCACTCTCAACTTCAGTGGTTTCACTGTAAAAATATTCACTTTAGTTCAGGCTCCATCCAGGCAAAAACTTCCCTGGATGCCACATGGCCAGATTTAAAGACAGTTGCCCGGCCTATTAGACCTCTGTCATTAACCAAGATGGATCAAGGCTAAGGAATAGTGCCATGCTTCTCAAAAGATAGGTAGTCATCAGTTTTATAACCTGAATATTATTTGTATTATTATTTATTCTTTCATTAGAAATACTTTAAATCAACTCCCATTTCCTTTAATATTGTTCTAAGGAATAAATTGGGATTTTGATGGCTACACACATTCTAATATACCTAAAAATGAATATATCGTAATAACCTTATTTTAAATTCATCAATATACCACTAATTTTCCACACAACATGGATATAACAACTGGAGAATTCTAGAATTCTAGAACAGCACAAAGGTCCCAAAGATCAAATAGCAAATGGAAATAAATAATGTATAATAGGAATAAAGATATCAAAGAATCAGGGTATGTGTTTATTTCACAAAAACTAAATTAAACAGCTGTTTCATTTTCACCTTAGGTGGCCAATGGGACAACTTGTAGTTGGGTGATTTGCTGATTAGATTGTGTATACTGGTCTCTGGGTATTACTGATAAACACCCAGCCAGCCTGCAGAGTTTGTTTGCACCTCGTAATTTTTATGATCACACTCCAGCTCTGCATTGGTATCCTTGGACAATATCTCCTTGCAGCCTGATGCTGCTGAGACCTTGGCAAGAGGAAATGGCAGAGAAATAAACTTTTAAAGAGGGCAATGCCAAGGGAAAGAGAATGAGTTCTTATGCCATTTTCAGGGTTTTGGGAACTGAACCAGGAGTTACACGTCTCTTTAGAGGTGAAGAAAGGAAATTCAGTGACTTCTTCTGGTTCTAGATACAACTCTATAGGTAACTGTATTAGCCATATTCAGTGATTAAAATAGTGTGGTTTGATAGAGAACGTGTTGCATCAAGTATCAGCCATTCAGCTATTGATAGAGGTTGCACCCTAAACCATGAGAAGCCATTTCTGCTCATGGCTTATTCTATGTTGTAGTTACATTTCATGTGCTGTTCTCTTCAGGAAGGCACCATGCCAACCCATCAGAAGACATTTTCATGGGCACCGTGACATCTTCCAGCTCACACACTAAATGTTAGTGTAAATAACATAATGACATTATACTTATCTCAATGGAAGGGCTGAGGCCCACATTCTTACAATGCAATTTTTCTTTTTACTTTCTCTCTTGTTTTTTTTTTTTTTATTAATATTAGTCTAATATCACTTAAAGTACGCTTGACCTAAACTCATTTCAGGAAGCTAAAGAAACTGTGCTCTCTTAGTCTGAGCTCTTTGGTCATGGCTATCCACAAGTAAAGCTCTTCCAATGAAGATATAAGGAGAACATGGGGTTATAGAACGTGAACTTTAAGTTACAAATGTTTAAAAGGAATACGAAAGAAACTGGAAAGTGTGACAGCTGTCTGAATGAGTTAGAATGAGAGACACAGGTTGTTATTTCATTATGCTTAAGCTATTTGATTAATATTTATTGAGCATCAGCTGTGTAGGAGGCACTGGGGATATAAGGTGCACAAGACAGACAAAGCCCCTGCCCTCCAGATGTTGTCCCAACGGAGGAGAAAGACAAAGAGACCAGGAGAAAAATCACGAAAATAAATGTAACAAAAGACTGACAAGTGAATAGACAGAAGGGTAATTCCAAGATGGCAGAATAGGCAGGGAGGTTACTGCTCTAGTCCAGGGGAAGACAGTCAATAAAAGGTGGAGAGAGTACAATCTCAAGGAATAGTTGGGGAAAAAAATGCAGAAGAAAATCCATGCAAATCAGAGTGACACTGTGGATCTATGTGGAGTGTATATATGTACATAACTCAGGAACCCAGGAGACAAGAGCCTCAGCACCAGCTGTGGAGAATGAGGTGAGACCAAACTGCAGTAGAAAAAGCCACTAGTGGTAAAGTTGCAGGAAGAGCCTGGTGTGAGCATGGCTTGGAGCCCTGTGGGGGACAGCATACCTGCCAACCTAGAGGAAAAAAAAAGAAGGACATGTTTTTCTGTCCCCAACCACCCAGCCACTGCATCCTATAACTAGCCAAGAGAGGGCAGAGGCCAATGTGGACATGTGAAACAGCTGTGCCAGCTTGTGTCCATGCACCCAGCAACCAACTGAGAGGAGACGCTTGAGTCTGGCTGGAAGAATTGACAGGGAGCTGGGCACTCACGACTGTGGGTGCATTGTGGGCTGGGACTATGAAAACACTGTGGCTGCATGGGAGGGCTAGGATGTGGTTGGGTCTTTGGGCAGTCACCATGGGTAGCTCCACATGCTCAGGGCTCCCTGATTCTCTGATGAGGGTCATTGCTGTGGGATCCATGCTCAGACTGAGGACAGCATGGAACTTTGGTGTGGTTTTAGTGGCAACACGGAAGAATATGGGGATATCATCCAAGCATTGGTCTCCCTGGAAGAGAGGAGGTGAGCCTGAGACAGAGCTGATCAAAACTCCTCTGACAAAAAAAAAAAAAAAAAAAAAAAAAAAGATTTAACAGGTCCAATGTGGTATCATCTTTGATACTCTCCTCACCCTGGAGCACTGAATAGAACTCCCTAGCCACACCCAGCACATGCCTCATGGTATTCACTGAAAGAGCAGTCACTCCACTAAGCCACAGAATCATAGTCTAAAGATAAAAGCTATCTAAGGGAGAAAAAACAACAAGAAGTATCTGGACAAATGCCTAAAAATAAATGCAGCATTTCAAGAAACAAGAATAAGGAAAATGCCCCTGAAGGAACACAACAAAACTTTAATACTAGAATGTGAAAATTAAGAGATTGAAGGAATGCTGCAAACTGAATTCAAAAAACTGATTGTAGGATTACTTAGAAGTAATCAGAAGCAAATCCATGAATTAAGGAAATCCACACATGACATGAACAAAAATTTTTCCCATGAAATTGAGATTTTAAAGGAAATCAAAATGATATATCAGAAATGAAGGATTCAATATCAAATTAAAAATACAGTAGAAATCCTTAACAACAGACCCAGTGAAGAAAGAATATCCAAGTTAAAAGAAAAAATCTCAGGAAATGTTACACACACACAAAAAAAGAAGAAGAAATTAGAAAACTAAAAAACAGTGTTGGAAATTTATGGGATACTGTCAAATGACCCAACATATAGGTCTTAGGAGTTCCTGAAGGCATGGAAAGAAGGAGCAGTTGAGAGGGCCTTTTTTTAAAAAAAAAAAAATATTTTATTTATTTGAAAGATCGAATTACAGAGAGAGGTAGAGGCAGGGAGAGAGGTAGGTCTTCTGTCCAATGGTTTACTCCCCAAATGGCCACAATGGCCAGAGCCAAGCTGATTCAAAACCAGGAGCCAGGAGCTTCTTCCAGGTCTCCCATGTGGGTGTACGTGCCCAAGGACTTGGGACATTGTTTATTGCTTTCCAAGGCACATTAGCAGGGAGCTGGAATGGAAGTGGAACAGCCAGGACTCAAATCAGTACCAATATGGGATGCCAGCACTGCAGGCTGGGACTTTAACCTGCTGCGCCACAGCGCCAGCCCCTAGAAGGCCTTTTTAGTGAAATAATTATAGAAAAAAATCCTTAATTTGGATAAAGAAGGGAACAGCTAAGTACAGGAAGCACACAGAACACCTAGTAGACATGACCAGAAAAGATCATCACCATGAAACATTGTAGTTGAATTCTCCACAGTAAAACATTAAGAAAAGATTCTAAAATGTGCATGAGAGAAATGTCAGATTACTTTCAGAGGATCTCCAATTAGACTCACAGCTACCTTTTCATCAAAAACCCTACAGGCTAGGAGATAATGACGAGATATATTCCAAGTCTTAAGAGAAAAAAAAAAAACTGTCCACTCAGAATACTACACCCTGCAAAGCTCTCATCTATGAATGAAGGTGAAATAAAGACCTTCCATACCAAACAGAAATTGAAAGAATTTGTTACCACTCGTCCAGGCTTACAAAAGATGCTTAAGGATGTGCTGCACATAAAAACACAGAAACATGGCCATGACTATGAAAGAAGGTGAAGGAAGATAATCTCCCAGTAAAAATACAAAGGAAATCCAAAATAAATAATAGGAATATTTATGGAAAAACAGCAGGGCCAAGTCATTACTTATCAATAGCCACCTTAAATATAAATGGCCTTAACTCTCAAGGTAAAAGATATAGATTGGCTGAATGGATTAAAAAACAAAATCCATCTATTTGTTGCCTATAAGAAATACATCTCACCATCAAAGATACATGCAGACTGAAAGTGAAAGGATACAAAAAGATATTCCATGTTAACAGAAAACGAAAAGAGCTGGTGTAGCCATTATAATATCAAATAAAACAGACTTTAACACAAAAACTGTTTTAAGAAACATAGACAGGCACTATGTAATGATGAAAGGATCAATTCAACAAGAAGATGTGATTATAATAAACACACATGCACCTAATTACAGTGCATTTGGCAATTTAGAAGAAATGTTAGGGGATATGAAGGGAGACATAGACTCAAATACAATAGTAATGGGGGACTTCAATAACCCACCTTCAGCAATGTAGAGATAAACCAGACAAAATCAGCAAAGAAAAAAAAAATAATCAACACTATAGATCAAATGGATCTAAGGGATATCTACAGAACTTTTCATCCTATAGTTGCTTAACACACTCAGTCTTCTCACCAGTGCATGGAGCTTTCTCTAGGATAGACCACAAGCTAGGACATAAAGCAAGTCTCATCAAATTTAAAAAAAAAATCAAAATTATATCATGCATCTTTTCTGACCACAATGAATTGAAGCTGGAAATTGACAACTCAAGAATCTCTGTAACATACGCAAACACATGGAGACTGAACAACATGTCCCTGAATGAAAAGCAGATCACAGAAGATATCAAAAGAGAAACCAAAACATTTCTGGAAATGAATGAAGATGACAATACAATCTATCAAAATTTATGGGATGCAGCAAAAGCAGTGTTAAGAGGAAAGTTCATAGCAATTGGTGCCAACATCAAGAAACTGGAAAGGCACCAAATAAATGAGCTGTCAATGCATCTCAAAAAAACTAGAAAAACAACAGCAAACTGAACCCAAAATTATTAAGAGAAAAAAAAAGCTGGCGCCGTGGCTTAACAGGCTAATTCTCCGCCTTGTGGCACCGGCACACCGGGTTCTAGTCCCGGTTGGGGTGCCGGATTCTATCCCGGTTGCTCCTCTTCCAGGCCAGCTCTCTGCTATGGCCCGGGAGTGCAGTGGAGGATGGCCCAAGTCCTTGGGCCCTGCATCCCATGGGAGACCAGGAGAAACACCTGGCTCCTGGCTTCAGATCAGTGAGATGCGCCGGCCGCAGCGGCCATTGGAGGTTGAACCAACGGCAAAAAGGAAGACCTTTCTCTCTGTCTCTCTCTCTCACTATCCACTCTGCCTGTCAAAAAAAAAAGAGAGAAAAAAAATAATTAAAATTAGAGAAGAAATCAACAATATTGAAACAAAAAAAATGCAAAGGATCAGTGAAACAAAGAGCTGGTTTTCTGAAAAACAAAGCAAAGCAAAACAAAACAAAACTGACATATCATTGGCTCAACTAACCAAAAAAAAAATGAGGGAGAAGACCCAAATCAATAAAATTGGACATAAAAAAGGAAATGTAACAACAGATAACACAGAAGTAAAAAGAATCATCAGAAATTATTACAAAGAGCTATATGCCAACAAATTGAGAAACCTAGAAGAAATGGATAGATTCCTGGACACATACAACCTATCTAAACTGAGCCATGAAGACAAAGAAAACCTAAATAGACCAATAACCAAGATAGAAATTGAATCAGAGTATTGAAGACCCACCCAGCAAAGAAAAGCCCAGGACTAGATGGCTTCAATGCTGAATTCTACCACAATTAAAAAAGAAATAACTCCAATTATTCTCAAGCTATTCAAAACAACTGAAATGGGGGAAATCCTTGCAAACTCCATCTATAAAGTTAGTATCACATTAAGTCCTAAACATGAAAAAGATACAACAGAGAGGCCAGAACTGTGGCTCACTTGGCTAATCCTCCGCCTGCGGCACTGGCACCCCAGGGTTCTAGTCCCGGTTGGGGCGCTGGGTACTAGTCTGGTTGCTCCTCTTCCAGTCCAGCTCTTTGCTGTGGCCCAGGAGGGCAGTGGAGGATGGTCCAAGTGCTTGGGCCCTGCACCCGCATGGGAGACTGGGAGGAAGCACCCAGCTCCTGGCTTCGGATCGGCACAGTGCCAGCTGTAGCAGCCATTTGGGGAGGGAACCAATGGAAGGAAGACCTCTCTCTCTCTCTCTCTCTCTCTCTCTCTAACTCTTTCTCTCTCTCTCTAACTCTGCCTGTCAAAAAAAAAAGATACAACAGAGAAAGAAAACTACAGCCCAATTTCCATGATGAACACAGACACAAAAATCCTCAACAAAATACTAGCCAAGTGAATCCAACAACACATCAGAAAGATCATTCACCTGGACCAAGTGGGATTTAGTCCTCGTAAGCAGGGATGGTTCAACATTTGCAAATCAATCACATGATATATCACATTAACAAACTGAAGAACAAAAAAACATGACTATCTCAATAGATGCAGAGAAAGCATCTAATAAAACACAGCATGCATTCATGATAAAAACTTTAAGCAAATTCTGTACTGAAGGAACATTTCTCAACATAATCAAGGCAATTTATGACATATCCAAGGCCATCATCCTATTGATTGGGGAAACATTGGAAGAATTACCCTCTAAGATCTGAAACCAGACAAGGATGCCCATTCTCACCACTGCTATTCAATATAGTAATGGATGTTTTAGACAGAGCCATTAGGCAAAAAAAAAAAAAAAAAAAAAAAAAAAAAAAACAAAACACCAAAGGGATACAAATTGAGAAGGAAGAAGTCAAACAAACTATCCCTATTTGTAGATGACATGATACTATATATAAGGAATCCAAAAAACTCCACTAAGAGACCATTGGAACTCATTAAAGAGTCTGGTGAAGTGGCAGAATATAAAATAAACACACAAAAATCAATAGCCTTTGTATACACTGACAATGATGTGGCTGAGAAAGAATTTCTAAAACTAATCTCATTCACAATAGCTACAAAAAAAGCAAATACATTAGAATAAATTTAACCAAGGACATCAAAGATCTTTGTGATGAGCATTATAAAACATTAAGGAAAATATAGAAGACACAAAATAATGGAAAAATCTTCAATGTTCATGGATTGAAAGAATCAATATCATCAAAATGTCTATACTACCAAAAGAAATCTACAGATTCAACATTATACTAATTAAAACACCAAGTTCATGTAGAATCTCTGTCTTTAATGTGCTGTACACTGTTATTTAATGCTATAACTTGTACTCCAACAGTATTTTTTCACTTTATGTTGCTATGTGGGGACAAACTGTTGAAATATTTACTTAATATATACTAAACTGATCTTCTATATATAAAGAGAATTGAAAATGAATCTTGATGTGAATGGAAGGGGAGAGGGAGCGGGAAAGGGGAGGGTTGTGGGTGGGAGGGAAGTTATTGGGGGGGGGGGAAGCCATTGTAATCCATAAGCTGTACTTTGGAAATTTATATTCATTAAATAAAAGTTAAAAAAAATACTAAGGACATTTTTCTCAGATATAGAAAAAAATTGTGCTGAAATTCATATGGAAACACACAAGACCCCAAATAGCTAAAGCAAACTTATACAACAAAAACAAAGCTGGGGCATCGCAACACAAGATTTCAAGACATACTACAAAGCAGTTATATTCAAAACAGCCTGGTACTGGTACAAAAACAGATGGCTAGAACAATGGAAGACAATATAAATACCAGAAATCAATCCACATATCTATAACCAACTTATCTTTGACAAAAGAGCTATAATCAATCCCTGGAGTGAGGACAGACTCTTCAACAAATGCTGCTGGCAAAACTGGATCTCCACATGCAGAAGTTTGAAGCAAGACAATACCTTACACCTTACAAAAAAATCTACTCAAAATGGATCAGTAAATAGTATAAATCAGCAAAGGAAAACAGTAAATCTATGACTTGAGACCATCAAATTATTAGAGAACATTGGGGAAACCCTGTAAGACATTGACATAGGCAAAGAGTTCTTGGAAAAGACCCCAAAAGCACAGGCAATTAAAGTTTACAATGATAAATGAGATTATATCAAATTGAGAAGCTTCTGCACTGGAAAAGAAACACTCAGCAAAGTGAAGAGGCAACTGACAGAAAAGGAGAAATTATTTGAAAACTATGCAACTGATAAAGGATTAATAACAAGTATATATAAAGAGCTCAAGAAACTTAACATCAATTAAACAAACCACCCAGTTAAGAAATGGGTAAAAGACTCAAACTGCCATTTTTCAAAAGAGGAAAACCAAATGGCCAGCAGAAACATGAAAAAATGTTCATGGTCACTAGTCATTAGGAAAACGCAAATCAAGACCACAGTGAGGTTTCATCTCACCCCAGTTGGAATGGCTTTCCTACAGAAACCAACAAACAACACATGCTGATGAGGATGTGGGGGAAAAGGTACCCTAAACCACTGTTGGTGGGAATGAAATCAGGTAGAGCTACTGTAGAAGACAGTATGAAGATACCTCAGAAATCTGAATAGAGATCTACCCAGCCATCCCATTCCTGGGAATTTACCCAAACAACATGAAATCGGAATATGAAAGAGTTATCTATACCCCATGTTTATTGCAGCTCAATTCACAATAGTCAAGATATAGAATCAAACCAAATGTCTATTAATTGAAGAATGTATAAAGAAATTATGGGATATGTACACCTTGGTAAAAAATAAAATCCTGTCATTTGCAACAAAATGGATGTAAATGGAAAACATTATACTTAGTTAAATAAGCCAGTCCCAAAAAGACAAACACCATGTTTTTCCTGATCTATAGTAACTAATAGAGCACCTAAAAGGTAATCTATAGAAGTGAAATTGACACTTTGAGGTATGATGATTTTGAACAGCCCTTGTCTCAACTGTTCAGAAACAGCTTTTTCTTTTCATACTATTTGTTGAACTCTTTACGTTTGATAGAGTTAATCTTATGTATATAAAGTAAATTGAAAATAGATCTTAATAAAAAATAAGAATGGGAATAGGACAGGGAGGAGGAAGAAGGGTGGGAGTGTGGGTGGAAGGGCAAATAGTATAGGATAATCACTATGTTCCTAAAGTTGTATTTATGAAATGCACGAAGTTTGTATACCTTAAATAAAAGGTTTCTGGGAAAAATTAAAAAATTTCGTTTAAAATGATTAACAAGTAATAAGAAGTGGAGAATGAAAGAAATTCCAATCATGTGGCCAAAAATATTCTTTCTTAGGAAATGAATACTCAAAGTAAAAAGAGCTTGCCATATGGACAACATTCTAGGCAGATGCAAAGTCATGAGCACAAATGAGATGGATAAATTCAAGGATTTAAGGGGAAACAAGTATGGCTGAAATGTGGTCAGGGAGGACAGAGTGATATCAGTGAAACTAGAAAGTTAGGAATGATGTAATCCTGGAGTATCTTGTAGGGTTTAGAAATGAACTTAGAGGGATGTGTGTGTGTGTGTGCCTGTTCCTACATGTAGTGACAGTCATAAAATAATTTTAATCAAGAGATAAGCTTCCTGCAATTTTAAGAAAACTGCACTAGCTGTCACTTATAGGGCAGATTAGAAGGGCAAGCATGGAAATAGGAAGACAGGATGGAGGTCACTGCCTGTGATGACGGCACAGAAAAGCAACTTAATTCAAATAAATAAATGAATAAAAAGAGGTAGACTTCATAAGTTTGCTGATGGGTTAGTTAGAGATTAAGAAATGGGAGGAGGAATCAAGGATAATGCTTACATTTTTAACTTGAGCAACTAGAAGTATAGTTGTATACTGATGTGTAGAAGGCTAAGAGAAATTAGGTGAGGAAAACAAAAGGCTGAATAAAAAGTTTAGTTTTGAAAATAGATTGGTTGACCAGTGAGGCACCTAAATTGTAATCTTAGTAGGTAGGAAGTTGATGATTGAGCCCCAATCTGAAGATACCATTGACAAATCATCAGCATATGACACATTCTTTTTTTTTTTTTTAATTAACATCTTTTTTTTTTTTTTTTGACAGGCAGAGTGGATAGTGAGAGAGAGACAGAGAGAAAGGTCTTCCTTTTTGCCGTTGGTTCACCCTCCAATGGCTGCTGCGGCCTGCACATTGTGCTGATCCGAAGCCAGGAGCCAGGTGCTTCTCCTGGTCTCCCATGGGATGCAGGGCCCAAGCACTTGGGCCATCCTCCACTGCCTTCCCGGGCCATAGCAGAGAGCTGGCCTGGAAGAGGGGCAACCGGGATAGAATCCGGTGCCCCAACCAGGACTAGAACCCGGGGTGCCGGCGCCGCAAGGCAGAGGATTAGCCTGTTAAGCCACAGTGCCGGCCATGACACATTCTTGTGGTACTTTTTGGTAAGACTGTGTGCTACATCTTATATGGCTTTTCATTCTTATTTTGAACATCAAAAGGAAATAGATATTATGAGGACATATGTTTATTCAGTTTGTAAATCTTAATCATAGAACTTTTGAATATCCTGCTCATTTCTTATTAAAATGGCATACTGTAATGAAGGCATATCACGTGCATTGAAAAGCAGACTTGATATTTAAAATCTCTTCAGCATGCTGCATTGATGTCCTATAACCAACTATTCTCATCCATCTGTCACAAAGATGATCCATCCAAATTAATACAGTAGATAACTTATCAATCGCCCAGACAATGGTAACTAAAAAAATCACCATAAAACTCTCATTGGTATAGAACAATATGCATTAATCTAGCTAATAAATCACTGGCTTGGTTGAAAGTTGCTTGATCTGATATGTACTGAGATGGGTGGCTCTGATGTTCTTTTTTGGGCACAAAACATGTTGTCTCTAGGGCCAACTAACTGGCTTAGTCCAGTGGAGGAAATATGGGTGGGGTATAGTCGTTCTAATTGACTGTCATTTTTCCTCTTGGAATCAGTGAGCTAACCCAAACATGCTCTTATCACAGCAATAGGAGAAACTCATGAACCTAACTTGCAGATACTTTTTTCAAGTCTCTTCTTTCATCATGTGTGCCATTTTTCCATTGGATAAAGATAGTCACATGACCAAACCCAGACGTGGATCAAGAAATGGAGAACATATGAAGCCAAAGCAAGTCACATAGACTAGACCAACATCAATGGGATGACAAAGTGTACTCTTCCCATGGATGTGAGGATGTGAGGATGTGGAAATCAATACTTCAGAATATATATATATATATATATATATATATATATATATATATACATATATATATATATTCACACTTGGTTAATTCAAGCATTTCTTGCTCAAAATTCACTTTAGCCTGGATTCAATTTCTTTTAAAATCTTACAAAAGCCTATATACCTATCCTTCTACACTTGTTTGTACCATAAAGGAAATTTTATCTATAAATTGGTATATCAGTTGTGTTTAGATTTATAAATGTCTCACCTATGTGCTTCTGTTCAAGGAATTCCTTCCCTTATCAAATGTTATGTTTGGTTTATGTGTCATCTCATAGGAAAGAGAAAGCATATGGAATTGATGCATTGTGCCAGGCACTGTGCTAGGAGCCTTATACATGTCCTTTTATCTAATGTTCCAGTAACCTGGTAATTTTGGAGAAAACTGAGATTCAGTAAGTATATAATTTTCTGGGATCAAACTGTTTCTATGTCACAAAGAGAAAATTCAAACCAAAATCTGAAAAAAAAAGCCCATGTTCTTTCCCCTCCATTTGAAACCAGTCAAATATGATTTCACCTTCAGAGAACCCTTAGTGTTTATTGCTTCTAAGTTTAATTTGACAATTAAACATTAAATTGCTTTAATTCATCTTTTGGATTCTTGCCACATTGCTACATGTATTCTTATATAACTCTTTATAGGCACATGTGCTAAATCTTTGCTTTGGTTTTAGTTCCCCTAAGGGAAGTAAGAAAT
This sequence comes from Lepus europaeus, assembly GCF_033115175.1. Lineage (NCBI taxonomy): Eukaryota > Metazoa > Chordata > Mammalia > Lagomorpha > Leporidae > Lepus > Lepus europaeus. The sequence continues at coordinate 55,668,952 of NC_084839.1, forward strand.
CTAGCCCTAAATTTCATTTGCACTAGAGTACCCAGTTCACTGCATTCTGCATATAAATAATAATCAATGGGTAGTTTGAAGTTTGATGAATTTCAACAGTTTGGGAAGTTACACTTACTATTACATTACATCTCATGATGCCTTGCCTCAATTATTAAAAAAAAAAAACAAAAATTGCAGAAATAATTCATTTTTACTTTTCCAAAGTTTTAGTCGTGGGCTGATATTCAACAGAGGCTTTAGGAAGTTAAAACAGGATAATACAGAGACTGTCTTCATATAGCTTTAACTCTTTTTATGGGGCATATACTTGGTACAGCAGTTAAACTGATGCCACCTGGGATACCTGCATCTCTCAATGTGGTATCTAGGCTTGAGTCCTGGCTCTGCTTCTGATTCCAACTTCATGCTTCCCAGCGATGCATCACATGATTGTTAGAGGTAGTTGGTCCCTTACTACTCATCTAAGAGACCTGGATTAAGTTTCCTGCACCTGGACATTTGGAGAGTGAACCAGCAAATGGGAGCTCTCTTTTTCTTTCTCCAATTCCCTGCATCTTAAGTAAAGTGAAAATAATCATAATATCAATTTTAATTTTCACTGAATTATAACTGACTCTATAAATATCTCTTAGGAAAAAAAATGATTGAATCCTAGCAGTATTAAATTGAATACTGGTTAAAAGGAAGGATGCTGAAAGAAATTGCTAGATATCAGCTTAGAAATGAGTTGATGGTCTCTGGTGACTCTGGTGTTCCATAAGTTTATTAACAACTTGAGAGATGGGGTGAATAGTAGAGCTATAAATTTATCAAAACCACATATTTATTCAAAAACTAAACACAGATGTAGTCAAGAAAAAAGAGTGCAAAGAACTTCAGAAAGACCAAAGGCAGCTAAGTAATAGAGCTCCACAATGGTGAATGGTATTCAGCGTAGCAAGTTCAAGGTAAGACATAGTGGAAGAAGCAATTCAAACTACTCATACTCAGTACACTAATGGCTTCTGAATTACCCACAGACTCTCAAGAAAGAAATTGAGACTCCACTGTTAACAGCTCAAAGAATACGCTGACTTCAAGTACAGTAGAAAAAAAAATTTTAAATAAATGGATATTGGGTATATTAAAAAGGAAATCAAAGGATATTATGAAAAATAGTGTGTCTTTGTTATATGTCACAACATCTTAATGGTCATTCAGGAAATAAGGAATTAAAAAGTCACCTTGAATGTTGCACTTAGTTAGGAAGACTTCACTTGTTAAGAAAGATGAAAGGGAAATGTAGGGTAAAATCCAAGGAGAAGAGTGAAACCTTCCCAGAAATGGTTAGAATTCCATACAGAAAGCATGAAAGATTTCATGTCTCAGTAGAGGAAACAAAATAGTAAATGAGAAAAGATTATGAATGGGGAAAGGAAAGCCAACATGGATTTTTAATTTCTTTCTGATTAAATGTAGATGTGGAAGTATGTTGACAGGGAAAAATAAAAAATGGAAAATTTATTCTTACTATGGGTCTTGTTTAGATAGGCTAGAAGCTGGGCTGCAGATCAGAATACACATATAAACTGCACATGGCACTCCAGCCCCAAGCCTTGCAAACCATTGACATGTTTATTATGTATTCTAAAGGTGTGGAGGGGCACATTTGTAGTTACAACATTGAATTTTTAGTTACATCATTAATATCCCACTGGAATATTTGTGAAGAAATATCTTTGCATCTAGAAAGGGCCAAAAAAAATTTGATTGATTTGCAACAGAAGAAAAGTTAGAATTGTGAGGTTATTTTATCGTTTGGGCCACCCCTGCAAATACCTGAATCAAAGCAAGTGTAGAAGATTTGTAACTAATAACTTTAGAGGATGGTTCTTTGGGATTTATTCTTACCCATTCAGGATCATTCCTTGAAGGGAAAAAAGCATAGGATATCTGAGTCCATCAGAAGTCATTCTCAGGCTGAGCATATCAGCAGTATTTAAGAAAGAGGCTGTTAAAACCTTACGTTAGTGGCTTCCTGATAATGCACACCCTGGGAAGCAGCAGATGATGGCTTAATTAGTTGGGTCCCTGTCACCCAAGTGCGAAACCTGGACTGAGTTTCCCAGCATCCATGTATTTGAGGAGTGAACCAGCAGATGTCAGTTTTCTGGCTCTCGCTCTCTTTCTCCTCTTTTCCCCTCCACTCTTCTCCCCTACTCTCTTATCTCCTGTCCCCTCTCCTCCTCTCTCCCTCTTAAGTAAAATTTAAAAAGTGTTAAATGTTTGTTAAGGAAATTGAAAGGATAGTGCAGTACCATGGGTCAAATAACAGTTTTTTGACCACCTCTTAGCCCCAAGGAGCTAGAGAAAGGAGTAGATATCAGAACCTAGAAAGGATGGTCATACGAACACATGCCCTTGTAGGAATGTTCCCTTCAGGAAAGGGACTCAGCCAACACTGAGTAACCTAGCAGAGAGAGGACCAGGGTGAAAACCACTCCAATTATTCTTTCCTTCCAGAACATCCTAATGGTGTGGAGCCCAAAAGGGCCTGTGGATAAAGGACGTAAGAACTAGGCTTCCATTATCAGAGAACGAGGAGGAAAAACCTAAGTTGAACTTGGAAGGGTAGCAAAGATGACCAGCACATGTCTTTATCAGTTCTTTTTTCTCTAAGACATGAGAGTATCTAGCACATAGTAGATACTCAAAGTCAGTTGAATGAATGAGAGAATAACAAATAAAAACACCACATTGTCTAATAGTACAGAATTTCCAGTGTGTGGAAAATGTGTGGAAAGTTTTTCCATGGTCCTCATAATAAAGGAAAATGATAGATATATGAAAATACTATTTTTCTAATAATTTGATTCTAAAGTATTATATTTAAGAGTATAAATATATTTGAAATAGACAATGATCAAGAGCCTACACAGGGAAATGAAACAGAAACAAACAAAAAAAATGCATCTAACTGAAGATCAAATCATTTGACCTATTTAAGACAGATATTTGATATCAACTGAGCATCCTCCCTACTTCATTTCTGCATGTGACTCTCAGGTTCAATATCTGGAGTATATTATTGGCTTGCATGATTACTGTGTGGAGGAAAACCCCATCTTTCTCAAGTGCTAATTGGTGAGAGCTGATGATAGGCTTCAAATGTAATCTATCTAGCTTGATCCCTATGCCTTCTGTGGAAAGGTTTTTTAACAGTATCATTCACCAAGTTTGGGGATATAAGTTTACCTGGGAAAATTTCTAAAGCTTGAGGTAAGCCTAGTCTCTACTCAGCAAACAAATCCCTTGTTCTTTCATGGTCTATTTCCTCTTTCTTCAGTCCTAATGTCTTTCAGTTATTCACTGTCACTCAACATAGAAGCCCCACTTTTCATAACAATGTTACCTCTAAATTCACACTTTCATACTTTTATCATATATGAAATGTCTCACCTAAAACATTTGAAGTACAGCTACTTCAGGTATAGAGTACTTTTAGTGGACAACAAAATAACAACAGACAATTTGGAACATGCCTTTTTATAACAAACTATGCATTTAGAATATTGGAAGAGAGGGCACTTATTCTAGCAGTCAAGAAACCCATATCTCACATTGAAGTAGCTGGGTTTTGATTCTCAGCTCCAGCTTCTGGCTTCAGCTTCCTGCACTGCAAATGCTGGTAGGCATCAATTGATGGCTCAAGTAATTCAGCTTCCAGCCACCCATGTAAAGATATGGATCACATTCCCATCTCCTGGCTTCTGCACCAGCCCAGCCATAACTGCTGTGGATATTTGGGGGATGTACCAGTGTATGGGAGTTCTCTGTCTCTGAACCTCTCAAATAAAGAATTAAAAAAATGTAAATGAAGAATATTGGAAAAAATACTATTTCATCATGGGCTAAACATCTTCCTTACTTGACCCAGTTGCCATTGCCCTTGATTTCCTCGAGTTTGTTTCTGCTTGCCTTAAGTTTCCTACATCTCCCACTGCCACTTTGTGCCTTCTTATTTGCATACTTTCTTTACCCCCAAAGTTGACAAAAAAAAAAAAAAAACAAGGATGGACCTCATTCATTTATATAGGTCCTGCAGCAGCAACTTCAACAACTCTTCAGCCTTTATAAATTCAACAACTTGCATCATCATTACTTGATCCCTCCCCTCCCTGGGGGTCTATCCACCCCTTCTTTCTTTTCTGTTGTTGGCAAAGATGAGTAGCTGCTACAACTGCACACTTAGTTCAGACAAGAACAGTAAAGAAATTTTATTTTGATACAGCTTAAATCATTTGCCTGCTCTAAATCAGATGCTATCAATATTCTTAGGAAACTTCTTGCCAAACAAGCTCCAGCGTAGGAATCACAAACGAACGAAGCCGGCGAAGAAGAGGGGGCTTGTGTCAAGAGTTCACATGGAATAAGCTGAATTTCCTGAAGCCACAAGCACTCAGGATGAGAAGCCAGCAGATCGAGGGAATGTTTTCTTACTTTACTACAGTTCCATAAAGGCAGGAGAAACAACAATGAACAGCAGCAGCAGCAGCAGCACTCACTCACTGACCATCTACTATTCGCCAGTCTATTGCCATATTAGCTCATTATTCCTCACCACAAGCTCCAGATTCTTTTGCTACTTGCTGCAAAGCCAGGTCCTATCATGGAACTCAGTATTGTGAAAAAATATAAGTATTTTCAGTAAATATTTTTAAATATGTTTTACTTTTTGAAAAAATAAATTCCTGGCTTTTTGTAAATTCAACTTTGCTAAGTAACAAGAAATACAAACAGCTCATTGAAATATTTTAAAATAATTGGTCAGTTAAAGGTTTCACAATTCCATTTTTGTGTGTGTGTATAAAATCTTGTGGGTTTATTTGCTTTTCTTTTTTTAACTATTATTTAGTAAATATAAATTTCCAAAGTATAGTTTCTGGATTACATTGGCTTTCCCTCCCATAATTTCCCTCCCACTTGCACCCCTCCCATCTCCTGCTCCCTCTCCCATTCCATTCACAGCAAGATTCATTTTCAATTATCTTTATATACGGAAGATCGATTTAGTATATATTAAGTAAAGATTTCATCAGTTTGCACCCACACAGAAACACAAAGTGTAAAAAATTGTTTCATTACTAGTTATAGCATTACTTCACATTGGACAACACATTAAGGACAGATCCCACATGAGACGTAAGTACACAGTGACTCCTGTTGTTGACTCAACAATTTGACACTCTTGTTTATGGCATCAGTAATCTCCCTAGGCTCTAGTCATGAGTTGCCAAGGCTATGGAAGCCTTTTGAGTTCGCCGACTTCAATCTTATTCAGACAGGGTCATAGTCAAAGTGGAAGTTCTTTCCTCCCTTCAGAGAAAGGTACCTCCTTCGTTGATGGCCCCATTCTTTCCACTGGGATCTCACTCACAGAGATCTTTCATTTAGGTCCTCTTTTTTTTTTTTTCCAGAGTGTCTTGGCTTTCCATGCCTAAAATACTCTCATGGGCTCTTCAGCCAGATCCAAGTACCTTAAGGGCTGATTCTGAGACCAGAGTGCTATTTAGGACATCTGCCATTCTATGAGTCTGCTGTGTATCCTGCTTCCCATGATGGATCGTTCTCTCCCTTTTTGGTTCTATCAGTTAGTATTAGCAGACACTAGTCTTGTTTGTGTGATCCCTTTGACTCTTAGACCTATCAGTGTGATCAATTGTGAACTGAAATTGATCACTTGGACTAGTGAGATGGCATTGGTACATGCCACCTTGATGGGATTGTATTGGAATCCCCTGGCATGTTTCTAACTCCACCATTTGGGGCAAGTCCGATTGAACATTTCCCAAAATGTACATCTCTTCCCTCTCTTATTCCCACTCTTATATTTAACAGGGATCACTTTTCAGTTAAATTTAAACATCTAAGAATAATTGTGTGTTAATTACAGAGTTCAACCAATAGCACTAGAACAAAAACAAAAATACTACAAGGGATAAAGTATTGCATTGTACGTGAACAGTCAGGACAAGGGCTGATCAAGTCCCTGTTTCTCATAGTGTCCATTTCACCTCACCAGGTTTCCCCTTTGGTGCTCAGTTAGTTGTCACCAATCAGGGAGAACATATGATATCTGTCCCTTTGGGACTGGCTTAATTCACTCAGCATAATGTTTTCCAGATTCCTCCATCTTGTTGCAAATGACCGGATTTCATTGTTTTTGACTGCTGTATAGTATTCTATAGAGTACATGTCCCATCATTTCTTTATCCAGTCTACTGTTGATGGGCATTTGGGTTGGTTTCAGGTCTTAGCTATTGTGAATTGAGCTGCAGTAAGCATTAATGTGCAGACAGCTTTTTTGTTTGCCAATTTCATTTCCTTTGGGTAAATTCCAAGGAGTGGGATGGCTGGGTTGTATGGTAGGGTTATATTCAGGTTTCTGAGGAATCTCCAGACTGACTTCCATAGTCGCTTAACCAGTTTGCATTCCCACCAACAGTGGGTTAGTGTCCCTTTTTCCCCACATCCTCTCCAGCATCTATTGTTGGTAGATTTCTGAATGTGAGCCATTCTCACCGGGGTGAGGTGAAACCTCATTGTGGTTTTGATTTGCATTTCCCTGATTGCTAGAAAGATTTCACAATTCCAATTTTAAAAAAGCCTCATGTATTTAAGATTTATTTATTTATTTATTTGAAAAGCAGAGAGAGAGGCAGAGACAGAGAGAGGCAGAGACAGAGACAGAGAGGAGGAGATCTTTCATCCATTGGTTCATCCCCCAAATGGTTGTAATGGTCAGGGCTGGGTCTGGCTAAAGCCAGAAACCATGAACTCTATCCTGGTCTCTCACATGGATGTAGGGGGTGCAAGTAATTGGGCTATCTCCCATCTCATTTCCAGGCACGTTAGCAGGGAGCTGAACCAGAAGCAGAGCAGCCAGGGTTCAGACCAGTGCTCTAATATGGGATCTGTTGCAGGCAGCAGCTTAACCCACTGCAGCTGCAATGCTGGCCAAGCACACTAGGGTTACAGTTAGTTTTGCCATAAATCACATGCAATTTTAGTGAGGCTGTTTTGCATCTTTAGACTTTAGGTTTCTCCTCTGTAAAAGTAAGAGGTTATATTATTTCTATGATATGTTCCCACTCAATAAATAAAATCGTGAACTGATCAGAACTAAACTTAACATGATGAGTTTTGAATTAACTCAAAAGTGGAAGGCCTATGAGGATACAATTTTCCTTTGAAAACATTTATATCACTTGTACTAAGGCACCTTTGTAGCCAATATAGTCATTAATAAAATTGCCTTTCATATATTTTCCATATCTGCATGATAGTTTTGGAGTTTTGGTATATCACCATTGTGCTTGAGTTGACTCATTGCTTCTTTTCCAGAAAATTCTCGATTCTATCTTTAAGCAGCCCTGTGATCTATTCTCATGTGCCTTCAAGTAAAAACAAGTTGAGCTTCAGAACTTTCACACCATCATGCCAGTCTGCTTCTTCTTTGTCTAAATGATAAACAATGTGTATCAGGGCCAGTGTTGTGGCACAACAGGTAAAGCTGCTGCCTGTGGCACCAGCATCCTGTATGAATGCCGGCTAGAGTCCCAGTTGCTCTGCTTCTGATCCAGCTCCCTGCTAATGGCCTGGGAAAACAGCAGAGAATGGTCCAAGTGCTTGGGACCCTACACCCATGAAGGAAATTCAGAAGAAGCTCCTGGCTCCTGGCTTCAGATTGCTCCAGCTTGGGCTGTTGCAGCCATTTGAGGAGTGAACTAGCAGATGGAAGATCTCACTCTCTCTTTGTCTCTCTCTAATTCTGCCTTTAAAAAAAATGGTATCAAAGTACAGGATATCAATATTTCAAATTTTCATCAGACAATTCAGCCATGAATTGAGTGCGAGCCATTACTGGTCTAAAGCTAGTTTGTGACATCTGATACGTGAGAGAAACTGCCAGATAGATCATAAACAACTCACTGCTTCCAAATCTCAAAGCTCTATCACTGTGTTAACCAGAAACAACAGAAAGCTCCATGTCTAAGCCATGCAGTGTCATTTTCCTTTCTTTTCATTTCCAAATTAAGGTTTAATATTGATTCTCCAATGTTATAATTTAGAGAAATAACACTTACCAGAACATTTATCTTACTTTATTATAGCAGAAACACTGTCTACTACATTACCAAACATACTTGAAATATAAGTGTGAAAGTGCTAAAATGGGATGGGACTTAGGTCTTCAGTTCTATTTCAAATAGGTGAAAGAATATGGCATAAAATTCAGACTTGATTGTGCAACATTCATCCTAAAAGATGTTAGCACCTGATACTTGTGGCAAAAACCAATTCGTTGTTCACAAGAATGCAGAGGTTTTTCGTCTAAGCACCAGCTATATTACATTCCCAGTTTCTGTTATGGTTGGGTCTGGCCCAGTGACAGAGGTTCTGGCCAATAGCATGTGACAGAAGTGATAAGCCTCTTCTACATTCTTCACCATCTACATTGTTCCTTTCCTTGATTGTGTTTGGATGCAGATGATCCGGCAGACTATTCCGCTATAGTAAACCACTGTTGTTCAAGAAGATAATCGTATGGCCAAATGAATGTAGGCAACACCAGGCCAAGCAAAAATGAAAGAATTTCTTTCCTTTGTATAATTTTAAAAATTGAAGTAATGGTCACAGAGGCTGGCATTGTGGCACAGCAGGTTAAGCTACTAACTGCAACCCATATGAGTGCCTGCTCAAGTCCTGGCTGCTCCATTTTTAAGCCAGCTCCCTGCAAATGATCCTAGGAAAAAATTGGAAGTTGGCCCAAATTCTTGGACCTCCTGCCACTCAAGAGGAAGACCCAGATAGAATTCTAGGCCCCCAGCTTTGGCCTGGCCCAGCCTTGGCTGTTGTGGCCATTTAGGGTGTGAACCTGCAGATCAAAGATCTCTCCCCTTTGGGGCTGGTACGCTGTGGCACCTTCACCTTTTAAGGAAACTGAGTTCCCCAGAACACAGGATGGAAAATATTGCTTAAGTGTTGAGACAATAGAATGATGGCAGAAACATCTGAAAACTAGGGTGGGGGTTAAGATAAAGGGAGCATCATTTCTGATGTCTTTCAAATAAAACACAGGCCATATTCAGAATGATTCAAAGACAATAACAAAGTATGTGCAAATATAGAGAATTGTGGATGTCAGATTCCTAGCCTTGCCATTTGTGTAAGAGCAGACTTTAATGATTTTGATACTGAAGTCAGATTCTTATGATTTATTATCTAGTTTACTACAGAATAGTAATTAAATAATTATTTTCTTTTTGAGTACAGCGAGACACCAATATTAATATAGTAGTTATTATTGCAGATGCTCATCAGTTTCTGTTATGGTGTCCTGGGAAAAAAAACTGCAGGAGGAGACAGGAGAGCTGGACTCTATCCACATGCAGGCAACTCTCATGTCGTACAACTATTTGGCCACCTCATACCGAAAGTGGCCCCTGAAGGCCACTTTAGTACTAATATAAGGATGCTTCTAAATGTTTATGAAAATGGAATTACAAAATAATTATATTTTGGTACAAAAACATTTTAAATCCATGCCAACAAGGAATCTTCAAAACTCTTATGAAAAATATATTTTATGCATGAATTTCAAAAATTTGTCCACAAAATAAACATATTTAACTTTGATTTCCATGAACTTTTGGAAAAGACCTCATGTCTACAATTCTGAAACATATGGAGCAAATATAGACGTCTAAGACTTGGATCCTGTCTTCCTAGACAAGATGCTATTTTCTACATATCAATTTCATGGGGTGGAGTTTGAGGAGACAGTCTACTTTTCGCAACTACACAGTAGATGGTTCAATATGACACAAAGTAATTCCAAAGCCTTGTCTGCTGTTTTATTAGCAAATCATTCATGTTAAAAAGTTAACCTAAGAGTTCCTTTTGAGAGATGCATCCTTTGTGTGAATTCAGCTCATTTGAATCATCTTGATTTATTTGGATGAATTATCTCATGCTCTACAACAAATCTTATGTCTAGAATTCAACTTCATTATCCTTTTTAAATTTTTTTTTAGATTTATTTATTTACTTGAAAGCCAGAGTTATACAGATAGAGAAGGAGATGCAGAGAGAAAGAGAGAGAGAGAGAGAGAGAGGTCTTCCATCTGCTGGTTCACTCCCCAGATGGCCACAACAGCTGCAGTTGTGCCGATCTGAAGTCAGGTGCCAGAAGCCAGGAGCCAGGAGCTTCTTCTGAGTCTCCGGAATGGGTATCTTCTACTGATTTCCCAGGCCACAGCAAAGAGCTGGATTGGAAAAAGAATAGCTGGGTCTTGAACTTGCGCCCATATGGGATGCTGGCACTGCAGGCTGTGGCTTTACCTGGTAGGCCACAGAACTGGCCCCTCATTATCTTTTTTACTTCCTTACTTCTTTAGATTGCAAATTGTTTCATGTAAATGACCACACCAGCTTCATCATCCTGCTAATTCTTTCACCTCTACATGGTAAACTATCAAAGGGACAAAGTAACAGTAATGATAGTGACAACTATAATAATGACATCTGTAGGCTTCTGGGGCTGTGCTATACACCACTTCAAGAACTTGTATCTCCAGCATCAACTCACAGAATACTCATGGCAATCTTACAAGGTTTATTATTCCCATCTTACAGATATGGTGTCTGAGGTCCAGAGTGCTTAAAGGACTGGCCCAAGATCTCACAGCCAACAAGGAAGAGAGCTCAGATAGAACGCCAGTACTTCAGACATTGTCTAGCATCAATCTAAGTTAAATTTGGTTCTATCTTTTTAACTATTTGAATTTGGGCAAGATATCTTTTCTGAGTCTCAGCATTTCAGTTTTTGCTTGTTTGTGTGGTGAGAAATAAACAAGATATAGTGCGTAGAACACCTAACATCAATTAAATACTCAATAAGGATAGCTACTATTTTTTTTTTTTTTTGATAGGCAGAGTGGACAGTAAGAGAGAGAGAGAAAGGTCTTCCTTTGCTGTTGGTTCACTTCCAATGGCCACCACAGCTGGTGCACTGCTCTGATCCGAAGGCAGGAGCCAGGTGCTTATCCTGGTCTCCCATGCAGGTGCAGGGCCCAAGCACCTGGGCCATCCTCCACTGCACTCCTGGGCTGCAGCTGAGAGCTGGCCCGGAAGAGGGGCAACTGGGACAGAATCCGGCGCCCCGACCAGGACTAGAACCCCATGTGCCAGCGCCGCAGGTGGAGGATTAGCCTAGTGAGCCGCGGCACCAGCCACTACTATTATTAAATATGGATTCCTAATGATCAGAAGCAGTCTCCTGGAAAGCTAAGGAGAGTAGTTATCAAAGGCTGGCCTGGAGCAGGGAGAGTGGGACGAAGGTGAGGAAGAGCATTCTCACCCAAGAAAAGGTTATCTTTGCTCTCAAATTTGGTTCACATTTGATTCTTGACTCCCAAGATGCTCACACCTAGAGGCACAACCTCAGGACCCAGGATGCCCCCTGGTGGCCTGGAGGCTCTCTAGCCCCCAGACAGCAGCCACCTCTCATTGCATGGGTGGGTTTCCAGTGCTACGGAGAGGAAAGGGCTAAAAGGACCTGCTTGTCAGGGAGCAGTTTCATGGCTGCTCTGTTTCTACTCAACGCTGACTTTATGAAGATATCAGAACTGGCACAGGAAGGTGGCTTTAGGGGGAAACCATGAGCAGACAAAGGCGTGGGCGGGGGTGGGGAGGCAAGCTCTTAATAAGATATTTCTTTCCTTTTTTTCAATCTAAGTCTGGCAGGAACATGGCTAAAAGGTGATTGAGAGTTGGTGATTTTTTTTTTTTAAGAAAAAGCACTTTTTCTTTCTAAAGAGAAAGAAAGATCCCCATTTCCTCCAATTCACTTAGTGCACAGAATGTTTTCTTCTAGGTATTCATCCAATTAACTGGTCAGACAGCTGGAATTCGATACAGGGAATAAACAAGTCTTCAAAGAGAAACCACTCAGTGGCTTCTCTTTGGAGAATTCTCACCCCCACCCCTGCCAAATACAACCCTCCCCCTACTCCTTTCCTTCCCTGCTACCTCCCTCCCCACCCACCCCTCACCCTTGTTCGCTCTAATCCAGGATCTGGCCTGGATGTCACAGCTTCAGAACCGAGAACTGTCATCAGCAGTCTGCCACTCTCCCCACCCTGCCATGAATGACACTTTAGTTCTGTGTTTCAGCCAGGGTCTGTCTCAGATTTACTGATTGTCGACGTGAGCGGAGTGAGTGAGCAAGCATGCAGAGGTCGGGGCTCAGAGGGACCAAGTTCAAGGGCACCGAATGGTACAGACACATAAACAAGGGAATGGTATGTAAGCAATAAAGACATAAAGGTTAGGATCAGGACTAGCAGTACAATAAACAGCTGTGATAACCCAGTTTGTTTATAGATAAAGAATTTACAGTGAAATCCTCAACTTGCAGCCTACATTTGTTAACACTTTAAGAGGCATATAATTTCTTTACATCTCTTCTTGCTCCATCTCTGCACTCTGCAAACATCTGTGGCTATCTGAGGGATTTTTTTCCTCCCCTTTTCTTTCCCATATTAGAAGTGTACAGTCATCACAACAGCTAGAAATAGATGCCAAACTCAAAATCTCAGTGTTTGGAAGCAGTTGAAATATTGCAGCAGCTACAAATTCAAAAAGGAAAAAAAAAAAAAAAGAAACCAGTTACTTCTAGCGCTGCTACTGCTGTAGCGTCCCATTAAAAATCCCTATTTTTCAAACTGCAAAATGTTCTTTTGCACTCCATTTTTCCTAATTTTATTTTAATATATGTAAGTAGAGTAAGTAACATTTCATTAGAATGCTTATAAATTTGGCTCTGTATATGTTGTGCTAACTTTGTTTTTAAAAATAGATTTCAGAGTATAACCAAGCACTTGGTGAAATCACCACAGAGCGGCTTAACTGTGCTAGGAGGGCCCCATCAGAAGTACAATATATTGTACTGTAACTATTGATCCAAATGGCTACATTTCTAAAGCAGAAAATGATTGTGTGGTGAGAGCAGTGCAGAGGTGCAGTAAAATGCCCTCCAGTATATAAAGACATAAAGATTTAAGTCACCCTGTAGATTCCCTTTAACTCCTCCAAATCTGCTGTGTAATGTGTTCTTTTAGGATAAATCAGAAACGTGGTAGAAATTAACATGACAGTGATGGTGTTCAGAAATACGAATGCTTTACAGCATTGTCCAGACAGGGCCCAGTTCATTTTGCTCTAAAAACACAGAAAGACAATTAAAACCCCAGTGTCAAAAGAGGAACATTTGAATATCTTGAAGGCAAAGCAACCACCCCAAATTTGTCAGAAAGAACACATACTCCAGATAAGGAAACAAGTCACCAGTGCACGGGATGCCCTACAGTGTTAATACCAGTGGTTTTCAGGGCTATGGTTAGTCTTCAATTTCTATAAAGTTAGAATGTTTTCCAAAGGACAGGTGGAATCTGATGAATGAGATTTTAAATTGTGCTTTGCTGAAGGGCGTTTGTCGTTTAACCATTTCTTGGTCCTACCCCTTGCTATAAGTTGTCAATTAAATAGCTTATAAGGAAACTGTATTTAAATAATATCTTGCAGAGTTTGGTTTACAAGGGCCACTTGCCAGATTAGCCTTTAAGTTACTTTGTGATAGAAAAGGGTTTTAATGGCTTTGGTTTTGTGCTAGAAAAAGCACACAGGAAATCCACAATTTTCAATAGTCTTAGAATATGGGTGGCTGAGCCAACTACTAAACATATTGAACTTTCATTATCACTTCAATTAATAAACTACCTTGTTTTCACCATTGTCCCCTTGTGTGCTGAAATGCCAGGTTGTGTCCAAAGGAATCCATACATTGATTGCATATACAATGATCTGAATGAAGTATTTTAATGACTCTGAGGTGTTGCTCAAGGTACCAGGCTTGGCCTCACAAAGCAGCAAATAGAGCCAGCATTTCTATTTAAAATGTTCAAGGGCCATGTGGAGGTCTATGATCTGCAGAGGGAAATGTCACTGAGCTGGAGGTGAACCTGGGTTCTGCCACCTCAGTCACTTGCCTCAGCACAGAGAGATGCCCACGGTGAACCAGGCTGGCACAAGACCCGTGGCAGAACTCACTTCAGCCCTCACACATATGGATGGAGAAGATATTTCACGGAGGAAGCTTCCCAGGCCACCAGAGAATGAGCAGTGCCTCAACTGGGCCTGGAACTAGGCTGCCATTTAGAAGAAATGAAGAATTCCGGGAGCAGAAAAAGAAAAAGGAGAGCTAGAGAGAAATGGGGGAAGAAAGGGGTGGGAAGAGACATGGGAGAGAAGGCGGGAGGACTGGGAACAGGCAGGCAGCGTTTTTCTTCTCTCTCAAGATGGTTGCACAGGAACAAATGATGTCTTATTTTAAAGTGGAATATGCTACTTCATCTATGACTATTTAGGAATTCATTAGTTTCTCTGACCAACAAAAACAATGAAAGACATGTACAAATTATGCATTTGAGTATGAGCTGAATCCTTCTCTTTTAGGGCCCAAATGATTAACATTTAGAAGCCTACTGATATTCCCCCTTTCTTCTTTTCTTTCATCTACCAGAGCCATTTGTGGAGTCCTGGGAGGTGGGACGAAACCACATAGCTAAGAACTGTACAACCAGAAACAGTTTCTCTCACCCAGAAAGCAGTATATTTCTTCAGAAGTTTGCATTCTATTAAGAGTTAATAAATGACCAAGATCTGCACTAATTCCCTGCCAGAGTTCATTTTCATTACAGGTTCCTGCTATTTTCCCACTGCCTTTGCTCTGCCCTTCTTGCTACATATGGAAAACCTATATCAAGATGGTTGTCATGGCAATGAAAAGATTTGCATGCGTCTTATCTATCTATTTAAATACCTTCTTATGGTTTATAACTACTATAATACATCCCTCCAGCTCTGCTCATCACTAATTTAGTGCTCGCCTGGTGTGTCTGAGGTCATCGATACCATCGGAAGCATGTTGTCTAGACAACTAGGAAGCCACTGACCAAGGGGGTAATTGCTTTCTGCAAATAAAAAGGTATAGTGGAGAGACTGGTGCCACGGCCAGTCTTGCAATCCAAATGAATAGCCATGATCGTGGGTTCTCAGAGGGCATCGATCTCAGGACAATAATGCAAAAGATCCTTGAGTTTCCTTCTCCTTCCCACTCCCTTCTTCTTCGTCTGTTTCCTTGCCATACTCTATAAGCTTCAGAGGTTGAATCATCATTTCAAGGTTAATCTGAAATACAACAGTAAGTCCCCTCCATGTGGAAATTTGTAGAGAGCAGATCTTGAAGCGACAATCTGCCGAACAGGAAGATGCTGATCCTCCGGTATTCCTAATGTTCTCTCTGAGTTTTCCCATGCCATCAGCCCCACTTCTTTTTCCACACAATTTCATATCATTTGGTAAACTCAGCAAATGTAATCTTTATTATAAAAAGATATTGCTTACATTAGTGGTACAATACCACCAAACAAGAATGATCCAAAAAAGACAATAAATAAATGAAAAGGAGACCAGAACCCCTAATCTATTTAAACAGCCTCATTAAGCTGAACTTGAAATTGATTTTACTCCTTTTTGATCTTGTGACTACAAGGATGTGGAATTTTTAGGCCTCTTACTGTAAAAACCTACTTTTAAACATCCCCCTAGAACTGTTCAGTAACATTCTCCTACGAAATTGTGGTTCCATGCTTATAGAGAATAAATTTAAAAAGCTTATCAAGAAAGTCTGGTAGTTTGGTAATGTGGTGATTTTCTATTTGCTTTTGAATTCTGTGGCCGTACCCAGGAGCAAAGAATTCTTAAAGATAATTCATATGATTATTCGTAGGCTTAGGTAATGCTAACCTACTCTTGGAGGAGCACATTAAGGACCATTTTACCCTGACAATAAAGTGAAACTGTGTTTACATATTGGACTACAATCACTGGTTGACTAATCTGTAAAGGGTAGATTTTCTATTGCACTTCAATAGCTCATCTACTTCAAACCGTTGTGAACTTTATAAAGCTGTGTTTTCATTGATAATAGCAGAGCTCGCTGCGTGGTAATCTGGAATTGAAGTTTCAATGACAGATTCATTCAACCAGCACTTTGCATGAGGCATTACTGCAAACATGATTTTTTTATAAAAAAAAAATATAAAACTGACAAAACCTTCCAAAGATAATTTCTGCAATTTAGTAAACTAAGGATTTCAAGTCAGGCATCAGTTTCTGGGTGTTTTTCATAATGGATTTCACAGGAGATGACCTGTCAGGCAATCTCACGAGCTGACTCGTGCTTTGTGGGTTATACGCAAGCTACCATCTGAAGTGCCGCAAGTCACCCTCCCTTTCACAGGACATGTCAGACAAGTTCGACTCTGCCAATGTCCAGAGGTCCAGCCTGACCCCTCACCTCCCATCTGGGCAATGCTCCCCCTCCAGCTGTTTCCTCAGAACAACAGAGCAGGACCACGATGGGAACGGCAATGAACAGAGCGGGTCTGGTGCAACAAGGGCTGGCATGGGCTTTGAATCAAATTGCAGACCCTAGGTCCCATGTAAGAACAGTGGAGCAAGGGAGAGAGGAAGGAGCAAGGGAAGAAGAGGAAGCTCATACAGCACAGGAAGCAACCACTACCTTTACGTTCTCCTCTATCCCCATTCCCATTTGTTTTGCTTTCTATCCGTCTGTCAGCTTTATTCCCTCACTCATGTCCATGCCACTCCTGCACAAACAGATCATGTCAAATAAGACACAGTGCTCAAATTCATAGTTTGTGGAAGTAACAGGGATTTCTGGAGTGGTCTCACAGTAAGGCTGTGGCTCTATGATATCCCAGTTCTGCATTTAAAAAGCTAGTTTTTTGGCCAGAGGTAATGATGTCTTGTTGTTCCCTTGCACTCAGCATCTATCACATTGTATTGCCATCTTGCAGTTTTGTGCCCACAACTCCCATTAGCCAATGCCCAGCATCATCTGGCCCCTCATGAAGGCTGGACACTGTCATTTTTCTAAAACCAGGACCATGAATGCGTACCTCATACTGTTGAATGAATGAATCTATTTCTGTGTTACAGATAGATAGGTCATTTCTGTGTAGGCAAATTGAAACAGAACAGGTTAAGACAAAAAATACACACCTAACTTCAAAGTGTGGGATAGTATATAGTATCTATAATCCTATCCTCTCCAGAGTGCCCACTTCACCGTGAAACCTTTAGTCAGCATGTAGTAACACATCAGAAAGAACTAGCTGGTATGGTAGCATCAGCTCACTAGAGTGGCCTAGGACATCAAGCACAAAATGTAGCAAGGGAGGACGCAGCAGTACAGAAGTGCTGCTTTGGCCTTGGTGCTTGCTAGCATCATTCTGATAGAAACAGTCACTCTGCAGCTGGGCAAGTCAGGTAAACTCTCTTGATCTCAGTTTCTTCACAGTGTACAGACATGTTTTGAAAATGGCAAAGCCCCATAGTAAATGCATAATACTATTATCAGAACAGCTAAGCACCATTGGCATCCTTTGTGTCACTTAAGTATGTTTGACATTGTCATGGCTGCAAAATACAAACGAATAAAAAATATGACTGATTTTTTGACATTAGATGTAACATTCACCTAGTGAGACAGTAATACTAATGTGAATTATCTGAGAAATAGACAAGTAAATATGTTAATATCTCAGGTCGAGAACTACACAAGAATAAGAAACATCAAAAGAATATACAGAGTAATTATTTTTGCTTTCTTCTTTTTCTTTTAGAACATCATTCAAAATTGTGGAAGAAAGACATCAAACAGAACTTCCCATTTCATAAAAGTTTAAGAAAATCATGATGTAGCTTAATTTTACAAAGTCTCCCTGTGGGTAATAATCTGACCACTGGCCATATAGTCCATTGAATCATTTTATACTACCTGGAAGTTTTAAGTCTTTGAGAGACGTTCCTATCTCAGTTAGGTCCTAGACTGAAAGCTTTGTTTTACAACTGTCTACTTATCGAATTAATAAATATTTTTGATAATTCTTCCAAAAATAATGCCATTTGGGTTTGTATTGTTTAACTGTTTCCAATGACTGCTGATAAGGACAGAAATATAGCTTTGTCATTATGTATATGTCTTAAATCTGACCAAAAAGTTTTTCTCTAAAATTAACTCATAAAAAACTGCTTATTCTCATGAAAAATGTGTTTAGAGGAATAAGGTAGTTAAGTAGATATATTCAGTAAGACATAAATAATATTCTAACCCAATTAATTTAGAAATCTGTTAAAATATTAAATTTCCCAGATTAACAGACCAAATTCTATATTTCAAGAATTGTCAGAGAAGGAACTGGATGTTCGGGATCTCTATGACCCCTCGTTGTACTGACAAGGTCAATGTCTAGCAGTACCAGTTCCCCCCACACAGTTTATAACTTGAAATAAATGCGTTAAATTCTAGATGAGCAAAGTTAAAACACAGGACTGTGGCAGTATTTGTGAGGACGTAGAACAATATAACCCAATCTACAGATAGAGGAGATAAATTGACACAATGCATTAGGAAAAGTTGGGTATTATCTGCTTGGATTGCAAATGCAGATATCCTTCCATTTCCCTCCCCTTAGGTCAAGAAACTTTAGAGCACCAGGATATATGTATTAGAAAGCTTAAAGCAGGGGCCAGTGCTGTGGCAAAGCAGATTAATGCCTTGGCCTGAAGCGCCAGCACGCCATATGGGTGTCGGTTTGAGACCCAGCTACTCCACTTCCCAGCCAGCTCTCTGCTATGGCCTGGGAAAGCAGTAGAAGATGGCCCAAGTCCTTGGGCTCCTGCACCCGCATGGGAGACCTGAAAGAAGCTCCTGGCTCCTGGCTTTGGATCGGTGCTGCTCTGGCCATTGTGGCCAATTGGGGAGTGAACCAGCAGATGGAAGACCTCTCTCTCTCTCTCTCTCTCTCTCTCTCTCTGCCTCTTTGCCTCTTTGCCTCTCCTCTCTCTGTGTTAACTCTTGACTTTCAAATAAATAAATAAATCTTAAAAAAAAAAAAAAGAATGTTTAAAGCAGAATTGTTCAAAACAACCTAAACATATAGGAAAAAAATAAGTATCCATAGACTCAAAAGTAAATAAATTTCTGGTTGTATATTTATACAATGAAATACTAAAATATTTATATTGTATAACATTTATACAATAAGAAGAGTAAAATGTAACTGCAAGCATTCCCATGTATGAATCTTTAAAAATTAATGTTACATTAAAAACTCAATTGTCTAACAATAAATGCTATATGCTATGTGTAAAAAGCTTAAAAAGGCAAAAATAACAAACAAATGTGGAAAAACTTTAAAGAGAAGAAAATAATTGTGTAAAATTTAAGTGGTACTTATCTCTTGGTGGAAAAGGGAATCGCTGGTAAAAGGTGATTGATAAGAATGTAGTACATGAAAATTATATCACTGTGCAGTGCAAGAAGAGGCACTGTGTGCAAGGTGCAGCTGTTTTGCATAGCAATTAAGATACTAAGACACCCATATAGAAGTGCCTGGATTCAATATCCACCTCCAGCTCCTAACTCCAGTTTCCTGCTAATGTAGACCCTGGGAGGCAACCATGATGTCTCAAGTGACTGGGTTCCTGCCAACCACACTGGAAACCTAAATTGAGTTCCTTGTTCCTGACTTGTGCTGAGTCCAGCCCTGTGGTACTGCAGGCATTTAGAGGGTGAATCAGAGGATGAACACTTTCTATCTCTGTCTCACTGTCTCTAAAGTAAAGATCAGAGAAGAGGAGGATATAGTCATGAGCTTATGGAATAACAACAGAGGTGATATGGGGGTGGGGGGAGCAGTCATTGCAGACAAGGCAGGAGAAGCAGACAGGAAAGGGCAAAAGACATTGAGAAAAAGACTTAAACAGAGGCGGCAAGATGGCGGAATAGGCAGGAAGCACACTTAGTCCGGGGGGAGAGAAAGTTTAATATAAGTGGAGATACTGCAGGGTCAAGGAAGAGTAGGGGATGAAACAGCAGAGGAAACTCTTCCGGAACTAGTGATTCACAGTGGACCTGCGTGGAGAGCGTGGGAGCCCAAGTTCGGGACACCAGCGGCAGACTCAACGCACCAGCGCTGGAACGCGAGGTGAGCCGAACCTCCATAGCCCGAGATACCAGCAGGCAAGCGGAAAGAGGAGGCTAGAGGGAACGAGGCTTGAAACTCCGTGGGGAAAAGTTCACCAGGCTAACTAGAAGAGAGAGAAAAAAAATTAAAAAAGTGACTGATACGGACACAAGTTTCTCTCTCTCCGCTCACCTCTCAAAGGCGAGCAAGACAGAGCAGGCGCCATTTTGGACATACGTCATAAGCAGGGCGACCTCAGGTCTGCACCAGCCCTGAGCCTAGCAGAAAAACCTGACTCTGTGGGGAGGGGTGAAATAACAGGAGATTAGCATCTAACTTGGCAACCCAGTGGGAGACTGCAGGAGAATTGGAGCCCACACTGAGGGCAGCAGAGATTCCCTGTGTGGTCCTTGGGAAAGAGCTTCCGATCTCTGGCTCCTGTGGGTATATCATTTGCCTGCTAACTACCTCCAATTACGTTCAGCTGTGCGGAATTCCTTCCCTTTTAAATCAAAAAAAGAGAGAGAGATTTACCACACCTAACCTGGGAGTGTCATCCTTGACACACCCTCAACCCTGAGGAACCAAACACAGCTCTCAGTCCACACTCATCTCAAGCCTCTAAGGCTCCACTGAAAGCAGACAGTCCACTTAATATAGAGCCATAGTGTAACAAGAAAAAACACCACAGTGAAGAAACCAAATATCTCCAACATGCCAAACAACAAACGCAAAAACCAAGCTAACAAGAACAAGGAAGACACTATGACGCCCCCAAATGAACAAGACACCCCAATTCAAGATTATGAAGATGATGAGATCGAAGAAATGCAAGAAGCGGATCTCAAAAAATTGATAAGAACATTAACAAGTTCTCAAAAACAAATTCTTGAACTACAGAAATCCTTCATGGACAAGATAGAAAATCTCTCTCGTGAAGGTGAAATATTAAGGAGGAATCAAAATGAAATGAAACAACTAGTGGAACAAGAAACTCTGATAGTGACTAGAAATCATAATGAAATGAAGAGTTCAATAGAGCAAATGACAAACACATTAGAGAGCCTTAAAAACAGAATGGGTGAAGCAGAAGAGAGAATATCAGACTTAGAAGACAGAGAACAGGAAAGGAAACAGGCAAACCAAAGAAAAGAAGAAGAAATTAGAAACCTAAAAAATATTGTCGGGAATCTACAGGATACTATTAAGAAACCCAACATTCGGGTTCTAGGAGTTCCTGAAGGCATGGAGAGGGAGAAAGGATTAGAAGGCATTTTCAGTGAGATACTAGCAGAAAATTTCCCAGGTTTGGAGAAGGACAGAGGCATCTTAGTACAGGAAGCTTATAGAACCCCTAATAAACATGACCAAAAGAGATCCTCACCACGACATGTTGTAATCAAACTCACCACAGTGAAACATAAAGAAAAGATCCTAAAAGGTGCAAGAGAGAAACGTCAGATCACTCTTAGAGGATCTCCAATTAGACTCACAGCAGACTTCTCATCAGAAACCCTACAAGCTAGAAGGGAATGGCGAGACATAGCCCAGGTACTAAGAGAGAAAAACTGCCAGCCCAGAATACTATATCCTGCAAAGCTCTCATTTGCGAATGAAGGTGAAATTAAGACTTTTCATAGCAAACAGAAACTGAAAGAATTTGTTGCCACTCATCCTGCCCTGCAAAAGATGCTTAAAGATGTCTTATACACAGAAACACAGAAACATGGTCACCAATATGAAAGAAGGTAAAGGAAGGAAACCTCACAGCAAAAGATCACAGAAAGCTCAATTTCTCTTTGACATAGAATTAAACTCTGATGCTCTGTTAAAGCAATGTGTTAAAGTAATCTATTATGTTCTCTTGATGTCTGTTCAATTCTAATTGTTCAAAAACAGCTGAATTTTTATTAAGAGCTATGGGTTATTTAAATATGTGCTTTTTTCAAAAATTTGAATAATCACCTTGTAACAATGATCAAATTTGGTCTATGTTATGTCATGATTTTAAGAAATCTTATTTCAACCAGAGATTTTGGATTTTGAGCCTTCTTGGCATTCTTGACAGGCATTCAAAAAATCAAAGTTTCAAACAATCTGGTCTCTAAAATTTCCAGTAAATCCTGGACTTTGGTTTTTCCAGTTTGGGCCCAACTGAAAAAATCGAAGGACCTATGTCTCTCATCTTATAGAGACACCAACTAATCAGTCTATTTGGAGTATATTAGAAGTACTGTCAAGATGTGATGTGGTACCAGACTTTAAGTTTCTATAATGGAAAATGCTATTAATACAAATGTTTGAGAATTAAAAAGTCTAATGATCTTGTGTTACTAGACATGATAGTTATCTTAATGAGAAAGCCCCAGAGGCTTAAAGGGTTAAATACTTGTAAAATCCTACAGGTGCTTTCAAAAATACTGTGAAGTAAGCAAGTGCCTCTTGTTGGTTGATGAGTTTATAATTTTAAACATGGCGACTTAAAGTCTTTTGTCATCCACAGTTATATATGATCTGCTGCTCATAAAACTAAAGCGTTGTTGGTTCTGTGTTTAGCTGTCCTCCTATAGGTTCCTATGGACTTTTTCCAGCCACTTTTATTGTATTCAGTACTTTGGGATGGCTCTGTAAACAGATGAAGCCAATAATGTATTAACAGTACCAACTGAGAGAAAGTATGGTTAACTGAGGTTACTAAAAAGAAAAAGCAATTCAAATCAAGTGGCAATCTACAAAAAGAGTTAAAGATTTTAAAAGCTATTATTAAAATGGCTATATTGGTCTACTATGCTATGTTATATGTGTGTACATATTGTATGTCCACATGGGGAAATTTTATTAAGAGTTTTATTTTAAATGGCTTATAGATAAGATTGTCCATAAATTTAAGCTGCTAAAATCAATCAAAGATACATTTTAATTTGTGTGACCTGAATCTGTGTATCATATGTTTTAAACTTGTTGGTAGAGAGAAACTAAAAACATTTTATATGGTTGTGCTTAAGTTTACTGGTTAAACAAACTACACCATGTTAGATATTTAAGAGGTGTTTTCAAATACATGATTCTTAAAATTAATAGAAGGCATTGGACCTTCTGGTAAATGTTTTCTTAAGCTGTTATCTAATGGTTGAAACAGTTTGCTAAGTATTCATGTGATATTGCTATTGTCAGCAAGCGATCTAGGACTTGCTCCCTCATTTCTCTATTCTAAGCCCAACTTGTTCGTCCATTTCTCTATTCTCTTCAAGGTAGGAAACTAATTCTATTATGAAGGAATCTGTAGGATGCACAATTTAATCTTTAGACCTTATAAAAGAGATGGCTAACATTTTTCTGCAATAGCATAGCCAAAATAAGAACTCAAATAATAATCTCATAGCTAGATTCACTTCGCCATCAGCGAAGTATACAGTAAGTAGAAAAAACCTCCCTTTCAGACCAAAGGGAAAGAAAGTTTTAAAGTGAGAATATAATTTTCCTCATGGGCATTGTCTACCTTGGAAAAACTACTACAGAACATGCCTGTGACTATAGACTTGTAGTTCAGGCCACTGAAGATTAGAGATGGGAAACGGGCACTCCCTTGACTTGCATCCTCTGGTCTGCTTTAACACAAACCAGGAGGAAAAGAAAGCTCGGCATCAGAAGCAATGGGTGGCAGGCCTATTAATGGCTGATCTGTACAGTGATCTGCCCTCAAGGAGACCCAACAGGCCAGTCCACTGCAGTGGCTTTCAATGTGGTAAGCCTGGGCTTCAGCAGAAGTCAGCTTGTGAAGAGCCCTGGCAGCTCTGCCAAGAGTTGGATCACTGGAAATGGACCTGCCCTGGAGTCGAAGGATGCCCAGGTCAGAGCCACAGATCTTATTGGCTCTAAGCTGAAAAGCCCTTCACTCAGCCCAACTTCCAAAGTGACCACTGCAGCTGAGGGGATGGTCAAGTAGGGTCAGCAACATTACAGACAGAACTGTAAATTTCTTGTTAGAGATGCCCCCTGCCTTTACCTGGCCAGCTCTCCTCCCAGGCCAGCCAAGTAATGAAAGTCAACAGAGTGCCTTCCCCTAGGAGGTTCACACCTCCCTTAGGATATACCCCATGTGAAGAGATAGATAGGTCTGGGCCTCTGAATTTACAAGGCCTAAAGCCCACCAGATTATTATCAAGCCCCTTCTATCAGGTTCTATTTGCCTCTCAATCAGAAAACTTAATTGTAGCTTAGACAGCACCTTTCTTAGCTCCTCTAATAATGACTCTGTCCTTTGTTCTAGGCCCTGTCTAGTGCACTTGGGCCTCATTCCTTTGTAATCATAACCTCTACTCTACCACCAATGGCTCTACTCCCAACATGTGAGTACTGATGGTCCTCTTCCCCACTTAATGCTGTATAATTGTTCAAACCTGGTAAATGCCACTCTTAGGATCATTGGTTACTATCCTCACTCTGTCTTTTATGACCTTGTCTAAATATGATCAGAGTCGGCGAACTTGGAAGGCTTCCATAGCCTTGGCAACTCATGACGACAGCCTAGGGTGGTTACTGGCGCCATAAACTAGAGTGTCAATTTGTTGGGTCAACAACAGGAGCCACTGTGCACTTGCTCCTCAGGTGGGATCTCTGTCCTTAATGTGCTGTACATTGTGATTTAATGCTGTAACTAGTACTCAAACAGTATGTTTCACTTTGTGTTTCTATGTGGGTGCAAACTGTTGAAATCTTTATACTAAATTGATCTTCTGTATATAAAGAGAATTGAAAGTGAATCTTGATGCAAATGGAAGGGGAGAGGGAGCGGGAGAGGGGAGGGTTGTGGGTGGGAGGGAAGTTATGGGGGGGGGGGGAAGCCATTGTAATCCATAAGCTGTACACTGGAAATTTATATTCATTAAATAAAAGTTAAAAAAAAAAAACAAAAAAAACAAAACAAAAAACAAAAAAAAAAAAAAAAAGACTTAAACAGCCAAGAGAAGCAAGGGTCAAGATGCTCAGTGGTCAATGGTATCAACAGATAAAGACCATGATGCCCATTAACTAAGTAATCAGAAGTCAAGCAGGGCAAACCTTAAAGCAATCTCAGTTCATTAGTAGTAGCACAGTCTGATCAACGCATTTCGCAAAGGGAATAAGCAGTAAGAAGGTTTGTAGACACCTTAAAGAACTTGAAAGTGAAGATAAAATGTAAGACAAGGCAGTAACTAATGGGAAATGGTTTTATTTGTCTGCTTCTATGTTTTAAGATCGAAAGAGACTTGGATTTATATGTAAAGGTAGAAAACAGTAGTAGAGAAAAGAAGAGACAATACATATACCTCATCAGAATGTAAAAATGAAATTCCCTCTCTGAGCATAGATAAAATTTGAATGAACTGATTCTCAGAGATCAAAATGATACACATTTGCCCTTCTAACAAATGCCAGACATCACACACCCGGTGAATAACAGTCCTGAATCCCCAGAAGTTGGTGACAGTCTCAGTTGATGCTTTGTAATTGCTATCACACTCCAGAAAACAGTTTAACTCCTTTTTGCCTGCCTGGTTAAAACAATACTCTTCTGCTTCTGAATGTAAAGCTAAGGGCAAGTTATTTTGCTTGCTTTTGTGGGCCTCTACATGGAGAACATGGACTCGCTAGATAGTAGTAAAAGAAACGCAAGCTCACAGCCATTTCCTACCACTTTCACATCTGGTGGACAAGGCGAAGAGTCTGGATATAGGAATGCACAAGGGCTGGAGTCGGCACCACTGCAGGTCTCATACCGAAGTCTCACATTCAAAGAGCAAGACCTGTGGATAGCAAACAGCAGGAAGGTTAACAGACATCTGAACAGCCAATGGGATCTCTCTCAGAACAACTTCCTCAGTGTTATCCAATCAAGATGCTAATTTTGCAAATAGGTCCCAGTGAAGAGAATGGTAACTACATGAACAGAATATAACAGACAGCGCAAAGAAGATGGCTTCACTTTGGGGTGGGACTTAAATGAGTAGAGTAGGACCTACTGTTGAGAACAGCTAAGAAAGCATAGGCTAAGGTTTCAGGAACAAATAACCCACATAATCTGAAATTATAAACCTAAAAGTCAGCTACGCCCTAAAAATTCAAACACAGCACAGACCACATGAATCTACAGCTAAGTAACAAAATTTGTATCATCTTCTTTTATAATCTTGGGACCAAAGCATCATCCAATTCCGAGGAGAGTCTATTGACTCAAGATAGAAATCCTCGCTTCGAGGGAGGATTATTTGGAGGGCCCCTGTTTCACCAGGAGAATTTTATTAGGAACCATTATCTCTGCAGCCTCAATTTGAAATAAGTTCAGTGGCTTAAAAATGCATACACGTGAGCACAACTGTTGAAGGCAGAATTCTACAATGACCCTTAATAATCCATTCTCTTCTCCCAAGAGCAAGCAGAACATGCTTCTAACCAATAGAATATGGCAAATGCAATGGAACAGCACTCTTGCTATTAGATTACCTTACATGATAAAGTTGGAAGGGTTGCATTGATGTAATTAAAGCACCTAATAACTTGACTTTAAGTACATCAAAACCCAGATTATCCTGGGTAGGTCTGAACAAATCAGGTAAGCTGTTTCAAGCAGGTCCAAAGGGTCACGCCTATCTCTCCTACTGGTCTTGATGAAACAATCTCTATGAAATCCAGAACTGCTAAAGACATTAATTCTGCCAACAACCTGAGGACGCTTGGAAGCAGGTCTTTCTCCAGTACAGTCTCTAGGGAGACTGCAACTCAATCAACACCTTGAGTGCAACTTTTTGGAAATCTTGGACATAGCATCCAGCTACACCATGCATTGGCCCCTGACCAAAGAATGTTCAAGAAGATAAATACACATTTTGTTTTGTTTTTTTTTGTTGTTGTTGTTAAGATTTATTTTTTATTTGAATGTCAGAGTTACAGAGAGAGAGGAAGAGAGAGAGATCTTCCATCTGCTGGTTTACTTCCCAAATCACCATAATGGCCAGGGTTGGACCAGGCCGAACCCAGGGACCAGGAGCTTCATTCAGGTCTCCCATGTGAGTGCAGGAGTTCAAGCACTTGGGCCATCTTCTGCTGCCTTCCTAGGTGCATTAGCCCGGAACTGGATGGAAGCAGAGCAGCTGGGAATCAAACTGGTGCCAATATGGGATGCCAGCATTGCTGGTGGCAGCTTAACTCATATGCCACAATACTTGCCCTTAACACATGTTGTTTTAAGCCATGAAGTTCAAGGTGATTTGGTAAGCAGCAATATAAAACTAATAAAATGGCCAAATCACTCCTGTACCTCTGTTTGGCTCTGATTCTGTCAAGGTCTTAGTTATAGACAGCACAAGTAAGCTCTGGTTAATTTATTAAAGGTTAGTGTCTGGCTCACAAGTACATGGCTGCAGCCACTGAGCCCCAGGTCACACTACCAACATCACCCAAATTGGGTAAGAGAGTCTCTTGCAAAGGCTACTGCTACTTCTGGAAAGCACGTGTAGCCACTGGTTGCTGCCAGCCACATGCAAATGGCATCTGCAAGATCCCTGTTTTTCAAAAAATACAGCATTACTTTTAAAACTGATGGTGAGCCAGCATGTCTGAGCTGTAGTGTCTGGATCACATGCCTGATGCAGAGGCCTCTGCTTAGCTTCAAAAGCACTTAAGGAAGCAAGTAGCTGAACTCTGAGCTTACATATTAGGGGGCAGCCTCTGTTAAACAGAGTGGACATTCCCCAAACAAAGGAAAGGATGTCAGATGGTAGGAGGATAAAGGGAGTGAACTGTTCACTAACTAAGTTACCCTCCTGCCTCCCTGTCTCCTCAAGTTCTCATATTAACTTGTAACAATGTGTGATTCAAGCTCATTTTGGATAATTTCATAGATTAGTTTTGGAAGGTAGCCCTCTCCAAGCTCCGCCTCCAAAATGCATAATCCTGAAAATACTCCATTGAATAAATGGACTTAGAGTGAGGCAAATGTAAATCTTGGTCAAATTATTTTCTTATTTGGTTTTCTGAAAGTGTTAACTCCCTGTGTGAGCCCTGCACGGGTGTAGTGGAATGTGTGTTACTAATCTGGTAATGACATTGAGTATTTGTTGTCTGGAGCAGGGCTGCCAGGATTCCAGGCTGAAGATACTTGTCCCTGACTATTATCCCATCACTAATCATCGTTGATAAACATTGAAAATATTAATCAGCTCCCATCTGATCACAATCCCCCGTTTAACCACAGCAAAATCTCTGTTGTTTATGTACTGGCTTCTTTCCTTCTTCATTCATTTTGCTCATTTAAAGCCTCCCTTCCTGGCCTCTTCGTTCCAAACAGATCCTGACAAATGGTGAAAGGCGGGGATATATCCCATGATTCAAACTGCACTGATATTGAATCAGACACAACAGAGGAGAGTGGACATATACCAGAGGGAAATAGCCACCCCATTCACCCTATCCCAGCCCTGCATGTACTATTAATGCTGCCCAGAGGAGGGTAAGAGGGTGAGGGGGCTGACCTCATGGTATAGCCAAAGAGAGAATTGGGGGGAAATTTGTTTTTAACCACTTCCATTTATTTATTTTTATTTAATTTGAAAAGTAGAGAGACACAGAGAGAGAAAGTTAGTCAGAGACAGAGAGATCTTGCATCCACTGGTTCATTACCCAAATGCCTGGCTGGGCCAGACTAAAGCTGGGCATCTGGAACTCCATCCAGGCTTCCCACTTGGGTAGCAGGGACCCAAGTACTTGAGCTATCACCTGCATCCTCCAAAGGTACACATCAGTAGGAAGCTGAATTGGGGAGATGAGCCTTGAACCAGGCATCCAGATATGGGATGCAGGAATCTCAAGTGGCTACTCAACTGCTGCACCTAATACCCACCCCAGAGAAATATCTTGGTTTGAACAGTGCTGGTAGATTACAGTTTAGGACACTTTCATGGAGTGAAGGCTCTATCTTCCAGCAAGATAGGAGAACAGTGAAGATGGCAAGAGGGAGATGGGGGAAGCAGAGCAGGTGGCAGTTGAGAAATGATATGTAGATGTAGAAAGGTGGTTACAGGACTGTAAGAGAACAAATATAGTCCACAGAAAGGAAATGTGGGATATTAAAATAATTGTTATGGCATTTGACTTTTTAGATGCAATAAATATGCCCATATGAAGTATATATTACACAGAATTTAGTTCTTAACAATCTGCAGGCTCCCTGGCTTTCTCACAAAACTGACCTCTATAATAGTAACAGCAAGATGTGCACAAAATAACAAAGCTCTCAGAAAAGTACAGCTTGCCCCAGCAGTGACCCTTCACAGCAAGGTACAGCAGATCATCCCCACCGGAAAATGTTCCACAGAACTTGCTGTCCCCCCGGAAAATGTTCCACAGAACTTGCTGTCCTTTGCTGGGTCTGCTCTTGAAGCAGGTAGAAGGGGTAGATGCAGAAATGTGGATGTGGGAAAAGGAGACAGAAGTTCTTGTTTGGTTGATGGTGAAATTTATTTGTGTCAGACTCAGCTGGGTCTACAACCTCTCAACATTGCTTTGCAGTTCTCCATTGCACAAGCTGATCCCTGACCACAGGGAAATAGCTTTTGCTAGCCTACCAAGTACAAAACAGGGTTTAAAATAATTACAGAAGGAAAGTCATGTCCTGGGAACTTAGGTTGATCTATATGAAATTCTTACCTCGGTAGGTCAAAAATGGCTAAGCTGTGTCAACCTCATGTTCTTCTGTATAATTCTCTGTACTAGATAGGCACTCTGGGGTATCTGAGGGGTGTAGTGGTAAGCAAATGGACCCTGAGAAGAGGCACAGAATGTCCAGCCCAATGGGAGAAACACAGATTACTCAACTCATTATATGAACTACTGTCTGCTATAAGTGGCAGCAAGTGCTAGCAACTTACTGTAGAGGTTTATACCAGAAGACCCATGCCTGGGGTTGTGGGTGAGGAGAGCCTCCCTAAAGACATGCCAAGAGCAAGAGTAGGAATGGTGAGGGTGCAGAGCAGGGAGCATGCTGCTATTCTTCAGAGAGTAGGGAGACCTGTGCCAAGTGTCAAGAACTAGGAAAGCAATGCCCATCACACCAGATTTCAAGGTATCTATCTTCCAGTGGTGCAGATGGCAATAAACAAGCAAACAGATATAAACAGAATAGTTTCCAGTAGTAATAAATGCCCATAAGGACAAAAAACAAGGAGATGAGAGGCAGTATAACAGATGGTGATCACTAGGGCAGTCAGAGAGACTCCTCTGCGGCTCTAACAGTTAGGCATGGGGAAGAGCTTTTTGCACAGGGAACACGAGGAAGTCCATTCTAGGAAGACACAGAATGAGCCCAAATCATCTCCTTGCTCAGTTCCTTGCCAGAGTGAGGACAAGAATAAGTGAGGAGCAGAAAGAGAGAGAGAGAGAGAGAGAGAGAAAGGGAGGGAGACAGAAGGGCATTTGGACTTCCCAGGCATAGCAGGAGGGTTGGTTTTTATTAGAAGTGCAAGGAAAAGTCAACAGGAGTCCTACATATAGTGACTGTTGTCTGGGAATTGTAGATT